>NC_081408.1:448782502-449472086 GCF_030272615.1 Cryptomeria japonica
AGTGAATTGATTCATAGTTGAGTAGTTATCTTGGGAGATATATGGTGAGTGATATTGGGGGTGGATTCTTCCCCACCCTTGCACTATGATATTGCCAATGTTTGGTAACGGACTCGACTCAAAGCTTCTAATTCTATGGTTTTTTAATCAGGCTTACGTTCGGTCTTTAGTGATAAACTCCCTTGGGAGGCTTCCCAACCTTTAGAACAAAGGCTTTATGTATCTTAAAGATGCTAAGAGAAGGCTAATCGCTGAGCAAAACTGTTGGAGGGGACTTTCATCAGCCTCCACATTTGATTATAGTGGGTTGGAACACTTGGTGATAAAGTCATTTCCCACTTAGGTCATTCCCCTCTCACCGGCCTTAATAGCCCCCTAAGGGCAACTTGGGAGGGCAGGCCTTCTAAAGGATTTAAGTGCTTGAATTAAAAGAAAGAATGAAAGAGTGGTTTGGTTTTTTGGTCACCTAATTAAGGGGAGAGCATATACCTTCCACTTTCGAGACAAGGCAAACAAGTATTCTTTTTAACCTTCAAAGAAATGATGATTTATCCTCTATTTGGAGATGTTTCTCCAACAAGCATGGTGTTTATTTTATTTCCTCATAGAAATTTGTTTATTTAATCTAGGAAATGAAATCCTAGTCAACTTAAAATAATGCACGTTGCTTGAAAGAGAATTGCTTTGTAAGAAATGGACAAGTTGATTGTTCTTTTTAATTTTGCAAGAAAATGTGGATTGTTATTTTTACCTTTGTGCAAGAAAATTGAAAAATTGTTGTTCTTTTTAGAGCCCAAAATGGAGTGTCTTCCTCTAATCTTGTCAGAAAGCAAATTTGAAGTTGTTGTTCCTTTTAAAATTACAAATTTGATTCTTTTTTTTTAAAACCCAAAGAAAAATATGGTTGATTTTAAGCCCAATAGAAAGATGATGTTCTTTTTAATCCAAAGGAAAAATAAGTTATTTTTATCTAGCTTTAAAAAGCTATAAAGAAATCATAAATCCTAATTCTAACTCCTCCAACCTGCAAGGAAAGAAGTTAGTGAAAAATCAAAACCTTTGGTGGGCTTACACAAAGCCTAATTTTTCTAACTCTTTTACAAACTTCTATTTTTCTCTTTCAGAACCATGCACTAAACTTCCGCATAGATGTGCTACAGAATGGCATAAAAGAATTAAAAGAAAACCCCTAAGCACTACTATGATGCTCAAATGTGCTATGTTGATACTTCTATGCGCAGAGATATCAGAAAATGTTATGCGCTAAAAACAAGTTCAAAAGCGTTGAGAGATAGTTCCTATGCGCTAATTAGTAGTGTGATGAATGCGCTAAAGTATGGTCCAGGTGCGCTAAAAGAGTATTCTAGCGTGTTATAAATCCTTATCCTACACAAAAAATGATGTTATTTTTGGAGTCGTGCCCCACGGTGGGCGCCAAAAATGTATGCAAGAAAATGCGGTGATCAAAATGAATAAATTGAATTTGTTGGTGTTATGGATGTGTTGCATTGGTTTTGTCATTGATGTCAACACTTATCAGCACTTGGAGATCTTTGGTTATGTTCACTGGCATGTTCAGTGACTTATGCATAGTCATCGGTATCTGGTTCACCGGCAGGTTATATTGTTCACCGGCACTGAGGATGATTTGTTATCATCTAGAGATTACTTGGTTATGTCGAAGACATTGTTTGGACACTTGTTTTTGGTGATTTGGTCATTGATATAATTGGGTTTGCATATTTGTTGTTACTGGGAAATAGGTCTAGGTTATGGACCAGCAAGCATTATCTATTCCAGATCAGCACGACACATTATGAAGATAATATGTTATTGTTGTAAATGCACTGAGCCGACATCATGCATTGCATATTGATTCATTTGTAATTGATTTTATTGTAATATCTTAGTGAGCTGACCTACACATTTGGTCTTAGGTCATGGTATATATGTAAGATCTCATTTATGAGATTACGTAGTAGTAGAAGAGTGTGAAAAAGGATTGTAATTAGGTATTTGTGAATATAAGCAGAGCTATATACGCAGACATCAATTGAAGATTCAAGGAGGCTTTTTTGAGAAGGAAAATCAGAGCTTAATCGGTAGTAAATCTAGCATATGAAGATGCTATTTTGAGCAGTACATTATCATTGGATTTAACCATCCAATTGTAGTCAATGTGACTCCCATTTTGTGATTGAGCAGTGAGCTCTAGGCAATTGGCCTTTCTGCATGTGCAGACCCCATTTGTACACACATACTATCTGCAATAGTATCATCTGATTGTGGGTAAGGTTTCCCACCATGTTTTTTCCCCTTAGAGGGCTTCCACGTACAAATAATTGTGTTATGTGTTGTGTATGTTATTTATCTTTTTGTTTCATGCATTAAACTTTATTGGTACTGTTATTAACTGTTAAACTATCTACCAGGATTAAAGTTTGGTTTACCGGTATTATGCACTAAGTTTGGTTAAGTTAGTTTTGGTTTGAAATTAATAGACAACTGATTCACCCCCCCTCTTAGTTGTCTTTGGGACCTAACAATTGGTATCAGAGCTTAGTCCTCTTTTTGCAAAAGTTTAACAACTTGAGGAGATCCCATGTCTACTAACTATTTCAGGAAGGATAGCCCGAAGCTTGATGGAACCAACTATGGTATATGGAAGATCAGAATGGTGACACATCTGAATTGCATTAGAAAAGACATATGGGATGTTACAAAGAATGGCTATGTTGTTCCTACTCAAGGTCAACCTAATCCACCAACCTTGGCTAAAGATGAAGAAAATGTTTACAAAGCAAGAGAAGCACTTTTGAGTGCATTGTCAAATTAGCAAATCATGGGATTATCAAACCGATCTACTGCTAAAGCTATTTGGGATAAATTGGAGACATTAAATGAAGGTGATGCCACTGTCAAAATTGCAAAACTAGAATGCTTCCGAATCGGGTATGAAAATCTGAAAATGGAAAAAGATGAAAGGATTTCTGCTTTTATGGAAAGAGTTAATGAAATTGTTTTGGGTATACAATGTTGTGGAGGATCCTTAAGTGAAGATGAAATTGTTTCTAAATTTTTAAGAGATTTTCCACTGGCATATAAAATGAAAGTAACTACTATTAATGAATTGATAACAATGCCTAATAATTGTTTTGGGTATACAATGTTGTGGAGGATCCTTAAGTGAAGATGAAATTGTTTCTAAATTTTTAAGAGATTTTCCACTGGCATATAAAATGAAAGTAACTACTATTAATGAATTGATAACAATGCCTAATGCATTAGTATCTAGAGATACTTTGGTTGGAAAACTTTCAACTTTTGAACTTGAGGAATTTGGTCCTATTGCTACAATTAAGACAGATTTGGCTTTCAAAGCTTCATCATCTGCACCATCATCATCATCATCTGAAAAATCTGATTGGAAAGCACTCTATGCTAGAGAACTTGAAGAAATCAGAAGAGAGAATGAAGAACTTGAAGAGCTTGAAGCACTATTTGCAAGGAAAATGCCTAAAGGTCTAGTTGGAAGTAAGTATGAAGGTAAAGCACCATTTAAATGTTTTAACTACAATAAAATTGGTCATATGGCATCTAGGTGTCCTGATAGACATGCAAGATTGAAAGAAGAAGCTAAAGGAACACACAAGCCTAACCCTAAATATCAAAGGTACAGATTTAAGAAGAATAGAGACAAATCATGTTACTATGTTGATGAAGGAGTTACTAATGATTCTGATGAGGAACCGGTACACAATGGATGGGCTTTTGTTGCTATAATAGAAGATCAATCAGCACCTACTATTCAACCAGTAGAGTAGGCCCTGGAAGCTAAAATTGAAGAAAAGGATGAATGAATTATTGAATCTGGATGTTCACATCATATGACTGGTGATAAGAGTGAATTCTTAACCTTTCAGGAATACAATGCAGGTATAGTAAGATTTGGAGATGACAAAGCTTGTTTGATTAGAGGAAAAAGAACTATATCTTTTGATGGTGAGCACAATACTGATAATGTTTACTATGTTGAAGGTTTGAAGCATAATCTTTTGAGTGTTGGTCAAATAGTTGAAAAAGGATTTCAATTACAATTCAAGAATGGTAAATGCAAAATCATGAATAGAGCTGGTTTGGAAATTGCAACCGGTAATCAGACTAGAGGTAATATCTTTCATTTGAATAACAATGAGAAGACATGCTTGATTGCAAATATTGATGAAATTTGGCTATGGCATAAGAGACTGTGTCATGTAAATTTTGATTGCATTGTGAAAATCAGTATAACTAAGGCAGGAAGAGATTTACCTAAGATTGTTAAACCTCACAATCCGGTATGTAAGGAATGTCAATTTGGAAAGCAAGTTAGAGAAACTTTTAAGAGTATTCCAGAAAAATCCAATAATGTTCTTGACTTAATTCATATTGATTTATGTGGTCCAGCAAGAACTAGAAGTTTATAAGGAGATATATATTTTATGCTAATCATTGATGATTATTCTAGAATGTGTTGGGTTACTTTTCTTAGGGAGAAATCAGAAGCTTTTGGGAAATTCAAACTATTCAAGGTGATGGTAGAAAATGAAACCGGTAAGAAAATAAAATGTTTGAGATCAGATCAAGGAGGTGAATTCACATCTAAGGAATTTAATACATTCTATGAAGTGAATAGAATCAAAAGACAATTATCAGCACCTCGGACACCCCAGCAAAATGGAGTTGTGGAAAGGAAGAATAGAACTATTTTGGATGCAACTAGAAGCATGATATCAGAAGCAAATCTACTTCATGTGTATTGGAGAGAAGCAGTCAATACAGCTATTTACACATTCAACAGAGCTCACATCAAAGGTGAAATCGGTAAGACCCCTCATGAACTATGGTTTGGTAATACTCCTACTCTTAAATATTTTAGAATATTTGGAAGAAAATGTTATATTAGGAGAGATGATTATATTGGCAAATTTGATCCTAGAAGTGATAAAGGAATAGTTCTTGGTTATTCATCTAAGAGCAAGGCATATAGATGTTTTAATAAGAGATTGCAAAAAATAACTGAAAGTGCAAATGTGAAGATTGATGAACAGTTTATAAGGTCTATACACTCTGAACCGGCAGTTGAGATAATCACAAATGAGCCTACTATAAGTACACTAGTAAAAAATGTTGATCCAATCACACCGGCATAATCTAAGAATTCCACAGTGACTGAAGAACAGCAGCAAGTGAACACACCTAGGAATGTAAGATTGAATCACTCTGAAAGTTAGATAATTGGGAACAAGTATCAAGGAGTTATGACTAGAGGAAGACTGGCAAATGAAGAGGTATGTCTAATTTCTCAATTTGAACCAGCAACTATTAATGAGGCATGTGAAGACAAACATTGGATTAAGGCTATGGAAGATGAATTGGAACAAATTGAAAAGAATAACACATGGACATTGGTTCCTCGACCTAAAAACAAAAATGTAATTGGAACTAAATGGGTATTCAAAAATAAACTTAATAAAGATGGTAAGGTAATCAGAAACAAAGCAAGATTAGTGTGTAAGGGATATTCACAGAAAGAAGGAATTGATTATAATGAAACCTTTGCACCAGTAGCTAGAATTGAGGCAGTCAGATTATTCTTAGCTTTTGCAGCACACAAGAACTACAAATTATATCAAATAGATGTTAAATGTGCATTTTTGAATGGTGATCTTGAAGAGGAAGTTTACATTGAACAACCTGATGGATTTTCTTTGACAGATGACAAAGATATGGTTTGCAGGTTAAGGAAAGCTTTATATGGATTAAAGCAAGCTCCTAGATCTTGGTATGCTAGATTGGACATATATCTTTTGAAGCTTGGTTACACTAAAGGTAATGCTGATAGCAACTTATATTACAAAGTGACTAATGATGACTTCTTGGTTATTGAAGTTTTTGTTGATGATATAATCTTTAGAGGAGAAGATGGATTGTGTAAAGACTTTTCTAGTAAGATGCAGGAAGAATTTGAAATGTCTACGATTGGAGAGATAAAATTCTTTTTAGGATTGCAGATTTTATAGACTAGTAAAGGTATATTCATAAATCAATCAAAGTACTTGAAGGAATTACTTAAGAAATTTGGCATGGAAAACTCTAAACCGGTAAGCACACCTATGACTACAACTGATAAACTATCTTTGAAGGATGAATCCACACCTATTAATCCAACAAGATACAAGTCTATGATAGGAGGTTTACTATATTTGACACAAACAAGACCTAATATTTGTGTGTGTGTGAAAAGTGGACTAAGAATCTATAAGCACAAAACTTCAATCAAGTCGTTACATGCATGGTTAGACAGATATAATCAATGAATAGTAAACCATAACAAATTGACCCATTGCCTTCTAAAAGATGCGAGTATAAGATTGCTCTCAAATTATAAGAAATACTAGTGACTAGACAACACCAAGCTGAAGGATTTAATCTATATGAGCATGATGAATGCTAGATGGATGCAATATTAATCTAACAATATTTTTGCAATAATAAACTAAATAATTTAATCAATATGAAACAATTAATATGCAATGAGCCTAGAGCAAAAATAGTATAATAACAATATATTCTCCAGCCTCTCTTTGAATGAGAGATGAACCTGAATTTATAGAAAATTTAGAAAGAAACCAACGGTTGAGATCAAATGATGATGAGCAGTCAAGATTTTCCAAGAGGAAGCACAATCCAGGTGAATTGATGTGATTGGATGCTTTTCTCAATTTTAAAGGAAATTGAACTAAAATTAAGATTAAATGAAGAAAAAACTAATTTAAAGGAAATTGAACTAAAATTAATATAAAATCAGGAAAAAACTGATTTATTATCTATTTCATTCAATTTTAATATTTAATTGTTTTAATTGCTTTATTTGAGATTATCTATCAATTTTTAATTTGTTTTTTCAAGATTATCTCCAATTGATTTCTTTTCTCAAATTTTAATTCCTTTCTTGGTCAATTAATTCATTTTTTGATTTATTTCCATTTTTGAATATTTGTGCTCAATTGATTTATTTAATTGAATTAATTCTTCTTTCTTTATTTGTTTCCTTTTTTGAAGATTTATGCTCAATTGATTTAATTGATTTAAATTAATTCCTCTTTCTTGATTTGTTTCCTTTTTTGAAGATTTATGGTAATTTGATTTATTTAATTAAATATGCTAGGATATTTAATTAAAATAAATAAGATAATTGTTTAAAATGATTTACTTGGAATGATTTAATTAATTAAATAAATATTTAATTAATATTGAGTGATTGATTTTGCCATGTGACATTTGATGATTTTAGGAATTAATTCTGTGCTCAAGATTTATTTAATTGCCTTTGGTTAGGACCTTGGTGACGTTGTCAAGATTAGGGGCTCATGGTTTAGATGACCATTTTTAGGGTATTACATTTGCCCCTCTTTGAATTAATGTGCGAGCAGTGCGTTGGTTCAAAGAATAGTTGATGTCTAGGAGATGTCAGTTCTGAACTTGATTGATCATGAACTACATAAAAAAGTGAGGTGTTTAGTTTGATTCAAAGCGACAAAGCTGAATAAAGTCTGATTAATGTGATACCATTCCGGAACTTGATTGAACTTGGGAACGATAGAAAACAAAAGATACCAAACTTGAACTTGATTGATCAAGAAGCGGATCTTACTGATCTAGAACTTGATTGAACTTAGATACAGTGAGTGATGATAAAAATTGATCTTGAACTTGATTGATCAAGATACGATGAAGATAAACTGTTCAGCTTTATCAAGAAATGAATAAAACATAACACCTCTTTAGATTTAGCATGATCGAAGATACTCTTTAAACCCTTGATTGAGTTTAAACAAAAACCCTTGATTGAGTTTAAACAAAAAATCATCTTGATGAAAAGCGATGGAATTGATTAATGTAAAGAGATTGATTCAGATAAAAGACAAATATCAGCTTGATATGAAGTGATGAAACTGATATGCCCCTAGAGATTGATTTGGATGAGATGATCGAGAAATCTCAACTTGATATAAAGTGATGAAGTTGAGATGCCCCTAGCGATGAGGCCTTATTTGATTTTCTTTAGTTGAAAATATTTTTGCTTGACTTTCGATGAAGATTTAAAAAATTTCTCGACATTGAAGAATGTGAGGTCATAAGGTCATGAGTATGCCCCCTCGGGAGCGAAATCGAAAAATAGCGAGGGTACATGATGATAGGCAATTTTGAGTGATGATAAGTTGTTTTGAGCACAAATGATTCAGAGGAATTTTTGAAATTTTAGCGAGAAATTGAGCGCAAAGTTGATTTGTAGAAATTAAATTGAGATTCAACGTTGATTTGCGAGAAATTGAGCGCAATTAGAAGAGAGAATGAGCTTTTGATGAAAAGAGCGCTAAGTGGTCCAAATTTTGAAATTGACTAGCGAAATGATCTCGATTTTTGATTTCGATCCTGAAAATGGACTCAGGACAGCCGATTTACAAGCTCGTGATTTGATTTCATTGTACTTGTGTTGATGGATTATGATATGTTGTTCTATATGCTTTATTCTATATGTATGCATTTCTTTTCAGCATGAATGTATGCAATGCAAATGATCATCGATGTCTATTTTTGTTTCTTTTCATATGCAAATAAATGATAATGCAAATGAGTAATGAATAATGAGTAATGCAATTTTTTGCATTTTTCTATGCAATAAGATGAATGCAAATGAATGATAATGAATGATGCAAAGTTTTCATTTTCCTATGCAGTAAGATGGATGTAAATGAATGATAATGAATGCATGAATTTATATGAAATGCTCATGTATGCAGCTAACATTTCAAAACACAAGTACTCGATCGGAGAAATGATGAAAAGAGACCACTTAGCGAAGAAATGATGACGCTCCAACTCTCATTCAGCAGACAAAGAGGAAGCATTGTTACTATATCGAAATCACTCCAAATTCACAAAATGCAGAATGAAATGCAAGATGAGATGCAAAATGAGATGCAACCTAAACCTAGTCACTAGACTTTGAAAAGCTTAATTGTCATCATTGAGCGTTTTACAATTATAGCAGGCAGAATAGAGTTCATTTCTTTTCATGTGCAATATTAAGGATCTTGTCCGCAATGACCTTTTTTCGTTCATATCCTTGGAAAGATTTCATAGGGACTCGGATTGCATGATAAAGAAATTTCCTCAAAATGAACAAAGAAATGATATGGACCTCCCTGTAGCATTCAAATAAGCAGAGTCAAGGTATGTGAGGTGATTCCACCTTGATGTGAAGGCTCTTATCACAGACACCTAGCTAATTTAGATGTTTCCAGATCATTGGGATCATTCCTACAAGCAGAAAACAAGAAAATATTATGCCCCCAATCCTTGCTCCTCTTAGTCACAATAGACTTCCTCAAGTTACTCAGAGGGATAATAATTGAAAACCAATATAAAAGGCAGCACACAGAAAATTTTCATGCATATCTCAAACAACCTAGTGATTGTTTTCAATTTTGTTGTTTTGCTTGTTAACTCAGTGATAAAACTCTTCAGTAGTCAGGAGACAGGTAACTGACTCAGAGTGGATGACCAAGTTTCACTAACGTAAGATTGACTTGGTTGACACTGCTTAGGACATGTAATGTGCTCTTTTCAATTACCTAAGACTAGGACATTGATCAGTTTCAAGCCATGAGGGTTCCAATGAACTAGGATGTCACCAAAGTGACTGAAATATGTACAAGTGAAAGAAAAGATGCATGAAAGCGGGAATGCCAATGTTGCGTTGATAGATGGAGCACTTGAGTACAAGAGGCACCTATTTGCCAGGTTTTCACCTGCTTTGCAGAGATTCCTTTTTTTTTCTTTTTCATTTTTTCTTTTTTTGAATTTCTTCAAGACGTTTTCTGATTTTTAGGATTTTTTTTAGGACTTTTTCTGATTTTTAGGATTTTTTCAGGACATTTTCTGATTTTTAGGATTTCTTCAAGACATTTTATGATTTTTAGGATTTTTTTCAGGACATTTTCTGATTTTTATGATTTATTCTAGACTTTTTCTAATTTTTAGGATTTTTTAATGTTTGCCCCTAGTGTCTAGCAAGGCAAAAGGGATTTTGAGTACATGAATGGATAAGCGAATGATGGTGGATGCTTTCAAGGACTATCTCACAATGTTAATCCAAGTATAAGGTCCAGATATAGCAATGTAAACCAAGGATTTTAGCGATGTAAAGAAAGGATTTTAGCACAGCAAAGCAAGGATATAACGTAACGAAGCCATATGGTCCAAAGAAGTGGCCATGTCAAGAGGTTTGTGGAAAACATGTTTTTGCATTTTGTCCATAGTGTTGATCAAGATCAAGGGATAGATTTGGATAAGGGACAAATAGGATAATCAAGATCAAAGGTGGTAATGAAGGATGTAAGCGAGCAATGGATAGGAGCTAAAGGGTTTGGATCAAGTGCAATATATAGGACATACAAAACCTGTAAAGATCCTTAACCTTGTCAAGATCAAAGGTGGAAAAGGGATATGAACGTAGATAGAGCGGATGAGGGATAATGGAGGATGAAGGATAATGGAGGAAGATGGATAATAGATGGATGTACATGGATGGAACTTGCCCCCAGTGTAAAGTGCAAAAGGATAATGGATTACGCATGACGCTTGTTTACCAGGTTTTCATCATGGTACTTGCCCAAGGCACTACAAGAAGTGGTTTTCACACAAGGACGAATTTATTTCTCTTTACTTCTTTTTTTTTTCACTTTTTTTCATCATTTTTTTCTTTTGGAAGATAATGGAGGCATGAGAGGAGATGGAAGAAGGACCCCAATGTCTCACTGCTTTGGATGGTACCTTTAGAATATGAGTTGCAATAGACCATGGCTATGAAGGTATGCTCAAAGATGTTGGTAGGATAATGAAATGAAACTAGGGCAAGGACTTATGCAAAGGATTGGATAAGAGGGATGGAAGGGTGAAAAAGAGGTGTTGGATAATGGATTGGATGTTGGAAGAATTGTGTATCGATAGATGGAAATGCTGGAAAGATCAACATTGGCCCACGCCTTGAGGGATGGTGGACATATGGAGGAGAAGTGAATCACAAATTTTGAGATTTGGATGGAGGAAACGTTACATATTTTGGGGCATAAGAACCCAAAATGGATGAAGGAGGTGATGGAGGAATAGACTCGAAAGGTTTGGATGGAGGAATAACAATTTTGGATGCCAATTTTGATTTTTCTTTAGACTGTTGTGCTTCAAGCAGCCGCTTAGGGATCCACATGGCTTTTGATTTTTATTCTTTTGTAGTTCCTTGGAGCGCATTGCTTGTACAAGTGCCTTAGGAACCCATATAACTTTTGACTTTTCTTCTTTCTTTGTGGGCCTTTGTGGCATTTTGTATTTTTCTTTTTCTTTTTGGATCATATTTTGCTTTGTTTTGACATGTCGATTAGATGGGACATGCTGATCCTTGAATACATGTGGATTGCTTGACTTATGACTTTTATGCTTGGCATCCAAATTGCTTGGAGGGAGATGTGTGGATATATAGGAATGATATGGAGGTCTTTTAGATGGATGGAATGTACTCGAAGATGTGTGCCTTTGTTGATCCTGCATAAGGGATGGAGGGATATAGGGACCTAGAATGGATGGAAGGTGCAAAGGAGAAGGCATGTATTTGGATTTAACTAGAGAAATGTAGGATTTATGAGAGATACCAACATCTTGAGAGTGAGAAATGTAGCCATTATAATCAAGATTTTCTTTTATAGCAGGGGGTTCTAATATACCTTGTCCATGAATGTCTAACCCTTTTCTTTGATAATGCATCCTTTGAAAGATCTTTTTAACAAAGGGTTTCTTCTTACTTTTGATGCTAGAGGCAAGTTCATTTTGAGTTGGAGGTGGCTTGCAAGGTATGATGGAATCATGAAGTGAGCATGGAAGATTATGACAAGGAGGTGAAGGGATACTTTGATCTTGACTTGGAAAGAGGACCATTGGATAGAGTAGGAAGGGTGTTTGACTCTTTATTTTGAATATGATCATTTGAAAAGGTGGAAGAGGCATCATGATCTTGCTTAGGAAGTGGATTTGGAATGAGATTTGGAAGGATGGTTTTCTCTTGAGATGGAAGGGGGTCATCCTAGAAGAAATGGAAAGGTATAAGGGGATCATCATGGGATTCCAGGAGAATAGGATCTTTTTCAATCATTAGATGGGATTGAGGAGTTTTGGTGTCTTGATCTTGATTTATGGTAGGACTTATTTTTTTATTTTCCAGATTATCCTCTTAACATGGAGTCACTTCTAAGGAACGGATAGGATTTTTCATAGGCATAGGGGATTCTTGGAAGGTCTCCATATTTTGACATGATGGGGAAGCATTTTGGAAATGGCCTTCTGGAGTGGGTACATTTGGAATTGAAGTGTATGATGGCATAGGAACTGGGATTTTTAAATCTTTAGAGGAACTTGTATCAATATTGGCATTAACTTGGATTTCCATAGGAGATAGCCCTTGAAGGTAAACATGGGAATTTCACTGTTTGAAGGAGATGGTATGGATTGTTGTTGAGACATTTTAGGAGATGGAGGCATCATGGAAGGGATGGAGGCCACATATGGAGCCTTGCTAGACATAGGTTCACAATTTTGATTATGCTTAGAAGTAGTTCCTTCTTTTTCTTTAGGTGAGTCATTAGGATCTTCAATTTCAATGACACCATTATCAATGAGATCTTGAATCTTATGTTTTAATTCTATGCAATGTGAAGTCTTATGTTCATTTTTTCTATGATATGCACAATACTTACTCATAAATTCCCATCCCCATGTGGTCTTTTTAGGCAATATGATAACATTGTTCTTAATAAGCTCTTCCAAAGCGGACTCAATAGATTGCCTCAAAGGTGTAAACTATCTATCTAGGGAATAGATGTCTTTTTGTCTTGGTGAAGGTGTCTTGTGAGCTTGTTTGAGATTTGGCTTTTGATTGTCAATCATTTGTTGGTATTTGCTTGACAAATCACATAATCATTTTAGCACTTCTTGAAGTTTCTTACACTTGATATCATACATTTGTTTTTCAAATGGATTCATTGATCTATTTTGCTGGATTTCCATGTCATATATTTTTTTCTTTATATCTTGAAGCATTTGAGCATAGGCAGCCATGGGAATTGGAGGTAAGGTATCCAGGAGATTCTTACTTTTGTCAAAAAAATTAGAAGAGCTTTTGGTTTGAACAGGCATTTTTAACCGACAGGACCGAGAGCGAGATGTGTTACAGAAGTCAAGATCAAATTGTAGCTAGTAGTTCGTTTAACGTGGTGATTGAGGGAAGTAACTTAAGATTTGGTCTGGTTTCAGGAATGATCTATCTTGTGTAAGATGTTATCTAAGTTAACTTAGGTTTGATAAGATGTTGTTTGAACTAGCTGAGAGATGATCGACAAAATCATGCAACGCAATGGCAAGGGTACACTATCAAGGTTGTTTATGCTCAAGAGGATGGTAACCAATTTTAGGCTCACTATAGACTGTTTAGACAATTTTGACTGATAAGATTAGGAATTCATATGATAGAGGATTGGACAAAGATGAGATTCTGACAGACAGAGTTTCAATGACTGACGACTACTAGTTTTTAATAAGGACTGATGTTTCAATGACTGACAGAGACCAGTTTGGACACAGAAAGAGTTTATCACTGATTTTGTTTGTTGTTTTCTCTAGTTTTGGTATTCTAGTTTTGGTTTTAGGGATGAAAACATAGAAAACACACAAGATATATAATAATTCAATCATAGCACGCTAACCTTATGGAAGCTGGCTTAGAGAAGAAAACCTTTGCTTGCTGACTTAGGTACACACCCAATAGCTAATCAGAATACGGTCATTGAGTCTCACGCAATGAATTCTCAATGTCGTATTAGCCGACTCCAAATGCTAATGGGGGCACGATATGGCAAGTGTCTTGGGAGAGTTACTATCTCTCTTGCACAAAGATTATCAACCTTTCGGAGGTGAATCGGGTAGCTTCTATCTTATCGTTCTTAGTCAGGAATTCCGTTTGAAATTACCCCTTGAAGTCATGCAAGCATGATTGAGGCCTATAGCACAACAAGGTGCAAAACAAGTTGTAGTCATGTAAACATGATTGAGACCGCGAGGCCCTACAAAATGCTCGATATGAGAGATCTCAAAGAGAAAACTCAAATAATCCCATCCTCTGAGACTTTAATCACCAAAGGCCTATTTATTATAGTGAGTTGGAATGCTCATGTCCAGTTGTACTCACTTGGGTCATTCTCATAGGGTGATTACTTTTTCCCACTGTGACAGGCCCGCTAAAGGTACACAAATCTCAAAACTTAGAAAAAAGCTTCGAGGGTCTAGATTTCTGATTGTCTATAAAAGACAAGAGCATACTCTCCTACCTCTTAGATTTTTTCGAAAACACAAAAGACAGATTTGTTCTTTAACCAAATAAAAATTTAAGTGCCTAAGAAAATAATAAATGAATACACAATGTTTAGTCGATTCTCCTTAGGCAACCTGCAAAACCAATATGTCAGTAGTCATTTTCTTCTTGATTCTTTGGCAAGCATATGTTTGATTGATAGATTCTTTGACAAGCGTCCTGCAAACATTAAAAGCCCAAAATTAGTTGCCAAAATAACATTAAAAAAATCATCAAAAGAAAATTCTATCATGTAAACTGTAAATTAAACTAATCTAACAAGAATTTCAATTTTATGACTATCCTAGTTATGACAATTTTTGATAGTACTTCACTCTATCGTTTATAACTTTTGAACCAGAAATAATTTGTAAAATCTCTTCAATGAAAATGTGGAAAACATAGTTTTAAAAAACATATTAAAATTTGGGTTAGATCCAACGGTTAAATAAAACGTTATGCCCTCTGAACCGAGACCATTTTTGACTATCACAAAAGAATAAGTAAAATGATAGTCCTGCACTCTATCAATCATAACTTTCAAAATAAAAACATTTAGGCAAATCCGTTTGGTGAACCTGTAGAAAAATTGGTTTTCAACAACATATCAAAAATTTGTTGAGATCCAATGGTTAAATAAAAGGTTATGCTCTCCAACCCGAGACCCTTTTTTGACTGTCATAGAAGAACAAACAAAAAGAAAGATTTTTATCAGCAAATTTAACACATGTTTATTAGTTATAAAAACCAAACATTAAATTTGTTCAAGAAACATTAGAAATATTGTAGTTGTGGGTTTGCGCCCCATGGTGGGCGCCAGAAATGTGTGTGTGTGAAAAGTGGACTAAGAATCTATAAGCACAACACTTCAATCAAGTCATTACATGCATGGTTAGATAGATATAATCAATGAATAGTAAACCATAACAAATCGACCCATTTCCTTCTAAAAGATGCGAGTATAAGATTGCTCTCAGATTATAAGCAATACCAGTGACTAGACAACACCAAGATGAAGGATTTAATCTATATGAGCATGATGAATGCTAGATGGATGCAATATTAATCTAGCAATATTTTTGCAATATTAAACTAAATGATTTAATCAATATGAAACAATTAATATGCAATGAGCCTAGAGCAAAAATAGTATAATAACAATATATTCTCCAGCCTCTCTTTGAATGAGAGATGAACCTGAATTTATAGAAAATTCAGAAAGAAACCAACGGTTGAGATCAAATGATGATGAGCGGTCAAGATTTTCCAAGAGGAAGCACAATCCAGGTGAATTGATGTGATTGGATGCTTTTCTCAGTTTTAAAGGAAATTGAACTAAAATTAAGATTAAATCAAGAAAAAACTGATTTAAAGGAAATTGAACTAAAATTAAGATAAAATCAGGAAAAAATTGATTTATTATCTATTTCATTCAATTTTAATATTTAATTGTTTTAATTGCTTTCTTTGAGACTATCTATCAATCTTTAATTTGTTTTTTCAAGATTATCTCCAATTGATTTCTTTTCTCAGATTTTAATTCCTTTCTTGGTCAATTAATTCATTTTTTGATTTATTTCCATTTTTGAATATTTGTGCTCAATTGATTTATTTAATTGAATTAATTCTTCTTTCTTTATTTGTTTCCTTTTTTGAAGATTTGTGCTCAATTGATTTAATTGATTTAAATTAATTCCTCTTTCTTGATTTGTTTCCTTTTTTGAAGATTTATGGCAATTTGATTTATTTAATTAAATATGCTAGGATATTTAATTAAAATAAATAAGATAATTGTTTAAAATGATTTACTTGGAATGATTTAATTAATTAAATAAATATTTAATTAATATTGAGTGATTGATTTTGCCATGTGACATTTCATGATTTTAGGAATTAATTGTGTGCTCAAGATTTATTTAATTGCCTTTGGTTAGGACCTTGGTGATGTTGTCGAGATTAGGGGCTCAAGGTTTAGATGACCATTTTTAGGGTATTACAATATTATGAATGCAGTATGTATTGTTTCACGATTTCAGAGTAATCCTAAAGAAAATCTTGAATCAGCAGTGAAAAGAATTTTCCGGTAGCTACAAGGCACAACAAATCTTGGTTTATGGTATCCTAAAGATGAAAATTTTGATTTATTTGCATACACAGATGCAAATTGGGCAGGAGATGTAGATGACAGAAAAAGCACCATCGGCGGAGCATTTTTTCTTGGCAGTAGACTAATTTCATGGTTGAGCAAGAAACAAAGTTGTACATCCTTATCAATAGCATAATCAAAATATGTTGCAGCAGCAACTAACTGTACACAGGTATTATGGATCAAGCAAATGTTGAAGGGCATAAAGGTAAAATAAAAGGAACCTATTATCATTTACTGTGATAATATAGCAACAATTGATATATCAAAGAATCCTGTATTTCACTCAAAAACTAAACATGTTTCTATCAAATTCAATTTTCTGAAAGAGACTGTTGAAGCAAAAGAAGTGAAATTGGTTTATGTGAATACTAAAGAACAGATTGCAGATATCTTTACTAAACCTTTTCCTAAGGAAACTTTTGAATATCTAAGAGAGCAGCATGGAGTTATACCCTCATAGGTAGAAACTTAAACAGTTGGAGCATGGCATCAGACCGGCAAAATTAACAGAAAAATATTTTTTCCAACTTTGATGAAGGAGAGATACTTCGCAGGGGGGGTAGATTGAATAAATATGGTTATAAAAATTGGTATTTGTAACAAGATTATATTTGGTTTTGTCTTGCTTTGGCATTTGATGTTGTATACACCTAAAAATGGTCTGAAGATAATTAATTAAATAAGCAATTATTTAATTAATCCTCCTTCCCAACTTAATTGAATTCACTAAGCAATTTGATTAAATTTCCCTTTTCATCTACTTATTAATAAATCTAAGGATTTATTTAATAGGTTCATTTCAATAATCCCCTTTAATTAATTAATTCAAATTCATTAACTCCCCCCATCAAATTCAATTCTTCTAAATCCTTTTATTAATTAAAACAAATCAATTTATGAGTTGTTGAGATTAATTAGCCTTTTCTTATGATTTGAATTTTTAAATTCAAATTCTCCTAACTTCTACCATTCCTAAACCTAACCCATTCCATCTAACCCAGGGTTTTGCCTAACCCCATCCTAGCTTGCACATCCTAACCACCATGTTCCCTTTCCTTGAACATTTTTCCCTCTCATGAGAAAAGATTTGTGACACTTGTCACTAAGTGTTCCCTTTCATCTAACCTCTTCTAGAAGCTTCTTGACACTTGTCACCATGGAGATGACATTGTTCCCTTTCATCCAACCCCTTTTCCTACCTACCACCAATTGTCCCCTTTCATCCAACCTCTTCTCAACCCACCTCCAATTTAACCATTGATATCTTCAAATCAAATCTCAACCTTTGATTCATGCCACATCATCCCTAGCCTTGGGAAATCCTATAAATAGACCCCATTTTGGAGCAGAAAGGGTCCCAATTTCATATCAATTTGCATCTTGATTGATTCATCTCATTTGCATTCAAGCATTATTACTATAGGCATCTAGCTTCTAGTTTATCATTCAAGAATTGTTATCATGTTCAATCTTAGCTTAATTGCATCTTCATTCTAGCTTATTTTCTAGAATAATCATGAAATCATGTAGCTTAATCATGCCATCATTTCTAGATCATGCATCTTCAACATTTAAATCCTCCATTTAAGTGTAGTCAAGTCACTAGAATTTGCATAACCAGATCTGAGAGCAAAATTTATACTTGCATTTACTAGGAGGCGATAGATCGCTTAGCTATGGTTTTATCTTTCTTTGATTTAATTCACTAACCATTGCTTGTAATGATTTATTGAGTGTTTTGTGTTTGCAGGTATAGGTACACTTCACATACACGACATTTTGGCGCCCACCGTGAGGTCGGAATCATCATTTTTGGTCTCTCAAGCTTCAACAAAAATCCATCTCTATCAGGATAGAATCAGAATGTTGTACGAGTTGATTTTCCAACTCATAAGAACTACCTTTTAGTCTGGTACGAAACTTCATCATGACTCGTACGAGCTCCTTTTACTTGTCGTACTAGAGCTAAATGCATGTCGTACGAATTTTTATGTTGGAAATTCTTTATTTGTACTAGCATAATCCTATGTCGTATGACCTGGGTTTGGCTTGTGTCTGAAATCTAAATATTTGTCATTTTATCTGATAAACCATGTCATACGAGTCTTTGTCTCTGTGGTTTTTAATAGACTGCATGTTAGGTTTTTTTATTTTAATCGAACTTCACTAATGCTAACCCTGATTTGTTTGTGAGATTTTTGGAAGCCTAACTCTTTTTTGCAGGACGATTGACAAAGATACGCTTGTCAAAGACATAATTCAAAAACCAATCAAGGACTACTAATGGATCTATTTTGCAAGTTGCCTATGAATCCGACTAAACTTTGTGTATTCATTAAATTTTTCTGGGAACACTTCAATTTTACTAAAGGAAATGAACAATCATGTATTTCGTGTCTTTGATGATAGGTGAATATGCTCTCACCTTTCTTAGGTGATCAGAAAGCTAGACTCATCTTTTTCTTTCATTAGTGCATTTCTTTAGTAGGCCTACCCTCCGGATGAGTAATAACTCTTAGCCATTAAGGCTAGTGAGAGGGGAATGACCTAAGTGGGAACAGATAATGCTAAGTAATCTAACCCACTATAAAATAAATGTGTTTTTGATGAAAATCAAAGCAACGGTAGTGCTCGCGAATAGCTCTCCTTTGTACCTTTGAGTATATCAAACCTTGGTTTTCAAGGCTGGGAGACCTCTTAATTGAGTTTATACCCCAGCATGCTGAATGGATCCCTTACTAGTGTCAGTTAAAATAGAAGCTACCTAATTCACCTCTGAAAGGGTGATAATCTTTGTGCAAGAGAGATAGTAACTCTCCCAAGACACTTGCCATATCGTGCCCCCATTAGCGTTTGGAGTCGGATAATATGGCATTGAGAATCCATTGCATGAGACTCAACGGTCATATTCCGATTAGCTATTGGGTGTGTACCTAAGTCAGCAAGCAAAGGTTTTCATTCTCAACCAACTTCCTTAGGGTTTAGCATTCTTGGAGTCACTTATCATATCATGTGTTTGATGTGTATTCATCCCTAAATCGACAAATCCGACATCCAAAAACTGGAAGACATAAGCAAAACATTAAACTTCAATTATCAAAAATTCAACCAAACAAACATTTTTTTATCTTTGTCTGGTTATCTGTCGTACAAGTTAGGTTCTCTATCATACAAACCTGTTTACATTAAATCTTTTGTTGTACTACATAGCATCTTGTGCCATACGACACAGAATCTTTTGTCGTACGACATAGAATCTTTTGTCATACTACACAAAATATTTTGTATTACTACATAGAATCTATTGTCGTACTACACAGAATCTTGTGTAGTACTACATAGAATATTTTGTCATACTACACAACATCTTGTGTAGTACTACACAAAATCTTTTGTCTTACTACACAGCATCTTGTGTAGTACTACACAGAATCTTTCGTCTTACTACACAACATTCTGTGTCATACAAAATACTGCTTTTTACATGAAATCTCTAATTGGTCATATGGTCTTGTAAGTTTGGTCATTCTAAGTTGCATATCATGTCATACGAAACCCTGCATTTGTCAGTCTAGGGCTGTGTCCTGCATGCCTATTTCAGATTTGTCATTTCTACCTGATCAATTTGCAGTAAACATAAACACATGTTATTTGTTATTTTGTGCTTGGATTGTCTCCTTTATTTGCTTGGTCAAGTTATCATCCATCAAAATCAGACTCTAAGAATATAAACACCTCAATATTTTCAAAGTGCTCACCCCCAACAAGTTCAAGATCTAAACATCTCAAAGTGCATTATCACCCTCTTTGGTAAACTGATCACTCAAACATACTTTCTCATCAGGATCAATCATCCTTTATCAGGAAACTAAAACATATGGTCAAGATAATCTTGTCCCACATCATAGGATATATCATTCCTACTGGACTTGGTTCTTATCAAATCACCATCATTGCACTCCTAAATCGAATATCGACAAACTTGCAAACCTTTAAACACTTGAATCATTTTATCATGTCATATCATTCTAGCATATCTACCTTGACAATTGATCACTTACCCAAAACAAACTTTTGGATATTCGAATCCTAAGCAAAATAACACACATGTATGCCCATTCTAACTAGAGCTCAGAGATGAAGAATCGCAGAGACAGAAATTGAAACATTGGAAACAATCACAACCATGGAACATGAAGATGAAATACAATTTGAAGAAGAAATAACAAAACAAAACATCAAAGGCATCAAAAAGGATCCTCAATTTGACAAATTTATGCAAAAATTGTTGGAAGAAGAAAAAGAAAAATATTTCCTAATGTTAGTCAAATCTGGTGCTACACTTCCCCAAGATTTTGATGTAAACAAATTGACACAAAAGAAAAGTGATCCTCCCCCTAATAACGAACAATATAAGGATATTTTTGGTCTCCACATGAATGACACATCAATCCCTAATAACACCAGAACCAATGAAGAAACTTACATACCCAAAAGAGATGAAGTAGAAATTCTAAATAACATTCAATCCAATGAAGATACAAGAAGGGGTAGAGATGAAACTAGAAGAGATCCAGATCCTCCTAGAATACAAAATCATGGTCATGCAAGAACAAATCATGTTGATAATCCTATCACAACTCTCACACAACAACTACAAGACATGCAAACACAAATTCAAGATATGCAAAGAGGACATGTTAGAAGATACTCACTTCAATAAATATGTCCATATCAATTTGACAAAAATCTAAACATGATACCATTTCCTATAGTTTTTGAAACTCCTAGATACGAAGAATATGATGGAAGCACTGACCCTCAAGATCATATATGAGAATTTTGCACAATGAGTATGGAGTTTACACATGAGGATACCTACTTAATGAGATTATTTCCGAAAAGCTTAACTGGGCTAGCTATGGAATGGTTCTCCAAACTTCCATCTGGAATCAGATCATTTTCAGAAGTGGTGGATAAGTTTGTTTCACAATACTCTTACAAAATACAACATGAAGTAACAATGCTAGACCTATGTAATGTCAAACAAAAGGCTGGAGAATCTTTTATGACATTTTTACAAAGATGGAGATGGTTAGCCTCGTGGTATCCTCGTACAGTGCCAAAATACAAAAAAATGAACATATTCATCGATAAATTAAAAGATCAAATGAGTTATTAATTAAAAATGCAAGGAAATCAAAGTTTCAGAAAAATGATTGATAATGGAATCAGAATGGAGGAAGCCATGATAAAGAAAGGTGAGTTGAAAATATACAAAGAAGGAGTCCATCCTCCTAACAACAACAATAACACCAACCACAATGATAAACCAAAGTATTGAAATAGAAATCAAAATGTTGTCAGCGATAGAATAGTGGATAACAACAATGTGAAACTAAAACAACCAATTTTTAATTTATCCACTCACTCAGCAGCAACACAACAAAACAACAACCACCAAAGAACAACTATCAAAACTTTCTTTCGAAGACAATTTACAAACATTGGTGAACCCCTTGGTTCAACACTAAAGACACTTCTCGCAAACAAATTGGCCACTTTACCAGAAGAAAGGAACTACGAACCTCAAATAAAATCACCTTGGTGGAATGATAATCAGTATTGCGATTTCCATCGAAACAAGGGACATCACACAGATAGTTGTCAGAAGTTGAAACATATCATACAAGATATGATTGATAATGGAGTAATAACTATGGATGGACATAAAACAAACGAATCTCATACAGCTTTTAAAACTCCGCTTCCAAACTCTGAGAAAGGTGAATCATCAACAACAAATAATGGCAAGGGTAAAGCAAAGGTAAACTACGCTCATACATATGACAATGTGGTGAATGTAATTGTAGTTAAAGAAAACAAAATCAAGAACATGCTCAGGCTATCACAAGAAGCAAATCCAAAGTTGTTTTGTCGGGTTGTACAAAAAACACATCATCCACTACAAGAAAACAATACAATCTAGTGGAACAATTGCAGAAAACACCCGCACAAATATCAATCTTAGAATTGTTAAAACTTTCACCTGCACACAAAGAAATTCTAGAATGAGCATTAGTAGATACAATAGTTTCCAAAGATCTTGATATCGATCAATTCCAAACTATGGTGGGGCACCTCACAACCCCTCATTGCTTATCATTCACTGAAGAAGACAACATGTCCTTACAACATCCCCACAACACTCCTTTTCATATTGAAGTCCTTATTCACAAAATGCAAGTTAAGTGTGTTCTAATAGATGGTGGAGCTGGCCTAAATATTTGTTCATTGAGTCTTGTTCATGCCTTAGGATATTCAGAAGATGCAGTTGATGTCCGAAAAAAGATCACCATAAAAGCCTATGATGAAGAAGAATGTTCCTCCAAGGGAATTGTGATACTACCCATCAGAGTAGGACCTTTGTAGAAGGACACAGTATGACAAGTTCCAACTTGGACCTATCATATAATGTACTCTTGGGAAGACCCTAGATACATGATTTGCAAGATGTCCCATCAACATACCACCAGTGTGTAAAATTTCCCTACAATGAGCAAGAAATCACAATATCTATAGATTCAAGTCCATTTCAATACTGCAGCAATCTAAAAATGACCCAAGAAGTCATTGTTCCACATAACAGGGAGGTAACATCTTCGAGCACACAATCCAAGGAACAATCATTTGCCTCTATTCTATCAAGTATGGAGAAACAAATGCAACTAAGAGACCGAGGGAATGGAGAATATTCAATATCACAATTACCACTCTCTCCTAAATCCTTTGGAAAACCATCAAACTCTAAACAACAACCAATTGTGAAACATCTTCCGATATTTGATGAAGCATTTGTGAGTGTTGGAACCTTATCAAAGGAGACAGAAGACAAAGATGTGCTACAATGGCTATACAAGGATGAAGAAGTTCAACAAAAGATCACCAATGTCAGAATACCTATAGAAAAATATGGAAATGGATTTAGCATTCTTAGAAGAATGGGATATACCGGAACAGGTCCTATAGGAAAAGGAAAAGAAGGTATCTCAGAACCTATTCAACCTTACACTCAACAGACCAATGACAAAATAGGCTTAGGGTATGGACAAGTTACTTTACCAAAAGAAACATCTTTTAGTCAACAACAAGAGGAATATGAAAACAGACAAGAACAACTGGCAATTGAAAGGGAAGAAAAATCAGCTAAGCAACAAGCACAAGCAAACGCAAAATGGAAAAAGAAGCAAGCTTCAAATCAACAAGAGAAACAAACTAAAAACATCTCTCAAGCAGCATTAAATCTCAATCAAAATAAGAAAGAAGCTAATATAAGTCCAGGAGAACTCATAGAAAAGTTGACAAAACTCAATCTCAGTCCTGAAGAGGTTGAATATGAAAGAAGAAAAAGTATAGCCAGAAAAGTGGAAGAAATGCTATATGACCAAATCTATAGACTGCAAGGTACAAGTGATATAGAATCTAATGAATGGGAATGGGATTCCTATCACTCTAAAGAATCAGCTAAAGAAAATTGCTTTAAAGAATATGTAGGAGTCGATGTAGTTCACACGTATGCAGGACAAATGTTAGGAACTATTTCACTTGAATTAGAATCACATTTGGCTAACTTGGACTTAACCGAGGACGATCAGGAATTTTTTACACAAGGTCATTCTAATGAGAGTACTGTTCTAGACATTGACATACATATTGAAAACTTTGATACATCCATCATGACCCTTGATATCCTTGAAACATACCAACCTGAAGATCCCTTACCTCTAATCCACCCCGAGCTTATTGATTGGGAAAATGAAGGATATACCGCCATTGATACCTTTCCAAATGACCATGCCATATCTATATATCTTAACACAATTGAACCCGTAACAACTCTCACCAAGAATGTCAGCAACGCATCTTCCAATCAAGTAGGTGCCAAATCTCCTAGTTGCAAAAGTGAAAATAAAGAAAAGAAAATCAAGTCTAATGCTGAAAACCATTTATTGGCAACATTAGATTCGGAAAAAGTAAAAAGAAAGGATGCATCTAATGGTGAAAACCTCCTCGAGGCACCGAAAGATGTGAGATTTGACACTTTACCTGAGCACTATCAAGAAAGATCATCCATTTTGATCGAACCAACGGAGGCAGTTAACATTGGCACAACGGAACAACCAAAGATTCTTCATCCAGCAACTTCTCTATCGAAGCAAGAAATGCAACAATATGTGGAATTCTTCAAATGACGACAAATAAATTTTGCCTAGTCATATGCAGACATGCCAGGGTTAGATCTAGAGTTTATTATGCATCACTTGAATCTTAGTCCAAGAGCCAAACCAGTCAAACAGAAGTTAAGGAAAATGCATCTGCATATCGCTCTCCTAGTCAAAGCAGAACTAAAAAAATTACTGGATGTAGGATTCATCAGATATTTCAAAACCAGATAAAAGCATCAGAATATGCACAAACTTTAGAGATCTTAATAACGCATGTCCAAAGGATGACTTTCCTTTGCCTAACATTGACATCATTGTAGATTTAACTGCTGGACACTCCATGTTTTCTCTAATGGATGGTTTTTTTGGATACAATCAAATCAAAATAGCACCTGAAGATCAAGAAAAGACAACTTTCACATGTCCATGGGTTACTTTCTGCTGGAACAGCATGCTTTTTGGATTAAAGAACGCAGGTGCTACATATCAAATAGCTATGACAACTATATTTCATGATATGATGCATACATTCATGGAAGACTATGTGGATGACATACTTGATGAATACTAAGAGGGGGGGGTGAATTGGTATGCCAAAAATCATTGTACTTAAACACTTTACTAGACTACCAGTAAACCGGTAAAACAATTTAGCAGACAAACCGGTTAGCACACATGCAAACCAAATAGCAAATAATACATTCACCCACAGAAGCATAAACACCATAACACAAGAGATTTTGACGTGGAAACCCAAATGGGAAAAACCACTGTGAGATGGAACTCACAAGTAACTATCTGCAGAATAGGAACTGGACCGGTTAAGGTCAGACTGGTTAAGGTCATACAATGTTCTTTACCAGAACAGGTCCTTTTAGGAATCTCAATCTCTGTTAGGAGATAAGTCCGATTAAAGACTCCCTTGCTAGAGGATTTTAGATCCACAGATGTGAATCACCTTGTTAGAGGATTTACAATAGGCTTTTGGGCCTACCCGGTTAAGAGCTTCAAACTTGTCGAAGATGTGAGTAATCAACAAGTGAGTGATCTAGCAAATAGCACAGATTTCTTGGTTAGATCCTTGATATCTCGTTCCTAATGCATTCCAGCATTACTTCAGCCTTCCACACATTCACACTCTGCCTCTTCTCATAGACCTGAATTTCTCTTCTATCTTCACACTCACAAAAACTCTTCAACCACCTTAAAACCCTAGACATGATGTCCTTAAAAGGAATCTGATTTCATGTCGGTCCAATAGGATTACATTACAATTTCCTAGGTTCAATGCATCTAGACATATTTTGTAACATGACACAAAAAGCACCGTTAAAGTGTCGGCACCACCAAACAATTGGTGGATGGTAACTCATCACAAAATGTTGGTTGGTAACTCATCACAGAGTATTACCGGTTCATACAAAATATCGGTTGCCAGTTTGACAAAATGAAGACTGGGAAATATGAGTTGTGTCACTTTGTTCCTTTGTACCGCTTGAGATCCTCAAACCACTTGGGGTCTTCATACCGCTTCAGATCGGTAAACACTTTCTGCAAAACACTGATAGTCTAAAGACTATAATACATCATACCGGTTGGAACAAATACCGGTTGAGCTTTAACTTATACACACAAAAAGTGATCTCAAATCAAGTGTGTGTCAATCAATGACAATCACAGCATTAATCATCAAAAATGCCAACAATCTCCCCCTTTGGCATTGATGGCAACACTTAGGAAAGTTTTGACATCTAAGTGTTTTACAACAAAAATATGCCATAATCAAAATTACTCCCCCTAAGCATATACACTATCCCTTTTGCAGATAATACAATGTATACTACTCCTTAATAGAAATAACATGAAAGTATACATCAAAGCATTCAAAATTTATACTTCTCCCCCTTTGCCAACAATGACAAAAAAAAAATTACAGACCAACCCCTAGTTCATTAGTATTAAAAGAATAAGTGTTTATGACAGTAAAGAGTAAAACTTGTCAAAAACTGATTTGAAGTCCTGCAAAAATTGCTTCATGGATAAGGACCATGAGTCAAGTAGGGATGTAGCCACCTCTTTCTCTCTCTGCATCTGGGAGACCTGTTCTTCCATGGCATCTATCGTGCTCATCTCTTGAGTGACCATTAGGGCATCAAGATTTAGGTAGCACTTATGGAGAATTTGTAGTCTTGGCAGTAGGAGCAGTTGAAGTTCCTGCAAATTTCATGTCCGGTTGCTTATCTCTACCTCTAGTCTTGCAGACTATAGTTGAAGCCAGTGAACAATTTGACCATATGTGGAAAAGCAATTATATGGCAGCTTGAAGGTGCTAATAAATGACTACATATTAGATTGTAGTTTGTTCTTGTGAATAAGCACATCATCACAGAATAAATGAGGTTGGAAAATCTTGCTGAGTAGAATATGGTCATCATTCATTGCATCTCTAATGGCCTTTTGTGCCTTTTGGAGATCAGACCAAAGCTCTGTTAGCTTTTTCACCAAGGCAGTGTCCAGAGCCTTTTGATGTGCCTTCTTGGCATTTGCTTCTATGACCTCTTCCAGGCTTTGTACCTGGTCTTCTACAACTAAGCATAGGAGCTTCAATTGTGTAAGTGAGGAATCGGTACTGGGAAGGTTCGTACTGGGTATCAAACTTGTAAGTGTTTCCACCATAGTTTGGATAACATCTTCCTCCTTTTTCCTCCTTAGAGCATCCAATCACTCTTGAGTGAGCTTAATGCTCTGCAACAGCTCTGATTCATTTGTAGACTAGAGATCAATAGGACTGGTAGTTGCAGCTGGTTTAGCCTGACTACTGGTTGCCATTGGAGTCTCCACTTGTGTGCTCTTTTTCGCTGCTTCCTTGTCCTTGGCTTTTTGCTGGTCTTCTTGAGTCTTCCTCTGCTCCTCTTCTTCTTTATTTCTTTTCTCTTCTTCTAGTTGTTAGGTCTCGGGGACAACAGAGAGGGGGGGGTGAATCAGTTGTCAAATAAATTCAAACTAAAAACAACTTAACCAACTTAATGCTTAATACCGGTAAACCAGTTAAGTATGTTGGTAGGCAGTTTTAATAGTTAATTGCTATACCAATAAAGATTAGTGCATGAAACATAAACACAAAGTCATCCACAACACATGACACCAATATTTGTATGTGGAAACCCTGTAAGGGGAAAAACCATGGTGGGAAACCTTACCCACTATCAGATGATACTAGTCCAGATAGTAAGTGTACATAAATGGGGTCTACACATGCAGAAAGGCCAAGCACCTAGAGCTCACTACTCAATCACAAAATGGGAGTCACACTGACTACAATTGGATGGTTAAATCCAATAAGAATGTACTGCTCAAAATAGCATCTCCATATGCTGGAATTCAATACCGGTGTAATGTTGATATGCTTTCACAAAAACCTAGCTTCACCTTCAAATGATGTCTGTGTGTATTGCTCTACTTAATCTTGCATATACCTTCACACAATTCTTTTTCGCATTCCACATTTGATCTTACAAATAAGATCTTACATTTATACCATAACCTAGGACCAATTTTAGTAGGTCGGCTCTACAAGATATTACAATAAAAACATTTTACAAACAATATAATGTCTGATGCAATAACCGATTGAACATGTTAGCTTAATGCATTTACAATAATAATTAATCATCTCTATGGTGTGTCATGATGATCTGGAAAAGATAACCTGCCGGTGTAACCCTGGATAACCCTGGACCTATTTGCTGGTAAAGGCAAATATGCAAATATGAATATACCAATGATTAATTCATTAAGATAAGATGTCCACACGATGTCTTTGATATTACCAAGTGTCTTCCATATCATTCCAAGTGTCGGTGATCATTATATCCTGTTGGTGAACCATATACCAGTAATTGTGCAATAGTTACTTGCTTGTTGGTGAATGTTGTTGGATCTCCAAAGTGCTAGTGTTTTAGAAGGTGTTGACATCAATGACAAAACCATACCAACATACCAACAATCTCTCCCTTCGGCATTGATGGAAACACAAGATGGAAAAACCATCAAAGTGCCAAAATAGAAATACCAAATACCAAAAACCAATAATCTCCAAAAAGATCATAACCAGAAATCAAAATACATACAGAGAGTAATAATCTCTCCCCCTGGGAGAAACATGTGTTTTCCTTGTGTTTTTCAAAGTTTTTGTGAGTTTTTCCATACCAATCTCTCCCCCTTTGACATCAAATGCCAAATTTACAACAAAACCAAGTTCATATACAAAATACTGATCAATTCAATATACCAACTAATCCCCCTGAGAAGTATCTTCCTCATCAAAGACTGGAATAAAAGATTTGTCTGTTAAGTCTCTACCGGTCGTGGTATGACTCCAAGCTGATCTCTAAGATATTCAAAAGTCTCCTTAGGCAAAGGTTTTGTAAAAATATCTACAAGTTGTTCTTTGGTATTCACATAAACCAGTTTTTTATCCTTTTCTTCAACTTTTTCCCTTAAAAAATTTAGTTTGATAGAAACATGTTTTGTTTTAGAATGTAGTACTAGATTCTTAGATATATCAATTGTTGAAGTGTTATCACAATATATAGTAATAGGTTCCTTGCATTTTACCTTTATGTCTTTCAACATTTGCTTAAGCCATAGTACCTATGTACAGTTGGTTGCTGCTGCAACATATTCTGATTCTGCTATTGATAAAGATGTACAACTTTGTTTCTTACTCGACCAAGAAACTAATCTATTTCCAAGAAAGAATGCTCCGTCGGTGGTGCTTTTCCTATCATCCACATCTCCTGCCTAATTTACACCTGTGTATACACATAGATCAAAATTTTCATCTCTAGGATACCATAATCCAAGATTTATAGTGCCTTGTAAGTACCAGAAAATCCTTTTTACTGCTGATTCATGATTTTCTCTAGGATTACTTTGAAATCTTGAAATAATACATACTGCATTCATAATATCAGATCTGGTTTGTGTTAAATATAGTAAACCTCCTATCATAGATTTGTATCTAGTTGGATTAACAGGTGTAGATTCATCCCTTTGAAATAATTTGTCATTTGTAGTCATAGGTGTGCTTACCGGTTTAGAGTTCTCCATCCCAAATTTCTTTAGTAACTCTTTTAAGTATTTGGATTGACTCAAGAATATACCTTTATCAGTCTGTGAAATCTGCAATCCTAAAAAGAATTTTATTTCTCCAATCATAGACATTTCAAATTCTTGTTGCATTTTAATAGAAAATTCCTTACATAATCCATCTTCTCCTCCAAAGATTATATCATCAATAAATACTTCTATAATCAAGATGTCATCATTAGTTATTTTGTAATATAAATTGTTGTCTGCATTTCCTTTAGTAAAACCAATCTTTAAAAGATACTTATCCAATCTTGCATACCAAGCTCTTGGAGCTTGTTTTAATCCATACAGAGCTTTTCTTAACCTGTAAATCATATCATTGTCATCTGTCAAAGAAAATCCATCAGGTTGTTCAATATAGACTTCCTCTTCAAGATCTCCATTCAAAAATGCACATTTAATATCCATTTGATAAACTTTGTAGTTCTTGTGTGTTGCAAAAGCCAAAAATAATCTGACTGCCTCAATTCTAGCTACCGGTGCAAAGGTTTCATTGTAATCAACTCCTTCCTTCTGAGAATATCCCTTACACACTAGTCTTGCTTTATTTCTGACAACCTTACCATCTTCATTAAGTTTGTTTCTGAATACCCATTTGGTTCCAATTACATTTTTATCTTTAGGCCGGGGAACTAATGTCCAAGTGTTATTTTTCTCAATTTGTTCTCTTTCTTCTTCCATAGCTTTAATCCAAAATTTATCTTCACATGCCTCATTAACAAATGATGGTTCAATTTGAGAAATAAGACATACCTCTTCATTTGCCAATCTTCCTCTTGTCATAACTCCTTTAAATTTGTTTCCAATTATCTGATCTTCAGAATGATTCAATCTTACATACCGGGGTGTCTTTGTTTGTTGTTGTTCTTCAATTACTGTGGAATCCTCAGATGGTACCGGGGTAGCTGGATCTTCATTCTGTACTGGTGGATTTAGTGTAGGTTCATTTGTCAAACTTTTTGTTGCCAGTTCAGAGTCTATATACCTTGAACTTCCTCTGAATTGTTCATCAATCTTTACATTTGTACTCTCAACAATTTTCTGCAATCTTTTGTTAAAACATCTATATGCCTTGCTCTTAGATGAATAACCAAGAAATATTCCTTCATCACTTCTAGGATCAAATTTTCCAATATACTCATCTCTTCTGATATAACATTTGCTTCCAAAAATTCTGAAATACTTAAGAGCAGGAGTATTACCAAACCATAGTTCATGAGGGGTCTTACCGGTTTCACCTTGATGTGAACTTTGTTGAATGTATAGACTGTTGTACTGACTACTTCTCTCCAATACACATGTGGTAAATTTGCTTCATATAACATACTTCTTGCTGCATCCAAGATAGTTTTATTTTTCCTTTCAACAACTCCATTCTGATGTGGTGTCCGAGGTGTTGATAGTTGTCTTTTGATTCCATTCACTTCACAGAATGTATTACATTCCTTAGATGTGAATTCTCCTCCTTGATCTGATCTTAAACATTTGATTTTCTTACCGGTTTCATTTTCAACCATTGCTTTGAACAATTTGAACTTTCCAAGTGCTTCTAATTTTTCTCTAAGAAAAGTAACCCAACACATTCTAGAATAGTCATCAATGATTAGCATGAAATATCTATCATCTTGTAAGCTTTTAGTTCTAGCTGAACCACATAAATCAGTGTAAATCAAATCAAGAGCATTATTAGATTTTTCTGGAATACTTTTGAAACTATCTCTAACTTGTTTTCCAAATTGACATTCCTTACATATTGTATTCTGAGGTTTGACAATTTTAGGTAAATCTCTAACTGCCTTAGTAGTACTAATCTTTACCATGCAATCAAAGTTTACATGACAGAGTCTCTTATGCCATAACCAACTTTCATCTATATGTGCAATCAAGCATGTCTTTTCACTGTTATTCAAATGAAAGATATTACCTCTAGTCTGATTATCGGTTGCAATTTCTAAACCAATTCTATTCATGATTTTGCATTTTCCATTCTTAAATTGTAACTGAAATCCTTTCTCAACTAATTGACCAACACTTAAAAGATTATGCTTTAATCCTTCAACATAGTAGACATTATCAGTGTTATGCTTACCATCATGAGTTATTGTACCCTTACCTTTGATTGAACAACCTTTGTCATCTCCAAATCTTACTAAACCGCCATTGTATTCTTGAAAGGTCAAAAATTTACCTTTGTCTCCTATCATATGATGTGAGCATCCTTAGTCAATGATCCATTCATCCTTTACTTCAACTTTAGCTGATAGGGCTTGTTCTACCGGTTGAGCAGCATGTGTCGATTGATCTTCTATTATAGCAACAAAAACCCATCCATTGTCTACTGGATCATCATCAAAATCATCAGGTCATCAGCAATGTAACAAGATTTGTCTTTATTCTTCTTAAATTTGTATCTCTGATATTCAGGATTAGGCTTGTATGTCCTTCTAGCTTCTTCTCTTAGTCTAGCATGTTTATCAGGGCATCTCGAAGCCATATGACCAATCTTATTGTAGTTAAAACATTAAAGGGTGCTTTACCTTCATACTTACTTCCAACTAGACCTTTAGGCATTTTCCTTACAAGTAGTGCTTCAAGTTCTTCATTTTCTTTCCTGCTTTCTTCAAGTTCTCTTGCATAAAAGGCTTTCCAATCAAATTTGTCAAATGATGGAGCAGATGATGTTGATGCTTTAAAGGCCAAATCTGTCTTAATAGTAGCAACAGGACCAAATTCTTCAATTTCAAAAGCTGAGAGTTTCCCAATCAATGTATCCCTAGTTACTGATGTATTAGGCATTGTTCTCAACTCATTTATAGCAATAACCTTCATTTTATATGCTGGTGGCAATCCTCTTAAAACTTTTGAAACAATTTCATCCTCACTTAAGGTTCCTCCACAACATTTAATACCCAAAACAATTTCATTTACTCTTTCCATAAAAGCAGAAATCGTTTCATCTTCTTCCATTTTAAGATGTTCATACCTGACCCAGAAGCTTTCAAGTTTTGCAATTTTGACTATGGAATCTCCTTCATTCAGTGTTTCCAAATGATCCCAAATAGCTTTAGCAGTAGACCTATCTGATAGTCCCATGATTTGTTGATCTGATAATGCGTTCAGAAGTGCTTCTCTTGCTTTGCAATCATTTTCTTCATCTTTAGTCAAGTTAGCTGGACTGGGCTGACTTGGTATAGCAGTAGTATAGAAATTCTTTGTAACATCCCAGATGTCCTTTCCAATGCAATTCAGATGTGTCTCCATTCTGATCTTCCATATGCCATAGTTGGTTCCATCAAGTTTAGGACTGTCCTTCCTGAAATAGTTAGTAGACATTGGATCTCCTCAAGTTGTTAAACTTCTGCAAAAGAGGAGTAAGCTCTGATACCAATTGTTAGGTCCTAGGGACAACTAAGAGGGGGGGGGTGAATCAGTTGTCAAATAAATTCAAACCAAAAACAACTTAACCAACTTAATGCTTAATACTGGTAAACCAATTAAGTATGTCGGTAGATAGTTTTAATAGTTAATTGCTATACTAGTAAAGATTAGTGCATGAAACGTAAACACAAAGTCATCCACAACACATGACACCAATATTTGTATGTGGAAACCCTGTAAGGGGAAAAGCCACGGTGGGAAACCTTACCCACAATCAGATGATACTACTATAGATAGTAAGTGTACATAAATGGGGTCTGCACATGCAGAAAGGCCAAGCACCTAGAGCTCACTGCTCAATCACAAAATGGGAGTTACACTGACTACAATTGGATGGTTAAATCCAATAAGAATGTACTGCTCAAAATAGCATCTTCATATGTTGGATTCAGTACCGATGTAATGCTAACATGCTTTCACAAAAACCTAGCTTCACCTTCAAATGATGTCTGTGTGTATTGCTCTACATAATCTTGCATATACCTTCACACAATTCTTTTTTGCATTCCACATTTGATCTTACAAATAAGATCTTACATTTATACCATAACCTAGGACCAATTTTAGTAGGTCGTCTCTACAAGATATTACAATAAAAAAAATTTACAAACAATATAATATCCGATGCAATAACTGATTGAACATGTCGGCTTAATACATTTACAACAATAATTAATCATCTCCATACATGCCATGCTGATCTGGAAAAGATAACTTGCAGGTGTAACCCTGGATAACCTTGGACTTATTTGCCAGTAGAAGTAAATAAGAAAATATGAATATACCAATGATTAATTCATTAAGATAAGATGTCCACATGATGTCTTCGATATTACCAAGTGTCTTCCATATCATTCCAAGTGTCAGTGATCATTATATCCTATCGGTGAACCATATACCAGTAACTGTGAAATAGTTACTTGCTTGTCGGTGAATGCTGCTAGATCTCCAAAGTGCTAGTGTTTTAGTAGGTGTTGACATCAATGACAAAACCATACCAAAATACCAACACTTATTTCTTCTCTTCATCTTTTCACTTCTTCTCCTCTTCATCCTTCTTCTTCTCCTCTCCCTTCTTCCTCTTTTCCTCTTCCTGTTTCTTCTTTTCCTCTTACCGCTTCTCCTCTTCTTTCTTTTCCTCTTCCTTCTTCTTCCTCTCTTCCTCTTGTTTCTTGTTTCCTCTTCTTTTCTCTTCTTCTCCTCTTCTTTTCTTTTATCCTCTTCCTTCTTCTTCCTCTCTTCCTCTTGTTTCTTGTTTTCCTCTTCTTTTCTTTTCTTCTCCTCTTCTTTTCTTTTATCATCTTCCTCTTTCTTCTTCTTCTCCACTTTTCTCTTATCTGCTTCCTCTTTCCTCTTTTCCTCTTCTTTTCTCTTATCCTTTTCATCTACCTGTTTCTTCTTTTCAGCTTCCTGTTGCTTCTTTTCTTCTTCTGCCTTCTTTTCCTGTCATGTTCCTTCTAATGGTGCATCCTGAGTAACATTTTCACCATCTAAGGCATCTACATCAATGAGGTCCATTTGTTCTGTGACCGGTTCTTCTTCACTATCATACACCTCATTCAATTTGCCAGTTTTTGGTTCTCGCTCAGATTTCCTATTGGCTTCAACCACTTGATGCATCTTAAGAGCTTTTTGAGCATGAGTATGTGTATCCTTGATCACTTCTTGACCCTTTCCTTCCAGTAATAGGTGTCTTCTTCTTCTCATGAAGAAGGGGCCTTTGTATTTATTCATAACTTCGAAAAGTTCTAAATTTGATACATCAGGAAAATGTGGAGCAAATATTTTCTCCCTCATTTCCTGTTCCTTTTCTATGGAAATGCGACATTTATTGTTTAAAGAATTATACAAAGAATCTGGTGTCTCAGATCTAATTTCTAAAGGAAACAGGTCATTAACACATAAATACTTAATGATTTCATGTTCAACTGCTTCCTTTTCATCATCATTGAAATCATCAAAATAATCAATTAAATCATTTAGCACTTTTCTCCTAATATTCCTTATAGTTCTTTGACAATGTGTCAAAGGTTTGTAAGAAGAAATGTCAATATTTACCGGTACAGATGATGTCGGTTCATTCTTTGTTTACCTAGTCTTCTTCTTAGGTGGTTCTTCTGACACAGTTTCTTCTAAGTCAAGTGTATTGTTTTTTGTCTTCCGCTTCCTCTCGAAGACTTTTGTAGGTGCTGCTTCTGGTTTCTTCTTAATTGGTGACCGCTTGGTCACTTTGGGACTAGCTGCAATAACCGATGCCGATGTTGAAGGCACTGCCTTTCCTTTCTTTTCAGAGGGTTCTACAATCGGTGCAACCCTTTCCAAATAGGTGCTGGTTCTCTTTGCCTTAGGATCAAGGGGTGAGGCAGTAAGGGTAGAAGCATACCTGTCCAGCATATCATTCATTACCTCATAGCCCATAGGCTCTACTTCTTCCTACCTAGGCTCAACGGCCTCCATTAAGCATTCATCCACTTTGATGGTGAAGCAGATGTCTTCCTCATACTTTTTGACTAAATCACCAGATATTCTTATCCTTTGGCTCATCTTGCATCTGAACTCATCAAATTATTTGTTTAATGCTTCTGGATAGCCAGTTCCAACTACTTGTAGGCTCTCCTTGATTTGTTTTGTTACCAGTTGGTCGGCAGACCACTGAATATCACCTACTCCTAGAAAGTAGCCTTGAAAGTAAAAGAACAACCCAACCAGTAGTTGTCTGAACTTGAATCTCAGTGCATTGTCCTGTTTGATTGACTTAAGATTCAACATAAGTTGTCTTTGCATACAAGTGCACAGATCAAACGATGCATCCTCCTTGATCATCTTGTAAGCAGCATTTACCATTGCAGCAAAGACAGAATTAATTCTGCTAGCAGAGAACGTCTGGTAACCTATCACCATGCAAGCATACTTTGATAGATCATCCTTGATTGAGTTGACGGTCATGCCACATGAGTCGCTCACTGAACCGGTGAGCTTGGACATTTCAGTCTTGCTGACCTTCCTTAGGGTTGGCACTTCCCCTGTATTACAGAAACTGATGACGGCATGAATCTCTTCTGGTGTGATATCATTCGTCTGCTCTAGGTACATCTTGTCACCGTGTACCCTACTTAGAATAATGAAAATGTGATCATCTGAAAATTCTTCAAGAAAGTAAACTGCATTTTGGAGTTTCTTCTTTTCCAAAATGTTGAATTCCAGTTTAATCTTCTTATCCTTTCTGTAGAATAAGCTCAGCTGGGAATGGATCACAAGAGACCCTAGGTCTTTGATTTTGCAGTTTATGTAATTAGAAATCCCTTCTTCTACTATAACACTAGCCGGTACTTGAGATAAGGCATTATATTTCAACTTTCATTGTATGAAGTCCATAAAATCAACAGTTGCACTAGAACTATCATGAGATGGGGAAGCCATGATAAATGAAGAATTATGAGAAATACCTTTGCAAATTGAAATTTAGGGCTTTGCAATTTGAACTTCACTTCACACTCCTTTGGTTACTGAAATACCACTTTGTGTTCTTCACTCCTTCAACAGATGATAGCTTTAGATTCTTCTCTAGATTTTTGATAAACTCTTTGAACCGCGGTGTAAATCACTTTCCTTCGCTCTGCACTTGAAAAAATTCTTCGCTCGAAAAATGATAAGTGAGAAATGATTTCAAAATTCCTTTTAAATAGGTTCTCCACCTACCATAATAAATGCTCCAATATTAGGGCGTAAACCCTAATTTGCCTTTTATGATTTTTGGTCTTCTGCCACCTGACAGGTATGTTGGGTCTCAAATCAACAGATTGGATAGGTTCTAAGGAAATGCCAACTCCTATGGTCAAACCTTCCAATTGACTTGCCAACTTATAGAGTGAACCTGTTTAGTTGTTAACTCTCTCACTTTAGGCTCTGCAGGACCTAGGCAGGTATACCTATTCACCAGTTGTCTTTAATGACCGGTGCTTTTTATAGCAGATTAAGTGTCCTGATTTGGTTTCCTCCTATCTCAAGATGGCATAAATTCCTAGGATGGAGACATAGCTGATGAGTTCAAGATTGTTGTTGTAGAAGCTATTCGATCTATGTTTCCTACTTAGTTACTCCTGTTGCTTTAAAATGACATATGATGAATATGGTGATAAGTGTAATCTGTAAATAACCAGTGCCTTCTTCGCTGTTTGGGCTACAGAGTCATTATATTTTCTTTAGGACTTACTATGTGAACCTGTGAGACAGTTTTTTAACCCACCCCTTTATGGACCTGTTGGTTATTATTTCTTTGGAGATCAATTGAATGCTTATATCATAGGTTGCTTGAATGAATTTAACCCTACCTTTAAGGGACCATTCAAGTAAGTACTGCAAAGAACAATTATAATTCGCAAGCAGAAGTTTTATTTCAACCTTATAACATACAACATAAATTTCATTCCAAGAATATGAATAACCTTATCTCTTTAGATAATATCACAAGCGATTGCCAAAACAAAATGAAATAATCCACAACACATACGCAAAGAAAAACAACTGATCATAGCATGTATTCCATCAAAATTTGTATAACAGAAAACTTACAGGTTGGCATACATTGCTATCTTGTTCCTATGTGTCTATTGTTACCATATTACAAAAACCTCTCTCACATATATATAAGAGCAAAAGTCATTTATGAAAAGACGTGTCTTTTCAAAATACTAATTGTTAATTTGAATATTCCTAACAAACTTAAGTAAAAAGAGATTAAGAATTCCTAAATGATGAATATAATCATCTTCTTTGAAAGTCTTAATCTTAACACTCTGTTTCTTCAATTCTTCTCCTTGTGAAAGGTATTCGAAGATCATTTGGTTGACGGTAGGGGCCATGTCTTTGCTTCGGTCCAACCTTGACAGAGCCCGATCCTTGATGTTTACAAGCTCATTCCGCAAATCTTCCATGGACATTACTCCTCCTTCTTTATAGAACGAGGGCATTCCAATAGGGGTCCCATCATCCAATTCTTTAAGATCTCGCTTTAGCATATCTTCAAATTTAACATGATCTTCTATATATGAAGTCCCTTCAGCCTTCTCCTCTGGCATCATCACATCAACACTGCTTATTACCTCATGCAATCGTGCTTTTAACCTTTCATGCTCTCTTAATGCTTTTATGGTTCCAGTGTACACCCTCCAGTAATGTTTGACATGTATAAGCATGGTGTTGAATCGGTGTTCAATGATGTCGTTAACCAATTTATCCATCTTTTGCTGGATATTATTTACCTGTTTGGTAGCCTTATCTGCTTGATACTTCCAATATAGAGCATCAGAAACATCATCCAAGCTCTGTCCTGTGGGATATGAGGCATATTCATTCAAGGGAGTCCCTGTCTCAAGTTGTAATATTTTCGTTTGTAACTTTTGGTTCTCCTCTTTAGAATTTTCATACAAGCCCTTATAGGTAATATTTTCCCTGACCAAAAACTCTGTCTGATCCATATTTAATTTGGCTACATCCAGGTTCAACTTTGCAGTGACCCTAGGGTCAGTCTTTCCAACCTGATGAATCATGAGGTGTCCAAAGGTTTCTTCGATGTCAACAATAATTGGCCTTTTTCCCTTTGGATATAATGCCCATTGTAGGAGAGCCTTTTGATCAGGATCATACTCGGAGCCTAGGAACAATTTATCTATCTCTTGAGGCAACACTTGTTGATTCAAGTCCTGTTTCTTCAAGAATCCATCAAACAAAAGTGCTGAATTTATGTCCCAACCAGAAAAGATGATAACACCAGCCTCTTTTAATATTTTCCTCCCTTTCTCAGGGGTCATATCTTTCATGAGGGTATCGATTTCATCCTGTAGTCTCTTCATCTGTTCTTCTTCTGGTCTTCCAGCAATGCTTTGTTTCACATGGGCCCCTTTATACTAGTACAAGAATGAAAGGAATTCCCTCAAAGAGGCGAATCCGTCATCAGCAACAAAGTCCTCATGCTCTGTTATCCTTATGTCAACTACATCTTTAATGTTGAATTCACCAGTGTCCACATCCACCTCTGCTTCAAAACCAGGGGGATAATCTTCTCTAGGAGAGTCAGGAGGGATGCTACTAGCAGCTGATTTCGGTGACATGTGAGCCAGTGGTTGACTATCCTTTTTAGTATTGATAAAATGAAGGAACTGTGGGGGCACTCTATGCATAATCTCTACTTCATGTTGAAGTATCCTTTTAGCTATCTCCAAAGGGTCTTGGAGGTTTCCAAGCAAGTCTCCATCCACCATCCCCCTTGCTCTTTTCCATTTGAAGGCTTCCCAAGTCATTTTGCTTCTTTCTCTCAAAACCCTAGCCTCTTCCCTTTCAAGGATCTTGATTAAGTCATCTGGCATTTTAGCCACATGTATTCCGGCTTTTAGTTTTTGTGACACCCTGGCAGCTCTTATATATCCCTCAGGATCAAAGTTCTCTCTAGGATCACCCAGAGTCATGCCATAATAATCTAATTTATTTTGAAGTAAATGATAGCTTTTGGAACTTTTAACAATAAAATTAGAAAACACCAATAACCCTGGAACAATGGATTGTTTACCAAAATCCGTAAGATGTTTAGCACTGACAGTAGATAATTGTCTCACAATCTCTAGGCTAGCCACCCTGTTTGGTACTGTAATTGGAAGCATGTATGGCTTTCCTTCATACCCAAATACCCTGATTTCTGTATGATTAATGTGGCAATACCAGTCACCCCAGTTGTGATCAATCTGAGACTCTAGAGAGAAGTCTTTTGGCCTGAGGAATCTCTTAATTTCACGGGATAGAGTATAATCTCTATGTTGTCCAAAGGCCGCACTAAGGGGTTTCACAAAATATTCCTAAAAGTGCCAATATTGGTTGTTCATGAATCTTTGATCCCATGCAGAAACCCACAACTGAACTGGTTTCTTCAAACCATTCTTATCATAAGCTCTGATGCAGAAATCATCTGACCAGAAATTGATTTCTTGTCCACAATAAAGAATGATGTGCATCAATAAAGAGTACAATGAGAAATGGACATTCACAAGGTCTCCTTTCAACTTTTCCAACCCATGATTTAGGGCATCTACAACATAAGTGGCATAATCAAATGACCTAGGGTCTTTCGATTGTAAATTAGCACACAGAACCATAACCCCAATATCCATGAGAGGATGAGCCTCTAAGCCTAATACTTGGGCTGCAGCATAGTATGTATACTTAAAATACGGATGGAATTGGTTGACATCAAATGGCACCTTGTCATTTTTGCTGAATGGAATAAAGGACCCGCCCACTTTTGGCCGGTGAATGGGTAATCTCCACATCCTATAGATGTCTTCCAAGTTAAAGAATTCTTGCGACAGTTTCTGCATATCAATTTTCTCTTCTACTTCCCAGTCTAGATCAAATACCATATCAATAGTCTGTTTGTTAATCACCACCAAGGGATTCCCTCGGTAGTCGCATATGGTTTTGGTTCTTGGATCATAGCAATCTACCAGAGCTTTCATTAATTCAACATCCACAAATACATTCGGGACTACCAATTTTCCTAAATTTTTCTTCCACAGATTACTTATGGGCTCAGGAGCATCCCTTCTCTTCTAACTAAATAGGAACAACTCATGTCCTCTGATTTCAGTCCATATGTCTCCTAGATGTTCAAATCTATCCTCCAATCCTTCTTCTTCACTCTTGATCTTTTTAGACCTCACACTGGATGTCGGGCACTGGTCTAGCAAATCCTGAATCAAAGCTCTACCTTCCTTTTTCTGTCTCTTGGGCTTCTCTTCAGGGTTTAATTCTTTCCCTTTTCTACTCTTTTTAGAAGAAGAAGAAGGTTCCATAATTTTAGTAAATACGAGAAATCACACTTACTTGGAGAATTGTCTAACTCTTCTGATTGTCATTCACGAGCTTCAGCAAATTCCTTGCAACTTTCAGTCTCTTGGCATCAATCTAGTTCTTATGAAGATTCAATCAGTTCAGCTATAATTGCATGGGCAACTTGTGCATAGTTAATGTCTCTGCGTCTATAACGGCTATTCAAATGTTTAAACTTAATTGCAGATGTGACATTCTTCACTTGGGCTTTTAACTCTTTCGCGGGAAGTACTGTTCAACTAAAATGATCGTAAATCGAGCTTTCGATGAAACCCTTGTCTTCGGCCGAATACTTTGATCTTTCATCGAAAGCTCACTTTCCTCGATATCACTTCATCGGAAAATAGCCCATGTCGAAAAACCATTTTCTAGTCTCCTCGAAATCATCTTTTCCTCAATGAACTTTCTTTCGATGAGTCATTCGTAAGTTTCATCGAAATCATATTTTGATGAGTTCTGCTCTTCGGTGAAAGTTCATGCAAGCTCTTCGAAAGTCTTTTTTCTTTGATATCCCCTTTATCGATAAAACCCCTCTATTTTTGTTCGATATAATGCTATCGATGAGATTTGCTTTTCGATGAATGCTTTTTAAGTTTCTTCGGTAGTTGTATCTCCTCGACTTCACTTTTTTCTTTTTGCCTTTTGCTTTTCACTTTTCGATGAAACTGGAGTATCGATGAGCGGCTCCCTTCATTTATCGAAAGTGATATTCCGCCAAAGACATCTTTACGTAGTGTTTTACACATCATGCTCTATTTCGATGAAAGTATTCTTTCGATGAAACTCCTTTTGAGATGCTTGATATGATATTTTGGCCGATAATCTTTTAGTTTTCATGCCTATGGGAAGATTTTTTTTATTTCAAATATAGTGTTCAACAAGGTATCTCATACCAGTTAAGGTCTTTTATCGGTGTAAACCGAGGATTTGAAGTATTTCTCCATTTGCTCCCCTTAAGCTTTTCAAATGCTTAGTTTGTCGGTTCCGTGATTTCCACAATAGGTGCAGAAACTGGTTCTTCTTGCAACACCACTAGTTTCTTTTTCCAGGTTTTATTCATATCTGCTTGAACATTTTCAATATCAATCTTTCCTTTTGGAGTGACCAGTATGTCATCCCATATGTTCTTTCTTGTTCTGTAAAATCTAGCAATGTGACCCAATTTGTTGCAATGATAGCAGACCATTCCAGGTGCTCTCCAAGGTCCATTATTCATGTTACTGTTCTTCCTCTTGCATGTTCCAGCAGTGTGACCATTACAGTGACAGATCAAATAGTTTTCTCTCCATCTGGTTGCCGCCTAATAGCCACCACTTCCTAGCTAATGATTAAAGGCATTAAACCGGTTGTGATTCCGGTTCACAAAAGGTTCTGGACCAACTCCTTGAGTCCTCTGAGGATATCCTCCGGTGTTGTTCATAACAGACCTGCATTCAGATGCTCTATGCCCAAACTTGTTACATGCATAACAATTACCATTGAACTTATTGGATCTAGGTACATTGTTTATAAAGTAAGGAAAATTATTGTAGGCTTTGCTCCTACACACATTGGCAGTATGTCCTTCTTTAAGATAGTTAAAGCAAATAGGTTTAAACTTTTGCTTACCTTTATCCTTTGATGTCGGTTGTTTCTTCGATGCTCTAGCATTTGTACCAGAGGTCTCACCTTCCTCATGACCGGAATAACCAAGTTCATCAGTATTCTTGATAGGTTTGGCAGATTCAAGCTTTTTCTCTAGCTTAATAGTACTCTTGTTGAACTTAGCATGTATTTCCTTTGACTCAAAGAGTTCTTTGGAAATAGCAGCATTTATTTCCATCAAGTTTGCATTCTCAGAGATGGCCATGTTCAGTTCTCCTTGCATGTCTTCCTTTTCCACTTTTCTTGCATGGAGTTGAGCAGTTAGGGCACTGATCTCTTGCTTCAGCTTGGAGATTTCATGATCTTCATCTTTTACCAGATCTTCAGCTTTCCTTCGGTTCTCAAGCTCTTGGCACATTCGAATAGTCAGTCCTTCCAACTCTTTTCTCAGGTTGGAATTGGATTCATTCACTTTTTCTAGTTCTTGAATCAGGGCTTCCATGTCCACTTCATTAGAAGAACTATTTTTCAGATAGCTCCATCAGTTTTTCAGCATGTTCTCTCCTTTTTGCCTGAGAGGCCTTATATTTGACCATAAGATCATCATAGGCTTTCTCAGACTAAGTGAGCCGATGAGTAAGTTTCCTCATAGTGTATTCCCCCATATCTCTTTCCAAGTGGTTAGACTTATAGAAAGGTTGGCTCTGATACCAATTGATTAATACTAAGAGGGGGGGTGAATTAGTATGCCAAAAATCACTGTACTTAAACACTTTACTAGACTACCAGTAAACCAGTAAAACTGTTTAGTAGACAAATCGGTTAGCACACATGCAAACCGAATAGAAAATAATGCATTCACCCACAAAAGAACAAACACCATAACACAAGAGATTTTGACGTGGAAACCCAAATGGGAAAAACCACGGTGAGATGGAACTCACAAGTAACTATTTGCAAAATAGGAACCAGACCGATTAAGGTCATACAATGTTTTTTACCATAACAGATCATGTTAGGAATCTCAATCTCTGTTAGGAGATAAGTCCAATTAAAGACTACCTTGCTAGAGGATTTTAGATCCACAGATGTGAACCACCTTGTTAGAGGATTTACAATAGGCTTTTGGGCCTACCTGGTTAAGGGCTTCAAATTTGTCAAAGATATGAGTAATCAACAAGTGAGTGATCTAGCAAATAGCACAGATTGCTTGGTTAGATCCTTGATAGCTCATTCCTAATGCATTCCAGCATTACTTTAGTCTTCCACACATTCACACGCTGCCTCTTCTCATAGACCTAAATTTCTCTTGTATCTTCACACTCACAAAAACTCTTCAACCACCTTAAAACCCTAGCAACAACATAAAATCCTAGACATGATGTCCTTAAGAGGAATCTGATTTCATGTCGGTCCAATAGGATTACATTACAATTTCCTAGGTTCAATGCATCTAGACATATTCTATAACACGACACAAAAAGCACCATTAAAGTGTCAGCACCACCAAACAATCAGTGGATGGTAACTCATCATAGAGTATTACCGATTCATACAGAATATCGGTTAAAGAAAAATATCGGTTGCTAGTTTGACAAAATGAAGATTGGTAAATATGAGTTGTGCCGCTTTGTTCCTTCGTACCGCTTGAGATCCTTGAACCGCTTGGGGTCTTCATACCACTTCAAATCGATAAACACTTTCTGCAAAACATTGATAGTCTAAAGACTATAATACATCATATCGGTTGGAACAAATACTGGTTGAGCTTTAACTTATACATACAAAAAGTGATCTCAAATCAAGTGTGTGTCCATCAATGACAATCACAGCATTAATCATCAAAAATGCCAACAATACTAGCTAAATCCTATAACAGAGAAGAAGATATAGAGATACTAGAAAAGATATTTGACAGGTTAGAACAATACAACCTAAGGCTAAACCCTAAGAAATGTGCCTTTGGTGTTACTTCAGGAAAGCTATTGGGATACATTGTTTCAACTAGAGGAATCGAAGTAGATCCAGCTAAGGTAAAAGCAATCATGGAAATAGAATCTCCCAAGAATATCAGTCAACTGTGATCACTACAAGCAAGACTCCAGTCAATCAGAAGATTTGTTGCTCAATTAGTAGATAAATGTCAACCATTCACACATCTATTACACACATGTTAATTTCAAATGGGACCATGAATGTGAAAAAGCATTCAATAAGATCAAGGCATATCTCATGCAACTACCTATTCTAATGTCACCAATTCCAGGAAAGTCATTATTACTCTATGTATCAACTACTGAAGCATCATTAGGAGTTTTGCTTGCACAACAGGATAAGGAAGGAAAAGAACGAGCCATCTACTATATCAGCAGAACACTAGTGGGATATGAGATCAACTATTCATCAACTGAAAAAGCATGCTTGGCAGTAGTTTTTGCTTCTCAAAAACTATGACACTATCTACTATCTCACTCCATCAAGTTGATAGCTAAAATTGATCCTCTAAAATATTTACTCAGTAAAGAAACATTGACAGGACGGCTAGCAAAATGGATCATGATTCTGAGTGAGTTTGATATCGAATATGTTGATAGAAAAGATATCAAAGGACAAGTTATTGTAGATCAACTAGAAGAGGCACCACTTCAAGATGGCCATCCTTTATAGATTGAATTTCTTGATGCTGATATCCTAACAGTTACAACAAAATCATGGCAACTATACTTTGATGGTTCATATATGTAGCACAGATCAGGAGCAGGCATTCTATTCATTACACCACAAGGTCATACCATCCCAAAAGCATACAAATTAAGCTTTCCATGCACCAATAACACCACAGAGTATGAAGCTTTGGTTACAGGTATCAAAATGGTTGTACAATGGAACATTAAACAACTTCAGGTCTTTGGAGACTCTCAGCTTGTCATCAATGATGACTATCAAACAAAAGATGACAAACTCATGCCTTACAAAAAGATAGTGGATGATTTCAAGAAGTACTTTGTAGAAATAAATTTTGAACAAATTCCAAGAAATGACAACAAAGCAGCAGACGCCATGGCTACACTTGCTTCTCTATTGCAGACACAGGAAAATCAATAGCATTATGAATTCCTGGTAGAAGAGTTGTTTCATCCCACCTTTAAGTGTCCTGATTCCCAAACCATCTGTCATCTTATTGGACATAATTCCTCTCACTATGGCCAAACTTACACATATCTAAAAGACAATACCTTACCTCCTATTTATCGAAAAACCAAAAGAGAAACTTTATTTGCCAATCCTCCCATTTTACTCTTGTCGTGGGTACCCTATTTAAATGAGGTCTAGATGTTACTCTCTTAAGATGACTCAAACAAGAAGAATCTGAGAAGGCCTTACATGAAGTCCATAATGGCATTTGTGGCACTCATTCAAGTGGTCTAACCCTTTCGAAAAACTCATACACTTGGGCTATTATTGGCCAACCATGGAACGAGATTCTTTTCAGATAGCTCGAACATGCAAACAATGTCACATCCATGGGAATTTGATTCATGCACCAGCACAAGAACTTCATGCTTTAGCAACATCTTGGCCTTTTTTTCAATGGGGTCTTGATCTAGTAGGAAAGATAAATCCTTCTTCATCTAATAGTCACAAATTCATCTTGGTAGCTACACAATTTTTTACAAAATGGATTGAAGTAGTACCTCTCACAAACATCACAGGAAAACAAATTGTTGCATTTATCTTGAATTACATCATCTATCGCTATGGAATACCAATGACCATTATCATTGATAATGGGTGACCATTCAAGAATTAGGATGTACAAGTGTTATGCGAGAAGTTCAAAATCCAGCACAAATTATCCACACCATACTATCCACAAGGAAATGGGCAGGCAGGAGCATCTAACAAAAGTATTCTAAAAATCCTTAAAAAAACAATGAAGGATGTTGGGAAAGATTGGCATATTCAACTGAACCCTGCTCTCTGGGCCTACCACACCAGTATCCACATACCAACAAGTGCCACACCTTTCTTTCTTGTATATGGATTAGAAGCCATATTTACAATTGAAGTAGAGATACCCTCTCTACTTGTATCACTAAAAGGTCTTATCCCAGATGAAGAACAACGAGTATCTAGACTACAAGAGTTTGAATTAATCCATGAACAAAGACAAAATGCCTTTGATCATCTAAAGGTATATCAGCAAAGAATGTGCTGAAGTTATAATCACAAGGTTAAACCATAAGTCTTTCAAGTGGGACGACTAGTGCTAAAAGAAAATCCACGCAACCAGGCATATCGAGAAAAGAAAGGAAAGTTTGAACCAAACTAGTTAGGTCCATTTGTGGTCATAGTAGTATTTGGATCAGGAGCATATCAGCTATCAACACAGGACGGAGATCAACTTGAAGAACCCATCAATAGAATGCACCTGAAGAAATTCTATGTCTGAAAAATCAAAAAAATCAAAAACAATGAAAAATCAGAAAAAATCAAAAACAGTGAAAAATCCAAAAACAAAAAAAAAGTGAAAAATGCAGAAAATCCAAAAAAAATCAAATATGAGAAAAAGTGCAATAAAAATAGATGGTGAAAACCTGGCAAACAGGCACTATCTGTTAACTAGCTCTTCCATCTATTAGTTCATGCATTTTTCCGCTTGCGTTCATTCATTTTCCATCAGCACTATCCATATCCGTCATAAGCATTTGTACATACTCAAGCATCGCAGCTTCTCTCTCACCATGGTTTGGATCTTTGGATATACCATAACAAATTTGTTTCTAGGCTTGGGGCAAAACTCTACACCTAGCTAGGGGAAAATTCTTGATCATTCTGAGCTTAATCAAACAAGTAGAACAAATGGTTAGACAATTCTTATCAAACGAAAACTGTGACATATCCAACATTGAACATGAGATCAAATTATCAACCATCACACTGTCAGAAAGTCAGCCTAAACGCATTGATGATATATTTTTGGATAATGATTTTAACATGATTGTTTAACTTTTCTATATTGATTTTCGCTATCATGATTTCTGAGTGACTCCAGCATGTCATTGACTAGAGGAATAAGGAAGGAACATGATATTTTTCTTGTCTGCTATCTGAAAATTAATCATTAATATGTGCAAATTTGTCTCAGGACATGATCATCAGAATATCATTGAAGACATTTCTGATTTGTGTATTGAAATGATTAATACTACCTATTTTACGTAAGCAACACTCAGGTCATCTCGGTTCAATTATACCTCAATGCTTGTGCTAACTTGCTATATCAAAATCCAAGAAAGAAGTGCTCAAGTCATCTCGGTTCAATTATACCATCGATGTTTGCACTCACTTCCCACATTTCAAAAATCTCAATGATGACAAAAAGCAATAATCCAGTGACTGGTCTGGTCATAGTTTGTGTTCCATTGCATTTTAGCTTGCATTTCATTCTTGCATGGGATCCTACAAGCTCCTTTTATCCAAGGTTAAATCTATCACAGGAATTATCAAAGCATCATCACAAGTGTATATACAATCAAACTAATGACTCATATCTCTCCAGATATTGTTGACCCAGCGAAGATCTTATCCTACTCTCTTAACAGAATCAACATCAGCATATCCAAATATTTATGCAACTTGATATCAACAAACTGTCAGTTCTTTATCTAATCAACCTTATCAAATCAAATCAATCAATCAAACCTAATCGACTCTATCATGTCTTATACAAGATGTATCCTTCCTGAAACCAGACATTCTGATCATGTCTTATACAGGATGAAATTTTCCTGAAACCAGACACTTTGATCATCTTTGTCTTATACAAGATGAATCCTTCCTGAAACCAGATTGAATCTCAATCTTATCAATCTAATTGATCAAGATTTATCAATCTAAGCAATCAAGCTAATAGAAGAACTCGCATTTTCTTTAAACCACAGTTGCAAATCAAATAAAATCTATCAGGATATCAATTTTGCAAAACTCCAAAGATCAATTATCTCAATTGATCTCCTAAGGGGGCATCATCATACCAGAATTTCGATCATTGTACCAGAATTTAGCAATCAAGAGCCGAGGCATCCTATTAAATCAATATCAGCATCAAAATGAGATTATTCTTTCAATCAACGTGTCATCACACCTCGCTTCAAAGAGGGGCAAAATGTATACACCTAAAAATGGTCTGAAGATAATTAATTAAATAAGCAATTATTTAATTAATCCTCTTTCCCAATTTAATTGAATTCACCAAGCAATTTGATTAAATTTCCCTTTTCATCTACTTATTAATAAATCTAAGGATTCAAATTAATTAACTCCCCCCATCAAATTCATTTCTTCTAAATCATTTAATTAATTAAAACAAATCAATTTATGAGTTGTTGAGATTAATTAGCCTTTTCTTATTATTTGAATTTTTAAATTCAAATTCTCCTAACTTCTACCACTCCTAAACCTAACCCATTCCATCTAACCCCGGGTTTTGCCTAACCCCATCCTAGCTTGCAAATCCTAACCACCATGTTCCCTGTCCTTGAACACTTTTCCCTCTCATGAGAAAAGCTTTGTGACATTTGTCACTAAGTGTTCCCTTTAATCTAACCTCTTCTAGAAGCTTCTTGACACTTATCACCATGGAGATGAAATTTTCCCCTTTCATCCAACCCCTTTTCCTACCTACCACCAATTGTCCCCTTTCATCCAACCTCTTCTCAACCCACCTCCAATTTAACCATTGATATCTTCAAATCAAATCTCGGCTATTGATTCATACCACATCATCCCTAGCCTTGGGAAACCCTATAAATAGACCCCATTTCAAAGCACAAAGGGTCCCAATTTCATATCATTTTGCATCCCAATTGATTCATCTCATTTGCATTCAAGAATTGTTACTATAGGCATCTAGCTTCTAGTTTATCATTCAAGCATTGTTATCATGTTCAATCTTAGCTTAATTGCATCTTCATTCTAGCTTATTTTCTAGAATAATCATGAAATCATGTAGCTTAATCATGCTATCATTGCTAGATCATGCATCTTCATCATTTAAATCCTCCATTTAAGTGTATTCAAGTCACTGGAATTTGCATAACCAGATCTGAGAGCAAAATTCATACTCGCATTTACTAGGAGGCGATAGATCTCTTAGCTATGGTTTTGTCTTTCTTTGATTTAATTCACTAACCATTGCTTGTAATGATTTATTGAGTGTTTTGTGTTTGCAGGTATAGGTACACTTCACATACATGACAAATGTCAAAGGGGGGGAGATATCTATGGAAAAACACATTATCTTTTGTGGAGAGATTATTCATTGGGGGAGAGATTGTTACTCTTTGTATCTGTATTTTGATGATCTCTTTGGAAGATTGTTGGTTTTTGGTTTTTGGCATTTCTGCTTTGGCACTTAGATGTTTTTTCCATCTTGTGTTGTCATCAATGCCAAAGGGGGAGATTTTTGGTGTTATGGATGTGTTGAATTGGTTTTTTCATTGATGTCAACACTTATCAGCACTTGGAGATCTTTGGTTATGTTCACCGGCATGTTCAGTGACTTATGCACAGTCACCGGTATCTAGTTCACTAGTAGGTTATATTGTTCACTGACACTAAGGATGATCTATTATCATCTGGAGATTACTTGGTTATGTTGAAGACATTGTTTGGACACTTGGTTTTGGTGATTTGGTCATTGATCTAATCGGGTTTGCATATTTGTTGTTACCGGCAAATAGGTCTAGGTTATGGACTGGCAAGCATTATCTATTCCAGATCAACACAACACGTTATAGAGATGATTTTTTATTGTTGTAAATGCATTGATCCAACATCATGCATCACATATTTATTTATTTGTAATTGATTTTATTGTAATATCTTAGTGAGCCGACCTACACATTTGGTCTTAGGTCTTGGTATATGGTGCAAGAGCACCTTCACAATTTTGGCTTATTTGATCCTAATGGGATCAAGAATTGAATAAAGGACTATTGTAAGAGTCCAGGTGTGTGTTTTAGGTTTCATTATGGTTTAGGTTTATCTTAGAGTGGTTTACCAAAGGTTTCACAAGTTTTCTTTCCAGTTTTGCCCCATAGTGCCTTGTAAGCCAAAAATGGCATTATAGTGAAAATGTGTTAAAAACCTTGTAACAAGCCTAGAAAGGAATTGGAGTAGGTGTATTTAGTTTACACCATCTCAAATGGTTAGCTAGAAGATATTTGTCTTGTACGTCAAAAATGCACTAAGAGTCAAAAATTGCCAATGTTGTCAAGCAACATTTTGACAAAAAGTGAGAAAAGTTGTAAAATCACTCTACAAGGTAGTTATGGATGCCACAAGGGTTGAAATTTTTTTAGTGTGCCTATATAAGGACACTTCAAACATTGTAAATAGTTTGGCTTGGTATTAGCAAGAAGTTAATGCAATATGATTGTTTTTCATGCTTTTTGAGCAAAAATTGTTGTAACAATCCGTACAGAGCAATATTTCCATACTGTTCTTTCATGGGAGTTTTTTTCATGGTTTTATGAAGGTTTTTTATTATTTTTGTTAGGGTTTTTATTGTGTTTTGGTTTATCAAAAAAAATCTTTTCATTTTTGCCAGTTCGCTGCCCTGAACTAGGGTTTGAAGAAAATGGGTTGAAACACTTGGCCTCCATGGGTAACCAAGAAAAAATGAACCTTGGAGACCAATTTTTACCTTTGTACATATTTTATTTTAAGTTTGTGTTGTCCTTTGTGATGGAAAAGGTGAATTTGACCACTTATTAGGCAAGTTAAGTGACTAACTTGGCTAGTAGATTGAAATGTTGAGCAAAATGTTGTTCTCAAAGTCTATTTGAGCTAACAACATTGGGAAAAGGTCTGAACCTTTCCTATAAGTTATTTGAAGCAATTTGGAGCTCCATGAGAAGCTATCTTGCCCTTGAAAATCACAACAAACTATTGTGGCAGCGAGTTCCTTGTTTTTGGAGAATTAAGTGGTTCTTGGCAGCAAATTGTCTTTTGTAGCTTTCCATGTTTGAAGACTTCACCAAACTTGTCAATGTAGGGTTGATTTATTGTTTTAAGGTTTAATAATTCTATGGTGTAATCATTTTTGAAGTCCTAACCCTCTAATGTGTAGCAAAGACAGTGAAAAGTCAAAAAAATAGTGTTTTTGTTCTTTTTTAGTTTGCTTGCCAAGTGTTTGGCATAATGATTGATTGTTAGTGGCAAGGAAGTCATTGGTATGTTGTGGTAGAGTTTTATCAGTATTTTGGAAGCTTGATACAAGACGGAGAAGTGATTTCCAAGGCATCATGGTTCAAAACCCTCACAAAAACCCTTGTTTTGAGGCTACAAAATAGGACAGTCATAAAATGACCTTTCCAAGACCTCTCTTGGCACTAATTCATAATTTTGGCTAAAAGGGTACTCAAAAATATTCACCTTTTTCAAAGATTCCAAGTTGGGATTGAGTAATGAGTAAAATAGTGTTTCAGGAGGGCTAAAAAGGGCTTATTCCTTGTAGCCCTGTTCTGCAAAAAGTGTGAAACCAATTTGTGCAAGGTTGATTGGTATTGAAGAACCTTTGGAATAAATTTTAAAACACTCAAGAAAGTCTCCTAACACCTTAGTATGAGTAGTGGTACTATATTTGGGGTTTAGACCTATAGTAAGGGTTTGAGTAAGCCATGAGCAAGTGAGCTTGAACTAGGTCTTTGAGAACAAAACCAAAGGCAAGTTTTAAACTCCTTGTCGAAACCTTTTGAAGAAGTCTTTTAACAAGAAGGTTATACTTAGCTTTAATTGGTCCTCCTGTGGGTTTCTCCCTATCAATATATATGTAAGATCTCATTTATGAGATTATGTAGTAGTAGAGGAGTGTGAAAAAAGATTTTAATTAGGTATATGCAAATATAAATAGATCTATACATGTAGACATCATTTGAAGATTCAAGGAGGCTTTTTGAGAAGGCAAATCAGAGCTTAACCGGTACTGAATCCAGCATAAGAAGATGCTATTTTGAGCAGTACATTATCATTGGATTTAACCATCCAATTATAGTCAGTGTGACTCCCATTTTTTGATTGAGCAATGAGCTCTAGGTAGTTGGCCTTTGTGCATGTGCAGACCCCATTTGTATACACATACTATTTGCAGTAGTATCATCTGATTGTGGGTAAGGTTTCCCACCATGGTTTTTCCCCTTATAGGGTTTCCACATACAAATAACTATGTTATGTGTTGTGTATGTTATTTATCTTTCTGTTTCATGCATTAAACTTTACCGGTATTGTTATTAATTGTTAAACTATCTACCGGCATTAAATTTTGGTTTACCAGTATTATGCACTAAGTTTGGTTAAGTTAGTTTTGGTTTGAAATTCATAGACAACTAATTCACTCCCCCTCTCAGTTGTCTCCGGGACCTAACAAAATTCAAAAGATGCACACACCAATGAGTCTCTTGGTGCAAGTATATGAACTAATTGAACTATTTCAACTTCCCAAGGGGTGTCCCATTGTTCTCTATCTCACAGGATCCCTAAGGCCAATATTTTTCTCTCAGATCATTGAGCAAGTGACTTAGGAATGACAACTCCAAAAATGAGTGATATTTGATCTACATGCATGATTGCATTCTAAGGTCTATATGATGTTAAAACTATGATGATTAAGCTTAAGATGAAGATAGTGATATGATAAAAGATTAACAAATTATACTAACATGATATACTAGCCTAGCATGAATATTTTATGATATGAAAATGCTTCTAAATGCTATGATGATATTCTAACAAAGAGAGGCTAAAATGCTTAGTAATTTAAGTTATAATGTAGATGCATGAAAGCTTGGATATATGAAAAATGAAGAATGAGAGCTCTATTTATAGGGAAAATAGAACAATGGATGGCTAAGATTGAATAATCTTAACAAGGGTTAGGATTGAAAGTTAATAAATACATGTTTACAATTCTCACCAATGAAATGGTAAAAATTGTCAACAAGAGATTGCTTGAGAGGAGATGTAAGAAGCATTAAATGTTTGAGAAGACATGAGGGTTACCCTAGGAGGTAAGGGTTAAAGTTAGGGTTATCCAATGGATAAAGCTTTTACCCAAGGGGTAAACTCTTGTGCAAGGGTTAAAGGGATAACCAGGGTCAAAGCCATGAGTGCTTGATGAGACCCTTAGGTTAGATGAGGGTTAGGATAGAGAGAAAGTCTCTAACCATACAAGAAGGTTGAGTTAACCATTAATGGTTAGGAAGACTTTGGGGAAAAATTTGTAAGAGTCCTTCCAAATTTGGGGGAACTCAAGAAGTTAGCTTGTTTAAGAAATAAAGCCTTTAATGCATTTAGAAGACTTTCTTTCAATTTTGAGAAGTGACCTCCTCAAATTTAGGGAAATGATATGATTAGAGGGATTAAGGCTAATTGATTAACATTAGATGGTTTCTAGAAGAATGTTTAGGAGGCAAGTGGGAGGTGTAGGAAAATGCAAGTGGAATAGGGGAAAAGTATTTAAATTAAAATAAAATTACTTTATTTCAACCAAAATAGATGCAAATTGCATAAATACAAGTGGGGGATTTAATAAATAAATTATATTTATTTATTTACAATGATCATTAAATGTAAATTTAATTAAAAATGGAGAAAGGGGAACTAATTAAACAAAGTGATTTATTTAATTAAAGGTTAGAAAAGGTTTAGGTGAATTTAATTAAATAAATTGAGTAATTCATTTAATCAAATAGATGAAAATGAATAAATTAATTAAATAAGAGGAATGGAGTTAAAATAAATATTAAATATTTATTTAGAAAAGTCAGATTTATACGTCTACAGTTGTTATCCAATATTGGTCTCTAGTCCTTATGTCTTCAACACAAGCCAACACTAACTTGTGTACTAGTGACTCCAATAATCATTATGCTAGATGGCATTCTCTTCCTTATCGGTGACCTGCTATACTAGTTGACATCAATGACACCATTTCCAATATGCATCAATGACAACATTGATCATCAATTTCCTATACCCGTTGCCATCCTATACTGGTTGACATCATGACAAAACAATGCCAACAATAGATATAAGCATAGAGTAAATAAGATCATGTTTGGTAAAACTGATGAAGTTTCTAAGGAAACAGAGAAAATTTGGACAAAAGTTTTGCAAGAAAATCAATATGAAGTTAATCTGACAAAGGAACAAGATAACACTCATCCAAAAACTAAGAAGACCAAGGTGGATATACCTTCAATTTAGAAAGTGCAATCATTTGAGCGAGTAGTGGATGATACTTATGTTCCATAAACTCAATCAATAGAACTTGTAGAAGTCAATATTCTAAAAGAAGGTAGAATGTAGATTGATGCAGATGTGGGTGAAGCTGATAAAATAGATAAGGTTGAGATTCCTTTGACACCTAAAAAGGAATCAGTTGCAGAAGAAGAAAATGTGGAGAAGATAGAGGTCAAGGTTGAAGCTGGAATTGAAGCAAGAGACACTGAGATTGTGAAAGGTAAGCAGGTCCTTGATGACCCAGAATTTATACAAGAACCAATCAACCTTGCTTCCTTGTCTCCCATACAAAAGCTTCAGTTGGCATCTTTTGCTCAAGCCAAAGCCTGTGAAGACCTTTTAAAATGTCACACTAAAGATAGCTTGTTGATGAACATGGCAATCAATACTTTGGAGAAGTCAATGCCCTCATTCCAAAAAGATACATCTGATACTCCATCCAAGCAATTGAAAAGCCTAATTGATTATGCAAATTCCCACTTTGAATCATTTGAGAATTCTATAGAAGAAAAGGTTGAAAATGAATTTGAGGCTAGAAGGCTCAGCACCTTGAAGAAAATAATCTCAAATGACAGAGCCACATTAAGTGTTGGCAACAGGGTAGCAACAATGCAAGAAAACTAAGAGGGGGGATGAATCAGTTTTCACCAAACTCAACCAAATTAACAACAACTTTAGATCTGATTAAGAACAACAAAAACAAAGATAAACACCATATCAAAAACACACATAACACATGGATTTTTGACGTGGGAAACCCAATTAAGGGAAAAACTGTGGTGGGAACCTACCCATAATAAGATGATACTATGTAGTAGTATTTGCAAATATTACAATGGAGAATGCACATGCATTTAGGCACACTACCTAGAGCTTACTACTCAAAAACAAGAAGGGCTACAACCCAGAGGAAGGCTTATTTCCTTACAAATATCAGACACCAATCTGGATTACATGAACTGAAAGAATAGCATCTCCAAATGCCTGACTAAAGTTTTGGTTAAGCACATTGTCTGCACAATAACTCTTCTCTACTCTTCCAAACTTCCAAATGATAGATTCACTTAGTCACACATACAACAACCTTAGACACTCGTAGACACACAACTTACATGATTACAACACTTATTTATACAGATCATCAACCTTAACCATAAGGTTGGCTCAACACATAATACCTAATTACAAAATTACTTCACACGATACATAAATCCATAACCGGACCAATACAATATCGGCAAGGAAATAGCATGGACCCAAATAAAATCCTTGAACATGCAATACCACCAAATAATTCACCAAGATCATTTGTAACATGTTAAACCACCGAATATGTCGCATAACATGAAGAATACCAGTGGACCAGTAAATTATTCAATAATGTGCACCACGATCAACATGAACCACCAAAATGCATAAAACACAATTAGAGAACGTCAACAAGCAACGTGAATTCCACCGCAATCACTGCAGCAACTTGGATACCAAGAATCATCATTAACACCATCACCGAAGCTCAAGAATTCCAACTGACAAACTGAAATATATGCTTGTGAAGTTCCAAATCATGAACCATCTGATTAGAGGACACACATGAACATCCCAAACATTCTCCAAAATCTGCAACTCAATATATAATCATTCCAGAGCAATATGAATCAAATACCACAACTCGTCAACACAGAATACTGAAAACCAATCATCATACGAGATCACATAACTCAAACAAAGCACCACATAGCATCATGAAACTCATATTGAATCAACTAGAGCTAGGTATCTCAAAACCCATTAAACTACATCAACACATCTGCAAAAAATCACCAACACCAATTTATTTCAATATAGGAATATGTTGACATCAATGATAAAAACATATCCCAACAACTCTAATATCAAACAATTGCCCCCTTTGGGATTGATGGAAACATATGAATGTGAAAAATGATTGATACAAAGAAATAAATCAACAACCAACAATCTCCTCCTGAGATCATAAGGATCATCTCCCCCTTTGACAACAATGCCAAAGACATACAAATCATTATTCTCTCATGCATCTCTCCATAAAAGAAGGAAAATATCTCCCCCTTAAGATGAACTCACACATTTGAACAACCAAATCATAGAATGTATACTCCTACAAGGTAGTAGTACCAACTCATCAATCTCGATATCAGGAGAGGATAATGAAGTCCAGTGGATCGATGCAACTCAATGCATCTAGATCACAGCAAGAGGGGGAATCACCCCTAACTTCTCTCTCAAATATACAAATGTTTCTGCAGGAAAAGGCTTAGTGAAGATATCTGCAATATGTTCCTTTGTAGATACATACTCCAATCCGATTTCCTTATCATTGACTTTCTCTCTCAGAAAATGAAACTTGATTGATATATGTTTTGTCTTAGAATGCAACACCAGATTCTTAGAAATATTGATAGCACTAGAATTATCATAATATATAATACTAGGTTCATCATAAACAACTCTAATATCATTTAGCATTTGCTTCATCCAAATAACCTGAGTGCAATTGCTAGCAGCAACAATGTATTTAGCTTCTGTAGTAGATAAATAAATAACATCTTGTTTCTTACTTGTCCAAGCAACCAACTTCTTTCCCAAAAACAATTCTCCACCAAATGTTCTCTTCTGGTCATCAACATCACCTGCCCAATCAGCATCAGTATAAGCATTTAAAGTGAAATCATCATTCTTTGGAGACCACAGACCATAATCAATTGTTCCCTTCAAATATCTGAACATCCTCTTCACAGCAGTAAAATGTCTTTCCTTAAGATCAGCCTGAAATATTTCAACAAGACATACAACATTCATAATTGTTGAACACAATGTACCACTGAGAGGGGGTGAATCGGTGGTTCTTGGAATATTTTCTTTTTAAACCAAGCTTGGAATACCGGTTATCAACCTAAACACTAAACCAACAAATTGGTAAGATAAAAATGGATATCAAAAGAGGAAAACACACAAAAGCATGACCCACAACACCAGATTTACAAGGAAAACCCCATATAGGAAAAAACCTTGATGAGAAATGTTGTTGGAGTCTACTTCTCCAATCTAGCCTCATAATGAAACAATTAGATTACAATAATTTAGGGCACCAACCCAAGGAGCATCAACCCCTACTGATTTGAGGCACCAACCCAAGGAGCACCAACCCCTACACCAAGCTCCAACTCAGTGTTATATAATGAAATATAATTTTGATATAGTGATAGCACTTGGTTGAAAATGAGTTCTACAACACCTAATCAATGGATTTTTTTTGGTTAAGAAACTCTTCTTCACTAGTTCTCACACTACTAGTTATTGGATTACTCTCTCTGGTCACTCACTAGTTACTCCTAGCCTCTCTTCTCTCTCTCTCAGCCTCTCACTTCACGGTGTCAAACTTGGATGCCTTCCTCACCAATCACTCCTTACTAGTTTGCTTAACTGTTAGAACTCCAATAGTTTGTCAGTTACTCTATCTCTACCGGTTAGACCCTCTCACCAATTCAGTCTGCTAACACACACTTTAACACACTTAGAAAATAACTCTAAGGTAGATTATCTTTCGTACTTAGGATCTCTTTCCTCTCACACCTCACATCAAGAATCAACCTCAAGCTGACATATTTATCTTTCAGGGTTCCTGCCAAAGTAGCATTAAAATGATGTCGTGTTAGGTTTAACCTTCACCAACTCAATTTGTATTAGATTTGATCTGATCTACTTTTCCATAATGGTGATCTGCATCACACCAAATAGCACCGCCATCTCCTCTCTTTTTGATGTGTTCTTTCTATTTTAGGATGTCTATGACATGCTTTTATGCGTTTCTCTGTCAAACACCATCAATGGCTTAGTTGTTTCCTTTAGAAAGTAGGTACAAAAATTAGATCTTCTTGCAGGATCAGTTCAATCATCTTTCCACCTTGTCTTCCTCGAACCACAATATTTGGCCATCCTCCCATTCTTTGTAGGTTCTTCATTCAAGCCGACCTACTTATTGACTGTTACGTCGATGAATAATTCACCGACCTTTGCATACTCACCACCTGGTTTCCACCTGTCATCCTTGTCGACATCCAGTTATGCTCAGTTTTCTATGTTGATTTGGCATCTTTCACCAACCAAGCTTGACTACTGGTTCAACTCACCTTACCGGTATAACCTTACTTCACCGGTGGACCTTCATACCTACTGACCTTTTCTTTGTCGGTGGATCAACTTGGTCTTCCATCAAACATGTTGGTCCTACTACTCAGTCCATTTACCGGCATCATTAGACTTCTCTAAGCATACCGGTTTACATCCTTCAGTTCTTCTTTTGCTTGCTGCATTGCCTTGCCAGTGATCCTGTTTTACCGATAGATGATGCATTTCATGTGTACCAGTAACTTACCTTCTATCTACTTACACACATATGGATTGACATCATCATGTCTTACATCTCCCATACCGGTCACCACTACTTACTCACCAGTGACCATGCCAAACCAATTAACATTAATGACAACCTAATGCCAATAATTCAGGTCTAGACTGAGTCAAATATAGAAGTCCACCAATCATAGATCTATACAAGGTCTAGTTAGCCTTTAGAGATTCGTTATCTTTTGTCATCTTGCATCCAGTCACCATAGGAGTTCCAATAGGTTTTGAATCATCTAACCCAAACTTCAACAATTCCTTCACAAACTTAGATTGAGATATGAAAATGCCTTTATCAATCTGTGTAATTTACAATCCCAGAAAGAATTTTATCTCACCTATCATAGACATCTTAAATTCTTTTTGCATATCATCAGCAAACTTTTTACTCAAATCATCATCTCCTCCAAAAATAATGCCATCAACAAAGACTTAAACAATCAAAATGTTATCATTATCAATCTTGAAGTACAAATTACTATCAGTGGTACCTTTATAGAATCCCAACTTCATCAAATACATGTCCAATCTAGTATACCAGGCTCTAGGGGCTTCTTTAAGTCCATAAAATGCTTTCTTCAATCTGTATGTCATGTCTGCTTCATCAATCAATGAAAATCCATCTAGTTTCTCAATATAGACTTCCTCTTGCAACTCACATTCAAAAAGGATGACTTCACATCCATCTGATATACCTTGAATTTCTTATAAGCAGCATATGTAATAAATAATCTAACAGCTTCAATTCTAGCTACTGGAGCAAAAGTCTCCTCAAAATCAATACCTTCCATTTGTTAATATCCCTTACATACCAGTCTTGCTTTGTTTCTAACAACTTATCCATCTTCATTCATCTTATTCTAGAAAACCTATTTAGTAGCAATAAAATTCTTTTCCTTAGGTCTTAGACCAAGTTCCCATGTTTTGTTCTTGTCAATCCGATCCAACTCTTCTTCCATAGTGTTTACCCAATTTTCATCTTTACAAGCTTCAGCAACATCTTTAGGCTCAATTTTAGAAATCAAACATGTATCTTCAACAGCAATCCTTCTCCTAGTCATTGCACCTTTATTCTTATCACCAATAATCTGATTCTCTAAATGATTCAATCTTACATACCTAGAGGTCTTGTGATTATTCTGATTTTCAGTCTCTTGAACTTCTTCATCGGCAATAGCATCTGCATTCACTATATCTACCTCTACTGGATCACTCTACTTCCTTCTTAGACTCTGCACTTGCTTTGAATTAACATTCTGATCATCAAACTCATATCTGCATGCTCTGATTTGCTTCTCATGATTCTCATCTACCTTCACATTCACACTTTCCACTATCTTTCTTAGTCTCCTATTGTAACACCAATAGGCTTTACTCTTAGTAGAATATCCCAAAAAGATTCCTTCATCACATCTTGCATCAAATTTTCCTATATCCTTGTCTCTTTTGATATAACATTTGCTTCCAAGGATTCTAAAATATCTAACTATAGGAACATGACCAAACCAAACCTCATAAGGGGTTTTACCGGAATCACCTTTTATATGCACCTATTTGAATGTGTATAGAGTAGTGTTAACAGCTTCTCTCCAATATATATGTAGAACATTTCCTTCGATCATAATAGTTCTAAAAGCATCCAAAATAGTTATGTTCTTCCTTTGAACAAAACCATTCTATTGAGGGGTTCTCGGAGTAGATAACTGTCTTCTAATTTCATGCTCTTCAAAAAAGGAATTAAACTCGCCGGAGGTAAATTCTCCACCTCTATCAAACCTTAGGCACTTCAGCTTCAATCCTATCTCTATCTCCACTCTAGCTTTGAATATTTTAAATTTCTTCGGTGCTTTAGATTTCTTCCTTATAAAAGTGACCCACATCATCCTAGAATAGTCATCAATAAGAAACATAAAGTATATATCTCCCTACAAGCTTCTCACTCTAGAAGGTCCACATAAATCAGTATGCACAAGATATAACAATCCATTAGATAAATACAATTTTCTCTTGAATGAAATTCTTGTTTGCTTTCCTAATTGGCATTCTTTACATGTCAAATTAGTAGGCTTCACTATCTTAGGTAGATCTCTAATAGCTTGAGTATAACTTATCTTAATCATGCAATCAAAGTTAACATGACACATCCTTCTGTTGGCAATTGACACTCATTTGGTTTCTTATGTTGTCATTGATGGCAACATTAGCAACATATTTTGGTTCACTGGCACCAGCACCAGTACCAGTAGACACTTTACCAGCATCAAGGATTTCATGGTAACCGGCAAAATAGGTATCGGTATGGGAAGCCGACATCACTTGGAGATATGGCAAAGGATAGTATACCAGAAAAGAATTTTATAATTCATATGTATTTGTAATAAGCCGACATATGGCATAAATGTTTGTAAGGTTATATAAGTCAGTCTATTAGGTCATTTATGATATAACATTTTTTGAGATAAGATCTGACATGTGAAGTTTATGTGTGCGAGATCATTTGTATGCAAAAGAAATATTTTGTAATGATCTGTAGATGATTTCTAAGGTACATGTTATTCTGGCAAGGGTTTAGGGTTTAAGAACTCGAACAGTCAGAGCCTTAACTGGAACTCAATCAGGCATAGAAGATGCATTATATGAGTTTAGTTTTGTTGTTTTGTATCAAAAAGTGATTGTAGTTAGTGAGACTCTTTGTGATGAGCAGTTTTCTCTAGGTAGTGTGCCTTCCTGCATGTGCAGGCCCCTATTATATTTAATATCACTTCATATGGCTAGTGAACCGATATTGTGCATCACAAATCCCACCGTGGTTTTTTCCTCATTCATATATTCCATGTATAAACTCTTTGTGTTATGGTGTTCTTTTATGTGATTGCAATATTTATTTCAGTTATATGTATTTTTGTTTACCAATTGATGAATGAAAGTTTTGGTAAGGATAAAATCTTATATTTCAGTAGAACATTGATTCACACCCCCCCCCCTCTCAGTGTTCTTGGATTCCAACAATTGGTATCATAGCCTTGTGCCTAGGAGGAAGCCTAACAGGTTAAGGGAGATCCTGAATCCAGAATCCATGGAGATGTGTTTGAGATAGTAGCTTGAAGTTGCTCTTGAAGATTTTGAAGATGAAAAAGTTAAGAACATAAAGATGGAAGAAGAACATAGATCTGCAAAATAATTCATTATCACTCTGCAAGAAAAGTTATCTAGTGCTCAAGCCAAAAGGAAGGAATTGTGGGAACAATTGCAAGATCAAGATGATGAAGAAAAGGACACTCTGAAGAACCTATGTAAGAAGATGAGTCAACAAAATGAAGTTATGAAGAATGAAACACAAGACCTGACTATGAGGATGGAAAAGGAAATTGAAGATAAAAATAAAAGGGATGAAGACCTTGCTAGATCATTGAAGGACATATCTGAAGAATGCATCAGGTTAGCTCATGAAATTGATGTGTTGAGAATAGAATTCGTGCAATTCCAAAACAATGAACAAGAACTCGAAAGATAGATGACAATCCTAAGAGATTATCTGACTATTGCCAATGAGTATAAGGATAAATTTAAGGGTATTTTAGCACAGGTTAATAAATTATTGGAGATTCAAAGGAAGAATAAAGACTCCAGAGGACATGGATTTGAACAAGGTCAAAGCTCTGGTACTGCAAATGAAGATCAGACATCTGGTAAGGAGAATGATCAGAACAATCAGAACCAGAAGACACTGATAAGACAATTCGATGCTCACAAATTTAATGGTAGATGCTTTGTGTGTAATAAATTTGGTCATGTGGCTAGACAATGTAGAAGTAGAGCAAATCAGAATTATAATTATGTCCCCAGTCAATGTTCCAAATGCAATAAGTATGGTCATAAGACTAAAGATTGCAAAATGAATGTAAAATGTCATGCATGTGGAAAGTTTGGTCACATGGCTCATCAATGCAGGTAAAACAATTATTTTGGATATAGCAAAGCAATTCAAATGAACAATGTTACATACTATGCATGCAACAAAATTGGACACATATCCAGGTTTTGCAGAAGCAACAATCCACCAGTTAGCAATTAAGGATCAAATGATAAAGGAAATAAAAAGATCAATGAGATCTGGCATGATCATACCAAGAGATGGTTTAGGAAGTCGGATGATCAATTGGAAGGTGAAACTGCTCCAGTTACTCAACCGACAAAGTAGAATGTTCCTGCATTGGCAAGAAGTTCATCCGACAACTGAGGCAGATGCCTTAGGGGTAGGAAAATTTCATGCAAATCCTACATATTCCCCAGAAAATATATCTAGAAAGATGTTCCAAACTTCTGAGAAGTTTATCCGACATACATATGTTGAATCGAGATCTGGTATATCTCACCGAAAGGCATTTATGTCGATGGCAAATTAGGGTTTTTTTGAAGGATAAAAGGAATAATTCACTTCAATATGATCACCTTGCATTCAGAGTGATATAGAGCAAGTCAAAGGTGATTCAGAGTGATCAAAAGCAACCATTAGAGATTTCAACTGCATTTGAAGGAGATATCTAGGGTTTATCATTAGCGACTATTTTTCAGGTATTTTTCATAAATCAATCATTCAAAATGGAGGTTGGTTCTTCTTATATCCCTATTTTCATTGAAAATTCTATTGTTGTGGAGGTTAAGGACCGTCCAAGACCAATATTCAAGAGATGCCCACATATTAAAACTCCGGATGATTCAGTTGGTGCTTTTTTTAGGGTTCCTGAAGGCATGGTTTATGTTGGGGATGTTAAATCTTACATCCACTACAACCTAGAGGACTTGGGTGTGAGAGTTGAGAAATACAACACCACAGGAGCCCAAATGATCTCTGTAAGCTGAATAAACTTGTTACAAGGAGATGCAAGGAAGCAATAGAGAAAAACCAAATACATGGAAAATGCTCAAAAGGATGAGAGCTCAATATTCACAAAAATGTGTAATAGAATAATGATACAAAGAAAAGAATTAACCTCTAATAGGTCAACAAACCCTAAAAGGGAAAACCCTAGGCTTGCACATAATAATTAATAAAAGAATTAATTATTATGCACCTAATGTTAGCTTAAGTGTAAAAGAGATAAAGGGGAACTTAATTAATTAAACAAATGTCATTTAATTAATCAAGTAAAGACCCGATTACTCTAACACCCCCCCTTAATCTAGACTTAGGGAGAAGCTAAAACCTAGAACAGCTACTGAAAGCAAGAAAGATGGGTCCCAACAACAAGGCTTGATTAGGTACCCAAATACAATGAAATCTCTATGAAATGGAGAAAAAGGAGAAAACCCAGTGGGAAAAACTCCTCTCCAAAAAGAGATAAAAGAACATGCTAAAAGAAATAAGAAGGAAGGAAGGCCTCATAAAGACCCCCCAAGGACAACTTCCTTCACCCCAAGCATAGAGCGCAATTGAAGATAGCACGGCGATGAAAAATATTTCGTGAAGATGTCTGCAACCTACTCGGCAATGGGAATGTATTTTTGAATGAGAGAGCCATCCTAAATCAACTGGCGGATGAAATGCATGTGAAGCTCAATGTGCTTCATTCACTGATGCTCTACCAGGTTGTGAGAAATGTGAATAGCACTCTGATTGTCATAGCAAAGAATAGTGGGACTATCAAGAGGAAAATCAAACTCAATCATAAATTGTCGAAGCCAAAAGATCTCTTGACTAGCGAGCACACCAGCTTGGTACTCAGCCTCTATAGATGATAATGCATGAGCAGTCTGCTTCTTGCAAGACCATGTGATAGGACCAAAGCCATGACAGAAAACATATCCATAAGTAGACTTCTGATCATTGACATCACCTACCCAATCTGAGTCAGTGTAGCCAACAATGTGAGGTTCCCCTGATGTGTAGTGAATGCCATGAGAAATAGAACCCTGAATGTACCGCAAAATACGTTTGGTAGCTTGCCAGTGACTCTCTTGACAATCATGGGAGAATCGAGAGACAAGGCCAACCACAAAGGAAAGATTAGGATCAGTGTGTTAGGTACAACAAACTGTGAACCAACTGTCTGTAAAGTGTAGAATCTACTGAAGGAGTAGAGCCTGTGGTAATCAAAACAACCCCTGACTGAAAAGGAGTGGGAGCAGGCTTGCAATCAAGCATGCCAAAGTGCTAAAGCATGTCAAGAGCATACTTCTGCTAGTAAATGAAGATCACATTAGAAGACTGAATCACCTGAAGACCAAGAAAATAGTGCAGAAGACCGAGATCTTTCATCTCAAACTGGTCTATCAAAGCTCATTGAACATGCTAAATCATAGAGGATGAGCTACCTGTGATGAGGAGATCATCAACATATAGCACAAGAATTAGGATTTCACCCTTAAGAAGCTGATGTACACTGTGTGATCAGAATGACAGCGTGTGAAACCAATGGAGATCAAGAAGGAGTCCATCTTCTCATACCAAGCCTGAGGGGCTTGTTTGAAACTATACAATGAATGCCAAAGCCAGCAAACCAAAAAAATATCCTACACAAATCCCTAATGCTACTCCATATAGATTTCCTCTTGTAGGTCTCCATGCAAGAAGGCACTCTTCACATCCATCTGAAAAATGGGCCATCCCCTAGAAGCTGCAAGAGATAGTACAAAAAGAATAGAGTTCATCTTGGTGACAGGGACAAATGTCTTGGAGTAATCAATATCCTCAACCTGCAAGAAACCCTTCACAACAAGATGTGCTTTGTACTTATCAATCGAACCATCAGCAACATAGTTAGTGTGATACAACCAGCGGCACTGAACCATCTTTCTACCCTTAGGAAGAGGACAGAGATCCCAAGTATTATTCCTCATCAAAGAAGAATACTCCTCTTCCATAGCACAATCCCACTTAGGGTTTCCTGTAGCCTCTGAAAACTTCTGAGGATCATCTGAAATGGCATGACTCAAAAGACTATAACCCATAGTATGAGAATGGGTGTGACGAGTATCTAAAGGATCACCGGCCATAGATCATGTCACCTCAATAGTAAAGCAAGCCCACTTGGGCATCTGAGGTGGAGCAGGTGGAGGTGGGGATGGTGGATCATCAGCAACATCATCAGAATCATCCTCAAAATAATCCTAAAGAGATGCAGTGGGAGGAGTAGAAAGAGGGGTAGACACTGGAGACAAGGTATCCACTATGGGAAGGTGCTCATCAAACTGAACATCCCATTGAAACAGACCTCTCTAGAATCAGGATCAAACAACTTGTACCCCTTAACATCCTCACAGTAGCCAACAAAAATGGGGGATCATCTCTTCCGCTCCATTTCTTTCCTCTGAGCATCAAGAATAAATGTCTATGCCTCACTGCCAAATACTCAGAAAAAAGAAACATCAGGCTTGTCATGAGACCAAGCCTCCTTAGGAGTCATATGTCGAATCGCCTTGTGAGGCATCCGATTCTGAATGTAGTTGGTACAATTGACTGCCTCGACCCAAAAAGATGAATCCATGGACCTGGACTGAATCATACAATTTTCCATCTCCCATAAAGTTTTGTTCTTTCACTTTGTGACACCATTCTATTGAGGGGTGTAGGGAATAGTAAACTGATGTTGTAAACCATGATCAGTGCAAAAATCTCTAAAAGCCTGATTCACATACTCCCCCCCATTATCTATACATATCCATCAAATAGAACAACCAGACTGCTTCTCTACAAATTTCTTGAAGATTCGAAATGAATCAAAGACATCAAACTTGTACTTAAGAAAGTAAACCCATGTGCGTCTGGAGAAGTCATCAATAAAAGTGAGTACATACTTGGCCCCAGAAAAAGAAGGAGTAGGGAATGACATGACGTCACTATGAATCAACTCCAAAGGTGCCAAAGCATGAGGGGATCTTCCCTTCAGAAAGGGATCCTAGTGATGCTTGCCAAGCACACAACCATGACAAACACCATCAGTGCAGGAAGTCTATGGGAGCCCAAGAACAAGCGCCTGTGTACTCATCTACTGAAGATATCTGTAATTGACATGGCCCAAGCGCTCATGGTAAAGCTTACTCACTGAATCTTCATGTGCTATAAGAGAAGAACATGCACCCGGAAAGGGCTCAAAACCATCAAATCTATAAAGATGAGATGTAGTATCAACACTCCCAATAGCCACAACCAAATCAGAGTCATGGAGGTCGCGAATAACCACATCATGTGGCGAGAACTCAACTGTCTTACTAGAGCCAGAGTGGCAAATCTAATAAATGGACAGGAGCTTCATTGAAATGTTAGGAACAACCAGAACTATAGAGTACCCCCATCCAAAGAGACAGAACCTGAACCCAACACTAAAAGTTGAACTGAGTCACCCACTGCAATTTGTGAAGTACCACAAGAGGCAACAGAAGTAACCAATTGTTGAGTGTGAGTCATATGGTGAGAAGCACCAGAATCTAAAATCCAAGTGGACCCATAGGTCAAAAATCGAGCAGTGAGAGCATGACCTTTCCCTGTGGAAGGAGAAGACGCTTGAGGTGAGGAGATGTGATGCTTTTTCATGGCTTCCTCTAAAGCCTCTAATCATTTCCAACACCTAGAAACTAGATGTCCTTCCTTGCCACAAAAACTACAAGTATCGCCTAATTTCTTCTTAGTCTTGGAGGAAGACTCACCAGACTGTGAGTATTTATCATGTTTTGGAGGAAATGGTAGTTTAGAATCAGGCTTAGGAGGTGGCTTGGAGGAATGCTCACTACCTGCGGAATTCTTCTTTGGCTTTGGTTTCTGCTTTTGCTTTTCCTTAGAGCACTGAGCAACCAATGCTTTGTTCTTGGACCCTAAGAGCATGTCTAGCTGAGAAAGGTGAGACTGCTCATAAGACAAACACTCACAAAACACATCAAAGGTAGGCATGGTGAAATGAGCACCCAAGCCATCCATGGTGGAGTAGAAAGCAGAGGCAAAAAATTGAAAGGGACCTCAAAGCTTCAAAAGGATCAAGTGAATGCACTCTAGCTCTGTCTTGATCTTTCCACACCCTTGGAGAACAGATTTGGTAGTCTTGAATTTGTTAAAAGAAATCCTCAATGGTGGGAAAGGAATTAGGTGACAAGGAAACCAACTCTGCCTCAATCTGTAATGCCTGGATCTCATTAACTCTCCCGAAGAGAGTCTCAAACTTCAACCACATAGCACAAGGAGTGAGCAACTCAACAAGGTGAAACAGAAGACTGTAGAAAACATGTAAAGAGAGCAAACCCATGGCCTCATCCATCTTGTTTATGTGCTAAAGAAGCTCATAAGGACATTGCAATAGAGGCTGAACCTCATCCAAACAAGACCACAACCCTCATGCCCACAAAAGTTGTGTGATGTGAGGCTTCCAGGTGTGATAGTTATGTGATGTCAACAACTCAACTGAAGAATCTGCCATGAAACTCTACGCCTGTACTTGCTTGTGTTTTTTTATTATGTGATCTTTTAGAATAGACAGAAGATGCAGAAGGGTTTGTTTGTTTTGAGAGTTTTGGTGTTCTATATTTCTGATATAAATGATAGAAAGTGAGAAAAAAATGCCCCCCCCACAAGAGATAAACCCAAACCCTAGTACATACTGATGAGAAGGAAGTAGTGCATAAGCAAAAAAACATAAAACTAAAATCTCAGGTACCCGATGAAAAATATGAGAAACACGATCACATATCTGAATAGAGCATACTGAGAGCTTTCCAATGCCAATTCATTTTTGAAAAATGGAGACCGTTTGCCCATTCTACGGCCCTAGAAATGCAAAAAAGAGACCCCACTTTGACTGGAAAAAAGTATTGTCAAACAGCAAAATTGGAAAAAAAATCTAATACCACAAGGTTTGTCTCGCAACCAACTTTACGACACCTATTTGTTTTTTGAAAAAATGACTCCATATGCTCAAGATATAATGAAAATACCAACCCCCCTTCAAAGGAAAGAGAGAGAGGCAACGGTGGCTGACTGGTGGCAGGGTCGAGCGAAGGTGGCACTCCGGTGGTGGAGCGACAGAGCTGGGCAGCGGCGAGGCGGTGGTGGCAGGTGGGTGGCCGACGGAGGGGAACAGAGGTCGGCGGGGCTTGGAGACCGACGGGGCCCACTCTGATAGGTCCAACAAGGCCTGCAGGTCCGGCGGTTGGACTGTCAGGCCAACGAGGGGACCAAAACCCAAAAAAAACAATTAATTTTTTTGAAAAAAAAACTTTGCCTAGTTGATTTTTTTTTTTTTTTTTTGAAAAAATCAAATTTCGTCTTGAGTGTCGTAAAAAGGCCAAAAAAAAATTGAATTTTTTTCTCGAACTACATGCCAGAGTCGTACGGCTTGGTACAAAAGAAAAATATACCCCCAGAGGCTCAAGTGTCGAAAGTGGTCAAGTTTTATATGACCATAGGGGTTTTTGGGCCTTCTAATCATGATGGCGAGGTCTGTTTAGGTCCAAAGTGCTTAGGGAAAAAAGGCCTATCCCTAGGTGCACAAAAAAACTAGATCTACTTCCAATGCAAAAAACTCAAAACAAGAATAGATAGTTGTAGATCTGAAGTTTTGATACCATGTGAGAGTTGAGAAATACAACACCACAGGAGCCCAAATGATCTCTACAAGCTGAATAAACCTGTTACAAGGAGAAGCAAGGAAGCAACAGAGAAAAATCAAATACATAGAAAATGCTCAAAAAGATGAGAGCTCCATATTCGCAAAAATGTGTAATAGAATAATGATACAAATAAAAGAATTAACCTCTAATAGGTCAAGAAACCCTAAAAGGGAAAACCCTAGGCTAGCACATAATAATTAATAAAAGAATAAATTATTATGCACCTAATGTTAGCTTAAGTGTAAAAGAGATAAAGGGGAACTTAATTAATTAAACAAATGTCATTTAATTAATCAAGTAAAGACCTGATTACTCTAACATTGGGAACAACTGAGATCAAGTCAGTGTACATATCTGAACTGTTGAACGACTCTGGAATCATCAAGCCTGAATTCAAGCATATTGCAGACCTAGGGTTAACCAGAATCTTGGACATTCCTGAGTTTGAGGATGAGATAATCCGATATGTGCTAAGTAGAGTTAATGGATAATTTATTTGGTTGGATAGACCCCATAAGATCACCAAGGAAGCAATTAGGGCCATCACCGGTTTATCGTAGTTAGGTCAGAAACCAGGATAGAAGATATCAAATGATTAAATCAACAAGCTCATAGGTGCAACCTCTGATAATCGGTCAATGAGATTCAGTACCATTACTGATAAGGATGTCAAATTTGTCAGTATAATTATAGGTTACAAGGTAACCCAATCTAACCGACTTAACTCTATTTCTAGCTCTTGCATTTTTGTTGCATATCAAATGTTGAAGAATGATGAAAAGTATGATCTGTGTGAATGGATGAAAGAAGAGTTGATTATGAACTTAGGGAAGATTAAGGGTGAAAAGAAAGGAGTTTTCCAGTATGGAAATCTATTAGTGTGATTAATGCTTTTCTTCTTGAATGAGATATCGGGTTTGGGCAAAAGGAAACGGGCATTTGATATACCGGTAGGTAGGAAGATTAAGGGTGTTATCACCGGTTTCGGAAACTTAAGAGATGACAACGTTTGGGGGTACTTTAAATCATTTTAGAAATCCATGAAGTCAAGGGAAATAATTCCAAAGCACATAGTTGAGAAATACTCAATTGAAATTTGTTGCATGGTGAAAAAGGATGAAACTCTTATGGAAGTTGTAATACCCCAGAAGATATGGATTGAGGAAATGGGTTATGAGGTAGATGCAAGTATTTTGGATGCATATGCTAGGATTCTTATTGATGCACTAGAAGATGAATTTGAAAAATCATTTGGGACTGCTAAGCAGAAAGAACTTGAAGTGAAAACTAGATTCAATCAGAAGAAGAGAGAGAGGCAGCAAAAGAAAGTTAGTCAATTTGTTGAAAAGGTTTCAAAAGACATTCAAACATTAATTGATGCATCATCAGCCAAAGAAGCCAAGAAGAGAAAACAACTTGAAGCTCTCCTTGCACTAATTACTTCTGACACTAAGACTGAGGATGAAATTCCTCTATCTTTCAAAAGGGTGCAAAGAAAGAAGGTAGAAGAACCAAAGGAGAAAGCTGAGAAGACAAGGAAGCAGTCGGCAAGGAAGGTAACCATCAAGATATCAGAAAGTCGGCCAGCTAAAAGGAAGCCTACTCAGAAGAAAAGGCTAGTGAAAGAAACTCCTGGATCATCCGACAAGAAGAACAAGAAGGAAGACATAGATGAAGCTATTGAAACCGGTAATGTAACCATCATTTCACCTATGTCTTGTGCTGAGTTAATAGATGAGATAACAAAGGAAGGTATTTTAAGAACATTCCACATTATTATGAATATTTGGATGATAATGAACAAAAAGAAATTGAGGAGGCATTTTTGTTATATTTGGACGTATATAAGAAGGCTTTACTAGAAATTGCAAAGCAAATATCGGTACAATTGTATAACAATCTAAACTCTAGAAGATTATCTGCTATGGAGGAATACAAACACATAAAGATTCAAGTATTATTAAATAATTATGGTTCAATTACCCCAAAGGAGATGGATGGGTGCATTGAGACTGATACTAGAACAATATTTAGAAGCAGCCACAAGACAGTTAGCTAGCCTTATGGCTGGTAGAGTCAAAGAAATAATCAATGAAACCAATAAGGCATGGTTAAATTATTTATTGACAACCCTGATTTATTTACATCACTGGAAGCTAATCCTAGGTCTGACACTTCAGACATCCTGGTTGATGGTAAAGGCAAAGGTGTAGTGGATAGCCCATCCACAATTTTGAAAGATGTCAAGGAATTGAATGCAGATTCTTTGGTAGAAGCAAATTTACAGAATAAAGAGGAGATACAAGCAGAGAAGACTGGTGTACATATTGAACAGGTTATAGATGTTGAGGACAATAGTCCTCTAGATCAGAATGAACAAGTTATGGATACAACAAATGTAAAACCGGTAGTAATAGATACTACACCAAGTGGCGAAACCACCGATGCAAAAGAAGTTAATATAGGAGAAAATCAACCAGAAGAGAAAGCTGAAGAGAAAAATCTGGAAGAAGAGAAGGAAAAGGAAACTAAGATAAGTGTTTCTGCACAATCATCAGAGAAAAGGGAAGAGGAATCCGGCAGGGAACCGGTCGCTAGGGCTACATTGTTTGCAATAACCACTGCTAATGTTGAGCAAAAGAGCATAACAGAGATGAGTTCAAATGAACTCATGATGATTGTAGCTCATAAAATGATCAAGGAAGGGACTAAGGAGAAGTAAATAATTGAGAATTACATTCCAATCTTGCACCAATTAGTCCCAAAATTCCAAATGGATAAGGGAGCAAGCCCATTCGTCAAGCTCAAGATGCTAACTGAGCATATTTCTAAAGACTTTCAATAGCTGAAGTAGATCTCTAACCGACATGCTCTGGATCGGTTTGCTCAAGCCAAGAGGGTCACTTTTAATCGGTTGATTGAATCAGATAAGGCACAGATAGAAGACAGACTAAAAATGATAGATAATGTTTTGAGGTAATGTACAAATATTTACCGGGTATGCTGCAATTCAGGTTTACTCACAGCAGGTATAGACAAAAGCATTAAAGATGTACAAAATACAATTGCAGACATTGTAAATAACTTTGATGGAGTAAATTCTTTAACCACGTCTGTAGATAGTGAAATTTTGTTATTAGAAGTCTAGATTTCAGCTCTTGAAAGAGAAAGAGATAAAATCATTCAAAAAGCTAAGGAGCTCAGAGGGTTAGTGAGTCCCCGGTTGGACACATTGTGTGTACATAAGAAGTGTATAGATATTTTGGGAAATCCCACACCAGCAGAACTCAAGGAAAAAGAATCTCATGCATATGCCCTAAATGAACTTGTGTCAATTTCAGGGACATTCAAATCCATTTGGGATACACACTTGGATTTTTTAAAGAATGCTTACCCAGCGATCTTCAAGCTCATTCAGCTTCAGTAAGTATTTTTGGGAGGCATTCCCCTGTACAGAATTTCATTGATTTATTCATTCTTTGCACTAGTTTTTGGCATTGTTGCTAAAGGGGGAGTGGTGTATGTGAAAAATAGAAGGTGGTGAAATGTGTATGGATTAAATGTCATATATAGCTTAGGGGGAGCAGTATCACATTTTAGGATCGGCAAGGTAGATAGGAACCATTTTTCACATCAGTGTTGTTATCAATACCAAAGGGGGAGATTGTTGTAAATCGACACTCATTTAGTTTCTTATGTTTTCATTGATGGCAACATTGGCAACATATTTTGGTTCACTGGCATCTGCAGACACTTTACCAACATCAAGGATTTCATGGTAACTGGCAAACTAGGTACTGGTATGGGAAGTCGACATCACTTGGAGATTCAACAAAGGATAGTATACCGGCAAAGCATTTTATAATTAATATGTATTTTTAATAAGCCGACATGTATTATCATTTTGTATGTAAGCCAACATATGGCATAAATGCTTGTAAGGGTATATAAGTCAGTCTATTAGGTCATCTAAGATATGACATTTTTGGAGATAAGATCTTACATGCGAATTTTATGTATGCGAGATTATTTGTATGCGAAAGCAATATTCTGTAATGATCTGTAGATGATTTCTAAGGTGTATGTTATTCCATCAAGGGTTTAGGGTTTAAGAACCAGAACAGTCAGAGCCTTAACCAGAACTCAATCAGCCATAGCAAATGCATTATATGAGTTCAATTTTGTTGTTTTGTATCAGAAAGTGATTGTAGTCAGTGAGACTCTTTCTAATGAGAAGTGTGTTGGAATTTTTGATGTTTATGTTGTGATTGTCATTGATGCACACACACTTGCATTGAGATTCTCTTTATATGTATGAGTTAGAGTACAACTAGTATTTGTTCCAATAGGTATGTTGTATTATAGTCTTTAGACTATTGATGTTTTGTAGAATATGTTTCCCAGTCTGAAGTAGCATGTTGACCTCAAGTGGTATGAGGGATTAAAGCAGCATAACACATTTCTACCAGTCTTCATTTTTGTCAAACTGGCAACTAGCATTTTGCATGAACCGGTAATACTGTGTGATGAGTTACCACCCACCGATTGTTTGACGGTGTTGACACTGTAGCGATGCTTTTTGTGACGTATTACCTAGTATGTCCAGGTTCATTGAACCTAGGAAATTGTAATGTAATCCTATTGGACCGACATGAAATTAGTTTCTTTTAAAAGGACATCATGTCTAGGGTTTTATGTGGTTGTTATTGTTGTTGCGAAAGTTGATATTATGGCTAGGGTTTAAGGTGGTTGAGGAGTTGGAGAGATTATGAATGTGTAGAAGATTGAAGTAATGCTATAGTGCATTAAGAATGAGCTATCAAGGATCTAACCGAGCAGTCTATGCTATTAGCTAGATCAAACACTTGTTGATTACTCACATCTTTGACAAGTTTGTAGCCCTTAACCGAGTAGGCCCAAAAGCCTCTTGTAAATCCTCTAACAAGGTGGTTCACATCTGTGGATCTAAAATCCTCTAGCAAGGTAGTCTTTAATAGGACTTGTCTCCTAACAAAGATTGAGATTCCTAACATGATCTGTTATGGTAAAGAACACTGTAAGACCTTAACCAGTCTGGTTCCTATTCTGCAGATAGTGACTTGTGAGTTCCATCTCACCATGGTTTTTCCCATTTGGGTTTCCACGTCAAAATATCTTGTGTTATGGTGTTTGTGCTTCTGTGGGTAAATACATTATTAGCTATTTGCTTTGCATGTTTGTTAACTAGTTTGTCTGTTAAACCGTTTTACTGGTTTACTGCTAGTCTTGCAAAGTGTTTGGCATACTAATTCACCCCCCCCTCTTAGTATTCACCAATTGGTATCAGAGCCAACCTTTCTATAAGTTTAACCACTTGGAAAGAGATATGGGGGAATACACATTGAGGGAACTTACCCACTGGCTCACTTAGTCTGAGCAAGCCTATGATGATCTTATGGTCAAATACAAGGCATCTCAAGCAAAAAGAAGAGAACATGCAGAAAAGATGATGGAGCTATCTAAAAATAGTTCTTTAGATGAAGCAGACATGGAAGCCCTAATTGCTGAAGTAAATAAGTTGAATGAATCAAACTCCAACCTAAGAAAGGAGTTGGAAGGACTGACTATCTGGATGTGTCAAGAGCTTGAGAACTAGAGAAAAGCTGAAGACCTAGTGAAAGAAAGAGATCATGAGATCTCCAAGCTGAAACAAGAGATAAGTGCCCTAAATGCTCAACTCCATGCAAGCAAAGTGGAAAAGGAAGACATGCAAGGAGAACTAAACACTGCCATCTCTGAGAATGAAAACCTATTGGAAACAAATGCTGCTATTTCCAAAGAACTCTCTGAGTCAAAGGAAATACTTGCCAGGTTTAGCAAGATAACTGTCAAGCTAGAGCAAAAGCTTGAATCTGCCAAACCGGTCAAGAATACCAATGGACTTGGTTATTCCGGTCATGAGGAAGGTGAGACCTCTGGTACAAATGCTGGAAGATCACAGAAACAACCGGCATCAAAGGATAAAGGTAAGCAAAAGTTTAAACCTGTTTGTTTCAACTTTCTTAAAGAAGGACATACTGCAAATGTGTGTAGGAGTAAGGCTTACAACAATTTTCCTTATTTTCTTAATGATAAGCCTAGATCCTATAGATTTGATGGTAACTTTTATGCATGAAACAAGTATGGACATAGAGCATCTGAATGCATGTCTGTTACGAATAACACTAGAAGATATCCTCAAAGGACCCAAAGAGTTGGTCCTGAACCTTTTGTGACCCGGAATCACAACCAGTTTAATGCCTTCAATCATCAACCAAGAAGCGGTGGTTATTAAGTAGCAACCGGATGGAGAGCTAATTGTATGATCTATCATGGTCATCGTCATATTGCTGCAACATGCAGAAGGAAGAATGGAAACATGAACAATGGACCTTGGAGAGCGCCTGGATTGGTCTGCTATCACTGCAACAAACCGGGTCACATTGCTAGATTCTGCAAATCAAGAAAGAGCATATTTTATGATATACCGATCACTCTGGAAGGAAACATTGATGTTGACACTATTCGAGCGGACATGAACAAAATCTGGAAGGAGAAACTGGTTTTTGCACCTAGTGTGGAAATCATGGAACCGGCAAACTGAGCTTCAGAAAAGCTTAAGAGGGAGTAAACAGAAAAATATTTTGAACCCTCGGTTTACACCGGTAAAAGACAATAACCGGTATGTTATACCTATCATCTCGCAAAAAACTGGAAATGGTAAAAAGGCTAATTAGGGTTTACGCCCTAATGAAGGAGCATTAATGACGATAGGTGAGGAATATGTTTAAAAGCATTTTACAAATCATTTCTCACTATCAGTTTTCGAGCAAAGAAAAGTTTTTCAAAGAGCAGAGTGACGAAAAGGCGATTTGAGCAGAGATTTTGAGAAATTGACAAAAAGCGAAGGAGATTCAAATTCAAACTAGAAATGGCCAAGTGGAGAACTCAAAGTGGTGATTTAGCAACTGACAAAGTGTGAAGTGAAGAAGAATCAGCAAGCCCTAATTTCATGTGTTTCAAAAGGTATTTCTCAAGTTTTTAAGATTTCTACCATGGCTTCCACATATCATACCAGTTCTAGTGCATCTGTCGAGTCTGCAAATTTTATTCAATGGAAGTCCAAGTATAATGCCCTATCATAAGTTCTGGCTGGTGTGATAGTAGAAGAGGGAATTTCTGACTACATAGATTGCAAAATAGAAGACCTAGGGTCTTTAGCTATCCACACCCAGTTAGGTTTATTTTCTGGTAAAAATAAGAAGATCAAATCGGAGTTTAATATTTTGGAGAAGAAAAGGCTCCACAATGTTGTTTACTTCCTGGAAGATTTCACAGAAGATCATATAAGGATAATTCTGAGAAGAGTCCATGGTGATAAGATGTACTTGGAAAAAACACATGACATCACGCCACAGGCAATTCATGCAGTCATCGGATTCTACAACACAGGGAAAGTGCCAGCCCTAAGAACGGTAAGCAAAACTGAAATGGCCAAGCTCACCAGCTCAACGAGAGATTCATGAGGCATGACAGTAAATTCTTTCAAGGATGATCTAGTGAAGTATGCGTGTATGGTGAATGGATATCAGACATTCTCAACCAACAGGATTAACTCTGTATTTGCTGCAGCGGTAAATGTCGCTTACCGAATGATAAAGGAGGATGCATCATTTGATCTATGCACTGGTATGTAGAGACAACTCCTATTGAATCTGAAGGCAATCAAACAGGATAATGCACTTAGGTTCAAATTTGGACAACTACTGGTTGGCTTGTTCTTCTATTTCCAAGGCTACTTCCTAGGAGTAGGAGATGTTCAGTGGTCTAGTGACCAACCGGTAACCAAGCAAATCAAGGAAAGCATTGAAGCACTTAGAACCAGTTACCCTGATATTCTGAATAAGTATTTTGATGAGTTTAGAAGGAAGATGAGCCAAAGAGTGAGGATATCAGGTGACATCGTCAAAATATGAAGACGATATCTGCTTCATCATCGAAGTAGATAAATGCATAATGGAGGTTGTTGAGCCTAGACAGGAAGAAGTGGAGCCAATGGGCTATGAGGTGATGTATGATATGCTAGAAGGGTATGCCTCTACCCTTATTACCTCACCACTTGATCCTAAGGCAAAGAGAACCGGCACCTACCTAGAGAGGATAGCACTGGTTGAGGAACCACCAGCAATGAAAGAAAAGGAACTGGCAATGAAGAAGGCAAAGGCAGTGCCTGCAGCATCTGCGTTGGTTACTATTGGAACTCCAAAAGTGACCAAGCAGTCACTAGCCAAGAAAAAACCAAAAGCTGCACAGGCTAAAGTGTTCCAAAGAAAGAGGAAGACAAGGAACACCTCTCCAAACTTAGAAGAAACCTTGTCTGAGGAAAAGCCAAAGAAAACACGTCAAGCAAAGAGGAAGACAAAGGATGAACCGGCATCATCTGCACTGGTAAATATTGATATCTCCTCCTACAAACCTTTGACACATTGTCAAAGAACTATCAAAAACATTAGGAGAAAAGTATTGAATGATTTAATTGATTATTTTGATGACTTTAATGATGATGAAAAGGAGGCCGTGGAAAAAGAAATAATTCAATATTTATGTATTAATGACCGGTCTCCTTAAGAAATTAGATCTGAAACACCGGATTCTTTGTATAAGTCCTTAGACAATAAATGGCGCATTGCCATAGAGCAGGAACAGGAAATAAGAGAAAAAGTTTTTGCTGAACACTTTCCTGATGTATCAAATTCAGAACTGTTCGATGTAATGAACAAATACAAAGGTCTTTTCTTCATGAGAAGAAGAAGACTCATGTTACTGGAAGGAAAAGGTAAGGAAGTGTTCAAGGATACACACACTCATGCTCTAGATGCTCTGAAGATGCATCGAGTGGCTAAATCCAACCGGCAAGCTGAGAAAGAACCAGTTATATCCAAACCGGGTGAAGTACTTGATGATGAAGGAAATCCGGTTGATGAACCAGTCGACACTATTGATGTCGATGCCCTGGATGAAGAAGATGTTACCCAGGAGATACCATGTGAGGCAACAGGACAAGAGCAACAGGCTGAACAAGAGAAGAAAGCTGAGGACAGACAGGAAGCGGCAAAGGAAGAAGGATGAAGAAGAGAAGAGGAAGAAGGATGAAGAAGAGAAGTCGAAAAAGGAAGAAGAAGAGAAGAGGAAGAAGGATGAAGAAGAGAAACGGAAAAAGGAAGAAGAAGAAAAGAAGAAAAAGGATGAAGAGGAGAAGAAGAAGAAGGATGAAGAGGAGAAAAAGAAGAAAGATGAAGAGAAGAAGAAGAAGAAGGAAGCAGAGAGGAAGAAGAAGGAATAAGAAGATAAGGAATAGGAGAAGAAGAAGGAAGCAAAAAATAAAAAGGCTGAGGAGGACAAGGAAGTAGAGAGGAGGAGAGAAGCAGTGAAGAGCACACAGATGGAGACTCCGAAGGCAACCGGGAGTCAAGCTAAACCAGCTGATCTCACTAGTCCAATTGATCTCCAGTCTACAAGTGAAACGAAGCTAATGCAGAGCATCAAGGTAGCTCAAGAGCATCTTGAAATCATTCGACAGAAGAAGGAGTAGGATGTAATCCAAGCAGCTATGGATATGCTCACCGGTTTGATACCCGGTACAAATCTTCCAAACACCAATTCATCACTAGCTAGAATTAAGCTCCTATGCACAGTAGTAGATGATCAGGTGCAGAGCCTTGAAGAGGCTGTAGAGGCAGTAGAGGCTAATGTCAAGAAGGAGCATCAAAAGGCTCTTAATATAGCTCTGGTGAAGAAGTTGAATCGGCTCTGGATTGAACTGAAGAAAGGACAAAAGGATATAAGGGACACTCTAGATGAGGGGAATCTGCTACTCAGCAAAATCTGTCAACCCCATCTATTCTATGATGATGTGCTAGCTCGGAAGCAAAAACTTGAAAAGGACTTGCAGTCCTACTTGAGCATATTCAAGCCACCTTATGATTCCTTCATAACTTATGGGCAAACCGTTCACCAGTTTCACATCAAGTCAGCGAAAATGGAGCAAGAGATCAGCACTCGGTCTAGAGATTTGCAGGAGCTACAACTAATTCTACTCCCACGCTTGCAAATTCTTCAGAAGTGCTATCTGAACCTGGATGCCTTAACTATTACACAGGAAATGAGCACAATTGATGCCATGGAAGAATAGGTCTCCTAGATTCAGACCGAGCAAGAAGTAGCTACCTCCCTCCTTGAGTCCTGGTCTTTGTCAATGAAACAATTCTTGCAGGACTTTAAATCTGTTTTTGATAAGTATCATTCCTTGTTGTCATAAACTTTTATTTTCTTTTAATATATCAAATGAAAACAAGGTTGTTCAGCTGTACTTTGTCATTGTTGGCAAAGGGGGAGAAGAATTCTATTGGGTGAAGTATCTGGTAATCAAATTTTGATTATATGCTCTGTATATCTCAATGTTTATGCTTTTTATGCAAAATTGTTATACATTGTACTGTCAAAGGGATAGTGTATATGCTTAGGTGAAGCAATTTTGCTAATGGCATGATTTTGTTGTAAAACACTTAGATGTCAAAATTTTATTTTCCTAAGTGTTGCCATCAATGCCAAAGGGGGAGATTGTTGGCATTTTTGATGTTTATGTTGTGATTGTCATTGATGGACACACACTTGCATTGAGATTCTCTTTATATGTATGAGTTAGAGTACAACTGGTATTTGTTCCAACCGGTATGTTTAATTATAGTCTTTAGACTATTGATATTTTGCAAAATGTGTTTCCCGATCTGAAGCGGCATGTTGACCTCAAGTGGTACGAGGGATTAAAGCGGCATAACACATTTCTACCAGTCTTCATTTTTGTCAAACTGGCAACTGGCATTTTGCATGAACCGGTAATACTTTGTGATGAGTTACCACCCACCGATTGTTTGACGGTACTGACACTGTAGCGATGCTTTTTGGTACGTATTACCTAGTATGTCCAGGTTCACTGAACCTAGGAAATTGTAATGTAATCCTATTGGACCGACATGAAATCAGTTTCCTTTAAAAGGACATCATGTCTAGGGTTTTATGTGGTTGTTATTGTTGTTGCAAAAGTTGATATTGCGGCTAGGGTTTAAGGTGGTTGAGGAGTTGGAGAGATTATGAATGTGTAGAAGATTGAAGTAATGCTATAGCGCATTAAGAATGAGCTATCAAGGAACTAACCGAGCAGTCTGTGCTATTAGCTAGATCAAACACTTGTTGATTACTCACATCTTTGACAAGTCTATAGCCCTTAACCGGGTAGGCCCAAAAGCCTCTTGTAAATCCTCTAACAAGGTGGTTCACATCTATGGATCTAAAATCCTCTAGCAAGGTAGTCTTTAATAGGACTTCTCTCCTAACAGAGATTGAGATTCCTAATAGGATTTGTTATGGTAAAGAATATTGTAAGACCTTAACCGGTCTGGTTCCTATTCTGCAGATAGTGACTTGTGAGTTCCATCTCACCATGGTTTTTCCCATTTGGGTTTCCACGTCAAAATATCTTGTGTTATGGTGTTTGTGCTTCTGTGGGTAAATACATTATTAGCTATTTGCTTTGCATGTTTGTTAACTAGTTTGTCTGTTAAACTGTTTTACCAGTTTACTGCTAGTCTTGCAAAGTGTTCGGCATACTAATTCACCCCCCCCTCTTAGTATTCATCAATTGGTATCAGAGACAACCTTTCTATAAGTTTAACCACTTGGAAAGAGATATGGGGGAATACACATTGAGGGAATGTACCCACCGGCTCACTTAGTCTGAGCAAGCCTATGATGATCTTATGGTCAAATACAAGGCATCTCAAGCAAAAGGAAGAGAACATGCAGAAAAGATGATGGAGCTATCTAAAAATAGTTCTTTAGATGAAGCAGACATGGAAGCCCTAATTGCTGAAGTAAATAAGTTGAATGAATCAAACTCCAACCTGAGAAAGGAGTTGGAAGGACTAACTATCTGGATGTGTCAAGAGCTTGAGAACCAGAGAAAAGCTGAAGACCTAGTGAAAGATAGAGATCATGAGATCTCCAAGCTGAAACAAGAGATAAGTGCCCTAAATGCTCAACTCCATGCAAGCAAAGTGGAAAAGGAAGACATGCAAGGAGAACTAAACACTGCCATCTCTGAGAATGAAAACCTATTGGAAACAAATGCTGCTATTTCCAAAGAACTCTTTGAGTCAAAGGAAATACTTGCCAGGTTCAGCAAGAGTACTGTCAAGCTAGAGCAAAAGCTTGAATCTGCCAAACCGGTCAAGAATACCAATGGACTTGGTTATTCCGGTCATGAGGAAGGTGAGACCTCTAGTACAAATGCTAGAACATCAAAGAAACAACCGGCATCAAAGGATAAAGGTAAGCAAAAGTTTAAACCTGTTTGTTTCAACTGTCTTAAAGAAGGACATACTGCAAATGTGTGTAGGAGTAAGGCTTACAACAATTTTCCTTATTTTCTTAATGATAAGCCTAGATCCTATAGATTTGATGGTAACTTTTATGCATGCAACAAGTATGGACATAGAGCATCTGAATGCATGTCTGTTACGAATAACACTGGAAGATATCCTCAAAGGACCCAAAGAGTTGGTCCTGAACCTTTTGTGAACCGAAATCACAACTGGTTTAATACCTTCAATCATCAACCAAGAAGCGGTGGTTATCAAGCGGAAACTGGATGGAGAGCTAATTTTATGATCTGTCATGGTCATGGTCATATTGTTGCAACATGCAGAAGGAAGAATGGAAACATGAACAATGGACCTTGGAGAGCACCTGGATTGGTCTGCTATCACTGCAACAAACCAAGTCACATTGCTAGATTCTGTAGATCAAGAAAGAGCATATTTTATGATATACTGGTCACTCTAGATGGAAACATTGATGTTGACACTGTTCAAGTGGACATGAACAAAATCTGGAAGGAGAAACCAGCAGTGCTACAAGAGGAACCAGTTTCTACACCTAGTGTGGAAATCACGGAACCGGCAAACTGAGCTTCAGAAAAGCTTAAGGGGGAGAAAATGGCAAAATATTTCGAACCCCTGATTTACACCGGTAAAAGACATTAACCGGTATGTTATACCTGTCATCTGGCAAAAAATCGAAAATGGTAAAAAGGCAAATTAGGGTTTACGCCCTAATGAAGGAGCATTAATGATGATAGGTGAGGAATATGTTTAAAAGCATTTTACAAATCATTTCTCACTATCAGTTTTCGAGCGAAGAAAAGTTTTTCAAAGAGCAGAGCAACGAAAAGAGGATTTGAGCAGAGATTTTGAGAAATTGAGAAACCACAAAGGAGATTCAAATTCAAACTGGAAATGGCCAAGTGGAGAACTCAAAGAGGTGATTTAGCAACCAACGAAGTGTGAAGTGAAGAAGAATCGGCAAGCCCTAATTTCACGTGTTTCAAAAGGTATTTCTCGAGTTCTTAAGATTTCTACCATGGCTTCCACATCTCATACCAGTTCTAGTGCATCTGTCGAGTCTGCAAATTTTATTCAATGGAAGTCCAAGTATAATGCCCTATCATAAGTTCTGGCTGGTGTGATAGTAGAAGTGGGAATTTTTGATGACATAGATTGCAAAATAGAAGACGAGATTTAATGATTTGTTTATATTGTTTTTGGCCTAAGCCAGCTTGGTTGATCATTGGATTGTGGGTTTATGTTATGAATTTATTGTATTATCTTTTAGGTGGTCAAAATAATTTTTTAGGTCTTGGGTTGGTATAAATATGATGTAAGAACTCTTTGTAGATCATGGGCATATGGGATTATGGTTATAGGATTATCTATGTGCGACTAATGTTGTAAACATATGCAAAGGTTTTGGTCGATCATAGGTGATCGAATTGGGTTTGTGGAAGAGATTTAAGGCCTTCGATATTGAGCTTAACCAAAATTGTACTCAAGCATAGGAGATGTTATCTTTGCAGTTCATTCTTCTTTTCGAATTGTAGTCTGGATTTATTTTGTAGTCAATGAGGCTCCTTTAGTGATGAGAAGTGCTCTCTAGGCTGTTGACCTTCTTGCATGTGCAGGGCCCTCATTTTGTAATCACATACTTACTATAGAAGTATTATCTGACTGTGGGTAGGCTTCCCACCGTGGTTTTTCCATTTACCGGGTTTTCCACGTACAAATCTTGGTGTCATGTGTTTTGCATGGATGGTAACTATTCTGTGATTTATGTTTATGTTTAATTGTTATATCAATTATTCTAGTATTTGGTTTATGAATTTCGGAATTAAGTTTATGTGTTCCAATAATAAGGATTTGAATGCTTAAAGTTCTGTGATCCGGTGACAACTGATTCACCCCCCCCCCCTCTCAGTTGTCCTCTGGTTATCTGAGTTGTCTAATAGAATCATCATTAACACCATCATCGGAGCTCAAGAACACCAACTGACAAACTAAAAGATATGCTTGCAAACTTCCAAATCATGAAATGTCCCAAACATTCTCCAAAATCCACAATTCAAGATATAATCATTCTAGAGCAATATAAGTCAAATACCATAACTCTGCAACACAAAATACTGAAAAACCAATCATCATACTAGATCACATATCTCAACCAAATCACAACATAGCATCATGAAACTCATACTAAATCTACTAGAGATAGGTATCTTGAAACCCATTAAACTGCATCAGCACATCTGCAACAGATCACCAACGCCAATTTACTACAATACAGAAATATGTTGACATCAATGACAACAACATATCCCAACAACTCTAATATCCAACATTAAGTAATTTTGTGAAAAGCATGCAAGATGGAATTACCGTAGGTGGAAACCTGTATAAATAATGATTATCCCTTAACAAGTTCACTGTGGATATTTAGAAGAAGTCTCAGGAGTTCAAGGATCAGTTGGAAAGCTTATCTCAGTCAGTTGATCCTTTTTTAAATTCATTGAGCCATCATGAAAATTAGGTGATTTCATTGCTTGAGAAGATTCAAAGTCTGAGCTATGATCGAGAAAGGTTAATCAGCAGAGTTGGAGAACTTAGGAGTCATATTGTCCCTAAGTTGGATATAATGTTAAATGGTCTTCAAGATGCTCAAATTCTCTCAAGGCAGATGATCCAGATGATCTCAAGACAGTTGAAGTGCAGTCTTATCTTCTCAGTGGGTTTATAATATTTTCTAAGAATCTGCAAAAGGGTTGGGATAGTCACTTGGACTCTTTGAAGAATCTTTATGCAAATGTTTTCAAGTTTTTGTGAGTCTATGTGTACATACATACATACATGCATATATATATATATATATATATATATATATATATATATATATATATATATATATACATATATATATATATACATATATATATATACATATATATATATATACATATATATATATACATATATATATATATACATATATATATATATATACATATATATATATATATATATATATATATATATATATATATATATATATAACATTCTTGATTTATGGGACTCTACCTTTGTCATTGATGTCAAAGGAGGAGAATATATGAGTGAAAAATGTTGATCTTAGGGGGAGTTCTTTGATTCTTTAATTCTTTGGGATTCGGTGATTAGATTTTTTGTTGCAGTGTATTATATTTTGGTTTTGGTCTGATACTTAGTAATTTTTCACTAAGTGTTGCCATCAATGCCAAAGGGGGAGATTGTTGGCAAGAGACACTACAGTGTATTCTTTAATATTTTTCACTAAGTGTTGCCATCAATGCCAAAGGGGGATATTGTTGGCAAGAGACACTACAGTGTATTCTTTTCACTAATATTTTTTGAGAGTCTACAAAAGGGTTGGGATAGTCACTTGGACTCTTTGAAGAATCTTTATGCAGATGTTTTCAAGTTTTTGTGAGTCTATGTGTGCATATATATATAGCATTCTTGATTTATGGGACTCTACCTTTGTTATTGATGTAAAAGGAGGAGAATAGATGAGTGAAAAATGTTGATCTTAGGGTGAGTTCTTTGATTATTTAATTTTTTAATATGCGATGACTAGATTTTTGGCTGCAATGTATTATATTTTGGTTTTGGTCCAACACAATCATTTTTCACTAAGTGTTGCCATCAATGTCAAAGGGGGAGATTGTTGGCAAGAGACACTGCATGTATGTTGAGATGTTTTCATTTATGGCAACTCATATTAGATTTGGCATCTACAGTTCATGTTTTTATCATTCTGGATTATTGATTAAAGATTGGTCAAGTATCTGTGTGGTCCGGTGAGAATAGTGTATATGGCAGAGTGTACAGTTTGTTAGTTAGCAGATTATTTTGGTTTAGTATTTTGCTTTGCGGATCTAGGAGATGTATTGTGGATATACAATTTACCTTATTCTAGGTTTGTGGTCTCCTATGTTAAGTCTTGTGTTGGTTGGTAAGATCCAGTGGATTGGTTTTTGGCTAGAATAGTGGCCATCAGCAATAACGTGTGGAAATTCAGTATGTGGATGTTGATCAATTTTTGTAGTTGTTTGTGTGTTCTAGTTTGGTGAACCAACATGTGGAAAGCATGGGGACATTTTGTTTTGGTTCACAGTTGTTTTTGGATCGGTTTCAGCCAACTTGGTAACACGTTTCATGTTGCCTATTATGCAATTTTTTGGCCGACATGGAATTGACCTAAAATTGGTGATGCAGATATATAAGACAGATTGATTTGATCATTTTTAATATCGATGGTTATGTCGTATGTGTGAATGATTGATTATGTGCATTTTCACATGCGCAAGGTGAAGATTTATGCTCTGATATGTTGCAAAATATCATAACAAAGCAGTAATGTAGAATAGAGTAAGAATATGTGTTTTGTGCTTAACCGAAACTATACTCAAGCATTTGTTGATGCTATCAAAAAGTTCAAACTCTCTTTTATCTCTTATAATCATTTTGTAAGGCAGTGAGCCTTTCGAGTTGTAGCCCTTATTGTAAACTTTGAGAAGTTAGCTCTAGGTAGAGTGCCTAAATGCATGTGCATTCCCCTCTATAATATTTTTGTACTTTTAAAAGAGTATATTAATATTGTGGGTTTGAATCCCACCATGGTTTTTCCTCTAATTGGGTTTCCACATAAAAATCTTGGTGTTATGGTGTTGATGATCTTTACTCTATGTTTCTACATTTTAATTTTCCTCATATGCATTAAGTGGTCTAAAAGACAGATTGACAAAGTTAAAAATTGCAAAAAACTGATTCACCCCCCCCCCCCCTCAGTGTTCCTTGATTCCAACACCTAGTACATTACCAAACAAATAAGGGTAATTTTTTTGTGTAATGAATGAAAAACAAATGTGTCAAAATTCATGCTCACACACCATTTATGTTATGATGCAACATAATAGAATGATCAAACTGACAATAATGGTGCAAATAATTATCACTTCAGAAGTGGAAGACTTTACCACAATCATGAGATGACTTCATTAGAATGAAATAGAGTCTCCTTTATGTCGATGATAAGCCACTTAAATCCTATTATCAGCACAACAACTAGAAATCATGCAAAAAAACATAATACAAGAGCTTGTATCGAGAAGAATAAGTTGTTGGATATTGTTGAACATTGTTGCTACTAGGATATGTTGTTGTCATAGATTTCAACATATTCCTGTGATTTGCTTCAATGTTCATAGATTGAGAAGATCTTATTATCTAGTTTGCAGTTTTGTTTTTGTTGTGTTGGTGGTGTGCAAAGTTCGGTATTTCCTCTAGTATATTCTAGTGTGATCAAATCTTGATCTGATTTTTTGGTATATTGTTTGGGATTTTCTTGTGTATCTTCATTTCATATGGTTCACGAGTTGGTGCTCCACAAGTTATCTTTCTTCGTGATAGTTGTTGATTGGTTGTGTTCTCCAAGTTTTTGATGTTGGGCGATGAAGATTTGATAAGTGGTGTTGGTGCAGCTTTTGTTGATGCTTATAGTGTGCTTGTTGGTGTTTCTTAATTGTTTCCTTTTTTTTTTGGTGATCTGCATCAATCATTGTGTGAGTTATTGGCAGTTTTCATCAACTAGTGATGATTTTCGTGTTATGCGATATTTCTAGTGGTGTACCGTGTTGCAGCTGATCTTGGCATGATTTTCGGTGGAGTTATGCATTTGGGAATTTGACTTGGGTCCATGTTATGCTATGTAAATCATTATATTGATCCAGTGGTCAGTCCTTATATTGTGTGATGTAATTTTGTAATTGTGAGTTAAGGGTTTAGTCAACCTGTTGTCAAGGTTGATGATTTGTATATATAGGTGATATTATCATATAATTTATGTGTAGAGGTTGTGTCTTCATTATCAAAGAGTGGTGTATGTTCAATCAAGTGATTCATCTTTTAGAGTTGTGATTGAGAAGATATTGGTGTTGCTAAGCAGATAAGTGTGCTTAACCGAAACTGTAATCAAGCATTTGGAGATGCTATTCTTTCAGTTCATTTCTTCCAGATTGTAGTTCGAATCTTGTTGTAAGTCAGTGAGACTTCCCTGAGGGTTGTAGTCTTCCAGGTCATTATATTTGAGCAGTGAGCTCTAGGCAATGTGCTTGAATGCATGTGAATTTGCCATTGTATTGTTTTCACATACTAGTGCAGAGTATCATCTTACTATGGGTAGGTTCCCACCATGGTTTTTCCCTTAACCAGGTTTTCCATGTCAAAATCTTGGTGTTGTGTGTTGTGCTTTCAATTTGTGTATCTTTGTTATTAATGTAGTTTATTTGATTTGTATTTGTGATTAAATTTGTTAATCCGGTGAAAACTGATTCACCCCCCCGTTCTCAGACTTCTTTCATTGTTGTTGCCAACATAAGCATGGATTGACCCTAAAGACAATGAAAATAAATAGATAAATAAATGCAAAAACGCAATAAAATAATGTAAATACACAAGCTTATACCTTCATTACTCCTTGATGAGCTAACCTGAATGCACCCATTCTTCATTTGATTTTCTCTTTGAATGATTTTAGATGTGGATTTCTCTTAACAACATATAACAAGGATCTTAGGATGGAAATTTGAGAATAATAAGGATATGATTGCAAGTGATAGATTTGTGAAGGGAGGAGGCTCTAATTTATAGTTTTTTAATAGAGATATATCTAAGTTAAGATTCAAAACGGCATGGAGGGATGATATTGAAGAACAGGAGATGAATTGGATTGATTTCGTAGCCTTGTGACATGTGTCACAAGGTGGAGATATTTGGAAGAACACTTGTCATGGGGAAGAGGGTAAGGTGTGTGAGCACATCCTGAGGAGAACATGAGGATGACTAGTGGAAACAAAAGTGGAAAAGTGGAAGAGGTGTAAGAGGAGGGAGAGGACAAATGGAGAAAAGAGGAAAGTGTGTTGGGAATAACACTCTCACACATGCGAGAGCACCAAATAAAATATCTAGTTAAAAGGTGGGGTGGATATCAGAAAATGACTTATGCATCCAAGTTATTTATAAGGGGTAGTCACATGTGGACTTGGGTAGTTGGGATGAATTAAAAATTAGAAGAAATAGTAGTGAGATTATAAATCAAGAAAAATAGTTAATTAATTAAGAATTACTTAACTAATCTAGACTAGAGGAATTTAGGATTTCGGCTAAGGTGACATTTGATTTATTAAAATTAATTGAACCTTCGAAGAATAAAAGGAAACATAATTAATTAGGAAATCAATCATGTTTAGGGACAACAATTAATTAAATATAATTTAATTAATAATTTTAGAAGAATAAAGGCTCTAGTCAGTCAAAATTAATTAGAACATTTATTTAATAAATTCAAGTCATTTAATGTAAGGTTTCTACATTTTGTCCCTCTTCGACACAACATTGTGGAATAAAATTGAGTCAAAGATATAGTATACTCTAATGAGGGAATAGGAAGGGTGATGCCCCATTGAGAAATTTGATAAAAAAAAAATCATGGAAATTTCTAAAAATGTAGAAGAAAAGTGGCAAGGAGAAGGGAGAAAATGAGTTCAGTTGTCAAAGGAATGAAAGAAAAATGTGAAAGGATGTGTAACTAGCAAAGAAAGCAAGGGTGTCATGAACAAGTTCAACTAATAAATAGGCTATGATGGGGCCTAATAGTTGTCATTTATACTCTCTCATTTGAAAATTTTAGGAGCTCTTAAAGGAGGAGAAGGAGAAAATGGTGAAAATTTTGTGGCATTTTCATTATGGGGAGCACATCCAATGGTATTATCGACCAACAAAGCGAGGGGCATTGGTAAGTGAGTGAACTTGACTTGTGATTTGGTAGATAGGGAAAATTTAATGCTAGTTTAGGAGGGGGAAAATGTGAGGCACAAAAATCAATCATTGTTTTAGCATTTGCATCTGGTCTTCAACGCATGCACCTGGTCATTGGCACATGTGACTAGAGAAAGATGTTTGTGTAGGCACCGAAGAGAACTTTGGTGTCTAGGATTAAAAACCTATCTACACAATAGAGGCAAAGGGTGGAGAGGAAAGAGACAACAATGCATGCACTATTCGATGCATGCAACTATTTATCAGTGTGTGTGTTGTTTACCATATAAGAGGGCAAAAAAACAACGCATGCACTAAAAGAAGAAATTAGGCTAATGAATTGAGTATGAATGAAAATGCAAGAGAAATTACCACCAATTGAATCAAAAGAGAACTATCATGCGATGATGTGGTTGTGGTTAGAGTTTGATTATATGGATTGGGAGTTCATCGCATCCATTAGAGTGGAGTAGGTACATAGATGGTTGTGTATGTGTGCACACAATACCATTATGATAGTCTTGGTAGATAGGTGGTAGAGCGAGACGATTAGTTTCCATCTTTCGACAAGAGAGACCACCATTACCATGAAGAACATGTGGAGGATTCTTTAGATCCATATTCGAGGATTGATCCTAAAGTATATCTTGGACTAGGCTAACTACTACATGTGGAGGATATTCTATAGGGTGAGGTTACCCATAGAGTGAACTGGGTGATATTGGGGATCACGATGCAAAGGAGGAGAGTGTTGAGGATGCTGCTCTACTTAGTAGGACTTATGCACCTATGTTAAGATATAGGAGGATATAATTTCTCAATTGGATGTGTGAGGGTTATGTACGCTATGATAGAGGACTCAATGACTTTTGCTTGGGGATATTGCGTTCTTAGACAACTATACAAATATTTATGTAAGTGTGTGTATCGATGTCAATAAAACCTCAAGATAGGGGTTATTTTATTATACATATGAAAGTTTGAGCATATATTTGTATGCCAACCAGTGGGAGTGGTGGAGCGGGCATCAAGGAATCCTTATGTGTACCACTATGGAGGGTTTTTGCATTACATGAGTGTGGGTGTAGTGGGCTATTGGTGGAGGGTACTTGATGAGATGGTTGACTTCACATATAGGCCATGGAGGATATGTGAGGCATGGGAGGAGGACATGTACTACCTTTCTTTCACTTAGAGATCATGTTGGTTTATTGGATGCATAGTGCACATGATGAAGCATTATTTATTGCATAGGGTACAAAGGCAGTTCAAATTATGCTAGGATGTGGTAGGGCCAAATGTCATACATGACTGAGTTACATGCAAGCTAGGACAATGGGGTACATTGATAGATCCCATATGGAAAGATTCAGTTGGATAAGGATGGAGCTAGTATCATGGGATTTGAGGGAAAATATAGAGGATGCGAGAGTTAATCCTACACATGTGTACACTAGGCGGTACGCTAGCTAGTACATATCATAGTACCTTGTATTATATATGATGATTAGGATGGTGAGGGTTAGGTGGTAGAAGGAGAAAAGGGAGATGATGGTGTAGATGGAGGTGGATATGGCGAGGGTGGAGGAGCGATAAGTGCAACACCATAGGTGGAGATGGTTGAGGCATAGGCAGAGGATGAGAGGCAGGAGAAGGGAGTTCTATAAGCACAATCAAGGGGAGATTATAGGAGGAGGGAGGGGAATAGGAATAGGCTCTATCAATAGAGGGATCGGTACAAGTATAACCTAGACAAGTGCAGTACTAGGCACAAAGGAAGGACAGGGACAAAAGTAACCTCCTATATAAAGATAGGTACAATAGCGACAACTACCAGCTTCAAGAAATAGAGGTGGACATAGGGTGGGGCTAAGGCAGTGGCTAGGAGTGGTAGATATGACACAGGAGATGTATGATTCTCTACGGTGAGAGAGGAACATATTTGCATGGTCAATGGATGAGGAGAGAGCCCAAGCAGCTAGTTTAGAGGCCAAGAGAGATGCAGAGAGGGATCGAGAAGACAATTTACAAACTACATATGGCTCATTAGTTATGGAGAGGGATGCATAGAGGGTACGTGCTAAAAGATTATAGATATCCCTAGATATAGTCATAGTTGACAGGGACGCCAACAAAGTTGAGCGAGACTTGGTTCAAGAGTAATTGGAAGAGGTGATAGGAGAAAATTTTGTTGAGGAGATAGGGGGGCCTAGGAGAGAAGTAGAGGTAACTCAAGCTATACAGGCTCGAGTAGAGATAGAACCATCTCGATTGAGAGGGGAGAAAAATCTATCTTGAAAGATGATATTAGGGCAGGGCTTAGCATAGGTATTTATAGATGCTATAACAGCCAGGAGGGATGTAGAGAAAGTCATACAAGAGGCACAATACTATAAAGATTTGTATCATCAAGCAGTGCTAGTAGGATAGAGGGCTCTGAGTTATATAGAGAGCACTAGATCAGGCTGTAGCTTATTAGGGTCTACTGCAACCACCACTAGTAGCACCAGGATAAGGAGGGGCATGACCCTCAACAATAGAGGTGGAAGTACAGCTTAGGGGTGGATCATATATAGACACAACCATTATTTACTGTACAAGGTATTGTGGTGAGATTAATGTACTATGACATTACACATTTTTTAAGATATATTAGATGGACATATTTTGGCTATGATTAATTATTGTGTATATGTGTATGAACATTCATTATGAACTTTATTATGGATATTATGATGGATGATGATTTATGCATTATGGTTTTTATGGATGATTATGATATGCATATTTATGATGTTCTTGACATGATTTGATGTAGGTGGCATACAAATCAAAGATGTGTCTATATGTTATAATATTTATACATGTCTTTTATGGATGTAACCTATGTGGTTCTAATATTGGATATTGTAGGATGGATATGTGTATATGTATGATGTATGTGGATATACCATGTGAGTGAGTCTAATGTTTTATGATGCAGAGTGAGCTACTGTGGTTTATGTATGATGTATGATGGTCATTGTGGCTTATGGATGTTTATGTTTATATGTATAAGATGTGTATATGGATGCATATCTAATATGATGCTATGTTTTTAATGCAGTTAATGGATATGTACCTAAGAAAAAGATAAAAATGTATGTAAATGAATCTTAAAGGTTTGATGATAATGGATGTGTGATTAATCTAAATGAGAATAATGGGTAATGAATGCTACAACATTAAATGCACATGTGATATTAATGTTAGAAAATAATGTGGGGCTCGAGGTAAGTGATGAGTGCTTGGATATGATATTTTTTATGATAATTTATGCTTAAAAACTCTTAATATTTTGTTAATTAATATGCCTAGCGGCAGACTATATAAATGCATCTTTATTGCTTTTTCTTATATACTTTTCTAATTAGATGATATATATTAGAAATGGTATTTTTTGATTAAATGTATTACTTTCATGATTAACCAATGAAAGAATAGCTAATATTTAGGATTGTTGCAGTTATGTTTGTTTTATTTTTCCTGGATATGTTTTCAGTCGTGTCTTGAAGTTGTTTCGAGACCTAGAGTTGTGAAATTTTTGATCAATGGCATGGAATTCTTGGTCAATCTTGATCACTCCAGCTGGATGTTATCTTCCATCTTCTCCAAGTTTGTTTCTATCGGTTGTTCTATGAAACTTCAAGTTTCATTTTGAGTAATAAATGGATTGTAAAGTTTTCTATAGTTTAGGCTAGTTGGTGTTACTCCTTTACATGAGTAACATTGCATTTTGAATTTGAATAAGGATATTTATATATCCTCTATCTTTCATCAAAAAGTTAGTTAGCTAGATCATAAGTTAGCCATCAGTTTAAAGTTTTATTTTTGTAATTCCAAAACTTTTTCTACTCCATCCTGGGAACCGATTGCAATGAAAATTTGAAGTTGATCTGAAATATCTATGTTCATGGATCCCACCAAAGGAAGAGAAGCACCCGCTCAACTAAAGGGAGATGATCCTAGTTTGACTTCATTTTTATCATGATTTTGCATGTTGATTCAGTAACATTTTTCCTCTGTATGTTCATGGTAATTTTAAGAATTGAAAACAATTGCAATCTATATTTTTCAATCATATTTAGTACCCTTCTAAAATATATCAAGTCATTTATATAAATTTGGATTCATACTTTGATAGTTAAGTTCAGATTTGTTAAGTGGATGCATTCTTAGTTTCATATTAATCTTGTTAGAGTAAATGACAATGGTGATTAAAGTTATTATTAAGATGGAGGATTTGTTAAACTTGGTCATGGGATTTAGTTTTCTTTAAAAGTTCTGTAGAATAGATTTCATTTTTCTGCAAGAGTAATATAGATTTCATTTTTCTGCAAGTGTAAATAGATTTCATTTTTTAGCAAGTAAAATCGAATTTTAATTTGTGAGATATATGTTAGATAATTCCATGAATTAAGTTCTAATAATGTCTTGTTAAGATTGTACCTGAGCACTACAGTCCTCCTTAGAACAGATTTAGGATTCTCAATTTGGTTTAGGCCATTGACATTAGCATAAGACTCAATTCTTAGAGAGATCCTGAGAGCTCTTGGTAGAGCATGACCAAAGAAAAAGTCATTGTTCTCAGTGCAAAAACCCCCAACTTAAACTTATCCTTATCGCATATAGCTCTCAGACACAACTAGTTCGATATTAAATAGAATTAAATGATGCGATTTATGACACCAACAGCCTCACCCATCATTTTTGGTGTCGTTGCCAGGGATTAAAAGATTTGGCTACCAAAGTTTGAAGCCTTAATGTTGGTAAGGAAAGAGTTAAACAGTTGACGAGAAGAACTAGAGATCCTTTTGGAAGATTTATTCATAGGCATTATAATCTTTGATCAATTGCAGGAAGAACAACAAGATGATTTTGAAGAACAGGAAGAACAATTTGAACATCAACAAGAAGAATAAATGGGTGATCGAGTAGAAATTGAGGATCCCCCACCCAATAGGACATTTTCATATCTTATCAATTTGAATGTGGGAGATCATGAGCCTCCTATGAAAAATATTTCACCCTCAGTATTACCCAAATTTTGGAGGAAAAACTTATGAAGATCCTGACTAGTTTCTCTTTGAATTTAAAGTCCTTTGTTAGACTTATGATTATACATCTGATAATCATAAGTTGAAATTGTTTCCTTCTACTTTGAAAGAATCAGCATTATGATGGTTCACGGGCTTACGTGTTGGTTCAATCTCAACATGGAAAGAGATGGAAACTATATTCTTGGATAAGTATCAAGATTATTATCAAATGAGAGATAGGAGGGATGAGTTGTTTCAAATGAAGCATATGGAAGATGAAAGTTTGGAAGATTATACTGATAGATTTTTTTATATATATAAAAGATGTGTTAAGGGACTCAATGATTATATTAGTAGAACAATTTTATTAAGGGGAATTGATGACGAGTCTAGAGAAGCTTTGAATTTGATGGAAAAAGGATATATCAATAAGATTCCTTTGGAAGACATTATTGGTATATGTCAAAACTACTTTTAGGACCAGAGTTGGAACTAGGGATTCTAGAAGAAACAAAGTTGTAGGACCTAATGTATCTTAAGTGATGGAGGAAATATCAAATTTGAAAAATGATCTACTCCTTCATCTTAATACTCAGCCAGACAAGAGAAACACTAAGCCCTTAGCCATCTACTATTCAAAATGTGGGGGGAAACATCTTTTTAGGGAATGTCCATTAAATCAAATTGATCTTTGTGAAATTTGTGAAAATCCACATGCAACAAGATCTTGTAATCCCTTGCCAGAGATTAAGAATCATTTGAGAAAGCCTCCTATTGTGGAAGAGGATCTATATTGTGTTGGACAAAGATCTCAAAATTCAGGTTTTAATGCATATTCAGGACAATATGACCCTATAAATAATTGGAATTCAAACCAATGGTAAAATATTAATCAGTGGACCCCTCCCTATGCAATGAAACCACTTCCTACATCTTGGGGACCTTCAGAATGCGTTAGTCCTCAATGGAACCAACCACAGTGGCAACCAAATCAACATGTGGCAACATAATCAATCTTAATTTCAATCATCATAAAATTAAGGCCCAAAATGACCTTGGGGACAACCCCCACCTCTTATCACTGGACTAGATACTACTAATAAACAAGTGAATCAACCTCCAATACTAGTCCCAAACCCTAAGAACAATCATTTTTAGAAAACATTTAACATTGATTCTAATCCTTCTGGATTGAATGTAAAAGAAGTTGATGATATTGAACTAAGAAATTGTAATATTCCTTCAAAACTTGATGCTTTAGACAAGGAGGGGAGACGAATGAGGAACCTTAGTGAAAAGATTAGGATTTTGATAAAATGAAGGAAATAACTAATAGAGAACCTTATCCAGAACATTTTAAAATAGCACAAGTAACTCCTAATTCCTCCCAACCAAATCATCTTAACATGGCAGACTCTCCACTTCTTTCTGAGCTAAAAAAGATCAATATAGAGGTTCGTTTATTACAAGATATTAAGGACATACCAAAAATTAACCAACTCGTTAAGTCACTCTATATAAAAACACCTAGAAGAAAAAGAAAATTTTCTTCCACAATTCAAGTAGGGACCAAGCTCATTGATGTATTGTCAGGAAGATTACTTCCTCTGAAATATAGTGACCCTATGAATCTTGTAATTATTTTGAGCATAGGAGGAGTTGAGATACCTAATGCGTTGATTGATTTAGGAGAAACCATAAATGTTATCATTTCTAATAGCACAGAAATGCTAGGAATGACAGGGATTCAACCCACAACAACTATGATTTAGTTGGAAAATCAATCTATTGCCAAACCTGAAGGTATTTTGGAAGATGTGACAATCACAATTGACACATCGGATTACCCAGTGGAATTTTTGGTACTCAAAGCTAGGAAGAAAGAATCGGGATACCTGATTATACTTGGAAGACCTTGGCTAGCAAATGTTGCAGCATTGATAGATTGTAGATCTAGTAGTATGACTATTTTCAATGGTCAGAAACAAAAAGAGTTGACACTTTATCCTCCATCTAAACCAACATTCCAATCTGACACTCAATAATGGGTTGATGATGAAATAAAGTAAGAAGGAGATGGAGTAGTTGATTTAGCCATGCTCACCTTGACAAAACATGCTGAGGAATATGAAGAGTATGTGGAATAGGGAGACGAACTTAATCTTAATATTGACAAGTTCAATCAAGATAATGAAGATTGTTCCTCTCATCAGGAAGTTAAAAATGGAAGTTGTAAAAGGACTTTACATCATGATAATTCACATCCTTGTCCTCTTAATACACTTATCAAAGATCCATCTGAAGGTAAGAGTGATACAAAGGAAATTATAGTATCTTCAAACAAACCTCTCTTCATCAATTCATCTTTTCTCCCAAAGCAAGAAAAAAATTTGAATCTCACTTTAGAGAAGCATATAGAATCATTTGCTTGGGAATATAAGGACATGAGAGTAATACACCCTTCTATTTGTACACATCATATCTACACTGGGGATGGTAAACCTGTAAGACAAGGACAGAGAAGAATCAATCCATCTTTGAGAGATTTTGCTAAACAAGAAATAGAAAAGTTGTTGCAAGTAAGGTTCATTTATCCAGTTTCTAATAGTCAATGGGTTTCCCCATTGGTTATAAGACCCAATAAAAATGGCAAGTGGCATGTTTGTGTTCATTACAGAGAATTAAATAAAGCCACTAAGAAGGATTATTTTCGTTTACTATTTATTGAGAAGTTGCTTGATAACCTAGTTGGCAGTAGTTATTTCTCTTTCCTTGATGGTTTTAGTGGTTACAACCAGATACAAGTGGCTCCTAAGGACCAAGACAAAGAAAAATGTATATTTCCTTGTGGAACTTATGCATATAGAGTTTTACCATTTGGACTTTGTAATGCACCAGCCAGTTTCCAACAAGTTGTATTGGTTATTTTTGTAGATTTAACTACTTCTTGTGTAGAAGTGTATATGGATGATTTCACAATCCATGGAAAGATGTTTGAAGAAGAAATGGAAAGTTTGAATAAAGTGTTAAAAAGATGTAAGGATCATAGGTTATCATTGAATCATGAGAAATGTTCCCTTAATGATGACAGAAGGGATTGTTTTGGGACACCATATTTCTAAAGAAGGAATTAAGGTTGATCTAAAGAAGGTAGAAGTTATTCAACAAATTGAAATCCCAAAGACTTAAACTAAAGTTAGAATCTTTCTAGTGCATGCAGGGTACTATAGAAGATTCATTGAAGGATTTAGTAGAATTATTGAACTATTGTTTACACAAATCAAAAAGGGCATAGAATTATTATGGACAAATGATTGCCAGAAATATTTTGAATCTTTAAAGCACGCCTTAATAACCTCTCCTATCATTAAAGGACCTATTTGGGGAGAACCATTCCACATACATGTAGATGCTTCCAACTTATCCATTGGAGTAGTTTTGAGACAAAAAGATGAAAAGTAAGCAATGCATGTTATTTATTATGTCAACAAAAATTTGAATCACACTGAGAGGAATTATACAACAATTGAGAAGGATTTTTTAGCTATGGTATACATGATTAATAAGTTTAAACATTATATTATTGGTTATAAAGTGTTTGTCCATACTGATCATGCAACCATCTGGTACTTAATGAATAGTGTTGTTGTAGGTGGCCGGATTATAAGATGGTTGTTACTTTTACAATAATTTGACATCACTATTGTGGATAAACCTGGCAAGGATAATAGTGTTGTTGACTTTCTTTCAAGAATGGTTTTGTAGGGTAACAATGAACAAGTGGATGACACATTTATGGATGAACACTTGTTTTCTCTTTTAGTTCAGTCACCATGGTTTGTTGATATTTCAAATTACCTCATAACAAGGAAGTGCCTAGTTCATTTCAGTCCTAAACCAAAAAAAGGCTTTTTCATGAAAGTTCCAAATTTCAATGGATAAATGGTCTTTTATTTAAAATGTGTCATGATCATGTTCTTCATAGGTGTATACAAGAAATAGATTTTTATGACATTATATATGCATGTCATAATGAACTTGAAGGAGGACATTATTCAATGGTCAAAACCGTTCATAAGATCTTGGGAGTAGGCTAGTTTTGGCCTTCCATGACCAAAGATGTTTCATTTTATGTGAAACATTGTGATGAATTCCAATGCATGGGAAGACCAACACCAACAATGGAGATGCCACTACAACCCTAGATAGCTCTTTAACCATTTGAAAAATGGGGAATTGATTTTGTGAGACTTGTTGATCCTCCTCCAAAAGGACATCACTACATTCTAGTTTGTACAGACTATGTCACAAAATGGCCAGAAGTGAAGGTTGAAGGCATTACCAGTAGCAAGGGAAGATAAGGTAACTAATTTTTTGTACAAACATATTCTTCAGAGATTTGGTGCACCAAGAGAAAATGTTTATGATCAAGGGTCTTAATTTATGTCTTCTATGATGCAAGCCTTCATTCAAAAGTACATGATGACACATAGGAAGTCTACACCATACCATCCTTGAGAAAATGGTCAAGAAGTAGTCACCAATAGATAATTGGAGAATATTTTAACAAAGATTGTGTCATTGAGGAAAACATATTGGTCCGAAAGATTACATGAAGCAGTTTGGGCCTACAATACAACATGGAAGACTACTACAGGTTTTTCTCCATATAAGTTAGTATATGGAAAAACTCCTATCATGCCTATTGAATTTAAGTTGTAGATATTAAGAACAACATTGGAAATTGGAATTGATTTATCTGAAGAAGAGAAGACTAGAATTCTACAGTTGAATAGATTGGATGAAATGAGGATGGAAAGCTTTACAACAAACTTAAATGATACAGAAACAAAGAAAAGTGTGGCATTATAAAAATATTATCTCTGGACAATTCAGAAAAGGAGATTGAATGTTATTATTTGACTCTTGATTCTAAGAATTCAAAGGAAAATTTCATACAAGATGGTTAGGACCATATGAGATTGATCAAGTTTTTGATAATGGAGAAGTTCAGTTGGTACCTATAGATGGAGAAAGAAGAACTATGTTGGTCAATGGTAATTGTTTGAAATTGTATCATAAACTAGCATCTAAAGAAGAGTTCCTTTCAAAGTTGCAAACTAGAATTGAACATTTCATCATCGAAGATATCACTTTTGTGGTGAAATTCAATTCTAAGTGAATCGAGAAAGAAGGTTGAATAAAGGAGGTAAATTGAAAACCAGAAATGGTGGTTTATCTTTGGAAAAAAAGGGATGATTGTAAATCAAAAATGACGTCTACCCGAAGGGTGAATTGAAAACCAGAAATGGTGATTCATACCTGATAGAGTAAATTTGAAAACCAACAATGGCAAATTTACCCAAATCAACTTCAATTTGCTCCTAATGATTCTTAATGGCTCTCAATGTTCTCAAATAACTCTTTTGTAGGCCTATATCAATGAATGTCTCCACAAGCTCTTGATCCTTTCCATCAAAGAAGGAATCTCTCCTTTTTAAAGAAGACTATTCCATACCATTTAATTCATCATTTAGTCTATGCAAGTTGAGCCCTAAGTAACTCATGATCAGCTTGTAGACACCTAGAAATGTCTCATTGATCACACGCTAATTATTCATCTAATTGATTAAATAATTCTTTAATTAATTAATTAAGCTAATTATTATTCTTTTGAATTAATTCTAATCATCATTTCAATATTATCAATTATTCAATTTCCAATTCTATCATCCTTTAATCATTTAACCTCCTCTTAATTAGTAGCTAAATGTTTATTATTTAATTACTTGTGATTTAATACCTTTAGTTAAATAATCTTCATTATTTAATTAAATTCAATTTCTAAATAATTAAATTATTTAATTAACTAATTTATTCTTCAAATCCAAATCTCCAAATTCTAATTTCGTCTAAAATCAATATTCTTCTAATTCAAATTCAAATTCAAATTCCAATTTCAACTAATTTTAGTTAATTTCAAATACATGTGCATTTCAATTTCACTTTTTGAAAATCAAAATTCAATAACATGCAAAATCAAATTGAATTTCTAAATCAAGTTCAACTAACATGCAAAGGGGGTTCAATTTCAATTAAAAAATCCTACAGCACATGCTAAATTTATTATTTATTTTCAGCTCAATTAATTGATTAATTAAATCGGTTAACTTCTTGATCTCTATTTCTATCTTTCAATTAGTTTTTTTCTAAAAAGCATTCAACCAGTCATCTCCCTAGTAACTCAATTAACTATTCAATCTATTCACTTAACAATTCAATCATTGAGTTCCACCTACTAATCAACAATTCAACTATCAATCAGCATGTGAGCTCACTTGAGTTCCACCTCTCATTCAATCTTCTCCAAAAATCTATAAATTTGGCATCATTCTCCATTTTTAGTAATCACAAACTTTGAATCTTTGTGCCATTTGCAAGTTAGCAGTGCGATATATCAAAGCTAGCATTCATCAAAGAAGAGAAGGACAATGGAAGCGAAATAAAATTATGCAATAGGGAGTTTTGATTGAAATGTTTTATAGCCTTATTGTCATGTTTGCATACTCTCATTGATTTATTTGGAATTCGTTAGCTATAATAGGATTCATGATTTCCTATTTAATTCTAGTTAGCTATGGTTAATTTTATTGATAAACATTTTTTGAACCTGACGTGAATCAATAGCTAATTATCTTTTGTTTCTGGTTTTGCGTATTTTGCAAGTTTTGTACAATTTTTTGTAGGTTCGCAGGTTTCTGTACGGATTATTGCAGACGCATCACATCATTTCACATTTCTCCTTCCACCATTTTGCATTCATTCATTCATCTAGAAATTCACATTAGTCCATTCATCATCTCACATTCCTCTTTAGTTCATTTCGCATTCGTCTGACATCAATTTTTCAGTCATTCAGTTTTGTCATTCGCATTCCTGATTCTATTTTCCATCTATTTCTGCATTTAGTTTTAATTCTAAAAATTTTAATATTAATTTCACATGTTGCCTAACATGAATCAAATATTATGGCTTCCAAAGTAATATTCAGGATTTTAGGGTCTACGAGAAAGGCAAAACAGAAAAGATAGCAGAAGAATTTCCAAAGAGCCTTGAAAGTAGAATTTATAGAAAGAGAACAAAACTATCAGATTACTTTTTATCATTATCACAAAATTGTCCTAGACTACATTCGAAGATACAAGACTATACAAGGGACAACTTTGAGATTCTAGCTCTCTGTACTCTAATTCTAAGTCTGATTCTTAGTTTTTTTGCAGGTTTTCTTAGTTTTGTTTCTCATTCTGCTTTCTATTTCACATTAGTATTAGCATCATTTCACATTCACTTTGACAAAAATTTGCAATAATTCTATCATAAATTTGCATTAGTATTGTCAGTAATTCGCATTACTTTATCTACATCATTTCGCATTCATCTAAATAGGATTTTGCATACATCTAGTAAAATAGAAAGTTTTTTTTTGTGTCTGGTTTTTAATTTTTGTTCTGGTTTTCTGTTGGTACTGATTTTTTGTCTGTAGCCTATGGCGAGGAAAAATAGAGAAGGCTTGATCAATCCAATATTTTTTGTGAAACTACTAACATATGTGATTGCACGATCCTTTAGATTTTAGTTCACACTTGCATTTTTGTTCTTAAAATAGATATGCATGCAATTCATATTTTGTTCAGTGCTTAAAATGGGCATGCATGTATCTCACATTTGGATTTTGGTGCTTAAAATTGACATGAACATGCAAATCTCACACTTCAATTTTGGGTTTAAAATAGACATGCACTTGGCTTATGATTAGATTATCTCACACATTGTGACATTTAAAGGAATGATTCATTATTTTCTATGTTTGGAGAGCTTTCTTAATTTGTAGGTTTTACCCATTATTATATTGAGTATCTTTCCACCCGCCTTCGGGGTCTTGGGAGAGAGGGAAAGGTGATAGATACACCCGCTTTTTAATTTAGTAGTTGAGGGATATCTTTGACTGGGGTTTTCATCACCCCACAGAGGTATCTTTAATTGGGATGCATTGGGGATATCATCTCTCCTAGTGTACTCTCGAGCAAGTTTTTTGAGTCGTTATATAAATATACTGGTCAGGCGGCTAGAGTGTTGAGTGAATTAGACGTATGTGGAAGCCTTCTCTACACTGATAAGCTCAACTAAATCCTTAAGTGGCTTGCTTCGAGAATCGATCGTTAGATTGGGACCCCTCAAAATTATACTACAGACCAATCTAGTTGCCCAAGTCCTTACATTGAATGGTTCAAGGTCTGTGGATCATACCCCATATATGATAAGATCTTCGGATCTTCAGGGTAGGAGAAATTGGCATGCCCAAGAAGTGTGTATCATGGAGTGGAGCTAATGCTTCCAGATTCTCTATTTGTCTATTTTTCTTGGGTATTTCATAGAGGGCTCATTGAATAGTTTCCAATTTATAGCCTAGATTGGTGTTTTCAATTTTCTATCTCTCATATTTTTTACCAGTAAAAGATCTATTTGGGCTAATTTACGCCCTTTCTTGCGTAACTCTGATTTTTTAGGGTGTGTCAAAACAAGTCCATTCATCATACTATCTTTGCTTATTGTATCTTGTGTTTTCACTCAAGCAAATTCACCTCAACAATCTAATGAACCAACAATCAAAACAAGGTCCTCACAAAACAAGAAAGAACATCTTATCTTTTTTTGATCATAGGTTTGCCTAGAGTCCTTAATCCTTGCATAGTCCTTACATCAATCCTTGCATTGCTCCTTATATAGTCCTCATTTAAATCCTTCTAATCCTTGCATAATTCCTTGCATAGTCATCATAATCCTCACATAAGTCCTTGCACAACCATTATAATCCTTGTATAAGTCCTTGCATAGTCTCCATTTACGTCATGCACAGTCCTCCACTAGCTGCATATTCATAATAGGAGTCATAGCATGTGTCAAAATGGGTTTACCAGGTGATGGATTTTTCCTATTTGAGCAACCCAATCTAGTCCCAAATGATAGTCACCAAGAAATCATTGATGTCTTGGATAACCTCACTTGGGAATTAAAAACAAGTGCTCAGTATATGGGAGTTGAGTTTGAAATAAATGTTGAATTTAGGAGAGCCTGAAAAATTAAAAGAGAAGTTGAACAAGAACGTATCCATTAGGCATTTGAAAGACTTACACTACAACAAAAAAATCATCAACAAGATCCTCAATAACGTCCTCAACAACCTCCTCATCTTCAATAAGGTGTAAGTATAGTTGCATTCATCACTGTCAAGTCCCACATCAGCATCCTAGGTGCATCATATTTTTGTCATAAGTCTTAGAGTCATCTTAGGAGTCATTAATTCTCGTAACAAGATCACAAAAGGAAAAAAGTAAGATGGATCCAAATAGTTACCCATTGGTTAATCCTACATGGAACATGGATGTGTCAAACAATCAACCCCATAGAAATGTAAACTTTAATAACATGCCTTTGTTGCAAGAAAATCAACAAAACTTGACACACGAAGAGCTCAAGACTTCCCAACAAGACCCTCATGTCCTCATGATCCTCAATGCACTTAACAATCATGACAGGGATAGGTAATTTTCCCTATTATTGCAAAATGGTGCTAAATTACCCCAAGATTTTGACATTACAACAATTTTACCACTAGGGTTCACTTTGAGTCACAATGTGAGTCAAACACCAAATGTGTCACAAACCCAAGATGCAGCTTCAAGATCCACACAAAACACTACTCAAAGTGCACAAGTATCATCAATGCATGCAACTAACAGCTCATAATATGGCATGGCATCATCAAACATAAACGCCACTACTCAAACACAAGCCAGTGTCACTACCCAAACTATGCCAATCGTATCAAGTACTCCTACAGAGAGTAAAACATAAGCATCACAAGTTTCAAACCCAACAAGTACAACTCAACCTCCAGTTTCCCATTCAATTGGATCAATGTATAGTCATCAGAATATGAATCTAGGTCCCACAAGTGCATTTGGCATAACTCAACCAAATGTTAGCACACAATTTGCCTATTTTACTCCACCTAGTGGGACTTAGAACACGCAAAGTTACAATTATGACACATTCCAATAACCCCCAATATATACCAACACTAATCCATTGTTTGGCAGCATGTACACACAAAATGCACATTTAACTCAAATGAAGATTCTTTCTCAACAAGTGCAAAACCTTTAGCAACAAATGACAAACATCCAATGGGGAAATGACAAGAGAAACTAGACAATGCAAGATTTATGTTCGTATCTTCTTTATCACACACTATGCATGTTGACTTTTCCTCCTCATTTTGAAATACCCAAATTTAACAGATACAGAGGAAAAGGTGATCCCAGGGATCATATTAGAGAATTTTTCATGACCTGCATTGAGGTTGCTTATGAAGAAACATACTTGATGATATTATTCACCAAAAGTCTTGGAGGTTCTTCTTTGGAATGGTTCTCACATCTTCCATCAAAGATTGCATCATGGGATGATTTAGCTAAATAGTTTATAGTGAATTTCTCACACAATACTGACACCCCAATGACTTTGATGGATCTATGTGTTGCAAGGAAAAAAGAAAATGAAGCCTTTGTGTTATTTCTACAATGATGGAGTTCTTTGTACCAAAGATGTTTGAGTCACATTCCAAAAATTAAACAAATAGATATTTTCACAAAAACCTAATTCCTCATATCAAGTATCTGATACAAATGCAGTGTCTTTCCTCATTCAAGAAACTTACTGAAAAAAGCCCTAAAATGTAAGAAGGGACTTATAGAACAAGGCATTCTAAAGTATGGTGATTCATCTCATAAATGTGATCAATGAGAAACCAAAGTTTTGGTCAAAGAATAAAAATTAGACCAATGATGGGGTTGTGGATGCCCATGTGGTGAATAGAGCTCAACCAATGGTGTCATTACAAGGACCAATCCAATCATCCTTTCCAAATGAAAATCAGTTTCAACATAATAATACGGCGGCTTCAACGAATGTAAATGCATTACAATCCACTAATACAAGAGCTCCAAGGGTTAAAACCCCAAGAAGAAATTACACACCACTTGGAGAATCGATTGAGTCAGCGCTTAAGAAACTGATACAAACCAATGTAATCACTTTGCTAGAAATCAAGGTATACGAACCAAGTCTCTTCAAATTGACCTAGTGGAACAACAATGAATTCCTTGATTATCATCGCACAAAGGGCCACAAGGCATCAAGTTGTTACAAACTAAAAAACTTGATTCGGGATCTTATAGACCAAGGTCACATAACTATAAACACCAACAAGGGATCAGCTAATACAAATCATACTATCTTTAAAGATCCCTTTGTTAAACATGATAAGGGAAAGGCTTCAAGCTTAGGGACATGAGATAATACTACAAATTATACCAAGGTCTCATATGACTATACCATCAATACTCTTAGTTCAGGAGATGAGATAGTTGCTACCATCAACACCAATCCAAAGAATAGAGATTTTGCAGTAATTACACGCTGGTCAAAAGTTACATTACAAGGAGTGCCTTCTAATCCACCTCCAATAGCAGGATGTTACAATGTGGTTGATCAGTTGAAAAGGACCCCAGCATAGATATCACTCTTTGAGTTGCTTCAAATATCACCAAATCATAGATTAATTGTTAACAAGGCTCTTCAGGACTCAGTTCTAGCCCAAGATATAGATGAAAATACTTTATAATCCATGGTTAAAAATTTGGCTACTGCTACCCATATTGCTTTCACAGACTAGGATGTTCCTACAAAGAAGTCTTTACATAATAATCTGCTACACTTAGAAGTTTTCATCCATAAGAAGAAGGTTAAAAGAGTGTTGATAGATGATGGAGTTGGTTTAAACATATGTACACTCAACTTGATTAAGGCTTTGGGATACTCACATCTACATATTGATCTGACAAAAAGGATAAACATTTAGGCATATTATTGGAGTTGAGGAAAAATCAACTCTACAGCTCCCAAAGATCACCTGCATGCAAACCTGTCACAAAAAGAGAGAAGCAAAATAGCTATGGAGGCCAGAATTCAGAGATCTAGAAAAGAGGAGTCATATTGATTGTGCAACAAGAATGCAATTCAATAATTATAGTTGTTATGAAAATACAAAGAGAGAATCCTTATAAGAGGATACTTGAAACCCTAAAGAATTATACGATTCCTAAGTTTAGCTTAAGCATAGAGTATAATAGACTAATAATTAAATAAATAATTATTAGCTAATAAAAGATAACTCTAACACCCCCCCTTAAGATGAACTTAGGGAGTAGCTAAAAAACAACTAAGGACTAAAAAAGCATGTAAAAAATGCATGAAAGCAACAATGGGTCCCGACAACTAGGCTTGATGAGGTACCCAAGTACAATAAAAATCTTTTTAAAGTGGAGAAAAAGGAGAAAATCCTGTGGGAACAAAACTCCTCTCCAAGAAGAGATGAAAGCTCAAGTGAAGGAATAAGAAGCCTCCAAACAAGAGTGTTCCAAAAGATAGGAACAAAAAAAAGAGAATGAAGAACACCACTGAAGCATGAAATAGTTGCAAACATTGTTGAAGAGTAACTGTTGATCTAAAGAACCTCCACTAAAATAGAACTTGACCAGGTAGAGAAGATTGTAATCTGCATGAGTGCCCTCAAATGACACTACTCGAATTAGATGGCAAACAAAGGCAAACAAGTGAACTCGAAGATACAAATGGCATGAAACACCAAAGCATGAAGAGCTGATCAATAGAACCAAGGAAGCATTAGAACAATAGGATAGACCTCCCCATAATGCTGAAAAGGGAGAGGGACAAGTACACTGAAAAGAACGGCCAACAAGAACTGCATGATGAAGAACCAGGAACATCGAAGGTACAAAGAAAGTACATAGTGTCGTGGAAGGAACACTCGACACACATCATGAGGCTAATGTTGTGGAAGGAAAACTCACTTGACAAAGGTAGATGGAAAACAAAAGCAAACATCAACCCCCCCATGGCACTTTATAAGGAGTGCATGTACAATAAGGCACAAGATGTGCAAGATCTCAAGTATACAATGCATAGTGGCACTTTATATGTGTGTTTGCATAAATAAAATGCTAGAATGATCATAAGAGACAGAAGACCGGAAATAGAAAGAACAGCAAAAGACAAGACATCCTACTCAAAGAAAGAGATCCCAGGACCTGAAACATCCAAGATATTCACCAAAGTGCTAAAAAGCAAAAAACTAAATAAAATATACCAAGTGCAGAATCTGGAAAGAAAACTCATATGAAAGGAAATAACACAGAACAAGCTTTCCAATGATATAGTTTTTGAAAAACAGAGTTTGGATGCTCAAGTTATGTCTCTCAGAGTGCAAAAATGAACCTATGACTTTGACAGAAAAAAAAACACCATCAAAAAGGAAAAATCAAAAATTCAAACCTCTGGATCTGGATAGAACTTGGAAAGAAATTTCCGATGATATAAGGTTTTTGAAAAAGCGCCTCCGAATGACCAAATTACGGCCAAAAGAAAAAAAAAAACCCCTCTTTGAGGGCATAAAGAGGTAAAAAAAAAAATTGACGAAAATTTTATGGCGCATTTGCAGGTACAACCGTACGGATTTTTTGTGCCTCAAAAAATGTGCCAATAAAAAATCATGCCCCATATGCCCCTGTCACCGAAAATAGGAAAATTATATATCAAAATTCATGGAATTAGCCTTCTGAATCCAGCTATGAGGCCTTTTGGCACCAAAATGTACCAAAAAATCAGCTACCCCTAGAAATGGAAAAAAACAACTGCACAAACCCCCGAATACATAGATCTGAAGAACAAGGCCCAAAATATCTCATGAAGAGAATAGGGGCATGCAGATCTGGAGCTCTGATACCATATTGCAATTGAGGAAAAATCAACTCTACAGCTCCCAAAGATCACCTGCATGCAAACCTGTCACAGAAAGAGAGAAGAAAAATAGCTATGGAGGCCAAAATTTAGAGATCTGGAAAAGAGGAGTCATATTAATTGTGCAACAAGAATGCAATTCAATAATTATAGTTGTTATGAAAATACAAAGAGAGAATCCTTATAAGAGGATACTCGAAACCCTAAAGAATTATAAGATTCCTAAGTTTAGCTTAAGCATATAGTATAATAGACTAATAATTAAATAAATAATTATTAGCTAATAAAAAGATAACTCTAACACATATGATTATGAGGAATGCATGTCAAAAGGTGTAGTTACTCTACCAGTACAAGTAGGCCATGTCACAATTGATGTTACAATCCAAGTCCTGGATAGAGAGCTAGGGTACACCATGCTTCTAGGTTACCCATGGATTTATACCATGTAGGTTGTACCATCAACATTTCATCAATGTGTCAAATTCTCATATAATGGCATTAAGATCACCATACACGGTGACCCAGACCCATTCCAGCATTACAACTATTTCAAGACAAGTATTGATAACCAAGTGCCTATTAATCAAGCATCTCTACTCCTATCATAGTTGGAGTCATTAACAATCAAAGATATGCAGGCATTAGCACCTTGTACACCTATCGCACCATCATTGCAAATAAAAGTAGGATGTGGTGAGTACTCCATTTTAGACAAACTAGTGGCTGAACAATTTTTCTCTCTCCCCAAGATCTTTTGGGAGGCCTCTATCTACTCCAACTAGACAAGACAAAAGAAAGGAAATAGTCAAATATTCAAACTCCTCGCTCTTTCATCCAATGGGGTGATCTACAAGAGGAATCTCTGGATGAAGATGTGAACCAATGGCTATACAGAGAAGAGGATGACATGATTTTAATCAAACTTCGCTTAGATCAATATGGAAATGGTTTCAAAATGTTTTAGAAACATGGCTATGATGGTACAACAAGATTGGGACCATAAAAATAAGGTAGGATAGAGCGTGGTTTGCCTCAAGAGATTCCAAGGAATCAAGGTTTGGGATAGAAGGATATAACACAAAGATCAAAGGCTAGACAACATACATTGGCTATAATGAATATGCCTACTCTGAAAACACAAAATTATGAATCAACATCTCAAAGTAATCTCTCAATCAGGGTGTTTGTGCCATCTTCTCAAACAAGTGTGTTGGCTTGATGAAGATTGTAATGAATTCATCATATGTTGTCATTGATGAAACACATACACACACATATGTTTATATTGTCTACCGGTATAACTTCAACTGGTTTATAATACAATTGGTATGCTAGAGGTTATACTAAGAGGTTTATCTCTAACCGGTACTTTGTGATTGTTAGATCCCAGAGACAACTAAGAGGGGGGGGCGAATCAGTTGTCTAATAAATTCAAGTCAAAAACCAATTAACCAACTTAATGCTTAATACCAGTAAACCAGTTAAGTATGCCGGTAGATAGTGTTAACAGTAAATTGCTATACTGGTAAAGATTAATGCATGAAACACAAACATAAAGTCATCCACAACACATAACACCAATATTTGTACATGGAAACCCTATAAGGGGAAAAACCACGGAGGGAAACCTTACCCACAATCAGATGATACTACTGCAGATAGTAAGTGTACATAAATGGGGTATGCACATGCAAAAAGGCCAACAGCCTAGAGCTTATTGCTCAATCACAAAATGGGAGTCTCACTGACTATAGTTGGATGCTTAAATCCAATAAAAATGTACTGCACAAAATAGCATCTTCATATGCTGGATTCAATACCGGTGTAATGCTAATATGCTTATACAAAAACCTAGCTTCACCTTCAAATGATGTCTTTGTGTATACCTCTTCTTGATCTCGCATATACTTTCACTCAATTCTTTTTTGCATTCCACACTTGATCTTACAAATAAGATCTTACATTTATATCTTAACCTAAGACCAATTTTAGTAGGTCCTCTCTACAAGATATTACAATAAAATCATTTTACATACAACATAATATCCGATGCAACAACCAATTAAACATCTCAGCTTGATGCATTTACATCAATAATAAATCATCTCCATAGCGTGCCATGCTGATCTGGAAAAGATAAACTTGTCGGTGTAACCCTAGATAACCTGGACCTATTTGCCGGTAAAAGAAAATATGCAAATATGAATATACCAATGATTAATTCTTCAAAACAAAGTGTCCACATGATGTCTTCAACAATACCAAGTGTCTTCCATATCATTCCAAGTACTGGTGAACATTATATCCTGTCGGTGAAACATATACCAGTATCTGTTGCAATAGTTACTTGCTTGTCGATGAATGTTGCTGGATCTCCAAAGTGCTTGTTTCTAGTAGGTGTTGACATCAATGACAAAACCATACCAAAATACCAACAATCTCCTCCTTTGGCATTGATGGCAACACAAGATGGAAAAACCATCAAAGTGCCAAAACAGAAATGCCAAATACCAAAAACCAATAATCTCCATTTCTCCCCCAAGGAGCAACATGTGTTTATCCAAAGATTTATTTTCAATACCAAACTCTCCTCAAAAGATAATGTGTTTTTCCATAGATATTTCTCCCCCTTTGACATCAAATTCCAAAGCTACAAAAATTAATTTTATACAAAATACCAACTACTCCCCCTGAGAAGTAGCTTCCTCATCAAAGACCGAAATAAAGATTTATCTTTTTAATTCTGTCGATTGATGACAATCATCAACTATCTAAGTTTCTACCGGTGGTGGTATGACTCCAAGTTGTTCTCTGAGATATTCAAAAGTTTCCTTAGGCAAAGGATTTGTAAAAATATCTACAAGTTGTTCTTTAGTATTCACATAAGCCAGTTTTATCTCCTTTTCTTCAATTTTTTCCCTTAGAAAATTCATTTTGATAGAAATTGTAAAGCGAAAAAATCGAACCCTAGTTGTTCTCCCCTCCCCAACTCCAAGGAGAGAGAAGGGAGAGTCACTAGGGTTGATGGTTTTCACTTAGGAGGGACTTTACATTCAAAAGAGGGGTTGAAACCCACAAGATCCAATCCCACGCAATGCAAGATTGGATTCTATATGAGTTTCAAGGGTTGTGATAGCAAGGATACCCTCTTTTGTAAAGAATGTAGATAGAAAGATTGAACTAGGAATGCATGTAAAGTGAGAAATATTCGCTTATAAATAGAGATAGGGATATGATATGAAGCTACGGACCGGGAATTAGCAGTAAAATGTCGAGACAGTGCTGTCCTGCAAATTTGAGCAAAAGTTGACGGGACGATGGCACCCGGCATGCACATGGTCCTCCGAAAAATCCGCGAAACGAAGGGGGATCTGTTCGTCTCTGCACAAGGATTCTAGATCTTCAATTTCAGCCACGTACCTGCAACCTACACATAGAAAAGTGAAGATGATTGGGGGTTAGGGATTAGGGGTTTGCCCTTAGGTCAAACCCCGATTTTGGAATTAACCAAGAAATGAGAAATGTTGTAAATGTAATGTAAAACAAGTACTAATACCTTGTTGTAAGGATGTTTGTATCCTTATATGCAAAGGTATAGATGTTGTTGTTTGTTGTATGTTGTATGTTGTAGCATGTGATCTCCTCTTCAATGGTTGAATCCTTGTCTTGAATGCAACACTTAGCCTTGAATGGAGACTTAGAATGATCAATTGCTTGAAGGAATGCTTGAATGTTTGAATATCGTTTCCGCGTCTTGTACACATATGTCCTTCCTCTCTCAAATGGGAGAGGAAATGTAGTTTATATACTTGCCAATTAGGGTTGATAGACTGATTTTCCCGACCTTAGGCCGACCAGGAAATGTTATTTTCCAATTTGCAAACAAAAAGGCCCGAAGTCCCATAGGAGACCGGGCCCAAAATAGGGCCAGGGACCAGGGCGCTGGGCACCATGGTCCTGGGGGACCAGGGCGCTAGGTGCCCTAGTCCTGAAGGACCAGGGCACTAGCTGCTCTGGTCCCACCTCCCGGGACAGCAGGGTGCAAGGAGGATCAGGCTAGGGTGCTGAAAAATGCAGTTTTTGGTGTCATGAACAAGTTTCGGGGTCTCCATTCAGGTTCAGTGTTGCATCACCATTGTGAAGACCCAAATGCAATCAAAATTGCAAGTGTCGCAATTTTAGGATGCTACATTTAGCCCCCACTTTAGCGGGAGTATAAGCGTACGCTCATACTTCCGGTAAAGTACAAGGAAACAACATTGAAAAACTTTCACCACGTCAAGGAGCCAAGATACACCAAGCCCCCAGTGGACTAAGGATCTTACGACTTTGATTGACAAAGTAAAAGGGAAGATCATGAGGGAGAACCATGACTGTCAGTAGTAAGGTTCCCTCACTATGAGTCATGCAAGAAAGATATCAAAAATTTTCAAGACAAAGCTAAATTTGTCAAGAAATTTTCAAGTATCTTGAAAAGATATGAACGGGATGTATGCCCCCCTACGTTAAAGTGATCGCACACGCCTCACCGGGGGTGATTTCTTTAAGGTAGTGATACATATAAGAAATGAGAAAGGAGCACGTTATCACAAGGATTTAGCCCCCAAGTGTGAGATAAGCCCAAGGATAATAGACACAAAACACAAAGCACAAGGTGACTTCGCTTTCCTCGGGGTCAGTATGCTGTATGATAATTCATGTATATCATATGTATGTATGCATAATTGTTCTTCATTCCCCAATCAAGGAAGGTCACCTAGAAGAAGGGAACACATGTGTCTTTTGAGTCAACATGAGAGAGATCGAGAGATCTCAATGCTTTGCATCGTCCTCAAGTAGACAACACTAAGGACGAAAAATAGAAGAATGAGAATAACATATAGAAGAAGTAACAAAAGAGAGGGGGAGAGAATCTGCTATGCTAATGAAATTAGTCTAGCACGTCATCTACCCCCCGATCTTGCTGATCAATGTTTCGAGAAGGTAGGAAACACGCTAGAGGAGGAACATCCAACACAGCAGATGGAGCTATCACAAGATCCAAACAAGGGCTATGTTCATATCCCAAGCCACGGTGTTCTTGTCTAGGAGCTAGGATAAGTGTTTTAGAAAATTCATTAGATATATAATTATCAACATCAACATGTTCATATTCACTATCAGAATGTAAAGAAGTAACATTTTCATCATGAATAACATTTTCATCTATATCATCATCAAGATTTATAAAAATAGGATCTTTAACTCGCACAGGATCAAGACCATCATGCATCTTATGTTTAGGAGATTTTGGCTCAATTTCCGGCTGAGGAGAAAATGGAATAATACTAGTTGAAGGTGTTTTTGGGGATTGCAAAGTTTGAGCTCTAAGATGACGCTTTCGCCGGCGTTCACATGCAGAACGATTTCGTCTAGTCTTAGTAGGAAGTTGCAAAGATTGAGGAGGAGGAATGTTCTCATCCTTATCACTTGGGTGTTTAGGTTGTGGTTTCTTAGGCTGAAAAATAGGAGAAGAGGAAGGTCTCTTCTCTCCATAAGAGGAAGGAGGAGGAACTGCTCCATATAAGGGAGGAATATTTGGTTTAGGAAGGAGACCAAGTCCATCATGACGAGGAGGGATAGGTCTACTTTTAGGAAGTTTATTAGATATAGGCATAGTCCCATCCATAGGGATGGGTTGGGAATCTTCTTGAGGAAGGACATTAGTTTTATCTTTCAAAGGAAGAACTTCCTTCTCAAGAACGATAGGAATGTCAAGTTTGGGTGTTCTAGGTTCACTTAAAGAAAGGATCATATCTTTTTTCCACTTTTGATAAGATTTGAAAAGATGATCACTTCACGGAGGAAGAGACTGGAATTGTTTAGGCCAAAAGTAATCAATAGGAACGCTAGAAGTTTTTTCAGCTGGTTTAAAGAGGCTATGATTGACAGTAACAACTTCACCATTGTGGGGAAATTTCAAACACTTGTGAATAGGAGAAGCAATAGCTTTCATGGAAGATAGCCAAGGATAGCCTAGCTTCACACGAAATTGTTCGGATGATGGAATAATAGCAAAGTCCACATCAAGGGATTTGTTATGGACCTCAATAGGTAATGTAATAGAACCAATTGCAGCAGAAGAAGATGCATCAAATAGTTTCACAACCACATTTGTTTCATCATAGATCACTTGATTCAATTGCAAAGTAAAAAGGAATTCTTCAGTAATGACATTAACCATGCAAGAAGGATCAATAAGCACTCCAAGGCAAGGTGTATTTTTGACTTTTGCAACTATATATAAAGGACCATTAGGTGCCCTGATAGTTTCACTAGAATCAAAGGTGATGGAAAGTTCTTTAGGGATTTTCTGTTGCTCCACAAAGTTAATCACATTCGGAGTCATAGACATGAGATCATTAGGTGAGACAGAGGAATCAGTAGTATCAATCGCATTAGAGGTATGAGAAGGTAATGGATCAGTAAAAATATGAAGATTTTGGTTAGGAGGAGCTACAAATGTATTGCCTTTATCATTCACTCCAGAAACAGAGATAGTATTATTATCAATCAAATCTTGAATTTTCCCCTTTAAAGCAAAACATTTTTCAGTATCATGCCCAGGTTGACAATGAAATTGACAAAAAGATTTGTTATCAAAATAGGGTGAGTTAATCTTTGCAAGATCAATTTGCCTTATAGGAGGAAGAGTAAGCACATTTTGTTCCAATAACTTATTCATAATACTATGCAATGATTCATTCAAAGGAGTAAACTTTCTTTCTTTCCTGAAAAACTTAGAAATAGGAGACACACCTGATGTTGCATTCACATTGTTGTTGATGATGTTTTCATTGAATTTAATGGACTCTCTATTCGGTTTAAACTTCCCAAATGGTTGTTGACTACTATCACCCTTATCACTCGGAGCCATAGGATGTGATTGTTCCATTTGACTCACAGTCAGTTGATAATTGTGAAGAGTTGCGCACAACTGTTGGAAAGAAGTAAACTCAGAAAACAGGAGTTTTTCTCTAATGTCTTTTTGTAAATTAGAAATAAAAATTCTTTGAATATCATTGTCAGGCACTGGAAAGGAAATTTGAGCATACAAATGCTTACATCTACCAATGAAATCAGTCACTTTTTCTTTAACGCCTTGTTTACAATGCATTAAATCAATCAAAGTAACTTTAGGACTTATATTGTTTTGAAATTGTTGAATGAAAGCATTTGCAAGTTGTTCGAAAGAAGTAATAGAATAGGAAGGCAACGAGCAATACCATTGTAGGGCTTTGTCTCTTAATGTTCTAGTAAACAGTTTTGCAAGCAACCTTTGGTCATAAGCAAAATCAGTACATATTGTTTGAAAGGTCTTAACATGTGTTAGAGGATCACCCTTACCATTATAAAGCTCCAAATGCGGAATTTCAACATGTTTAGGGGGAATAGCTCGAACAATGTCAAGAGAAAGTGGGCTCGCAACATCAAATGTGGGCACACTAAACTTAGATTGATTCATAGAGGCAATTTGTTGTTGTAAAGAAGAGACAGTTTGTGCAAGATTGTTAATGGTCGCTTCAGTCGAAGAGTTCATATTAGACGTGTTAGATTGTGATGGAGGTGTTATGTTATTGAAAGAAGGTAGAGAGTAAGGTGGTGGGACACTATGATAGTTAGTCATAGGAGATGATTGGACAGGAGGAACACTACAAGGAGGAATGGAAGGGTTAAATGAATTGCCCCCTTGCATCATGTTTATTTGTGGTGATATAATAGGAACACTTATTGAAGGAACGAATGAAGAAGTTGGATTGAATGAAGGAATAGGGTTAATTGAAGAAGAGGGATTGCCCCCATGACTAGTGATCATAGGAGGAATATCTTGTATTGAAGTAGTCAGTATGTTTGATGTAAAAGTAGGTATACTAGCAATAGAAGTCGTCAAAGGAATAGAATGATTGTCTTGAGTAGGAGGTTGTGTATAACCTAAGGTTTCGGCACAACTCTTCATAGGCATCACATTTGAATCCACAATGTGTACAATACCACGCAAAATATCAATTCCATTCTTATCACTTTGAAGCATACGTTTTAGACCCTCAATTAAAGGAAGAGCTTGACTATCAGGGTATTCTTGAGACATCCACTGTCGAAAATCGTCAAATTGGTTATCCAATTTTGAAAGTTGTTCTACAGAAACCTCATGGAGAGCTTCTTCATCATTAAGAGGATTAGAGGAATCACCCATGTCCTCGTTAAAAAGACCATTCAAATTAGGTTCCATCTCCTCGGTAATTACACCTTGGAAGGACTTAATTCTAAGGCTTCGTCTAACGGGAATAGTGTAAGTAGGGCTTATTGTTGTAAAACTCATGCACTAAAGAAAGAGAGAAGATTTTGAATTTTAGAGGTAGCAAATTTCAGTAAAACCAACCAATCTTCTAGATTTAAGCTGTTAAATACAATCAGGACAATCTCCCGAAATTTCGAAAAAAATGTCTGGGACCGTGGCGCTCGGGGTGCACACGGTCCTCGCAACTTTTTTTGAAATTTGCAGGGATGAAAGTTATGATGATTTTACAGCTAACCTGAAAAAATTGAGTGATTTTACAATCTGTAGATAGGCCAAATTAAAGTTGCAACCTCAAAATTGAACCCTACCCAGATTGTCGAAAAATGCAAAATTTGAATTTTGAAAAAGAGAGGGAAACTGAAATTTTGAATTTTATGATTTTAGAGGGAATACCAAAAGCAATGTAAGTTTTGAAATTTGAAAGTTGACTCAATTTCACGCAAAATTCAATTTTGAAAGCAGAAATCAAAGTTGTTGTAATTAAGCACTTAATTTCAAAAGTCACAAATTGCAAAAATTTGAATAAATCACTGAAATTTTGAATGAATGATAACACACTTTTCAGATTTAGGACTGTAAGAAACACAATTTTGACACAAATTTCAATTTCAACAATTTTTGAATGATTAGAAGCCTCAATCCAAGCAATCACTAGACCAACTTTGACCGTAATTTTGAAAGTGTTAAAATTGATAAAATCAGCCAAAATTCTGGATTTTAGCAGAAAAATACAGTAAGATCTAGCTCCCGAAATTTCAGAAAAAATGTCGGGGACGATGGCGCTCAGAGTGCACACGGTCCTCGCAACTTTTTTCCAAATTCTCAGGGATGAAAGATATTATGATTTTATTGCGGAATCCAAAGTTACAGCTGATTTGGAGATGTTTTGATCAGTGAAATTGTCGGACAAAGGTTGAATCAAGAGGGTTTCAAAAATTAGGGTTTTGACACTTAACCACTTAATTTTCAAATTAAAGCACAAATATGAATTGATAATTTGTAATAGAAAGGCAGATCTGAAACAAGCATTAACAATTAAACATTTCACAAGTTTAATTACTAAAAAGAAAATTTAGGGTTTTTATGCAATTAACCTCTAAAATTTTGCAAAAGATCAAACATGGAAATGTAATTAGGAAAGCAAAAATTTTAGATCTAACCATGAATAATTAGAAAGGATGTTCACGTCGGGTTCACCAAAATGTAAAGCGGAAAAATCGAACCCTAGTTGTTCTCCCCTCCCCAACTCCAAGGAGAGAGAAGGGAGAGTCACTAGGGTTGATGGTTTTCACTTAGGAGGGACTTTACATTCAAAAGAGGGGTTGAAACCCACAAGATCCAATCCCACGCAATGCAAGATTGGATTCTAAATGAGTTTCAAGGGTTGTGATAGCAAGGATACCCTCTTTTGTAAAGAATGTAGATAGAAAGATTGAACTAGGAATGCATGTAAAGTGGGAAATATTCGCTTATAAACAGAGATAGGGATATGATATGAAGCTGCAGACCTGGAATTAGCAGTAAAATGTCGAGACGGCGCTGTCCTGCAAATTTGAGCAAAAGTTGACGGGACGATGGCACCCGGCGTGCACACGGTCCTCTGAAAAATCCGCGAAACGAAGGGGGATCTGTTCGTCTCTGCACAAGGATTCCAGATCTTCAATTTCAGCCGCGTACCTACAACCTACACATAGAAAAGCGAAGACGATTGGGGGGTTAGGGATTAGGGGTTTGCCCTTAGGTCAAACCCCGGTTTTGGAATTAACCAAGAAATGAGAAATGTTGTAAATGTAATGTAAAACAAGTACTAATACCTTGTTGTAAGGATGTTTGTATCCTTATATGTGAAGGTATAGATGTTGTTGTTTGTTGTATGTTGTATGTTGTAGCATGTGATCTCCTCTTCAATGGTTGAATCCTTGTCTTGAATGCAACACTTAGCCTTGAATGGAGACTTAGAATGATCAATTGCTTGAAGGAATGCTTGAATGTTTGAATATTGTTTCCGCGTCTTGTACACATATGTCCTTCCTCTCTCAAATGGGAGAGGAAATGTAGTTTATATACTTGCCAATTAGGGTTGATAGACTGATTTTCTCGACCTTAGGCCGACCAGGAAATGTTATTTTCCAATTTGCAAACAAAAAGGCCCGAAGTCCCATAGGAGACCGGGCCCAAAATAGGGCCAGGGAACAGGGACCAGGGCGCCATGGTCCTGGGGGACCAGGGTGTTGGGCATCCTAGTCCTGAAGGACCAGGGCACTGGGCGCTCTGGTCCCACCTCTCGGGACAGCAGGGTGCAAGGAGGATCAGGCCAGGGTGCTGAAAAATGCAGTTTTTGGTGTTCGGGGTCTCCATTCAGGTTCAGTGTTGTGTCGCCATCGTGAAGACCCAAATGTGTTGAAATTGCAAGTGTCACAATTTTAGGATGCTACAGAAACATGTTTAGTTTTGGAATGTAATACTGGATTCTTAGATATATCAATTGTTGCAGTGTTATCACAATATATAGTAATGGGTTCGTTGCATTTTACCTATATGTCTTTCAACATTTGCTTAAGCCATAATACCTGTGTACAATTAGTTGCTGCTGCAACATATTCTTATTCTGCTATTGATAAAGATGTACAACTTTGTTTCTTACTCAACCAAGAAACTAATCTCTTTCCAAGAAAGAATGCTCCTCCAGTGGTGCTCTTTCTATTATCCACATCTCTTGCCCAATTTGCATCTGTGTATGCACATAGATCAAAATTTTCATCTCTAGGATACCATAATCCAAGATTTGTTGTGCCTTGAAGGTACCAGAAAATCCTTTTTACTGCTGATTCATGATTTTCCCTAGGATTACTTTGAAATATAGAATCAATACATACTGCATTCATAATATCAAGCCTAGTTTGTGTCAAATACAGTAAACCTCCTATCATAGATTTGTGTCTAGTTGGATTAACAGGTGTAGATTCATCCCTTTGAGATAATCTGTCATTTGTAGTCATAGGTGTGCTTACCGGTTTAGAGTTCTCCATCCCAAATTTCTTTAGTAATTCTCTCAAGTACTTGGATTGACTCAAAAATATACCTTTATCAGTCTATGAAATCTGCAATCCTAAAAAGAATTTTATTTCTCCAATCATAGACATTTCAAATTCTTGCTGCATTTTAATAGAAAATTCCTTACATAATCCATCTTCTCCTCCAAAGATTATATCATCAACAAATACTTCAATAATCAAAATGTCATCATTAGTTATTTTGTAATATAAATTGCTATCTGCATTTCCTTTAGTAAAACCAATCTTTAAAAGATACTTATCCAACCTTGCATACCATGCTCTTAGGGCTTGTTTCAATCCATACAGAGCTTTTCTTAACCTGCAAACCATATCATTATCATCTGTTAAATAAAATCCATCAGGCTATTCAATATATACTTCCTCTTTAAGATCTCCATTCAAAAATGCACATTTAATATCCATTTGATAAACTTTGTAGCCCTTGTGAGCTGCAAAAGCCAAGAATAATCTAACTGCCTCAATTCTGGCTACCGGTGCAAAGGTTTCATTGTAATCAACTCCTTCTTTCAGAGAATATCCCTTCCACACTAGTCTTTCTTTATTTCTAACAACCTTACCATCTTCATTAAGTTTGTTTCTAAATACCCATTTGGTTCCAATTACATTTTTATCTTTAGGCCAAGGAACTAATGTCCAAGTATTATTTTTCTCAATTTGTCCTAATTCTTCTTCCATAGCTTTAATCCAAAATTTATCTTCACATGCCTCATTGATAGATGATGGTTCAATTTGAGAATAAGACATACCTCTTCATTTGTCAATCTTCCTCTTGTCATAACTCCTTTAAATTTGTTTCCAATTATCTGATCTTCAGAATGATTCAATATTATGTACCGGGGTGTCTTAGTTTGTTGTTGTTCTTCAATTACTGTGGAATCCTCTGATGATACCAGAGTAACTGGATCTTCATTCTGTATCGATGGATTCAGTATAGGTTCATTTGTCACACTTTCTATTGCCGATTCAGAGTCTATATACCTTGAAGTTCCTCTGAATTGTTCATCAATCTTTACATTTGTACTCTCAACAATTTTCTGCAATCTCTTATTAAAACATCTATATGCCTTGCTCTTAGATGAATAACCAAGAAATATTCCTTCATCACTTCTAGGATCAAATTTGCCAATATACTCATCTCTTCTGATATAACATTTACTTCCAAAAATTCTGAAATACTTAAGAGTAGGAGTATTACCAAACCGTAGTTCATGAGGGGTCTTACCAGTTTCACCTTTGATGTGAACTTTGTTGAATGTATAAACAGTAGTGCTAACTGCCTCTCTCCAATACACATGTGGTAGATTTGCTTCTGATAACATACTTCTTGCTGCATCCAAGATAGTTCTTTTTTTCCTTTCAACAACTCCATTCTGCTATGGTGTCCGAGGTGCTGATAACTGTCTTCTGATTCCATTCACTTCACATAATATATTAAAGTCCTTAGATGTGAATTCTCCTCCTTGATCTGATCTTAAACATTTGATTTTCTTACCAGTTTCATTTTCAACCATTGTTTTGAATAGTTTGAACTTCCCAAGTGCTTATAATTTTTCTTTGAGAAAAGTAACCCAACACATTCTTGAATAAGCATCAATAATTAGCATGAAATATCTATCACCTTGTAAGCTTTTAGTTCTAGCTGGACCACATAAATCAGTGTGAATTAAATCAAGAGCATTATTGGATTTTTTTGGAATACTTTCGAAACTAGCTCTAACTTGTTTTCCAAATTGACATTCTTTACAAAATGTATTCTAAGGTTTCACAATTTTAGGTAGATCTCTAACTGCCTTAGAAGTACTGATTTTTACCATGCAATTAAAGTTTATATGACATAGTCTCTTATGCCATAACCAACTTTCATCTATATGTGCAATTAAGGATGCCTTTTCACTATTATTCAAATGAAAGATATTGCCTCTAGTCTGATTATCGATTGCAATTTCCAAACCAGTTCTATTCATGAGTTTGCATTTTCCATTTTTAAATTGTAACTGAAATCCTTTCTCAACTAATTGACCAACACTTAAAAGATTATGCTTTAATCCTTCAACATAGTAGACATTGTCGGTGTTATGCTTACCATCAAGAGATATTGAACCCTTACCTTTGATTGAATAGGCTTTGTCATCTCCAAATCTTACCAAACCTCCATTGTATTCTTGAAAGTTCAAGAATTTACCTTTGTCTCCAGTCATGTGATGTGAGCATCCTGAGTCGATGATCCATTCATCCTTTGCTTCAACTTTACCTACTAGGGCTTGTTCTATCGGTTGAGCAATAGGTCCCGGTTGATCCTTTGTTATAGCAACAAAAACCCATCCATTGTCTATTGGATCCTCATCAGAATCATCAGTCACACCTTCATTAGCAGTGTAACAGGATTTGTCTTTGTTCGTCTTAAATCTGTATCTCTAATATTCAAGATGAGGCTTGTATGTTCTTCTAGCTTCTTCTCTTAGTCTAGCATGTCTATCAGGGCATCTTGAAGCCATATGACTAGTCTTATTGCAATTAAAACATTTAAAGGGTGCTTTACCTTCATACTTACTTCCAATTGGGCCTTTTGGCATTTTCCTTGCAAATAGTGCTTCAAGTTCTTCAAGCTCTTCATTCTCCTTTCTAGATTCTTCAGGTTCTCTTGCATAAAAGGCTCTCTAGTCTAATTTGTCAAATGATGGAGCAGATGATGTTGATGCTTTAAAGGCCAAATCAGTTTTTATAGTAGCAACAGGACCAAATTCCTCAATTTCAAAGGCTAAAAGTTTTCCAATCAATGTATCCCTAGTTACTGATTTATTAGGCATTGTTCTCAACTCATTTATAGCAGTAACCTTCATTTTATATGCCGGTGGTAATCCTCTTAAGATTTTTGAAACAATTTCATCCTCACTCAGAGCTCCTCCACAACATTTAATACCCAAAACAATTTCATTTACTCTTTCCATAAAAGCAGAAATCCTTTCATCTTCTTCCATTTTCAGATGTTCATACCTGACTTGAAAGCTTTCAAGTTTTGCAATCTTAACTATGGAATCTCCTTCATTTAGTGTTTCCAAATGATCCCAAATAGCTTTAGTAGTAGACCTATCAGATAATCCCATGATTTGTTGATCTGATAATGCACTCAAAAGTGCTTCTCTTGCTTCGCAATCATTCTCTTCATCTTTAGCTAAGGTAGTTGGAGCAGTCTGACCAGCTACAGCAGCAATATAACCATTCTTTGTAACTTCCCAGATGTCTTTGCCAATGCAATTCAAATGTGTCTCCATTCTGATCTTCCATATCCCATAGTTGATTCCATCAAGTTCAGGATTGTCCTTCCTAAAGTAATTAGTAGACATGGGATCTCCTCAAGTTGTTAAACTTCTGCAAAAGAGGACCAAGCTCTGATACCAATTGTTAGGTCCTGGAGACAACTGGGAGGGGGGGTGAATCAGTTGTCTAATAAATTCAAGTCAAAAACCAATTAACCAACTTAATGCTTAATACCAGTAAACCAATTAAGTATGTCGGTAGACAGTGTTAACAGTAAATTGCTATACCGGTAAAGATTAATGCATGAAACACAAACATAAAGTCACCCACAACACATAACACCAATATTTGTACATGGAAACCCTATAAGGGGAAAAACCATGGTGGGAAACCTTACCCACAATCAGATGATACTACTACAGATAGTAAGTGTACATAAACGGGGTCTGGACATGCAGAAAGGCCAACAGCCTAGAGCTCACTGCTCAATCACAAAATGGGATTCTCGCTGACTACAGTTGGATGGTTAAATCCAATAAAAATGTACTGCACAAAATAGCATCTTCATATGCTAGATTGAATACTGGTGTAATGTTGATATGCTTATAAAAAAACCTAGCTTCACCTTCAAATGATGTCTTCATGTATACCTCTTCTTGATCTCGCATATACTTTCACTCAATTCTTTTTCGCATTCCACACTTGATCTTACAAATAAGATCTTACATTTATATCATAACCTAAGACCAATTTTAGTAGGTCGGCTCTACAAGATATTACAATAAAATCATTTTACATACAATATAATATCCGATGCAACAACTGATTAAACATCTTAGCTTAATGCATTTACATCAATAATAAATCATCTCCATAGCGTGCCATGCTGATCTAGAAAAGATAAACCTGCCAGTGTAACCCTAAAGAACCTAGACCTATTTGTCGGTAAAAGCAAATATGCAAATATGAATATACCAATAATTAATTCTTCAAAACAAAGTGTCCACATGATGTCTTTGACATTACCAAGTGTCTTCCATATCATTCCAGGTACCGGTGAACATTATATCCTGCCGGTGAACCATATACTAGTAACTGTTGCAATAGTTACTTGCTTGCTGGTGAATGTTGCTGGATCTCCAAAGTGCTTGTTTTCAGTAGGTGTTGACATCAATGACAAAACCATACCAAAATACCAACAGTGACAACCAGTATATGCATAGAAGACAACCAGTGGATACACATTAATCGGCATCAACATGAAGATCAAGCGGAGATTATATCACGAGATTCAAGGATAACGGTTCTTATACTTAACTCTAACCAGTATTGATTGTTCTAATAGGTATTTGTTGATTGTGTGATGAGTTATCATAAATCATGATGAGTTATCCCACCGACAAATTTTGGTGGTATTTTTATGATGAGTTATGATCACTTGACCAGATATACTACACCTAAGAAATTGTGTTATGATTTTTTTAGGCCGACATGAAATCTTAATGTCTATATCTTGACATCACAATAAATTATTTCATGTGATTGAAAGTGTTATGATATGTGTGAAAGTAAAAAGAGTTAGTTGCAGAGTATGCATAAGAGTAGTGTTGAATATATTTAGAAGGATCTGATCAAGAAAAGTTTTGTGCTACTCATACATATCAAACCAATCCTATTGTTTTCTAACAATCACAATAGGATTCAAATCCCCTAATCGAGTAAGCTCTAACAAGCTTCAATGTAAAAATCCTCTAACAGGGTGATCCATTAGTTTGGATTCAAAAATCCTCCACCGAGGTTACTCCTAATAGGGTACTACCTTTCATAGGGTATAAGCTTCTAATCAAGCTTTGGGATCTCTAACAAGATTCACTCCTAGCAGAGCACTTTGTAGACCCTAACCGGTCAATTATCTATTACTGAAGCTAGTTAACTTGTGAGTTCCATCTCACCATGGTTTTTACCTATTTGGGTTTTCCACATATAAATATTTGTGTTATGGTGGATGTTGTTATATCATTTTGGATTACATGTATTGTGTTTAAAAGTTTTGTTAAGTTCATCTATCAGTTATTGTTTGAAGTAGTTTTATTTTTGGTGTCACTAATTCACCACCCACTCTCAGTGCTTTTCAAGTCCATCAATTGGTATCAAAGCCTAACTTCTTTGAAACCTAATCACTTAGAAGGGAGTGTTGAAACCACCATGGGGGACATGAGCTACTTTGAGATGGCTAGAGAGCTAGAAGCTAGAAGAAATAAGCTTGAAACCCTTAGGGTCAAACTGAAAGCTTCACAAGTTAAAAGGAGAGAGCTAACTGAACAACTATTAGAGATATCTGATAATAGTTCTTTAGATGATGTCAATATTGATGCTTTAGCCGAGGAAGATGAAAAGTTAAACGGTGAAAAGATAAATCTAAGGAGAGAGCTAGAAGGTCTTACTATTCGCATGAGTCAGGAACTAGAAGCCAGAAGAGCTGTTAAAGATCTTATCAAGAGATTATCAAGATCAAGCGGGAAAATGTCACTATGCATAAGCATTTGGTTGCAGAAAGAGAAGAGAAGGAGAACTTATAGCTAGATCTTGAATTAGCATCATCTCTAAAGAGAGAACCTATCAAAGCATAATGAATATCTCACCAAATAGCTTATCGAAGCTAATGGGAAATTGGAAAAGCTCAACAAGAGTTCTACCTTGCTTGAAGAACAAATTCAATCACAAAGGATGAAAGGTGATACCTGTGGACTTGGTTTTCATACATCTAAGAAAGGTGAATCCTTTGGTACCAAGAGCAATACTCTTAAGAACAAATATGCTCCTAAGATCAAGAAGCCTACCAGTAAGAAGGTCTTTAAACCTGTTTGCTTTGTTTTCCATAAACCTGGTCACGCTGCAAATGTTTGTAAAGACAAATGTAATAGAAATGCAAGCTACAATACTAATGCTAACTATGTGTTCAAGAAATTTGAAGGTCATTGCTTCACATGTGGAATGTATGGATATAGATCTGTTGAGTGCAAATATGGAGCAAACAATCTTGTACCACATATGCATCCAAGACCGAATGGAAACTAGATGAGCAATTTTGACAACTGGGTCAACATGAACTGGCAAAGACCCTACAAAAACCGGTTTAGTCCATTTGAGATGGAAAAGGTAACAAATGTCATTTGCACCATCTATAATAACTTTGGTCATGTGGCTATGAACTACAGAAGAAGAACTGGGAGAGGAAATACAGGACCTTGAAAATCATCTGGTATGGCTTGCTATCACTGCAACAAATTGGGGCACTTAGCAAAATTTTGTAGATCTAGAAATATCAAACCGGTCAATTCTTCTAAGGATCATAAAGAAAAGAAAAAAAGTTAATGTTGAAGAAACCAGAGAGGAAATGAATCAGATATGGAAGAAAAAGAGTGATGACTCACCTAGAGAAGAAACTGTTCCTTCACCCAGTGAAGAGAATCTTGCACCGATGAATAAAGCCTTTTAATATGGCTAAGGGGAGCTTAATGGTAAATACACCTCCAAACCCTTTGAGATGAATGAGAAGTAAGAGAATTTTGAAGCATAAAATTTTGATAACTTTTTGTCAATATGTTATCAACCGGTTTTCTCCTTGAGCAGTGAAATTAGGGTTTGTAACCCTAACAGGCGAGCATTTAATGCAGTAGGTAAAAAGGATAAAAGCAAGTTTTTACTTTGTTATTTTTACCCTAATGCATTCGAGAAAAGAAATTTGGAGCACTTGTTGAGCTAAGAAAGATTGTTGGCTGATAATTGTTGAAGTTGCATTGTGATTTGTAATCAAGCTGATTTGAAGCTTGCAGAAGATCGAATTGGTGTGCACTTGGGACAATCGATAAACGAGGTAGTGTGCGTAAAATAAGGTATTTCTTTGAAAATCCTACTTTGAGTCTTGTTCATCTGAAATGGCATCATCTTCAAAGTCTGTAGAAAGGTTAATGATTACATCTGAGCTAATGGAAGTTGTAGAGGAGGAACGAATTGTGTCGTATAATGCATTATCACAAGTTCCTAGTGGAGTTTTAGTAAAAGGAGATTTGTCGGACTATATTGACTGTAAGATTGAGGATCTAGGATCACTGTATATTTACACTTGGTTAAAATCCCTTTGTGATGAGAATGGAAAGATTCAAACATAGTATGCTAGGGTTTTCAAGAAAGGTTTTCACAACGCCACTTATTTTATAGAAGATTTTGAGGAAGAGCATATTAGAATCATTTTGAGTTGGGTTCATGATGAGAACATGTACTTAGAGAGAACTCACACAATTACCAAGGAATCCATTCAGGCTGTAACTAGTTATTTCTCAACCCATGAAGTACCTGAGCTAAGACAAATTTCAAAAGAGACAGTATACTCTGTATCCGGTTCAACATCTGACAAACATGCTTTTTCTGTTAACAATATCAGGGACCCAGTGGTGAAACTGGCAACTATGGTTATAGGCTACTGGGTATTTTACTCTAGTAGACTAAATAATGTTCCATCTACAGCAATTCATACAACTCATAGGATGATAGTTGAAAATGTAGATTATGATCTTTGTGAGGCAATTAGGAGACAATTATTTCTAAATCTGCAATCTGTCAAGAAGGACAATAGTCTAAATTTCAAGTTTGGACAGCTATTGGTCGGGTTATTCTTCTATTTTCAAAATTTTGCTACCAAGAATAGGTGATATTGAATGGTCAAAGGACCTACTGGTATCCGCGCAAATCAAGAATAGAATCAAGGTTGTAAGGAATACTTTTCCTGCTACTATGAATAAGTATTTCAATGAGTTTCAGAAGAAGATGAGCATGAGAATGAGAGTGCCTGAAGATGTGGTAAGACATTTTGCAAAAGACATTGTTTTCACAGTTACAATTGATTTTTGTTTGATGCAAGCATTTGAGCCAAGAAAAGAAGAAATGGAAGATATGAGTTATGAGGTGAACCATGACTTACTGGCTAGTTATGCTAATAACCTATTATCATCTCCTAAAGATAAGAAGGCAAAACTGGATATTGTGGTAGTCTAGGATGCACAAGCCAAAACTAGTATTGCTCCTGCCACAAGTGGGAAAACAAAGAAAATGAAAATTGATGAAGTAGCTCCAGTGATGAAGAACACAAGGGTGACTCGGAGTATCCAAACCAAAAAGGAACCGGCACCTAAATTCTATATAAAGAAGGAGAATGTACCAAAGAAAAGAAATCAAAAACTTATTCCCCAAGCAGGATCTAAGGGTATTGTTACTGAAGAAGAACCTAAGAAGATGAAAGCTATCAGTAGAGTAGCAAAGTCAGTAAAGGAAATGCCAAAGGCAAATGTGCCTATTGATATCTCAACTTTCAAGCCTGATACCCATTTTGAAAGAACAATGAAGACATTAGGGAGGAACAAATTTGACAATGTCAAAAAACATTTTGATTCTTTCACTAAAGATAAGAAGAAGCAAATCATTGAATAGGTAATCACTCATTTGTGTCATTACAGTAGATATCCACATGATCTTGAAAAGGATATCTCAAATTCTTTGTACACTATTTTGTTAAATAAATGGGAGGAAGCTATAAAATTGGAAAAAGAAATTATTGATGAGATATTTGTACAATATTTTTCCAATTTATCTAGTGATGAAATAAGTGCTTTAGTTTATCAGTACAAAATACAATTTTCTTTCAAAGTAAGGAGATTAAAGCTACTTAGTGGAAAGAGGGCAGTTATTGAAACTGAGAACATCAAATAGCCAATGAAATCAAACAGATGGAAGAGCTCATCCAATCCTCTAAGAATGAGGAAGATGTTGTTAATCGACCAGAAATGGATGAAGAAGAGATTGTACAAGCTAATGAGGTATATCATGTCAATAAGAAGGATGACACCATTATTCATGTTGTTGATTATGTTCACGATATAGTTTATCTATCTAGAGACAACACTGCACCAGATATGGAACCTCCTGAAATAACTGATATATAGATTACTTTAGTTGAGCAACTGGAAACTCAACCGAAAGTGGACAATCCACTGAAAATAGAAAAACCAAAGAAACCCCAATCCCCATCGGTCTTACAAGATACTCAGAAGGAGTCTATGGAAATTGTTGTCACACAGACTTCTGAAAAGGAAATAGAGAATAATCAAGAGAAAGCAATCATTAAGGTTACATCCTCTGAACTGACAAAGCCATTAGTCACTCCACAGACTGATGAGGATGATGATGATTCATTAGGCATTTCAGGGCCTATCATTTTTGACAACATGAGCGCATTTGAAATGATGAAGATTGCAAGTGTTATGCAATCTTAGGTGCATAAGAAGAGACTTAAAGAGAAAAGGGTTGAAGCTGAAACAATTTAGAATGTAGTAGATAATCTATCTAATCTACTACCAAAAAATTCTACAGCACATCTACCATCCCTTATTAGAAAAATTGGTCAGTTGGTTGCTGACGCATATGATCAAATCAAGTCACTTGAAGAAGCAGCACAAACCTATGCTAAGAAAAGTCACAAGAAGAAGTATGGGGAGAAACTTGCAAAGGACATTGATACTGGCAAGATGGCTCTGTCACATAATAAAGCTTTATTGAGCAAAGTTATTGAAACAGGAGGAAAATATCTTGCTTCTACCTCTAAAGTTTCATTTTGTTATTCTAATATCACAAAAAAGTCAAACAGAAATAGAGCAAGAGCTAGAAAGGATATGCAATGCATATGTTCCACTTCAGGACTCTAAATTTGCTTTTAGAAAATCTATAAATGATTTGCACAACAAGTTGGATACTTATGATTATGAGAAGTCAAAGAGACTTAGGCTTCTAAAGGAACGTAAGAGTCTACTCACATCACAAGTGGACATACTATAGAGAGATTACTCCAATGCAGAAGTTATCTTAGAAACTCCAGAAACCTGTACACTGGATTCGATGGAAGAATTTCATACACAGTTGATGTCTACAAAAGAGTACACTGAGAACGTGCTAGCGACATGGACAAATGCCATATCACAGTTGAAGATGAACTTTAATGTTATTTTCATGAGACTAGCTTAAGCATGAATCTTGATTCAGTTTTTTTTTAAGTTGTTGTTGCATATGTTGAACACTCTGATACAAATTTTCTATATATATATATATATATATATATATATATATATTACTTTTTCAATTTGGCATTGTTGTCAAAGGGGGAGTAGAAATATGTATGTGTATTTTTTGAAAATTTTGTATAATATATGCATTAAAGGGGAGCATTTGTATATGTGTAAATTTTGTTTTGTATGCACACTTAGTGGTATTACTCTAAAATTTTCTAAGTGTTGCCATCAATGCCAAAGGGGGAGATTGTTGGCTTGATGATGATTGTAATGAATTCATCATATGTTGTCATTGATGAAACACATACACACATATGTTTATATTGTCTATCGGTATAACTTCAAGTTGTTTATACTACAACCGGTATGCTAGAGGTTATACTAAGAGGTTTATCTCTAACCGGTACTTTGTGACAACCGGTATATGCATAGAAGACAACTAGTGGATACACATTAATCAGCATCAACATGAAGATCAAGTGGAGATTATATCAGGAGATTCAAGGATAATAGTTCTTATACTTAACTCTAACCGGTATTTGTTGATTGTGTGATGAGTTATCACAAATCGTGATGAGTTATCACAAATCGTGATGAGTTATCCCACCGACAAATTTTGGTGGTATTTTTGTGATGAGTTATGATCACTTGACCAGATACATCGCACCTAGAAAATTGTGTTATGATTTCTTTGGGCCGACATGAAATATTAATGTCTATATATTGACATCACAAAAAATTATTTCATATGAGTGAAAGTGATATGTTGTGTGCGAAAGTAAAAAGAGTTAAGTTGCATAGTATGCAGAAGAGCAGTGTTGAATATGTTTAGAAGGATCTAATCAAGCAAAGTTTTGTGCTACTCAAATAGATCAAACCAATCTTATTGTTTACTAACAATCATAGCAAAATTCAAATCCCCTAGCCGGGTAAGCTCTAACAAGATTCAATGTACAAATCCTCTAACAGGGTGATCTATTAGTTTGGATTCAAAAATCCTCTGTCAAGGTTACTCCTAATAGGGTACTACCTTTCATAGGGTATAAGCTTCTAATCAATCTTTGGGATCTCTAACAAGATTCGTTCCAAGCATAGCACTTTGTAGACCCTAATCGATCAGTTATCTATTATTGCAAATAGTTAACTTGTGAGTTCCATCTCACCATGATTTTTACCTATTTGGGTGTTCCATGTATAAATATTTATGTTATGGTGGATGTTGTTATGTCATTTTGGATTACATGCATTGTGTTTAAAAGTTATGTTGTTTTTATGGAAGATTAAGTTTGTATGATTCACCCCCCCCCCCTCTCATCTTGTTAGCTATTGGAATTTGTACTTACATTAAGTATCAGAACTATCAATTGGTATCAGAGCTTTAGACTCCAGAAAAAAAAATTTAAAGGTACTTGAGTCAAAGATCTGAAGATGTATAAAAGGGATGCACCGAAGCTGAACAAGTCAAGTTTCTCCACATGGCAGAAAAGAATGAAGCTGCATTTATCAAGAATTGGAGAATATGCAACATATTATCTGGAGAATGATTATATTGCATCGAGCACCAACCCTGTGACCTTGGAAGAGATTAAGGCAAAGCAATAACATATTCAAGATATGATTGAAATTACATTAGCACTGACCGACTTAGAGTTTAATGATCTAGAAGGTTGTAATGATGCAAAAGCAATGTGGACAAAGCTCATATCTGTATATGGTGGTGATGAACATGCTCAAAGAGCAAAAGAAAATAGTCTAAGAGGACAACTTGAATCCATGAGGATGAATGAAGGTGAGAACATAACCCAATACAGTACAAGACTAAAGGAGATTGTCAATCAAATTAAAGGAGCAGGTGGAACTATTGAAGAAAAGGATATAAAAAGTTGTTGAGAACCCTTCTACCAGCCTATGCTATTCAAGTCTCTTCAATCAATGAATTGAGGTCTGTACCTAACATTCCAGTTTCTTTAGATGCTACTATTGGTAAGCTACATGCATTTGAGTTAAGTAATTTTGATAACAGTGGGTCTTCGGTAAATAAAATTGAATCTGCATTCAGTTCTTTTCATATTGGTGAATTTGATGATTACAATGATAGAATGAGTAAGTACTCTAAAGGAGATCATAGTGGAGCAAGTGAAAGATTTCGTAAGAACATGTAAGAAGTGCACAAACTGTATGAGGAAATCAAGAAGCAAGAAGAGTTTGAAGCATTATTAGCCAGAAGGTTATCAAGAGGAAAAGGTAAGTATAAAGGGAAGCTACCTTTAAAATGTTTCAATTGTGATAAGATAGGACATATGGCTCCTAACTGCCCTAACAAATATTCTAGTGAAAAGAGAGAATACCGAGATAATAGGTAGAAAGACAACCAATACAGAGGACACCGAGACTTCAGAAGGAGAGATAGAAAGACATGTCTAATAGCTGATGAAGAATCCAACGATGACAAATCTGATGAAACTGATACTGAGGAAGTTGTTTTTGTGGCTATTAAGGATGGATCTGATGAAGAAAGATATGAAGAAAAAGATCTAATATCTCACATAAATAATAATGATTCTTGGATCATAGATAGTGGATGCTCACATCATATGACAGGTGATAAACACAAGTTTGTTAAATTAGAAGACTATGATGGAGGCTATGTAGGATTTGGTAATGATGCACCATGTCTGATGAAAGGTAAAGGATCTATAACACTTCTTGACAATGCTAAATGTGATGATGTATACTGGGTTGAAGGATTGAAATACAATTTGTTGAGTGTAGCATAGCTAAACAATACAGGATATCGAATAGAATTTCTGAAAGGAATTGTCAAAGTTCATGACAAGCATGGAAAGTTAGCTGCTACCAGGACACAAACAAAAGGTAATACATTTCATCTTGACTCAACTAAGAACAAGTGTCTTTATGCAAAGATAGATGATACCTAGTTATGGCATAAAAGGTTTTGTTATGTAAATTTTGATAATCTGATCAAAATAAGTAAGAAGCACCGAGTAAGAGGTCTACTGAGTCTTGAAAAACCTAAGAATGCTATGTGCCAAGGATGCCAAATGGGTAAGATGATAAGATCAAGCTTTACAAGTAAGTCCTACACTTCAAAAGGAATTTTAGATCTAGTTCATAGTGATCTTTGTGGTCCTATGAAAGTGCAAAGTTATTATAGTGATAAATATTTCATATTATTTGTGGATGATTACTCAAGGATGATGTCAGTCATGTTTTTAAAAGAGAAATTAGAAGCTTTTCAAATGTTTAAATGGTACAAGGCAAGAGTTGAAAATGAAACAAGAAGACAACTGAAATGTCTTAGATCTGATAGAGGAGGAGAATTCACTTCTGATGAATTTAACTTATTCTGCAATGATCATATTATAAAGAGGCAAGTATCTGCACCAAGAAAACCTTAGCAAAATGGGATAGCCGAGAGAAGAAACAAATCAATTGTGGATTGTGCAAGAACCCTGATGATAGAAAAGAGGGTACCTCAAACATTTTGGAGAGAAGCAATCAGTACTGCAGTCTATACCCTGAACCGAGTTCAATTGAAGAAAGGAACTATGAAGACACCATATGAGATCTGGTATGACAAGAAACCTAATGTAAGTTATTTTAAAATCTTTGAAAGTAGATGCTATGTTCACAAAGATGACAGAAATGGAAAGTTTGATCAGAAAACTGAAGAAGGAACATTTCTTGGTTATTCTTCTAGAAGTAAAGCATTTAAATGTCTGATCAAATCATTTAAATAATTGAACAACCTGAAGGATTTGTTGAAGACAGGAGTAAAGATCAGGTATGCAAACTGAACAAAGCTTTATATGGTCTGAAACAAGCACCTAGAGCATGGTATGAAAGACTGCACTCTTATTTAATCAAGATTGGCTCTATAAGGACAAGTGAAAATAGCAACATGTACATGAAGAAAGATGAGGACAATGGAATACTGATCTCAGCCATATTTGTTGATGATATCATATTTTGTGGTAATGACTCCTTATGCAAGAACTTTGGAAATGAAATGTGCAAAGAATTTGAGATGTCACTAATCGGTGAGATAAAGTACTTTATAGGTTTATAGATATTGCAAATGAAAGATGAGATTTTCATTACTCAATCCAAGTACATAAAGGAAATCTTGAAGAAATTTGGAATGGAGGATTATAAACCAGTAAGTACTCCTATGACTACTTACTGTAAATTATCAAAGAATGATAAATCTACATCTGTTGATGAGACACTTTACTGATCTATGATTGGAAAATTGCAATATGTTGTGCATAGTAGACCAGATATAGCACATGCAGTAGGTATTGTAGCAAGATTCTCTGTAGATCCCAAGGAAACACATATGACAGCAATCAAGAGAATTTTCAGTTACCTGAGAGGCACTGTAGATTATGGCTTAGTATACGAAAAGAGGAATGATTTTGAATTAAAATTTTATACTGATGCTGATTGGGCAAGCAACATTGATGACAGGAAAAGAACAAGTGGTGGAGCTTTCTTTTTAGGAGAAAGACTAGTAAGTTGGCTTAGCAAGAAACAAGGATGTATCTCACAGTCAACAGCAGAAGCTGAATATGTTGCTGCAGCATTGAACTGTACCAATATAGCATGGATCAAACAACTGTTGGAAGGTATAAATGAGAAAGTTACCAAGCCAATAACTATATTCTATGATAATACTAGTGCCATTAACATTTCAAAGAATCCAGTGATGCACTCTAAGACAAAGCATATATCTATAAAGTATCACTATCTCAGAGAAGAAGTTCAAGAGAAGAAAGTTGTGTTGGAATATATCAGTTCAAAGAAGCAATTAGTAGATATCTTCACAAATCCATTGCCAAGGGACACTTTTGAGTATCTCAGAAGCAAGTTAGGGGTCCTACCCCTATCTTCTACTCACTGACTGAGTTTGGTGAAAGCATCAATTCGATGAATCTACAGAATATTATGTGTGGATTGATGTTGATTTACACACTTTAGGAGGTCACCTAAAGGTGTGCAGGAAATTGTGAATAGAGACAAGTTGATCTGACCGAGATTGAGATGATACACAGCAAGGCAAATCACTTCACAAGAGGAAGAAATCATGATTTAGTTCTTTTTACTTTTTGGCATTGTTGTCAAAGGGGGAGAAGACTAAATGGTTGAAAGGCTAAATGGTTGACTGAATAAAAGCCCTGAATGATGGAAATAACAGAAGACTAATGACAGGGGGAGAAGATTGCAAAAATGGAGAAGACTAAATGCAAGTCAACAACTCAGAAGCCTAATGAAAAAGGAAGAAGACTTCAGAAGATTTTAACAGCTCAAGGATAACAGGAGAAGTCTAACAACAATCTAAATCCGAATCAATTTGAATATCTTGTTGGTACTACCATTTAATTATTGGTTTTTCCATCAATGCCAAAGGGGGAGATTGTTGGCATTACAGTAAGAAAGATTGTTTGCATTTCAATATCAGGAGATTGCTGATATTCAGTAAGGATATTGAGAAGGTTGTTGAAGGTTATTGATATAATTGAAGAAGGATGATAACTATCTTTATAACATTATTTTTTCATTGATGTCAAGAGATTGATTATCTGACTCATTATGATGTTGTGATATCTTGAGAAGATTGATTAGAAGAGAATTAAGATGTCAGCAAAAGACACAAAAAGAATGTGATGAATAAGGGGAGAAATAAGTTATTCAATGGGCAACTATTACTGAGTTAGACAATGATGAGATCATGATGTTTAGATTATTCTGATATTATACATATGTTGTTCATTGTAAGGTTAATACTATACTATGTCACCAAGAAAAGAACCTATTTGGTAAACCCTAAGGAACCTAGTCGGTAAACCCTAAGGTTATCGATATCGGTTAATGAAGGCGAAATGTCTACCGAGTAAAGTTTAGTATTTACCGAGTTGCAACCGAGTTATGATAGTGCGCATGGGATGGATAAAAGCATTATTTAATGAAGGGCAATGATGAGTTGGAGATGTATAAATGATTGGTATGCCATGCATGAAGTTTGTTAAGGATCTATGGAAAAGGAAAATCGGAAGGAAGATCTACAGTGCAGATTGAACCGCAATAACCTTGTACAAGTTCCAAGAAAGGACTGCAAGTCTTGAGGTAAGGTAAAACATTTTCAGATCGAAGGATACATTGAACCTGGTCAAGTTTGAAGATCTGATGGCTAAGATTGATCATGGGAAATGTGATCAAGGAGATTAAGTGGTTAGCAATTGTTTATAAATGAGGAATTGTTGATAAACAATGTATGTGGGCAAGTGTATGCACAAGGATGCTACATAGTGATTACCAAGCACAGAAGCTTGAAGACCTGTTTGAATAAAAGAGTAGAAAGCCCAGTAGAGGGACAAGATAAGTCTTATGACTAGATTGTTTTGAGCAAATAACAATCTGCTTTAGCATTTTAGATGTGAAGTTGCAGATAGATTTGTATTACTATTATTTTGTAAGTGACAGAAAATCTATTAACCGAGTGGACTTAACAGTCTTATATGTAAACCCTCTAGCAAGGTAACATTCTAAATGAGTGTTTGAAATCCTTTGACAAGATCACTTCTAACAAAGTGAAGATCCTAACAGATCTTAGGGAAATCCCTTAACCGGGTCACATCTAGTAATGTGTTTGTAATCTTTAATAGGATTTTCTTTTAACCGAGCATACTCTAGAAGAGTATATTTCTTAGTGGGTCCAAAATCCCACAGTGGTTTTTTCCTATTTGGGTTTCCATGTAAAATCTGGTGTTATGAGTGTTATGATGATTATATGCTTATGAGTTTGCATGTTTAGTAGTTTTGGCTATATTGCTAAAGTATAAGTTACCGAGGTTGAATCTGTTGTTTTTATGGAAGATTAAGTTTGTATGATTCACCCCCCCCCCTCTCATCTTGTTAGCTATTGGCATCTATACTTACATTAAGTATTAGAACTATCAATCTCCTGATCTTTAAAAAAATCCACAAAAACTCTTATTCATCGGGCATCTAGACATGCTATTACTGTCGACACTCTATACAGAAAGAGCTTATATGGAACCCTTCTTCAATGTTTGAATTTTAAAGAAGCACAACTTTCCTTAAAAGAGGTACATGATGACATTTTTGGTGCTCTCTCCAATGGCTCTCTCAAATCTTTTCCCTTTAGCAATCCTATGTGACCATAGCAATTAGTAGATCTAACTATGAACAGACTTACTGGTTAGAGAGGAGACCAACTCAAATGCTAACACTCACACGAAGGCATCACATAACACTAGCATATACGAGGAAAACCCAAGATGGGAAAAACCTTGGTGAGCAATGTTGTTGGAGTCTACTGCTCCAATCTAGCCTTACAATGAAAACACAATTACAAATTTTAGGGCACCAACCCAAGGAGCACCAACCCTTGAATTTAGGGCACCAACCCAAGGAGCTACAACCCCTACCTAATTTATGGGCTACAACCCAAAGGAGTACCAACCCCTATCTTTAGGGCACCTACCCAAGGAGCACCAACCCCTACACCGAGCTACAAAGGTATTACATATATCTTACTATGTCAGTGAGATACCTTCTCTACTTCACTGACTCACTTCTCTAGTGCTCTTCACCTATTGCTTCTCTACCGGTAATCCCTATCGGTATACCTCTCCTCTTCTTCTTCTTTGTTGGATCTGACTCACTTCTCTAGTGCTCTTCACCTGCTGCTTCTCTATCGGTATACCTCTCCTCTTCTTCTTCTTTGTTGGATCTCCACCTTCCTCTCTGTTCTTCATCGGTATAACACTTTTTCACTTCTCTGTCTGCCTTCTCTGCAGCCTCCTTCACTTTTTCTTTGTCGGTATATACACTACCAGTTCTTCTCTCCTACTGATTGAATGCTTCAACCAGGTTCTCCCTCACTCTCACTCACTTATCAGATGCTTGTTAAGCACTTGGCTGATTTTCTCTTTCATGTAGAAGTCTAACACTTCGTAGTAGCATAATGTTCTTCTATACAGCAGTAGCAAATAATCTGTTTGGCCTTCATACTTATAGCCAAGTTTTCCCACCAAAGCCCAATTCAAAATCCAAGCGGTTAGGGTTTCCTCACCATCCTCGAGGCAAACCAAATTTAATCAGATCTTTCTTGATCTGATCTTCCTCACATCCATCTACATGAGTCTGCCATCAATGCACCTTCCAGAACACGCCTTCCTTCTTCAGCAACTTGCAAACAATCTATTTGCATACTTCTTGGTCAATCACCATTAATGGCATGATGGGTTGCTTCAACTTATTTGATCTACTCAATCAGTCTATCCTTGATCCTCTCTTGTCCGTTTAATCTCGACCTGCGCTCTTCTTCAGCTTCACCTCGAGCTTCGCAGTCTCCTTTAATATCGACCAACTCTACACCTACCCCATCGGTGTACATTCCATCTTCATCTGGTGCAGATTCACCACCTTGATTCCATGTGGCATCCAAGTCGACCAGCTCTACCACCTTGACTCTTCATGTCGGTCCACATAGGATCACTGACCAAACATTCTACCGGTTCCTCCTTTCTACTAGTTTACTAACCCTACTGGTATCTCACATTCTACCAGCTCACTCATCATATTTGCACTTGTTAAACTACCAGTGGAACACCTAAACTGGTCTTCAGACATGTCTATCCAAAGCATGTTCATTCCCACCAAGTAGGGAGTCATTTGCATCTGCACCTTGCTCGCATTATCGGTGGACTTACATACCGGTAAACCTTCTTGATGACACATTTCATCAACCTTCACTAGACTCCTTCTTCAGTCAGACCATTCTTCCTCTATATGCATCTGCTTAGCCTTGCCTTCTCCCTGATCACATTCACTTAAGGCATTCCCTCAATTCATCGATAGATACGGTGTGAACCTTCAAGTACATGCCTTTACCTCTTCACTCTTATCTCAAACTATAATGCACACAATGCATAATAGGAGATAAGCTCCACTTACCGGTGGAGTGACACCTTGTCTTCTGCATATTGTAGTGCACTTCATGTGACTTCCTTGTTTGTGTAGCATCTCTTCAAATAGGCACATGTGATCTGATGTGAGCACATTCACTATCAGTCATTACTTCTCATGATGACTGCATATTTATCCGGTGGGAGTCATATTGTTTTGCAACCTCATAGCAAAAAGGTGACCTGTTCAATCTTCTCTTCCAGTATTGAATTGATTCAGATAACATTCTACCTCTTCATCACAAACAACCACTCAAACACCTCTCTATCTCGTCACACAAGTCAGACACTAACTTGTGTACCGGGGACTTCTAAGGTCATTTTCCTTACCTTATTGATGTTCTACAACACAAGGTGATATCCAAGATATCACATCCTATACTCCTTCATAACTATGTTGCACAACCATCTCTACTACCAATGGTGATCCCATACCAGTTGACATCAATGACAACACAATACCAACAATCTTCCCCTTTGGCATTGATGTCAACACGTGTAGTATTCGGCATACTACATAGTCTTTCACCCCCTTACTGTGATCTATGGATTCACACACATATAGTATGTGGTATACTATGGAGTCTTTCTCCCCCTTTGACAACAATGGCAAAGGGAACTGTCAAAATATTATTTCTCTTTGTATGTATCGGTCACTGACTGGATACTTTCTCCCCCTTTGTCTTCATTGGATGCAACTCCTCCTTTGATACCACTTGTTATCTAGTCACCAAATATTACATCCTCACAAGTCACAGCACTTGAGATGGGCGTCTTAACCATCAATTCACACCAATTGAGCATGCAAGTCCGATGCTATTTGAACTCAATTTGTAGAAAGACTGATACCAATTGTTGACGTGTCAATGAATACTACTCACCTGCCGGTCAACCTACAACATCTCTGCAATTTTCATCTCCTGTAGTGTGGGCAGTCAGTATCCTTGCAATTTCAAGCAAGTTAGCTCTTCATTATGAGGCTCTTGAACTCCCCCTGAGTCATACATCTTGAGCTCTTATCACCAGTCAAGTATAGTACTGGGACTCCAATCTTCACCATATACTGGTTTAGTAGTTCATATGTGATCATCTAATGATCCTTCAATTCCATTATATCCACCACAACCTATGACAAGATCCTGGATCTTCACAATTCCAGACAATGTTATCATCATGTCAGGAATTAAACCGGTTAGCCCAAAAGTATGAAAGCCTACATGATCAATCACGAGGCCAACATATGTCTTCCAGGTCTTTTCCAATACCACCTGAGACATGAACTCCACATTCCATGCTATCGGGGTTATGCAATCAACTTTCGACTTCTTTGTCTTATATAACCTGCAAGTACCTATTAGCAGTCATAACAGTAACATCCTACACATACCAATTAACACCTGATACCAATTGTTAACCTTTACTCATTGAAACATGCAGTGGTCATCCAACACTTATTTCTAGGTGTGTAGACAAGGCATTTTCTACACACTTATCTTCTCATTTCCATCTTTCATACCGGCAACAACATGTTCTTCCATGTTGCCTTCATTACTGAGGGGGTAAATGATAAGTTCAGTGTGTATTACTCCCCCTAAGATCTTTCATCTCCTTTAGGCCTTAAGAGATATCACTTGTGCACTAAATGCATAGTGTCAGTCCATGGTCTTCTTCCTCCATACCTTCTTGGTCTCATTCATCTTCTTGTTTTTAGGCTTGTGAGAAGGTCTTTCCTTCTTCTGTTGATGGATCCTTCCATTTCCTGATCCTCCATCACAACCAGAAGTAGTGTTGTAGTAGCACACAACATCCATCCCAACTTCATGTTTGGGGAATCTCTTAACATACCAGTTTAACCATCTCCTTCTGGTCATGTTGTTGTGATTAGTGATCGAAATTGGTGGACCTCTTGCTCCTGTCGGGACATTTCTCCTTTGCTTCCATGCAGTTCTCTGACTTCTAAATTTTCTATATCCACTTTTTTGTAGAGCATAGTCATTATGTCAGTCTACATGTGACTATAGGTTCCTTTTCCTGCATTCGAAATTCTTATGGCCAAGACCATTGCAGTTATGACAAACAACATTTGCATAACCGGGAGAGGGGACATGCATGTGTCTACTCCTGGATACATTTTTCTCATATACATGATGTCCATGAGATCTTAAATTATTCTTTCTAGATCTCTTTCTACACGTCTATACCCTATGGCTATAAGCATTACATGCAAAATAGTAATCGGTAAATGATGGCATATGACTTACAAATTTATTTTTCCATGCATGAGGAGATCCTACTAGTTTTGCATCTCCATTTCTTCATCTTTGAGAATGGATCCTTGGTTGTCCATTCTGTGCAGCTTTTCCATTTGGTCTTTTCTTCTCCCACATTTGTTTTCCCCTATGTGTGGTAGCATTTTTTTGTCCTCTACCGGTATGAGGTCTTCTTTCTTGCTTCCTCACTTTCTTTCTTCCGGTGAAGTTGTCTTCTCCCATCTTCCCTTTTTCCTTGGGATCTTCAGTGTTCCTTCTTCTTGCAGCACCGGTCTTCTTTCTTGTCTGCAAGTCCTCGCCGATTGTATTTAGATCAACCTTCTTCCGGGGAGCATTTTTCCTGAGAAGGTTTGGCCTTTGTTTTTTCCATTAGAGGAGATAAATTGAATGTCATTACGGGGGACATTCTTGTTGGTGGAGCATTCACCGCCATCACTTTCTAATCCTTCAGTATCCTTGGCATGCTTCTGCTTCTTCAACATCTTGTCCAAGGCATCACTATTGTCATCAAATAGTGTTCTTGCCTTGAGCTCATCCTTACACTTCTCAAGGTCAATTCAAAGAATCTCCATTTCTCCAGTCAACTGTAGATATTCTTCATTCTTTACTTCTAGCCTAGATGCTAGATCTTCACACCATAACTCCTTGGTGTTCTCTGCCTAAGACCTCAACTCTACGAAGCATTTCTCATATTCTTCAAGGCATTTTGTTAGTCGGTTCTACTCTACTATAGCAACATTCTTAAACAACTTGTATTATCTTCTGACTCTACTAAGTTCTTCAAGGGCACTTACAAGCTCACTACCAAGATCAATCTCAGCTTCTTCTTCATCTTCACCTTCACTATCACTCCCAAACACATCTTGTTGGTAGGAGTGTTCTACATGATCATTTTCAGAAGTGTGTCTTTCATCTTTTGACTCTTGAGCCATGAAGAGGTGGGTTCCTTCTTCATCATTGTTGCTATTGCTAGGAAATCTATCTTCATCATCCTTATCAATATAAGATGTATTTCTCATATTTCCTTCAAATGTTGGCTCTGCAATTGTGGGCTCATTTCCATAGATCTTCTTAAATCTTTCCCATAAGCTCTTTATTGTTTTACACCTGTCCACCTATGAGGAGACATCACTGGTGAGTCCACTAAATAATAGCCTTCATGGCTTCTTCATTGCACTAGTTTCTTCTTTCTTCTACAGATCCGGTAGGAAGACTTACCTTTCTGGGGAGACCATCAACTACTGACATCCACACATCAAACCCAAAAGAGGATAGGAACACTTCCATTCTGCAACTCCAAATAGAAAAGTTTGAGCCATCAAATATAGGAGCAGAGATTGACACTTGACAAACCATTGTGTCCTTAGGGCAGAATCTACCCAAGTTGGAGAACACTCTTCTAACTGGGAACCTAGGCTCTGATACCAATTGTTAGAAACAATGCACCACTGAGAGGGGGAGGGGGTGAATCAGTGGTTCTCAAATCTTTTTCCTTTATCAATCATATGTAAACATATTGGTTAGTAGATCTAACTATGAATAGACTTATCGGTTAGAGAGGAGACTAACTCAAACGCAAACACTCACAAGGAGACATCACATAACACTAGCATATATGAGGAAAACCCAAGATGGGAAAAACCTTGGTGAGCAATGTTGTTGGAGTCTACTGCTCCAATCCAACCTCACAATGAAAACATAGTTACAAAGTTTAGGGCACCAATCCAAGGAGCATCAACCCTTGAATTTAGGGCACCAACCCAAGGAGCTACGACCTCTACCTAATTTATGGGCTACAACCCAAAGGAGCACCAACCCCTACACTGAGCAACAACTTAGTGTTCACAATGTAAACTTCAATTACAAAAGTAGTTATCTTGTTGTAAGTGAATCTTGCAACCATTACATATATCTTACTATGTCAGTGAGATACCTTCTCTGCTTCACCGACTCACTTCTCTACTACTCTTCACCTGCTGCTTCTCTGTCGGTAAGCCCTACCAGTACACCTCATCTCTTCTTCTTCTTTGCTGGATCTCCACCTTACTCTCTGCTCTTCACTGGTATAACACTTTGTCGGTTCTCTATTTGCCTTCTCTGCAGCCTCCTTCACTTCTGCTTTGCCGGTATGTACACTACCGGTTCTTCTCTCCTACCGGTTGAATGCTTTAACCAGGTTCTCCCTCACTCTCACTCACTTCTCAGATGCTCGTTAAGAACTTGGCTAATTTTCTCTTTCATGCAGAAGTCTCACACTTGGCAGTAGCACAATGTTCTTCTATGCAGTAGCAACAAACAATCTCTTTGGCCTTCATACTTATAGCCAGGTTTTCCCACCAAATCCCAATTCAAAATCCAGGCAGTAAGGGTTTCCTCACCGTCCTCAAGGCAAACAAAATCCAATGAGATCTTTCTTGATCTGATCTTCTTGACATCCATCTGCATAAGTCCACCATCAACACGCCTTCCAAAACATGCCTTCCTTCTTCAGTAACCTGCAAACAATATGTCTGCATACTTCTTGGTCAATCACAATTAATGACATGATGGGTTGCTTCAACTACTCTGATCTGCTTGATCAGTCTATCCTCGATCCTCTCTTATCCATTTAATCTCAACTCACACACTTCTGCAGCTTCACAGTCTCCTTTAATGTCGACCAACTCTACACCTACCCCATCAGTGTACATTCCATCTTCATCTGGTGCAGATTCGCCACCTTGATTCCATGTGGCATCCAAGTTGACCAGCTCTACCACCTTGATTGTTCATGTTGGTCCACATAGGATCACCAACCAAACATTCTATCAGTTTCTCCTTTTTACCAATTTACTAACCCTGCCGATATCTCACATTCTACTGATTCACTCATCATATCTGCACTTGTTGAACTGTCGGTGGAACACATAAACTGGTCTTCAAACATGTCTATCCAAATCATTCTCATTCCCACCAAGTGGGGAGTTGTCTGCATCTTCACCTTGCTAATATTACTAGTGGACTTACATACCGGTAAACCTTCTTGATGACACAAGTCATCAACCTTCACTAGACTCCTTCTTCAGTCGGACCATTCTTCCTCTATCTGCATCTACTCAGCCTTGCCTTCTCCCTAATCACATGCACTTAAGGCATTCCCTCAATCTACCAATAGATTCGGTGTGAACCTTCAAGTACATCCCTTTACCTCTTCACTCTTATCTCAAACTATAAGGCACACAATGCATAATAAGAGATAAGCTCCACTTACTAGTGGAGTGACACGTTGTCTTCTGCATACTATAGTGCACTTCATGTGACTTCCCTATTTGTGGAGAATCTCTTCAAATAGGCACATGTGATCTGATGTGAGCACATTCACTGTCAATCATTACTTCTCATGATGACTGCATATTCATCCGGTGGGAATCTTGTTGTTTTGCAACCTCATATCATACCAATGACTCGTTCAATCTCTTCTGGTTTTGATGTGATTCAGATAACATTCTACCTCTTCATCATAAACAACCACTCAAACACCTATCTATCTCATCACATAAGTCAGGCACTAACTTGTGTACTAGTGACTTTTGAGGTCATCTTCCTTACCTTATCGGTGTTCTGCAACACAAGGTGATATCCAAGATATCACATATTGTACTCCTTCATAATTGTGTTGCACAACCATCTCTACAATCGGTGGTCATCCCATACCGGTTGATATCAATGACAACACAATGCCAATAAAGAAGAGGCAACCAATAAAACAATTTTGAAAAATCCTGAAGCAAGTTGTCAATGAAGCAGGATGGGATTGGCACCTCCAGTCAAATCCCACACTCTAGGCTTACAGAATAGGTGTGCGCACAGCTACAGGTGTGACACCATACTCATTGGTCTATGGTTCATAAGCTATTTTTTCCATTGAGGTAGAATTACCATCTCTAATAGTTTCCTTGAAACACATCATATTGGTGGAAGACTACAGACTTGCAAGACTGCAAGAGCTAGAAATGCTGGATGAAAAATGACAAAACACATTGAATCACTTTCAAGGCTACCAAAATAGGCTCAAAAGGAGCTACAACAAGAGATTAAGACAAAGAAACTTTGACATGGGAGATTTAGTTCTCAAAGGAAATCAAAGGAAATCAAAGGAAATCAAAGAAAATCAAAGGAACTTAGCAAAGAGAGAAAAACCAGGAAAATTTGAACCTAACTAGTTGGGTCTTTTTGTAATAACAAGGGTCGTTAGTAACGAAACTTACAATTTTACCACAATGGAGGGAGATCCACTCCCTGGTCCCATGAACAACATGCACCTTAAACAATACTATATCTAAGGGTTGGTTAGTTTAGGTTTCATTTTTTATTGCATTTGCATATCATTTCCTTAGCATTGCATTGCATATTTCCCTTTCAAGTTACATCGTAGTCAAATTCACATAAGATTTCTTATGCATTACATCACATACACATGTAGATGCATTAATAGATCAAGGTTATTTCCTTAGTTAATCACATATTTGCTTGAAGGAAGCAAGGGTCATCTCATTTCTTTGATATTCATTCAAGAAGGTTTCAGAACCTAAGGTCACTCACTTTCAACATCACCTTGTGGTTAAGCTTTGTCTATGATTGGGTAGAAGTTTCACTGTTGAGCCTTGTTACCTGAAGTCTATCAATTGTTATATCATACACATTAATAATTTTCTCTAAATCATTATAGATACCTAGTTGATCATATGACTAGTGAAAAATCCAAAATTCTACTTCAACATCGTTGTAGTTGTCACACCCATGTAGGTTTCATTACTTATAAGACAATGAAAGAATATAAAAGAAAAAGAGTTGTGCCTAATTACATATAAAAAGAGAAAGAAAAAAAAATAATACAAGAACTATCATGCATAAAACTACATTAAAATCTTGGCTATGGGAACATGTGAGTATCTCCATCAAGGCTATGGATGCCTATTGACAATGGAGCAATATTTGAGAGATTACAGTGATAACCTCATCAAGGCTATAGATGTCTGCTGTCAGCGAGGCTCTATCTAGGGTGATTTTGAAGTTAGAATAACTCACATAACTAGTCATATGGGACTCTTAGGGTCTCCAATGTTTATAAGGGTCGAAATAAACTCAATTGCACACACATAGGCAAAAGGATACCAAAATTTTTAAGAATCGATGGGGAATTTTTCTGCATCTCCATTTATAAATCCTAGCTACTTAGTGTGTCAATTTGGATGGTTCAAGGGTTCTTGATAATAGAATGAACCCTTATCTTTGAAATGTTTTGACCCTAAAATTAAATCGATGTATTACAAAGCAATAGATGCACACAATCTCCCTTGTTCAAATAGGAGAATGCATTTTCATCTTGCATACTACATAAGCATAGTTTCATGTCAAAAAATTAATTATCTCTACATGCATTCTATTGATTATCATAGCATAACAAGGCTACATACTAGAGGCATAGCTAAAAAAAATCCCTAAAAATTGGAAAATGACATGAAAAAACCCCTAAAAATCAAATAGTGCCCTGAAAAAATCCAAAAACATTGAAAAAGAATAAAAAATCTAAAAATTGAAAAATCGTACACAAAATCAATCAAAATCATTCAAATACGATCCTGAAAAAATCAGCTAAAAACATTCAAATACGATCCTAAAAAAATCAATCAAAAACATTCAAATATGATCCTAAAAAAGGTACAAAAACATCAAAAAATCTCTTTGAAAAAAGAACTAAAAATCAAAAACAATCAAAAACTTGCAATAAAATGTCTTGCAATAATCAAACACCCTAGTAGATATCCAGCAAACACTTCGCATGAAGTTAACAAAAGATACGACTATCAAATCAAATATCTGCAATCAAACCGATCAAGTTGTCTTATCAATCGTATCAACCAACCATATCAAGTGATCATCATCTTGTCTTAAATAGATAGGGTTACACTCAAAATCATACAAATCAGTCTTAAACAGGCTATTCATTTTTTGAGATCAAGCATTATCAACCATCACATCAAAAAATCAAAGCAAAGGCACAGATCAATATGGCTATTAGATTTTGTCCTAGTTAGTCTTTATCTTTTATCATTTGGTGGCAAGTCATGTTCCTATGCTTCTAGAGGATGTCCATAAGTGACTAGAGGAACCAAGATGGACATGATCCTTTCCTTTGTTTACTATTTGTGGTGTGAACTAATGAAGCTCTATAACAATGGTGCCTAGGGTGTTTGTGTTGGTATGTTCATTTGACAAATATCCTATGCAAAATGTCAAGGATAGTTATGCTTGAGCCTATCACGCATACCTCAACCCTTAGCGCTACACCCAGAATGGAGGGTTCACTCCTTGTTTGCAACATGTTTGTTTCTGTAATGAGATATCTTTACACCTTGGCTCCTTATACCCTAGTTTGCAAATCTCCATTTTTACATAATAAGGCTCAATGATGAATATATTGCGCTATGAATAAAGGAACACGAATTCATGTATCTATCATCATCATTCATTCCATTTCATTTTCTCATCTTATAATGCTGATTCTATCTCAAGATCATTCTCTCATTAGGCATCTCTTCTTGAATAAATTCCATAATTCATCTATCAGTTTCTTACATCAAATCTTTCCTTTCTTATAATTCTTACTAATATTTCTTCGTGGTTAATTGACTCGAGTGGTAAAAACAATATTCTGGTATATTTCAAAAAACAATTCATGATCACATAGTTGCATTCATTTTTTAAGTTTCATTTAAATTCATTTTATTGTGTTAATTCATATAGTTCATTTTTGCATTACATTATCATGTAAGATGCATTAATAAAATTCATTATCATATAGACTTATTTTATCTAGTTGCATGTGCATTAGTTCATTTAGATACTTTCATTATTTAATGGTATTAACATGTACCATTCAATTAGTTGCATACATCATAAATCACAGAAAACCACATCATTACATTATCATCAGTAAGTAAAAAGAATATATAGAAAGCATCATAGAAAATCATAGAATCATGTATCACATTAATATAACACATGCATATAGAACCGTTGCCAAACCTACATATCATATATATATCTCATAAATAGTAATGTGTTAGAATACAAATGAAATACCCAAAGGCTCATGTAATAGAATGAGTGTCAATAGACACTGCCTCTATCAGGAGCCTGCCTGCTTGATCCTACCCCAGGATGGCTTGATGGCGCCTAAGGTGGACCCATAACTCCTACACTACTAGTACCCCAAGTAGTCAATCTACTAGATTTCCTACTGTAAATGTAAGCACTATAGCTCTGTAATCATTGTCCTTCAGGGACAAACCTCTCATACTCTCATCGCCAATATATACACTCCTAAGATAAATCTATGAGTCGATCATTGCATGTCCCAATACCTAGAGCAAGGTACTGATCATAAGAATCTTATACTAACTGTGCTCTATGTTGGATATTGTTGGATATTATTGGACATTTCTACTGCTAGGATATGTTGTTGTCATTGATGTCAACATATTCCTATGATTTATTCTGGTGTTTGCGGATTGATAAGATCTTATGATCTGGTTTGCAGTTTTATTTTTGTTGTGTTGGTGTTGTGCAGAGTTCGGTATTTCCTCTGGTATATTCTGGTGTGATCAGATCTTGATCTTATTTTTTGGGATATTGTTTGGAATGTTCTTGTGTATCTTCATTTCAAATGGTTCATGATTTGGTGCTCCGCAAGTTATCTTTCTTTGTGACAGTTGTTGATTGATTGTGTTCTTCAATTTTTTGATGTTGATCGATGAGGATTGATAAGTGGTGTTGGTGCAGCTATTGTTGATGATTCTAGCATGCTTGTTGGTGTTTCCTATTTTGTGTCTTATTTTTTTTGGTGATCCACATTAATCGTTGTGCAAGTTATTGGTGGTTTTTATGAACCATTGATGATTTTCATGTTATGCAGTATTCTTGGTGGTGTAGCGTGTTGCAGTTGATCTTGGTGTTATTTTCAGTGCAGTTGTGTATTTAGAAATTTAAATTAGGTCCATGTAATTCTATGTAAATCATTATATTGGTATGGTGGTGAATCCTTCTATCATGTGATGTAATTTTGTAATTGTGAATTAAGGGTTTAGTTGACCTTGTTGTCAAGGTTGATGATTTGTATATATAGGTGATATTGTCATGTAATTTATGTGTAGAGGTTGTGTCTGCATTATCAGAAATTGGTTTATGTGTGATCAAATGATTCATCTTTCAATGTTGTGATTGAGAAAAGATTAGTGTTGCTAAGCATGCAACTATTCCTAACCATAACTATAATCAGGCATTTGGAGATGCTATTCTTTCAGTTCATTTCTTTCGTATTGTAGTTTGAATCTTGGTGTAAGTCAATGAGACTTCCCTGAGGGTTGTAGCCTTTTGGGTCATTATATTTGAGCAGTGAGCTCTAGGCAGTGTGCCTGAATGCATGTGCATTCCCCATTGTAATATTTTCACATATTAATACAGAGTATCATCTTACTATGGGTAGGTTCCCACTGTGATTTTTCCCTTAATCGGGTTTTCCACGTCAAAATCTTGGTGTTTTGTGTTCTTCTTTCAACTTGCTTATCTTTGTTATTGTTGCAGTTTATCAAATCTATATTTGTGATTAAGTTTGTTAATCTAGTAAAGACTAGTTCACCCCCCCCCCTATCAATCTTCCTTCTTTGTTGTTGCCAACAATTGGTATCAAAGCTAGATCCTCCTAAAGAATCTTAACTTCTTGAGGAGATCCAGGATGGTAGTTGCAGGTGTTATCTTTGAGAAGGACAGTCTGAGATTTGATGGAAGTAACTATGATATATGGAAGGACCAAATGGAAGTGCACTTAAAATGTCTCAGAGAAGATTACAAAGAATGTCTATTTTGTTCCTTAGAATGGATCAGTTAATGTTGATGAGATCAAGGAAGTTAAGCATAACATTAGAACAAAGGAAGCATTGCTTAGTCCCTTGACTGATTCTGAGATGATAAATGTAATGGGACTTCAGACCACCCATGAGATCTGGTAGAAGCTTGAAATCCTGTATGAAGGAGACAAACAAGTGAAATTTGCTAAGTTATAGAGTTTGAAAGGAAAGTATGAGATGTTGAAGATGGCAGAAGATGAGAATGTACGCTCTTTCATGGCTAAAGTAAATGACCTTTTCCTAGGCATCAAATGTGTTAGTGGAACCCTTGAAGAAGATGAAATTGTTGATAAGGTGTTGAGATCATTGCCTCCTCCTTATAAACATTTGTTTCCTGCTATTGATGAGATCCAGAGTGTGACTACAGTGACAAAAGATATGTTGGTTGGAAAGATTGTTGCTTTTGAGATGAGCAAGTTTGTCAAATCACATGGAAAATTTGAGACAGCATTTAGAGCATCAGCATATGTATCTAGAAAGAAAAAGTATGATCTTGATGAATGCAGAATATCTAAATATGAAAGAGAGAGAAGAGAGATGGAAGAGTAAGAAAGAGAGTTGGATGAGCTTGAAGCATTGATTGTCCGGAGATTGCCTAAAGGAGTCGGTAAGTATGATGGAAAATTGCCTTTGAAATGTTTCTCTTTCAATAAGATGGGACATTTTGCTTCTTGATGCCCAGAGAGAATGGCTAAATATGACAGGCATGATAAGTTTGATAAGCATGATGGGAATGATAGATATGAGAAGAATGAGAACTATGAAAAGCCTTACAAGCCTAACCGGAAGTATATGAATCAAAAGAACTGTTATTATGCTACTGATGAAGGTGTTACAAATGATGAATCTGAAGGGGATGAAGTTGTATTCCTTGTTATTAAGGAAGATGGGCCTGTACCTATTGATTCCACTAGTTGTATTGTTGAGGAGAAGATTTAGCTGCTAAAGTTGACAAAACAGATGAATGGGTGATTGACAGTGGTTGTTCACATCATATGACCGGTGATAAAAGCAAATTTGTGAGTATGAAAAGATATGATGGTGGAATAGTAAGATTTGGAGATGACAAAGCCTGTGTGATCCATGGGAGAGGTTCTATATCCTTTGATGGTAAGCATAATACTGATGATGTCTTGTATGTTGAAGGTTTGAAGCATAATCTTTTGAGTGTTGGACAAATGGTTGATAAAGGTTATGATCTACAGTTCAAGAATGAAAAATGAAAAATCCTAAATGTCTCTAGTATAGAGATTGCATCTGGAACTAAGACTGAAGCTAACATTTTTCATTTGAATGTTGAAGAGAAAAGTTGTTTGACTGCTCAATTAGATGAGAGTTGTTTGTGGCATAGGAGAATGTGTCATGTTAACTTTGATTCAATAATTAAGATAAGTTCTACACAAGTTGTTAGATATCTGCCTACGATTGTCAAGCTTGTTAATTCAGTATGTAAAGAATGTCGGTTGGGTAAACAAACAATAATTTCTTTCAAAATAAAATAGTATACATATGATGGATTGCTAGATCTTGTGCATACTGACCTATGTGGACCTACAAAACTTAGAAGTGTGCAGTGTGACAGATACTTTATGTTGTTAATTGATGATTATTTCAGGATGATGTGGGTTGTCTTTTTGAAAGAGAAATCAGAAGCATTGGATAAATTCAAGATATTCAAAGCAAAGGTGGTGATTGAGTCTGGATTGAGGGTGAAATGTCTGAGATCTAACAGAGGTAGAGAATTTTGTTCCAGTGAATTCAACTCATTCTATGAGAAGCATGGGATTAGAAGACAATTATATGCTCCTAAAACTCCTCAAGAGAATGGAGTTGTTGAAAGGAAGAACAGAACTATTTTTGATGTTGCAAGGACTATGTTGATTGAAAGAAATGTTTCGAAGATCTACTCGAGAGAAGATATTAGCACTATTGTTTACACATTCAACAGAGTTCATATCAAAAGCGATACCGGTAAGACCCCTTATGAGCTATGGTTTGGTCATATTCCTACTGTGATATATTTCAGAGTATTTGGTAGAAAATGTTATATCAAGAGAGATGAGGACATAGGAAATTTTGATGCTAGAAGTGATGAAGGAATTTTCTTGGGATATTCAACAAAGAGCAAATCCTACCAGTGCTACAATAAAAGATTGAGAAAGATAGTTAAAGTGCAAATGTGAAGGTGGATGAGAACCTTGGGAAAGAGATCAGAGCATGTGGATATGATGATGGTCAGCATATTGTTTTAGCCCCTATTCAAACTGAAAAACTGAAGCAGACTGATCTCGTAGAAACAGTTAACCCAGATGTTGTTGTTGTTGGTGAAGAAGTACACTTACCTGAGAACTAGCACAATCAGAAGACCCCAAGGCATGTAAGATTGAATCATTCTGAAAATCAGATTATTGGAGATAAAAACAAAGGTGTGATGACTAGAAGAAGGTTAGTTGTTGAAGAAGTATGTTTGATTTCTAAAGTTGAACCTAAAGATGTTGTTGAAGCTTGCAAAGATGAAAATTGGATGAGAGCTATGGAAGAAGAATTAGATTAGATTGAAAAGAACACGTGGGAGCATGTGCCTAGACCTAAGGATAATAATATGATTGGTACTAAATGGCTATTCAGAAAGAAATTGAATGAGGTCGGTGAAGAAGCTAGACTGGTTTACAAAGGATATTCTCATAAATAAGGAATTGATTATGAGGAAACTTTTTCTTTGGTGGCCAGACTTGAAGCTGTTAGATTGTTTCTTGCATATGCTTCTTATAAAGATTTCAAAGTATATCAAATGGATGTCAAATCTACCTTTTTGAATGGTGATCTTGAGAAAGAAGTCTACATTGAGCAACCTGATGGATTTTCATTATCAGATGATGGAGACATGGTATGTAAGCTGAAGAAAGCCCTTTATGGATTGAAGAAAGCCCCTAGAGCCTGGTATGCTAGATTAGATAAGTATTTATTGAAATTGGGATTTAATAAAGGTGTTGCTGATTGTAATCTATACTTTAAGATTGAGAATGATAACATCTTGTTTGTTGAAGTCTTTGTTGATGATATTATCTTTGGAGGAGATGATGACTTGAGCGTGAAGTTTGTCGGTGATATGCAGAAAGAGTTTGAGATGTCTATGATTGGTGAGATGAAATTTTTCTTAGGTTTGTAGATTTCACAGACTGGAAAATGTATATTTATATCTGAAATTAAGTATGTGAAGGAATTACTAAATTTTTTTGGGTTAGATGACTCCAAACCTGTTGGAACTCCTATGGTGACTCGTTGTAAATTGTCTAAGAATGATGAATCCCCGAAAGCTAATCAAAGTTTGTACAGATATATGGTTGGTGGACTCCTATATCTTATGCAAACTAGACTCCACATAATGCATGTTGTGTGAATGGCTACAAGATATCAAGCTGATCCAAAAGAGAGCCATGTCATTGTTGTTCAGAGGATATTCAGATACTTGAAGGGGACTATGGATTATGGTTTGTGGTATCTGAGGAATGATGATTTCATGTTATGTACTTTCACTGATGCTCATTGAGCTAGTGATGTTGATGAATGAAAGAGCACTATCGATGGAGAATTCTTTTTGGGGAAGAAACTAGTTTCATGGGCTAGTAAGAAACAAGATTCAATATCTTTATCTATTGCTGAAGTTGAGTACATTGTTGCTGCTAGTAATTGCACTTAGGTAATTTGGATGAAGCAAATTGTGAAGGATATCATAGTTATCTATGATGAGCCTACTATCATATATTGTGATAATTCCAGTGTTATTAACATGTCAAAGAATCTGGTGAAGCATTCAAAGACTAAACAGGTATCAATCAAATATCATTACTTGAGAGAACAAAGTCAGTGAAGAAAAAGTGAAGATGGGGTATGTATCTATAAAGGAAAAATTGATGATATTTTCACTAAGCCTTTGCCTATAGAGACATTTTTCTATTTAAGATACAAGTTAGGGGGATCCACCCCTCCTGATGAGAACTAGATGTATTGAACTGCATCAATCTGGTGGATTTCAGAGCCTTATATTTCTATCTGGATTGGTGAGTTGGTGCTACTCCTTTGGTGGAGTAGTCTGTGTTTTAGGGAAGAGAGTTTAATTTTCAATTTTGAGATCTTTGGCATTGTTGTCAAAGGGGGAGAGAGATCATGTGAAAAACTATTTTATCTGTCTTGATCGTAGGGGGAGTTTGTTGGAGATATCTTCTTTCTTTGCATTGATTGTTTTTCACATTCATATGTTGCCGTAAATACCAAAGGAGGAGATCATTGGACATTGTTCCTACTAGGATATGTTATTTTTTCATTGATGTCAACATATTCCTATGATTTGCTCTGATGTTTGCAGATTGAGAAGATCTTATGATCCGGTTTGCAGATTTGTTTTTGTTGTGTTGGTGTTGTGCAGAGTTCAGTATTTCCTCTGGTATTTTTCAGTGTGATCAAATTTTGATCTGAGTTTTTGGGATAATGTTTGGGATGGTCTTATGTATCTTCATTTTATATGGTTTGTGATTTGGTACTCTGAAAGTTATCTTTCTTCGTGACACTTGTTGATTGGTTGTGTTTTTGAGTTTTTTGATGTTGATCAATGAAGATTTTATAAGTGGTGTCGGTGCAGTTGTTGCTGATGATTCTAGCATGCTTGCTGGTGTTTCCTAATTGTGTCTTATTTATTCTGGTGATCTGCATTGATCATTGTGCAAGTTATTGGTGGTTTTCATGAACAGGTGATGATTTTTGTGTTATGCGGTATTTATGGTGGTGTAGCGTGTTGTGGTTGATCTTGGTGTGATTTTCGATGGAGTTGTGCATTTGGGAATTTGAATTAGGTTCATATTATGTTTTGTAAATCATTATATTGGTCTAGTGGTCAATCCTTATATCATGTGATGTAATTTTGTAATTGTGAGTTAAGGGTTTAGCCGACCTTGTTGTCAAGGTTGATGATTTGTATATATAGGTGATATTGTCATGTAATTTATGTGTAGAGGTTGTGTTTGCATTATCAAAGAGTGGTGTATGTGTGATCAAGTTATTCATCTTTTAATGTTTTGATTGAGTAGATATTAGTGTTGCTAAGTAGACAACTATGCCTAACCAAAACTATAATTAGGCATTTGGAGATGTTATTCTTTTAGTTCATTTCTTCTGGATTGTAGTTTGAATATTTTTGTAAGTCAGTGAGACTTCCCTGAGGGTTGTAGCCTTCCGGGTCATTATATTTGAGAAATGAGCTCTAGGCAGTGTGTCTGAATGCATGTGCATTCCCCATTGTAATATTTTCACATAGTACTATAGAGTATCATCTTACTATGGGTAGGTTCCCACTGTGGTTTTTCCCTTAACCGGGTTTTCCATGTCAAAATCTTGGTGTTGTGTGTTGTGTTTTCAACTTGCTTATCTTTGTTATTTCTGCAGTTTATCATATATATATTTGTGATTAAGTTTATTAATTTGGTGAAGATTGATTCACCCACCCCCCCCCCCCCCCTCTCAGTCTTCCTTCTTTGTTGTTGCCAACACTCTCTGCATAGTATGTGTGTGAAAAGTGGCAATTTGTAAGTTTTAAGGTACAACACTTCAATAAATCATTGCATGCATGGTTAGATAGATATAATCATGAATATTAAAACCATAACAAATCGACCTATTGCCTTCTAAAAGATGTGAGTATAGACTTTCTCTCAGATTCGTCTAAGCAATACTAGTTACTAGACTACACCAAGACGAAGGATTTAATCTATATGAGCACAAAATTAAGCTAAATGGATGCAAGATTAAGCTAGATGGATGCAAGCAATCATGATTAAACTAATATGCAAAAAGCTAAGATGCAATAGTCTCAATACACAATATTCTCAATGACTAGAACAAAAATTGCATAATAACAATAAATCTCAAGGGTGTCTTGATTGAGAGATGAAAGGTTGAATTTATAAAGAATTCAAAGAGAGACAAATGGTCAAGATTGATTAATGATGAGCGGTTGAGATTCCTCAAGAAAAAGCACAAACCAGGTGAATTGAAATGATTGGATACTTTGATTCAGTTTTAGAGAAGATTAGATTGAGTTAATCTTGAGATAAATTCCAATTAAACCCTAATTGAATGCATTGAGATTATAAGTCTAAGTTTGCATTGGAGATAAAATTAGTTGATTCCATGCACTTGAGATAAAATTAGTTGATTCCATGCACATTCGTCTTATTTTCTCAAGATTTTCTTTGAGTTTTAATTTTAGAGAAAATGATTTATTCAATTTAATTGCTTTTCTTGCTTTTCTGAGATTTCTCAAGTTGTCTCAATTTTAGAAAAAGAAAATCTCAGGTTGATTTCTTTCTTCAATTTAATTCCTTTTTGTAAATTAATTCCTTTTGTAGATTAATTCATTTTTGCAAATTAATTTCTTTTTTTAAATTAATTATTTTTGATGATTTAATGGTAAATTTATTCCTCTAATTAAATATGCTGGGATATTTAATTAAATAAATAGGATAATTGATTAAAATGATTTACTTGGAATGGTTAATTAATTAAATAAACATTTAATTAATTTAGAATGATTTATTTGCCATGTGACATTGATGATTGAGGAATTAATTAATTAGGTGTTCAAGTTTGATTTAATTGTCTTTGGTTAGGACCTTGGTGATGTAGGCGAGATTAGGGGCCCATGGTTTAGATGACCATTTTTAGGGTATTAAATTTGCCCCTCTTTGAATTGATGTGCGAGCAGTGTGTCGTATGTAAAATTCATCTATCAAATCAATTAGAAACAAAGGGAAATCATGAATCCCTATCTAATCAAAGAATCTTAAATAAACCAATGAAATGATGCAAACAATCAATAGGAATGTAAAATAATCTATTAAAGACTCCCTATTCCATGATCGCATGTAGCTTCCATTGTTCTTCTTTTCTTTGTGATATGATGGTTCTCAAATATTGCGCTGGCAACCTGCAAATGACACAAAGATTTGAAGTTTGTGATTTAGAGTAATTGTGAGAGGATTCAGGAGAGAGGATTGAAAATGGAGATTGAATGCTCAATTTATAGATAATTGGAGAGGAATGATTGAAAAGTGGAACAAATTGATCAAGAGGTGGAACTCAGGTTAGCTCACATGCTTATTGATAGTTGAACTACTGAATTGGAGGTGGAACTCGATTGATTGAATAGATTAAATGAGTTAATTGATTGAGAAAAAAGTTGATTGAAAGATGAAAAAGAATGATTGGAGGATAATTGATTGATGACAAAGAAAGCTTTATTTAGAAAAAGCTAACTAGAAGATGGAAAAAGAATGATTGAATTAATTAAAGAAACTGAAATAGTTAATTGATTGAAAGCTGATTGGAAAAAAGCAAGGTGGAAGATAGAAACAGAGATTGGAAAGATAATTGATGTAATTAATTAATTAATTGAATTAATTAATTTAGCATGTGCTTGCACTTTGACTTTGATTTTCAATTTAATCTTTGCATGAGATTTAATTCAAATATTGAATTTATTTTAAATTCAATTTGTTATTTGAATATATTTAGAACTTTGACTTTGACTTTGATTTTTTAAATCATGCGAATGTATTAGAAATTAGAAGAAATATAAAATTAAATGAAATTAGAAGAATTAATTAGCTAATTAAATGAAATTAGAATTTAGGGATTAGAAGAATTAGTTAATTAAATAATTCAAAGAAACTACTTAATTATTTAGAAATGGACTTTAATTAAATAATAAAGATTATTTAAATTAAAGATTAAAACATAATTAATTAAACAATTAATATTTAGAAGAGGCTTAATGATAATTGATTAACTGAATAGAGATAGAAATTGAAAATAAATTTAGTTAAATAATAAAGATTATTTAAATTGAGGAATTAATCAAAATTAATTAAATAATTAATATTTAATTAATATTAGAAAATGGTTAAAATGATTAATTGGTGATAGAATAGGAAATAGAATAATTAATAAGATGATGAGAAAATATAAAATAGAAGAGTAAGATTAATTAACTTAATTAAATAATTAAAGAATTGTTTAACTAATTAGAGGAATAATTAGTACATGATCAATGAGACATTTTTAGGTGTCTACATTTGCCCCTCTTTGAGACAATGTCAGAATGATGTTGTTTCAAAGAAAATGAAAAATTTACGTCCTAGTATGCCCCAGCTGCGCTTAGGGTGTAATACCCCCTCGAGAGATTGTTTGTGCATTAAAGATATAATTGATCTCTCAAAAAAAGAAGAATGTTAGATAGAAGAATAGCTAGTCGATTAGAGATAGAGATAGGTGATGTGAAGATGATATTGAGATAGAATATGAGAGAATGAACCTTAGAATGAAATAGAATAATGTTAAATGATAGAAAATGATATAGAAATAAGATGGGAAAACAACAAATTATCAATAAACAGATAAGAATGAGAATGAAAATGATCGAATCACGAACATGTGTCATTTATTTATTGCGCAATATATATTCATCACCGAGCCTTATTATTGAACAATGGAGCTTAGCACATCAGGGTATAAGGAACCAAGATGTAAAGATATCTCATTTAAGAAACAAACACGTAGCAGACAAGGAATGAACCCTCCATTATGGGAAATACACTAGGGGTCGAGGTATGTGTAGCATTCAATAGCTGAATGCTCCTATCATAGACACCCACTAGAGCAATTTCCCTAGAACTTCATCGGTTCACACCACAAACAACAAACAAAGAAAAAGATAATGCCCATCATGGCTCCTCTAGTCACTTGTGGACATCCTTGAGTAGCATAGGAACATGATCTGTCGCCAAATGATAAAAGATAAAGACTGACCCGAACAAAATTCAGCAGCTATACTGACCTTGTGCCTTCGTTCTCAATTGTTTGATGTGATGGTTGGTAATGTCTGATCTCACAAAGTTGTGGACCCCGTTTAAGACTGGCCTGCTTGATTTCGAGTGTATCCTCTTATGTTTAAGACAAGATAACGATCACTTGATATGGATATGATACGATTGATAAGACAGTTTGATTAGTTGATTGCATATGTTTGACTGGATAGTCATATCCTTTGTTAACTTCATGCGAAGCATTTGTTGGATATCTGCTAGGGTATTTGTTTCTTGCGAGACATTTTATTGCAATTTTTTTTTTATTGATTAATTTTTTGATTTTTAGTTATTTTCCAAGAGCTTTTTCAATGTTTTTGGATTATATGGATCAATATTTGAATGTTTTTGATTGATTTTTTTAGGACATTTTTTGGATATTTTTGATTGATTTTCTCAAGATATTATTTGAATGTTTTTTAGTTTTTCACGACTCTTTCAGAATGTTTTTGGATTTTTGAAGAATTTCCCAATGTTTTTTGATTTTATGTTTTTCACTGTTTTTGAATTTTTGAAAGATTTTCCCACTATTTTTGGATATTTTTAGGACTTTTTTCGAATGTTTTTGGATTTTACGCTTTCCCAAATTTAAATGTTTTTTAGTCATCTTTCAGGATTGTATTTGATTTTTAGGGTTTTTTCAGTACTTATATGATTTTTAGGATTTTTTTAAGACTTTATATGATTTTTTAGGATTTTTTCAGGACTTTATATGATTTTTAGATTTTTTTTAGGACTTTATATGATTTTTAGATTTTTTCCCGGTTATGCCCCCAGTGTGCAAACCTGTATGACATAATGATCTGTAGAATGCATGCGGAGACAATGAATTTTCGATATGACCTATGTTAATGCAATATGCATGATGAGAATGTATTTCCTAGTCGAACAAGGATTACTGTGTTTGTTTAGCATTTTGTAATACACCAATTGAATTGGAGGTACAAAACCTTTAGTAGATAAGCAGTCAATCGATCCTTAAGGTCCCTTGGAACATCCAAATTAACACACTTAGTGACTAGGATTTACAAATGGAGACGCAGAAAAATTCCCTATTGGTTCTTGAAACTTTGATCTTCTTTTGCCCATGTGTGTGCAAATGAGTTAATTATTATTCTAAATTCAAAAGCATCCTAAATAGAGTCTCGCTGCCAGCAAGCTTTTAGGGCTCCAACGAGGTTATAGAGTGTAATTTCTCAAATATTTCTCCATTGCCAGCAGGCGTTCATAGCCCTAATGGAATTGCTTGCATGTTCTCATAGTCAATCATTTTGTCGCACTTTGTATGTGTGATATTTCAGTTATATATCATTGCTCTTTCGCCTTGAGATGAATATTTGGCGTAAAACTTTTTCTTTTTTTATTTTCTTGCCTTGACTTGTAAGTAATGAAACCTACTTGGGTGTGACAATTACAGCGGCGCTGAAGTAGAATTTTAGATTTTTCACTAGTCATATGATCAACTAGGTGTCTAGAATGAATTAGAGATTTTTTTAATGTGTTCGAGATATAGCAATTGATAAATTTTGGGTTAACAAGTCTCAAATAGTGAAATCACTACCCAACCATAAGTAAATCATCGTCACAGGGTAATATTGAAAATGAATGACCTTACGACCTCAAAGACTTCATGTCTGAATATCTAAGAAAGGAGATGACCCTTGTTTCTCTTTAATGCAAACGGATGATAAGCTTGGACAGTTGCCTTGTGTTATTGATGTTTCTGTACGCACTTGCTAAAGCAGTACAATTTAACACCTAGTTTAGCACCAGCCTTGGCGCAGTTGCATTTTGCATTACATTTCCCCTTTAGCACTTAATTAATCAAATTAATTAGGTCTAAAGGTTCTATTTCATCATTTTCCACATCATAAAGTCGGGCCCTTTCATTAAAGTATGCCCCTTTCATTTTATTCCTCCAATACATCACTTAATCAAAAACCCTAATTAGGCCCTATTCTGAGCTTGGGGGCTTGATTTTGGGGGCAAAACATCTCAAAATCACCTGTAACTTCGGGATTCTCTCTAAAATCATCATATCTGATGGCCCTAAAAATTTGGTGAAAAGTTGTCGGGACCATGGCGCCCAGAGTGCACACGGTCCCGGACATTTTTCCCGAAATTTTAGGAGTGTGATCCAATCATAAAATAAAGCTTAACCCCAAGAAAGTGGCAAGATATTCAATCTCTAGGTTGGCCAAAAGTTGGAATTAAGACCTAGGGTTTCATACATAAGAGCTCTCTTTCTTCATTTGAAGGGATCAGAATTTTGTTTTCAGGAACCTCATATGCAGCGAAAGAGCAGATCTTGGAAGACTTCAACAACATTCAACATCCCTCTATCAAGCATTTATCAATTCCATTCATCCATTTAGGGCTTGGAAGACATTGAAGAACAATAGGAGATTACCGACTAAAGATTGGCTTGTACCTCTCCCTTGGGGGTTGGGTATGATTTCATGTTGTTTTCATGTCTTTGCATAAGCTTCAATATATCATTTATTTATGCTTTAGATCACTTTGCATCTTGATTTAGAGCATTTACATTATCATTTACAAGCAATTAGGGTTTACTTTCTAGGTTGCTCTAGTTTGCTTACTTGCATTTTAGATCTTGCACACACACAAGGTCTGCACACACATTACTTTTACAATACAACTTGGCTATTCGTGGAGGTGGAAATCACTGAAGCAGGGGTTTGACTAAGGAAAAACCCTATATAGCCGCCCAAACACCTTTTTCAGATATAAGTGCAAGTTTCAAGACTCGGACGACGCCGCAGGTTGCAGATCCGAAAAAAATAGGTCGAGACAGCACCCCACACCAAATTGCAGAGCAGAATACCAAGACAGGGGCGTGGGGTGCCCTAGTCCTGTCAGGACAGGGGCGCTGGGTGCCCTAGTCCTCCTGACAGACAGCATTTCAGACAGTTTCCAGATTGCAAAACAGCGGTTTCAGGTGCAGTTTCAGGTGCAGAATCAGGACAATGGCGCCCATGCCCCCGTCCCAAACATTTTTAGTCAAATTTTGTTTCCGGGTACGCATCAGCATTCTTGTTTTATCCTTGTGTTTACAGCTTTCCATTGTTTAAGTTCAATTCTGCAATCTTGTTATTGGTTCATACTTGCATTCTAGGGTTAGGAATTGGACTTGCATAATCTTACCTTTCAATTACAACAAAGGAATAGAAACCCTAATAGGTAGCCCGTGGCTCTCTCTTTCACAAAAAGAAGTAGCCAATTGTGCAATACCTCTAGGCTCTTTCGTATTCCGTAATGTGTGACAAGAGGTAGGATTAGGACATGATAACCTAGTCTCGCTTTTTCCCTCAGACATTTTGGTGAACCCGACATGAACCCTATCATTTCTTCTTCTTGCATTGCATTTGTTAGATCTAGATCTAGATTTAGTGTGTTTTCATTTCATTTTCATTAAAAAGAGAAAAAAAAAAAAAGAGTGTGTTTCTTTGCATTGTGTGTTTAAATTTCATGCAACTTTTATTTCAAAATGTCAGACTTTTATTTGCAAAATGTTCATACTTATGATGATTATTATGAGTATAGCCAAGATGAATTAGATGAAGCTTTAGATGAGTTTTTGAACCCTAAAGAGGTCAAACCTTCATTTTACCAAAAACTCATAAACCTTGTTACTATGCCATTTCGTTGTGATGAGAAAGATAAGTTGAATGAGTCCTCTCAAGGGTACATTCCTATCAACTCTTCCACTAAATCTAGTAACATGGTTGTTTTCAACAATCCCCTCTATGAGGAGATGTCTCCTTTTGAATCAAAAGATAAACCTTTTAATAGATATGATCATGCTTTGTTGGATGATGTTCTTGATGACTTTGTGGCTTTATCGAAATCTCTAAACAAGAACAAGACTTCTAAATTGGTTAACATGATAAACTTGAATGAGCATAAAAAGCCTCTCTTTGAAGTCCAAGGTGCTTATCCTTCTCCCACCTTTCAAGTTCCTAAATCACCTCTCCTTACTGTCCAAGGAGGGTATGATCATGATTCCTTTTGTACTCTGAATAAACCAATCATCATTATGCAAGGAAGAAAACCTATAAGTCCTTATAGTTATGCCAAGCAAATAACTAGAGAGAGTTATCATGCAGTTGCCCATACTTATCATACCAGAAATAATAGGCAGCCTAGTCCTCCTCCTGTTATTCCGGTTTCTCTTCTGAATCCTCAACCAATTCTTCCGCAAGCTCCACGTATTTCACAAGTTCTTAGTAAGGAATATGATCTCATAGAACAACTTAAAGTTACCCCTGCTAAGATATCCCTTTGGGATTTGATTCAAACTTCTTCCGCTCATCATGGAATGTTACAAGATGCCTTGAAAGATTTGAATGTTCCTCCACTGAATACATCTAGTAATATAGCATCTTTGGTTAACTTTGTGATGAATCCTAAAGCTCAAATTGTGTTTACCCAAGATGAGTTGCCTACTAGTGAAATTCAACATCAATATGATCCCTTGATGATTGTGGTTATCATGAAAGACACTACTATAAGACGAACACTAGTAGATAATGGCTCTGGTCTCAATGTGTGTAGCATTAATCTTTTGCATAAGATGAATGTGGATACATCTCTAATTGAGTTGGACTCTCATCCTATTCGAGGCTTTGATAATGTGGCTAAAACTTCATTAGGTACTATCACCTTACCCATCACAGTGGGGCCTGTTACTTTGCCTACTCCTATCCATGTTATGTCGGGAAATCTAACATACAACTTGTTACTAGGGAGACCTTGGATTCACAGTATGCAAGCTGTCCCCTCTACATTGCACAGACAAGTTAAGTTTATCTATAACAATAAGACATATACCTTGATAGGTGATACTAATTTTCAAGCTTGTTTGCAAACATCTACTTCCAAGGGGGGTTCTTCTAAGCCATCCTCATCTAGTGATGACTCTTTAAACAAGATACCTATCGATGAGTCCTCGCTCTCTGATGATCAAAATTCTTTGGATGAGTCTAGAGCTCCTGAAGAGGACTCTTCTCGACTTGAAACTACACATAAGAAGGATTTTGATCCTGAGAAGGTTCTCGCAGACGACGATTGGGGATCCCTTGATTTTAATCCCACCTTTGTAGGTGAATATAAGTTTCTTCTAGAGAGCTTAAAGTTGAAAAGAAGGAAGAAGCTAAAAATCAATCAACATTACCTGAACCTATGAGTAATAATTTTGTGGCCGCTTCTCAAACTTCTTCTCCTCACACCTCTAATTCTGAAGAGTTAGATTCTTTGTCTTATGAAAAACTGCCTTCTCTGTCTGAAATGGCTAATTGTTATGGTCGTGGTTTTCGCATTTTTGCTAAGCATGGGTATCATGGAAATGGTTGTGGCGCTCACGAACAAGGGATAAAAGTTCCTTTAGAGAAAAATCTTCACAACCATGCCTTTGGACTTGGCTATAATCCCTGCAAGCGTACTAAAGCTTCTAAGAGACCATGTATTAGTGTTAATACTATTTCTACATCTCTATCAATACAACACCCCGAGTACATTGATGAGGATCCTTTGTGTGCCTGTGCTTTCGATGTTTTTCCTACCGATGATGCTTTAGCTGAGTTTTTAGGAGCATATGATACTCTTCCTCGTTATCATCACAATAGGGGACTCCCTTATTGTTTGAACACTGAAGCCTATTTTGGAAAAGAGATTGATAATGATGAGATTGTGAAAGAATTCCCTCAGTTAAAGGATACTCCTCAACAAAGTAATCTTCTCATAAGTGACACCACCAATGTTAAGATGGATCCTTGCAATGAAGAAAAAGTTATTAAAATTGGAAAATGTTTGGATGAAGAGGAACAAAAACAATATGAAGATTTATTGCATGAATTCCCCGAGATCTTTGCTTGGACATACTCTGACATGCCTGGTATAGATCCTAAGATTGTTACTCATAACATTGTCTTAGTTCCTGATGCTAAGCCCGTGAAACAAAAGATTCAAAAAATGAATCCTAAGGTGGCTCTGCTTGTTAAGGCTGAGATTGAAAAGTTATTGGAGGCTGGATTTATCCACCCTATTGATTATTCCCCATGGATTTCAAATATTGTCACTGTGGCTAAACCAGATAATAAAATAAGAATGTGTACCGATTTCCGAGATTTAAATAAGGCTTCTTTAAAAGATGATTTCCCTCTTCCGAACATTGACATGATAGTTGATTCTACGGCAGGACATGCCTTGTTATCCTTCATGGATGGTTTTTCAGGATACAATCAAATTTTCATTAACCCTCAAGATCAATTCAAAACCGCTTTCACCACTCCTTGGGGTACATTTTGTTGGATAATGATGCCTTTCGGACTTAAAAATGCCGGTGCAACTTATCAAAAAGCGATGACCCTTATCTTTCACGATTACATGCATAAGATTTTAGAAGACTATGTTGATGATGTTTTAGCCAAATCCATTCTTCGCATAGATCATATTAAGATCCTTCGTCAAATCTTTGAAAGGATTCGTAAATATCACATGCGCTTGAATCCCCGAAAATGTGTTTTTGGTGTGGATAGTGGAAAACTATTAGGATTCATAGTTTCACATCATGGGATTGAGGTGGATACTAAGAAAATAGATGCTATTGTCAACATGCCACCTCCTAGAAATGTGTCTCAACTCAAAAGCTTACAAGGAAAGATTCAAGCTATTCGTAGGTTTGTATCTCAACTTGCGGATCGCACTTTTCCTTTTACTCAGCTTCTTAAAAAGAATATCACTTTTCAATGGAATGAGGATTGTCAGCAAGCATTTGAAGATTTAAAAATATATTTGGCTAATCCTCCTATCCTTCGACCGGCTGAACATTGTAAACCCTTCCTTCTTTATATGGCTGCGTCCTCTCATGCTCTTGCAGCAGTATTGGCACAACATGATAAAGATGGTAAGGAGTGTCCGGTTTATTATATAAGTCATACCTTACTCTATTATGAGACCCAATATTCTGCGATAGAAAGACAATGCTTGGCCTTGGTGTTTGCGACTCAGAAATTGAGACATTATCTCTTAAATTCAGAAGTCCACGTCATGGTAAAGTTTGATCTGTTGAAGCATCTTTTCTCTAAAACTGATTTATCAGGACGCCTAGCTAAGTGGGTTATGATGTTAACTGAATTTGACCTTAAATTTGTTTCACAAAGGGCAATTAAAGGGCAAGCGTTGACCGATCACTTAGTTGAGGCCCCTTCACCTTTCTCCTTCCCTAACCCTGAGTCTTTTCCTGATGATTTCATCCTTTGTACAGAGAAAGATGAAACTTGGGAGTTATACTTTGATGGCTCTAAGTGTCGTACGGGATCGGGGGCAGGTGTTGTTCTGATTTCTCCTACAAAAAAGTCCATTCCCTTATCTTACCGTCTCAATTTCTTATGTATCAATAACATTGCTGAGTATGAGGCTCTTATAGCAGGAATAAAGGCAGCCTTAGTTCTGAATATAAAACACATACATATTTTTGGAGATTCTCAACTGATTATAAGACAAGTAACAGGACTGTATCAAGCAAAACAAGACAAGTTATCACAATATAAAGACCTTGCTATCTCTTTGTTACAAAAATTTGATTCTTACACCATAGAACCTGTTCCTCGAAAAGATAATCGACATGCGGACGCAATGGCATGTGTGGCTTCTCTTGTATCTTTAGAGGACCCAGTGGTTGATCTTAAATTTGTTATTCACAACCTTACTTCTCCAGCTATTGTAGATGATTCCAGCCTGGTGACATGTTGCGACTTCATAGACTTAGATGAATGGTACTCGCATATTGTAAGATACTTGACTGATGGTACCTTGCTTGATTCCGCCAATAGGAACACTAGGGCTAGAGTTCACAAGTTGTCTGCTAGGTATATCATTCTTTCTAATGTTCTTTACCGAAGGGGTTATAACGGTCTTCTCCTTCGCTATCTTAACAAATCAGAAATCCCTATTGCTCTTGAAGAGGCGCATTCAGGTGCCTGTGGGGGGCATTTTGGAGGTAAATCCTTGGTTCAAAGATTACTTTGTATGGGATATTATTGGCAAACTATGCAGCAGGATTCTTTTTCATTTGTTAAGAAATGTCATCAATGTCAACAACACAATAATTTGATTCATGCTCCTGCCCAAGAACTCCGTTCTCAGGTAGCCTCTTGGCCTTTCTCTGCATGGGGGTTGGATCTCATCGGTAAAATCTCTCCTCCTTCATCTCAAGGACATATTTTCATTATAACCGCAACAGATTACTTTACAAAGTGGGTAGAAGTTGTTCCTCTTCGCTCTACCACCGCTGAAGTGATTTGTCGATTTCTTCTAGAAAACATTATTTCTCGATTTGGGATACCTTCCACTATAATCTCTGATAATGGGACATCATTTAAGAATAAAGACGTGAAGCAATTCCTCGAGAAATATCATATCAAACATCGATTTTCTACACCATACTATCCTCAATCAAATGGTCAAGCCGAATCATCCAATAAAATAATCGAACAAATTCTTCGCAAAACCGTGAATAAGCATGGTAAGGATTGGAGTACTCAACTAATCTATGCTCTTTGGGCCTACCGAACGAGTGTACAAATTGCCACGGGAACTACTCCTTATAATCTTGTTTATGGTGTTGATGCTATTATGCCTTTAGAATTAGAGATTCCATCACTTAGAGTTTCTCTCAAAGGTATAATAGATGATAACTCCTATAGAGAACAAAGACTTCAACAGCTTGAGATGCTTGATGAACAGCGTATAAATGCTCTTGAGCATATTCAAGCGTATCACAAAACTCTACAACGAAGCTATAATGATAAGGTTATTCAACGTTCCTTCTCAGTGGGTGACTTAGTACTCTATGAGAATCAGCGCAATGTGAATGCCTTACCTGAAGAAAAGGGAAAATTCAGTCCTAATTGGCTTGGACCGTATATCGTTATTGAAGATTATGGATCAGGTGCTTACAAAATAGCGGATGTAGATGGTACACCTCTTAAAGACCCTATAAACGCTATGCACTTGCATAGATACTATGCTTAATGCCTCATTCCTTATCATTTATCTATTTCCTTTCTCACTTCTTCAAAATTGGATAATATGTTAACATATCTTTGATTAGAGCAAATAGAATTAAATGATGTTTTGTTTAATCTACATTGCTTCATTCCTGACAAGCATGTGTCTTTACTTTATGGTTTGTCTTGAATTCATTTATGTAAATTACAAAAGATTTACATTTTCATTATGTTGACATATTATACAATGTTTTTATGTGTTAAGTTGAATCATGTCATGTTGTGTTTAAATTCAAATTAAATCACATTGGTTATATGATTCGTAGGCTTAATACATACTTTCTTCCTTATCATCAATATAGTACTTGATCAAATATTTTAATTAAGTCACACATGTATCAATTTAATCATGGAGCATTGAGAAATCAATCACATGGAAATTAAATTCAGAACATACATGTACATCTACCAAATGTATTAACTTTAATCACAATACACATTGTTTAGGCATTAAAGATAACACGTTTGAAACAAAGAAGCATGTATATATATATATATATGTGTGTGTGTGTGTGGATCAATATACAAAGGTAGGTCCCTATACACCCAAAATATGACCTACCCTACATCATAAAATCATCTTCTATCCCTAGGGCTGGTGGCCGGAGAGTGACGACTAGGTGCTCCCTCTTGATCCGGCCGTGCAGGTGGACCCATAGGCGTATACTGTGATATAGATCATGAATGGCTCTGAGAGGAACTCCTACGATCCCTATCCATAAGGATAGCGCTATACGAGGTAGCCTCAGCCTGAGCTGCTGCTAGATCACGCTGTGCTCGCTGAAGGTCCTCTGATAGAGCCCGCTCTCTCTCCCTCCATATCTAAACCTGTACTCAAAATGGGAAAAACAAATCATCATGCTGACCCGCGTTCCCTTGAGGTCTATAAGCAACCTGTGAGGAACTAGGGATCTGCATTGTTGTAGAGATATCTATCACTGCTTGCTGGATCAAGGAGCGCCACTCCTGCACATTAGCTGTAGCAGTAGAACAGATTTTGTGTTAGTACCATTTTATATCATCAAAACATCAATCAATCAATACAAACCTATTATACCTGGATCTCCCTCACGCTAGTAAGGATCGTGATATGGTAGCATTTGTGACTGGGAACTACTAGGCTCCCCACGCTCAAACGATCTGCGCGCAATAGGTGCAGGTCTCCGTAGCGCCTCGTGTTCCCCCTTTTAGGGAATAACGAGAGGATCTAAGGCTACGGTATCATCCCCTGAATGGTGAGGAGCTGCATCTGACTCCTCCTCATCATCTCTATCCTCATCTGCATCCTCATCCTCATCTGCATCCTCGTTCTCCTCATCATCATCTCTCTCCTCCTCAGCACTAGGTTGATCTCCTATAGGCGGATCAGGACCTCCTGCCTCCTCATGACCCTCTCCCTCCTCTGGCTCCTCTGATCTAGATCTCTGATCCTCATCTCGATCTCCATGCCTCCATGGACCTGGATGGCCTGTCGGGTGATCTGGTGGAAAGATAGGCCCTGGGTATGATCTCATAAACCAAGAATGATACCTGCGTTGTGCCCCGGGGTCTGCAGCATAATCAGTGACCACATCCTGATCGAACCCCTCTATATCTGTGATCTCAATATCGTCTATCGTAGGTCTCGCTACTGCTCTGGGTCTGGGAAGGACTCGTGAGTGTCGAGTGTAGATGGGCACATCAGCTGGGACACACTGCTCTAGCCCAAACTGCCTCCGTACTCGGTCAAAGTAGAATGGGACTATGATGTGTGGATATCATCCTCTCAGTAGGCGGTTCCTCTATAGGCATGCTAACTGTCTCTCCATCCCATCCCATCTGTGCATCCGCAGATATGGTCTCCACACGGTCACCTCGGCTGTCAATCTGTCAACTATCACTCTCTAATACAATAGATCTCCAAATCTCCACTCGCTGGTAAGTGGATAAGCAAATACCCTAGGTCGCTCGCTAGCCGTACTCATCGGATAGCCGACAGGCCTGGTGCATGTAAAGTGCTCAAATATCCACACCTGTAGAAGTGTGCATGTCATCAAGCTGCAACCCTGTCCGAAAACATACTCCTTGAGGTCGTGATAGAGATGTGCAAGCATACTCCAACCCTAGGCATATACTCTCCTGTGTCTCTCCATAGCCCTGATGCACCATGTGAGACCCCCATGCATGTGTGTACCTCACCCATTAGGGCAGACAGCTAGTGCAATGATGGCTATCATAAGACATCTCATGAGGGGCACCTCTCCTATAGGATGTAAGAGCCAGCTGACCATGATACGACCTCTCATCTCACTCGGCATGACTCTCCCTATGCAATATACCTGCTCCCTCTGATGATCCTCTACTGACCGATCAGTCGCATATGTCACAGTAGCTCCTTTGATCGGTAGGCAAAGAATGCGGTACACATCCTCAAGTGTCACCGTCATCTCCCCTACTGGAAGCTGGAACATGCATGTGTCAAGATCCCATCACTCCATGAGTGCCATCAGCATCGCGGGATGAAATCGGATGGCCGGCATAAGAATCATAGACCACAAACCTACTATCGACAATGTGTCTCTCTCTGCCTGAGTAAGTCGGGGAATCTAATCACGCAAACTGCAAAGAATCTGCCCCGCCGTGTGCTCTCTCATGTACGGGAGACCCTGCATCACAAAAACATAACTATAATTAGTACTCAATCATCAAAATCATTCATGCAAATTGTCGAACATCGTATGCTAACCCTGGCATCTCTCGCCAAGTCCTGATTGGGACCATGGCACCCTGTCAGGGACCATGGCGCCCTGAAGGGACCATGGCGCCCTGTCAGGGACCATGGCGCCCTGAGGGGACCATGGCACCCCACAGGGACCATGGTGCCCTGTGTGGGACCCACGGTCGGGTTCCAGGGCCTGCAAACGATCACAGAAAGTCAAATGCAAAAAATCAAAAGTCAAAGCTCAGTCAACTCACCTCGTCCAGTGGCTCGTCGTCGATCATGGCCTGTCGCATGATCTCAATCCTCATGGGACGCTTCGGTCGTCGTGAAGGCATGATGATGGCTATGTGGGCTCTGCTGCAATGAACAGTACTCAGAATCAACAAAGTGACAAATGCAAATGTCTCTTTCAAAGTATATACTTTCATTCCTTTACCTTTGCTTTCAAAACCCTAATTTTCCTCTATCACTCATTTCATCATAACTTGAGTTTGGGAGATGCGATTTTCAAACTGTTTGTTGCGTAGGAATCATATTTTCGCTCCCCTACTCTCGGGATGTTCCAAAAAGTGCTCTAATGAAGCCTTTTCAGTGAACATCCCTCATCAATACTCTCTTACAAAATTTGTCGTAAGTAAACATGTTACCCTGTTTCACCTCCCTAATGAGCAAGCCGAAACAGGGGGGGGCATATAGCTACTCGCAAATTTCATCACCTTCCTTAGTAAGCATTAGGTGATTTTGTGATCTAACATGTGTTTTGTAGGGTGCGGTTCCTAACTGTGTACTGCAGATACCGCTGGGGGCTTCGTCCGACAACTTATGGATATATCCTTTTTCAAATGATGTTTACTTTCTGTACTTTAGCTTGCATATGCACGTACTACTCATATGACCGCTAAAGTGGGGGCTAAATGTAACATCATAAATTGTACGCACTTGCTAAAGCAGTACAATTTAACACCTAGTTTAGCACCCGCCTTGGCGCAGTTGCATTTTGCATTACATTTCCCCTTTAGCACTTAATTAATCAAATTAATTAGGTCTAAAGGTTCTATTTCATCATTTTCCACATCATAAAGTCGGGCCCTTTCATTAAAGTGTGCCCCTTTCATTTTATTCCTCCAATACATCACTTAATCAAAAACCCTAATTAGGCCCTATTCTGAGCTTGGGGGCTTGATTTCGGGGGTCAAAACATCTCAAAATCACCTGTAACTTCGGGATTCTCTCTAAAATCATCATATCTGACGGCCCTAAAAATTTGGTGAAAAGTTGTCTGGACCGTGGCGCCCGGAGTGCACACGGTCCCAGACATTTTTCCCAAAATTTTAGGAGCATGATCCAATCATAAAATAAAGCTTAACCCCAAGAAATTGGCAGGATATTCAATCTCTAGGTCGGCCAAAAGTTGGAATTAAGACCTAGGGTTTTATACATAAGAGCTCCGTTTCTTCATTTGAAGGGATCGGAATTTTGTTTTCAGGAACCTCATATGCAGCGAAAGAGCAGATCTTGGAAGACTTCAACAACATTCAACATCCCTCTATCAAGCATTTATCAATTCCATTCATCCATTTAGGGCTTGGAAGACATTGAAGAACAATAGGAGATTACCGACTGAAGATTGGCTTGTACCTCTCCCTTGGGGGTTGGGTATGATTTCATGTTGTTTTCATGTCTTTGCATAAGCTTCAATATATCATTTATTCATGCTTTAGATCACTTTGCATCTTGATTTAGAGCATTTACATTATCATTTACAAGCAATTAGGGTTTACTTTCTAGGTTGCTCTAGTTTGCTTACTTGCATTTTAGATCTTGCACACACACAAGGTCTGCACACACATTACTTTTACAATACAACTTGGCTATTTGTGGAGGTGGAAATCACTGAAGCGGGGGTTTGACTAAGGCAAAACCCTATATAGCCACCCAAACACCTTTTTCAGATATAAGTGCAGGTTTCGAGACTCGGACGATGCCGCAGGTTGCAGATTCAGAAAAAACAGGTCAAGACAGCACCCCACACCAAATTGCACAGCAGAATACCAGGACAGGGTCGTGGGGCACCCTGGTCCTGTCAGGACAGGGGCACTGGGTGCCCTGGTCCCTGGGACAGAGGCGCTGGGCACCCTGGTCCTCCTGACAGACAACATTTCAGACAGTTTCCAGAGTGCAAAACAGCGGTTTCAGGTGCAGTTTCAGGTGCAGAATCAGGACAGTGGTGCCCGCGCCCCCATCCTGAACATTTTCAGTCAAATTTTGACTCCGGGTACGCATCTGTATTCTTGTTTTATCCTTGTGTTTACAGCTTTCCATTGTTTAAGTTCAATTCTGCAATCTTGTTATTGGTTCATACGTGCATTCTAGGGTTAGGAATTGGACTTGCATAATCTTACCTTTCAATTACAACAAAGGAATAGAAACCCTAATAGGTAGCCCGTGGCTCTCTCTTTCACAAAAAGAAGTAGCCAATTATGCGATACCTCTAGGCTCTTTCATATTCCGTAATGTGTGACAAGAGGTAGGATTAGGACATGATAACCTAGTCTCACTTTTTCCCTCACACAGTTTCATAAACAATGTTCTGCTTCCACTTCCCCAGTTTTGATTCTATCTCTATTTCCTCTGGCAAGTTTGTGTCAAGTCCAACTCCAACATAGATCCTTGCGTAGATCAGCCTTCTTCTAAAAGCTGTGATCTGATCAATGGCGATTAGCTCCCCAAAGGTATTGGCAATTCCTGCAAAAACGTCTTCCTCCCAAAATTCCATTGGCAGCCCAGGGAGTTTGACCCACACCGGGACTTGGGCAAAAAAATTCTTTCCTTTCGCTACATTAGGGTACCACTTCTGGATGTACATGATGTATTTGCCTATTGCCCAAGACCCACTACATAGAATGTTTCTTCTATCCTCATCACAAGGAAAGGAGAAGGATAAACAGCCTTTGTACATTGCTACCACATCAACCTGACCTTTTAGGTTCCACTTTCTTTTGACAAATCCATGAACTATTTCTATGTTAGGTCTAGATCCAAAGAAATAACCAATCAAAGTGTTTTTCATTCTAGCAATGTTTTGATCAATGATTTGGTCAAGAACAACGATAGTAAACTTTCCCTAAGACACATTCGAGGAGTTTTTAATAGGAGGCAATGAGGACTTACCTTTAGGCTTGACCCCAAACAACAAGGACCACTTACGTGTCTATCCATTGGGTCCCCCTTTAGGGTCCATTGACAAAAGAACCTTTTCTGGATGATCTTTACCTTCCACCGTGTTCTTTGAAACACAAGTCATTTGTTGTCCTTGGGCTCCTTTTGAGTTGTTGTCTTCTATTTTTTAAGTTTGAACCTGCCCTTTCCCACTCTCTAGTGCTAACTACTCTTCACGTGGTTTGTTCCTCCTCCTAGGTCCCCCAAGTTCATGGGATCATTGGGGTCCTTACCATCTAAACCTTCTCCTTCCGTAGGAATCTCTGAATCATCTGACACATGTTGTCCCAATGCTGATCCAGAATTCTCGCTCGAATTTGAATCCTGGAACTGCCCGCCTTCCATTATTACTGTGTTACCTCTAGTTATCCAGAATTCCCGCTCGAATGTACATTATTACACTTATATGATGTTGATATGGTATCTTGATTGATTTTGTCAATATGATGCTTTGGTTCGATATGGTTCTAGATTGAATGAATGAGACTTGATATGATGCACTAATATGATTCACTGATTGATGTTGATATGTTTCTAATGTGTTTCTGATATGATTCTCATTTTCAGCTGATTTGATTTTGATTTTTGATCGAATTGAGAACTAATGATGAATATGTGTTGATTTGCAGGTAGATCTTGGTGTGCTACAGTCTCGGGAGTGATTCCCGAAGTCATGGATACTTATCTTGCGCCTATCACAGGTTGACAGAGATGGTATTGAGAGATGTGGTTTATCATCCTTACTAGACATGCCCTAGTATACCATTAATCAGGGGTTATTGATAGCATTGGCAGAGAGGTGGCATGGTGACACAAACACCTTTCATTTGGTGACCGGTGAGATGACAATTACACCAGAGGACTGTTATCAAATTCTACAGATTCCTATGGTTGGAGATTTGCTACCTTATGAGCAAACCAAGGAGGGTGGCATAGAGGCTCTCCATCGTCTTTTCCAAGATGATCACAATAGTGGCTATAAGATCCCATGGCAAGAGTTTTTGGATTTGGGTTACGCTCCACTGTCGTTAGTACTAGGAGGTTTTATTGGTGGTTTCCTTTGTCCGGACCATAGTTCGAAGGGACTAGTCATTGGATGGGGATTGGTTCTAGATGAGATCATGATGTAGGGACGCCAGTTTGCATGGGGGTCATGTATGTTGGCTCACCTATATAGAGAGCTCCACCAGGTAGTATATCTGGGATACACTAGTCTATCAGCTGGGGTGACTTTATTATAGGTGTGGGCCTAGGAGCATATACCAATGTCGAGACTGCTTGCAGATAGAGATAGGCCAGTTGGTCATGCATATGCATATGGTTATACAGGTGTAGCTGTCTAGCGTAAGCTAGGAAAACTAGAGCACTGGCGGAGGGCATTAGATGACATTGATACGGTCCTCTAGAGACCATATATGGATTGTGAGGTGTGGGTCAAGGATGGGCAAGAGATGCCCTATGTATATATGTCTAGGTACCTAATTGGATGGATGCCCTTTATTATCGAGAGATTCCTACATAGTTGTTTTCATCGATAGTATGGTAGATAGCAGGGGATGCCATGGGGAGCCTGTTTGTATGCTCGTCAGCGACAAGATGTGTCAGAGTGGGGGCCTACCCTAGATAGTGCAGTAGTCATGGATGAGTATATGACCCTAGCAAGATAAATCTGGGATTATGGGGCTAGGGTAGTGGATGTTGGGATGATAGAGGAGTTCTTAGCTTACTTCATAGCACATGTAGTGGCTCATATATCTGATCCGGTATAGCTATTTCTAGCTTTTGATGATTATGAGGAGGAGTGGCCACAGAGGTGAGGGGGTCCTAGATAGAGAAAGGAGGATGAGAGAGAGGAGGGAGGAGATGGAGGTGGAGGGGGTGGTGGAGGTGGAGGGGTTGAGGTGGTGATAGAGGTGGACATGACAGAGGTGGTCTCGTGCTTGGTGCGAGTGGGGGTGTGAGGATAGGTTTGGTGTTAGTTGTTGTGGGAGGGATGGAGGGTGATATGGAGGGTGGTTGGTAACCTACTCAGAGGAGGAGATTTGACATTCTACCTCCACCAGTGCCTCGAATAGGGATAGGTGCAGTGAGGACCACGATATAGGTACCTATTTAGATTAGGGTATCGACCTACCAGCAGGATGCTTAGACTAGGGTGCTACAAGTCTAAGTGCGGAAGTTGCAGGCACAGGTGCTAGCGCAATAGTGACAGATTATGTAACTGCAGGTAGAGAGGGATATAGCAGTAGAGCGCCAGGGTCAAGAAGAGGCCCTTGTTGACAGGTTAGATAGAGACACCGTAGGTGCTCCGCTTCGGAACACACTGAGGGAGATACAATACTCGACCAAGGAGGTCAAGTATTATAGGTGTTTGTACAAGGATATGGTCCCTCGAGAGCACAGAGCTCCTAGCTATGCTGCAATGGCATCCACTCAACGTGGACATAGTCATATGAGGACGTAGAGAAGAGGTGTTACAGGGTCGGCGTGATGTGATCCATCTGGTGGAGATATAGGAGCTGGGACATCTACTGCTAGACCTTTTGCCTCGGGAGATAGTCACACCTGAGAGACCTATCTTGTTGTATTGATCACTTTGTTGTACTGATAGACATGATACCCATTGTATATTTTGATAGTTTGCTAGATATATATGATATATGGCATTGATTTTCTCTTATCCACTTGTGATGTGTTAATGATGATGATTGATTTATTATTCACATTATTTGATATGATGATACTATGAGGATGATTAGATGATACTATGAGAATGATTAGATATTTGTGATATGTATTTTGTTTACTTTGATATGAGATGTGATGTTATCTGAATGTTATTATTTTGAGATGTATCTTGAAAAAGAGATGTAAATGATAATGATAATGATATGAGATGTATCTTAAAAATGAGATGTAAATAATAATGATAATGATATGATACTAATGCAAGATTAAAAATGATATGCAACTTAATGCAAGTTTAAGACAATATGCAACCTACTCCAATTGTATGCAACTAATGATCACTTTAATTCTGTCATTGTCAGTCTTGTTAGTCACTTGTTTACGTTATTTTTGTCATCATTGAGATTTTGATATGTTGAAAGTTAATACAATCATCATGGTATAATTGAACCATAATGACCTGAGTATAACTTACATGATTTTTGATATTGCAAGATGATACAAGCGTCAGGGTATAATTGAACCAAGATGACCTGAGTGTTGCTTGCATAAAACAAACAAGAGTTAACCATTTGTATGTGAAAAATGGAAAATATCTTCAATGATATGTTTCTAATCATGTCTCGAGACAAATTTGCACTATATGAATGACCGCCTCACACACATAAAACTAAAGAAAAATATCAGATTCTTTCGTTGCTTCTCTATCTCAGTGCATCCTTGAGTAGCTCAGGAGATCTAATGATTCAGAAATAAAGATACAAATAGTCAAAACTTCCTGCCAAATGTAAACAAATCATAATTCAAAATAAATTATCCATCGTGTGTGTGTTGAAGTTGTAGTTGGATAATGATCCTGTTTTATAGTCCGATGAGCAGTTTTGACATTGGTTTCCTTAGTATGTTGTGATCCCTATTTGTTGTTTGAATGTTAAAGCAAGATGAATTCAAACATGGTAGGATATGATATGGATAATTGTTTATATAATCAAGAACATTGACTACACTAAGTATGTTCGAGATAATGATGCGTGTATAAGTGTTCTACGATGGCTATGAGCTAAGATTAGATGAATTAAAGATATGATGTGAGTTCTGATAGATAGAGGAGTTGTTATCTCACAAATAGCACATGTTGCCAGGTTTTCACCACTTATTTTTATTGCACTTTTTTATTTGTTTGATTTTTTTTGCATTTTTCTGATTTTTTTAATTTTTTTTTAATTTTTTTTGCTTGATTCGTGCATTAGATGACTCAAGTGTAGAACTTCTTCAGATGGATGTTGTTGGCTGATTTGTTGAGCATGTCCCCTTCTGAATTTGACAACTTATATGCTCATGATCCATAGGCTGATATGATGACAAAGGGTCCAACCCAATTAGGTTCAAATTTCCCCTTCTTTTCTCGATCTTGCTAATTTTTGGGATTTTCTTTTAGGACCAGATCACCAATTTTGAATGCCCTTGGGATGACCGTGATTATAGCTTCTGCACATTTGGTGTTGATATGCCTTGAGATTGTCATGGGCAAATTGTCATTTTTCATCAACAAGCTCTAGTTCCTGCAACCTGTTCACTCGATATTCCTCATCTGGTATGAGGCCCTTCAAAGATACTTGGAGAGATGGGATTTCTACCTCAAGAGGCTAAATTGCTTCTAAACCATACACCAATGAATATGGTGTAGCCCCTATAGGTGTGTGGATACTCGTTATGTAGGCCCAAAGTGTCGGATTGAGTTGTACATGCCAATCCTTGCCAGCATCTTCATTGTTTTCTTGAGGATTTTTCAAGATTGTTTTATTTGATTCTTCTGCTTGGCCATTCCCTTGTGGGTAGTATGGTGTGGAAAAGTGATGTTGTATTTTGAATCATTCACATAGCTCTTGCACATCTTAATTCTTGAAATAACGTTTGTTATCTATGATGATGGAACTAGGAATGTCATATCTACAAATGAGATAGTTGGGGATGAATGATGAGATCTGCTTTTTAGTTACGGTGGTCATTGGGACTGCTTTGATCCACTTGGTGAAGTACTATGTGGTGGTGATAATGAACTTATGTTCATTTAAAGAGGAAGGATGAATCTTTCCTACCAGATCAAGTCCCCATTGACAGAAAGGGCACGATGTGGTGAATGGTTGCAGCTCCTGTGTTGGTGCATGTATGAGGTTACCATGAATTTGGCATTTAGGACATTTCCTAGCAAATTGATAGGAACTCTCTTTCCATTGTCGGCCAATAATATCCCATTCTCAGAAGTTTCTTGGTGAGAGTAGGACCACTTGAATGTGCACCACAAAAACCTTTGTGAATCTCATGTAAGGCGGAGTCAGATTCGTTATGATTGAGGCATCAAAGAAGAGTACCATCTAGACCTCGGCGAAAAAGTGTGTTAGTGGTTAAGGTATAGCGAGTGGCTTGTCGAATGAAGCTTCATTTTTAGTTGTGAGATAGTTCAGGTGGGAGGGTATTGTTTTTGAGATAGTCATATATCTTTCTGTATAGAGGGGAATCAGAACCGGTCAAGGCACATATGACTTGGGATGCGGAATTGTCATAGGCTGGGAAAAACAATTGCTCCACCAAGAATTAATAACGATTTTGTTTATCTGGAATTTTTAGAAGTGAGGTGATAGTGGCCATTGCATCGGGAGCTCTATTTTCCAATCTTGGAATCTTCTCAAAGGTGATGTGAACAAAGTATTTTTTTAAGTCATCCACCATTCTCTTGTAAGGCATTAGCTTATCATCTTTCATCTAATAGTCATCATTAATCTAGTTGATAACTAATTGAGAATCCTCATAGACTCTTAATTCTATGATTCTCCATTCTACAAAAACTTTGATTCCTGTTACCAGGGCTTTGTATTTAGCAATGTTGCTGGTGCATGGAAACATTAGTCTGTATGATCTTGAAATTGTGTACCCCTCTGGAGTGATGAACAGGATGTCGGCACTCAATCCATGTTGTGTAGAGGATGCATCAAAGTATATGGTCCATTGCTTGGGTGTGATAATGAGTACATCCATATCTGGAAATTCCACCTGCAGTGGGTGTTGGTCTGGTAGGGGTGTTTCTACCTGTTGATCTACAATTGCTTGTCCTTTGATAGCCCGTCGTTCTTTGTAATGAATGTCAAACTCACTTAGGATCATGACCCATTTAGCCAATCTTCCTGTGAGAGCGACCTTGTTGAGTAGATACTTGAGAGGATTGATCTTGGCTACCAACTTGATTGTGTGGGCTAACATATAGTGGCAGAACTTTTGAGAAGCAAACACAACTACTAAGCAAGCCTTTTCGATGAATGTATAATTGAGTTCATATTCGTTCAAATTCTTGTTGATGTAATAGATAGCCCTTTCTTTTCCTGTTGGATCTTCTTGTTCTAGTAGTGCCCCTAATGGTACTTCTATTATTGATATATAGAGGATGAGTGGCTTGCCTGCTATCGGTGGTACCAAAACTGGTGGAATGAGTCTGTACATTTGTCTTCCCATATGAAAGGTATATTCTTATGAAGCATATGATTGAATGGAAGACATTTATCTGCTAACTGAGAAATAAATCGTCTAATGGATTGTAGCCAGAGATCATAGTTGGCTAATGTTTTTAGGAGGTGACATCTCCATGATAGCCTAAACCTTTGTTGGATCCACTCTGATGCCTTTTTCTAATACAATGTAGCCCAAAAGTTTGCCTGATGTGACCCCAAAGACACACTTCTTAGCGTTTAATCTGACATTGAATTGCTCCAATCATTGGAAGATTTTATCTAGGATGTCGAGGTGTTCAGCTCTTGTGAATGATTTAGCTAGCAAATCATCCACATAATCCTCCATGAAAGTATACATCTTGTCGTCGAATATTGTTGGCATGGCTCTTTCATAAGTTGCACCAGCATTTTTCAAGCCAAAAGGCATGATGTTCTAGCAATATGTTCCCCATGGACATGTGAATGCAGTTTTATCTTGATTGTCTGGAGCTATCTTGATTTGGTTATAGCCAGAGAAGCCATCCATGAGAGATAGCATTATGCGTCCTATTGTTAGATCAACAATGGTGTCGATGCTTGGCAAAGGAAAGTCACCTTTCGGACATTCCTTGTTGAGGTATCTAAAGTCTGTACAGATCCTAATGCTTTTATCCGGTTTAGAAACTGGTACAATGTTTGAGATCCATTCGACATAGTCTATAGGTCAAATGAATCTGACATCTAATAACTTCTTCAGTTCTGCTTTGACTAATAATGCCACATCCGGATTCATCTTCCTTAATTTTTGTTTGATAGATTTATCTCCAGGAGCAATGGACAAGTGATGCATGATTAGATTTGGATCTACTCCTGGAATGTCAGCATAAGACCAAGCAAAAATTATTTGCTTCTCCTTGAAGAATTTGACAAAATCTGGTTTTTCTTTTTCTGTGAGTGATTCTGCCAGATGTATTATTTTGGTTGTCGCTTCAATGCCAATATTTATTGATTGAGTTGGCTCAATCAAGATTGGTGATCTCTCTTGGTAATGTTTAGGAAGAGTGTCAAGTCTCCCATCTTCAGGTGCCTCAAAAAGGTTTTCACCTTTATATACGTCCTTTATTTTTATTGTTTTGCTTTTGTGATCTAACACTACCATTAAATGGTTTTCACCATTAGATCGATTTTTTATTTTTCTTTTTTGACTGAGAGACATGGCACTCCCTGATTACAGATATTGTTATGTGGTTCACTAGTGGAGAATGTTTCTAGGTTGACTGAGCATGGGTATTGGACAATTGATTCATCATTTGGGAATATTGGTATCATTATGTTCGGGTTCTTCCCAGTCTATGAGGTCAGGATATATGAGCGGTAAGGAGTCATTTGGCGGGTCAAGATTAGTTGTTGTAAGTGTCATGATGGAGACATCGTCATAGTTGTTAGGGATATTAGTGAGGTCTATGATATTCTCAAGTTGTTCAATGGTACTCTCCTCGACATTGCCTTGTTCATATTGTCTTTTCTCATTCTCACTAGCCTCATAGATATGTTGTGGTCCGAATTCAAACGGTCGAGATCTTGAGCCTTGTCCCTCGTGAGAAATGGGTGTGTATGCATGGATTGTATGCACCTCAATATCCTCTGTAATACCATAACAACTATCCCACTCATACTCATTAGAATCAGTTTTAGAATCACTATCCCAAGTGGCTTCACTAGATCTGACAGGTATGTTGTATGGTGAGAAAAGATCACTGATAATTGACACAAGTTTAGTAGCTTATTCTGATTCGGGATCGGAGCTTGCTTGTACTCTTTTAATTTGTTCATACATTATTTCCTTTCATAGTAATTTCCTTAGGTCATGGATCAGCCTTGGTTTGATTGGGTTCTTGTACATGATGTACTTTTTTATAAGAAGCTTCCTCCCTTTGGATAGCGAGTTCTTCTTGTCGTCTCTCATTTTCTTCATGTTTTTGCTCCTTCCTTGTCTTTTCTGCTGCTTGGTTTAGTTCTTCTTGCCATGAGTCTTTGTTATTTTTTTCTTTACTGTCCATTGAGGTTTTTGATGGTGATCTTTCTTTTGCACAGGTGGAACATGTTGTCCATACCCAACTCCTATTTTGTCTTTTACAAATTGTGAACGAGGTTGTAAGGGTTCTATGATGCCTTCTTGGTGCTTGCCAAAAGGTCCTTTTCCTTTGTATCCCATTTGTTGCATGATCTGGAACCCATTTCCATATTGTTTTGTTGGTACGGCTACTTCTAGGGTAGCAGCTCTGATTTATTCCTCATCCTTGTATAGCCAGCTAAGGATGTCTTTAGCTTCTGATTCTTCAGCTAGTGTGCCTATTTGGATAAATTTACCATCAAACTTTGTGATGGGTTGTATTGTCTAATGCCTTGATGTGGAAGGTTGTCCTAAAAACTTGGTGAAGTTGGCAACTTAGATAGACACAAGGGTTCAAAAGAGTACTCCCCCATGCCTCGTTCCTTTATTTTCATCTTTTTCTTGAAGTTCATGGATAGGGACTTGAGTTCTTCTTGATGGTTAGATGATGAGGAAGCTTGGGCCCTCCTGTTGTGTGGAACCAAGCTATCTTGAGCTGCCCCCATAGAATTGTAGTACTAAAAAGGGTTATTATCTCTAGATATTGAAACTTCTTGTCCATTGTAGTCAAACTTGAGACATTGATGGTATGTGGAAGGTACCACTTGCATCCATGGATGACCCAATAGTTTATTGTATGTCAAGTCTATGTCCAAGAATTGGCACATTGTGTCTCCTTATACAGGACCTACCTGAATGGTTAGTATCACAGTTCCTTCGAATGATCTTTCTTCATAATCATAGGCTTTGATAGTGATTTTCTTTTTGGGATCAATAGCTTGCTCAGAGAAGCCCAATGCACAGATAAGCTTTAGAGTACATATATTAAGACTAGATCCTCTATCTATTAATACTCTTTTTACCCGATGTTTATAGACTAAGACCTCGATATATAGTGGGGTGTCATGTGGATGACTGAAGGAGACATCATCGTGTTCAGAAAAAGATATGTTGTGTGGCACCTTCATATGGGCCACCATGGCTTGGAATCGATCAATGTCCAGATCATCTGGAATGGTTGTTTCGACAAGAGCTTTCTCCAAGATATCCTTGTGTTTTGGTGAAAGTTTGAGCAACTCAAGTATAGATATCAAAGTAGGTGTTCTTCATAGTTGGTCAAACAAGTTATATTAAGATTTTGGGGAGAGTTGTTGTGGTTGATGTGTTCCCCTTCAAGACATATCTTTGAGCTCTTGTTGTCACATTTATCGATGCATGTTCTTGTTTGTCTTTGATTTTTTATGATGTTCACTTGATTGTCATACGTCGATATGTGATTGACGATGTTTTTGTATATGTCAAGTAAAGGTTTAGTTTGATTCGCCCTTATGACAAAGTGTGCCAAATGATATGAGTCAAGTTTCACGATGTAGAAACTTAATTTGACAACTTGAGATCTTAAATAGGTATTTGTTTTGATAGGATTTGTTTGATGGTGGAACCTTTGATCATTGTTTTTGATACTCCTTAATCTTGTTGGCTGAAATCTGATCTCAAGATAGTTGAAGATTTGATATCTCTTTCCAAGGGTGCTTAGCTAGATTTGGAAATTTCCCACTTATGATCCTTTTTTGCAATTTTTTTTCTTTTTGTGTTGGATTTGTCAGAGGACCTAAAAGGGTATCCAAAACTGTTCATGAAGATTTCACAAGGTGACTAGTTTGCTCTCTGTTTTTTGCCAATTTTGATCATGCGCTAGAACAGAGTCCTGATACGCTAAAGGATACCCCCAAAGCACTACAAAATGGTCCAAATGTGCTATGTTGCTTCTCAAATGAGCTATTTTCTATTGTTTGATAACACAATTGTTGAATTGGTTATGTGCTAGTATGTCCCTTAAAGGCACTAATGTTTGGTGCAAATGCGCTATAATATGTTTCAGATGCGCTAAGTTGATGCTCCTATGCGCTAAAAAGATGTTGGTAAGCACTATCTGAGTTTTCACCAATATGATATTGATCATGCCCTAATTTGAGTGATGGAAGTGCTAACTGTTGGTTGGAATGCGCTATCTAATTGTTGAGATGCACTAGGATGTTGCTCCTACGCGCTAACTGTCCTGAAAACTTTGTTTTGATGATTTTGTTAAGATGTTGAGAAATGAATTTTGTGCTTTTATGGATGATTTTTTGATAAAATGATTTGAAAACACAATAGATAGAAGTAATAATAGTTTGTCTATGCTAAACAAATAGTGTATGTTCTTTTGAGGATGTTTTCAAATCCTCGATGTTTTCACTGGCTTGGATTACAAAGAAGACATATCAAATAGACTCTTTATTCAAAGGTCATTGATAATATCATAGCCCACTAGTCTCGATACTCTATCAACTCAAACAGCCTTGTCACCCCCTCGGGGGTGCCCATTTTTTTGCCTTTGTCCAGAAATTAACCCAAAGTGAATTGCTTCACAATTGAGTAGCTCTCTTGGGAGATATATGGTGAGTGATCTTGGGGGTGGATTCTTCCCCACCCTTGCACTATGATATTGCCAATGTATGGCAACTGACTCGGATCAAAGTTTCTAATGCTAAGGTTTATAATCAGGCTTTCGTTCGGTCTTCAGTGATAAACTCCCTCGGGAGGCTTCCCAACCTTTAGAATAAAGGTTTTAGATATCTTAAAGATACTGGGGAAGACAAATTGCTAAGAAAAACCATTGGAGGGGATTTTCATCAGCCTCTACATTTGATTATGGTGGGTTGGAATACATGGTGATAAAGTCATTTCCTACTTAGGTCATTCCCCTCTCACCGGCCTTAATGGCGCCCTAAGGGCAACTCGGGAGGGCAGGCCTTCTAAAGGTGTTTAATGCATGAAACTAAAAGAAAGCATAAAAGAGATGGTTCTAGCTTTTTGATCACCCTTTTAAGGTGAGAGCATATACCTATCACCTCACAAACACAAAAGACAAGGATTCTTTTTAAACCTTCATTGCAAAATTGTCTAAGCTAGATGGAGATGTTCCTCCAAGAAGACATGATGTTCTTTTTATCTAAATATAGCAATGTGTGAAGATAGCAACATTTTTTAACTTAAAGAAATCTTGGTCAATCAAAATAAATTCTTCAAATGAATAAAAATGGTTTTGCAATCTTGAAAACTCTTTTGAAATGAAGTGAAGTTTCTTTTTAAACTCCCAAATGAAAAATGAGGCTCATTTTAATCAACACCAAAATAAAATGATGTTCAATTTTAACCCTTTGCAAAAATGGAAGATTTTGTTTTGTTCCTTTTAGAGCCCAAAGAAAGATGATCCTATCTTGCATAAAAGGAAAGATTTGATTTTGTTGTTCTTTTTAATCATGCAAGAAAGAAAGATGAAGTCTATTTTAGGCACCAAAAATAAATGATGAAGTTCTTTTTAAGCATCCAAAAGAAAGGTGAAATTCACTTTAAGCCTTTGCAATAAAAAAAGTGAGTTCTTTTTACCAACTTATAAAAGAAAGTAAATAAAACTAATTAACTCCTCCTTTCCTGCAATGAAAAATGTTAGAACCTGCACACAGTTAGTCAAAAATTAAATCCTGATGGTGGGCTTCACAAGCCCAAATTTTCTAACTCTATTACAAATTTTCTCTATATCAGAGCTACGTGCTAAACTTTCAAACAGATGCACTAAAGTATGGTGTGGAAGTGCTAAAAGAGAGAACCTATGCGCTATTTTGTTGCCTGAATGCACTAAAACAATGATCCTATGCATTTGAACAAGCAGAAAGGGGTATGCACCAGAAAGATAACACAATGCGCTAAGTTATGGTCTCTATGTGCTAAAAAGTGTCATGAATGAGCTAAAGTTCACCACAATTGTGCTAAAGAAAGTCCCAGACGTGCTAGTTTGCAATTCTAAAGTGATTTTTGACTTCTACTTGCACATAAAACAATATTATTTTTTGGGACATGCCCCATGGTGGGCGCCAGAACTGTACATAGGAAAACATGGTGATCAAAATAAATAAATTGAGATCAGATGACCTACATACCAATGACTCTCAGTGCAAGTATATAAACTAATTTAACTTCCCAAGTGGTGTCCCATTGTTCTCTATCTCACAGGATCCCTAAAGCCAATGTTTTGCTCTCAGATCATTGAGCAAATGACTTAGGAATGACAAATCCAAGAACGAGTGATATTGTGATCTATATGCATGAATGCACTCTAAGATCTATATGATGTGTTAAAACTATGATGATTAAGATAGTATGAAGATGGTGATATGATAATGATATTGCTAAATTTTCCTAATCATGATATACTAGCATGGATATGCTATTGATATGAAAATGAAATGCTTCTAAATGTTTATGGTGATATTTTAACAAAGAGAGGCTAAAATGCTTAGTAAATTAGACTATAATCTAGATGCATGAAACTTGGATCCTCTTTGATAATTAAGAATGGGAGCTCTATTTATAGGGAAAATAGGGTAATGGAGGGTTAATATTGAATAATCTTAACAATGGTTAGGATTGAAAGTTACTTAATCCATGTTTAAAATTTTCACCAATGAAATGGTGACAATTGTCAACAAGAGGTTGCTTGAGAGGAGATGCAAGAGGCATTAAATGCCTAAGAAGACATGACGGTTACCTTAGGAGGTAAGGGTTAAGGCTAGGTTAGGGTTATCCATTGGATAAATCTTTTACCCAAGGGGTAAACTCTTGTGCAAGGGTTAATGGGATAACTAGGATCAAAGCCATAAGTGCTTGATGAGACCCTTGGGTTAGATGAGAGTTTATTTAGAGAGAACTCTAACCAAAGGTTAAAGGTGAGTTAACCATAAATGGTTATGTAAGAGCCTTTAATTGTCAGGAAGACTTTAGAGGTTTTTGAGAAGTGACATCCTTTTATTTAGGAATGTGACAATGATTAGGATAGGATTAGGCTAAATCGGAAGTGATTAGAAGAATCTAGAAGGGGTTTAGGAGGCAAGTGGGATATGTAGGAAAATGTAAGTGGATGAGGGAAAATAATTTTATTTAAAATAAAATTGCTTTATTTCAACTAAAATAGATGCAACTTGCATAAATACAAGTGGGGGGATTTTTATAAATAAATTAGATTTATTTATATGCAAGGGTGGTGCAGGGCACCTAACACTCCAAGCATGCAATTTTTTTTTCTTCTAAGTTTTGTGTGTTGTCTTTTATGATGTAATAATGGACCAACCATTTGGGACTCATTAGAGCCATGGTTCAGTTGTCCAAGTTTTTGATTGTGTCATGTGTGTTCAGGATGCTATCAGCCCAAGAAGTTGTAATGCTAAGGTCAATCACAGGAGTAGTACTCTGGATCATTGTCAACATGTAGTAGGGATCTATTTTTTTCTATTTAGGACCTCTAGGATGCTTGACGGCCTTCAGGAGCCTTGAAATGCACTTGAATGCAAAGTTGCATCTCAAGTGTCAAAAAGATGTAAAAGTTGCTGACCAACATTTTGTAACTTTTTGTAAAAGTTGCATTTTTTATGATTGGTGTTGCAAATTTGGTTGAACCAAATAAATCATCAGAATACAAGCCAAAATATACTTCATTGTATGGGTTGGAGAATCTGGAATACAAGAACAGGTTTTGTGTTTTCAAGAAATCTTGTCTTTTCACCGTTTTTGATAGTTTTTCCTTATTTTCATTGCTTTGTACGGTCCAGTATGGACTTGCTAGAAAAATATCATTGCAAGGCATGAGTGAATGTTGAGTGTACTTTCCAGCAAGGTAGATTAGTAAGTTTGTTTGTGTTTGGTTGCAGAGATCTCATTCATTCTCTGTAACTAGGTGTAAAACCCTTGCAAAGTAGGGTTTAAGATAAAAATGGCTCTAACCTAAGCATCCATTGATGGCACCTGTTGAAATAAAGTGGAATTATAGGTTAGGGACTATACATATGATTAGAGTAGGTTTTTTTGTCTTGCATTCCTTTGTGGAGGAGCTACAATGAAGCCCTAGGCTCACTGCTAGGAGTTGGTGAGTTAGGACAACAAAAGATGTGCAAATTCTGAGCACATATGGATTGGTAGAAGATAAAATGATACATGGTTGGAAATCCCTCTGAGTTCCCTTGAATAATCCCTAATTATCTTTGGCAGGTGTTTTGACTGGTGAAGGGTTTTAAAGCCATCTTTCCAAGTCACCCGGGTAGGCCTAAACCCTTGAAAATAGTGCAGTATTGGAAATCCCATGTGTATGGATAAACCCAGATAAAATTTTCCAATATTGTTTGTAACTCTGAAAATGGTACTCAAATATACAATTTTTTTGTGGCCTTGTGTGGAAAGGTTTTAAACTAAACCCTTAAAACCGCCAAGGGAGGGCTAATTGAATTAGGCCTATTTGAGCCCAGTGGAGACAAAGAGAGGTTAGGAGACCTTAGCGATGGGTTTGAAGATGCCCAAACCCCTCAAACACATTAAAGACATAATGTAAATTCATTTTGAGCACCAAGAACCAATTTATGTATTGTGATCCTTTGCAGAGGTGGAACCCTCAATAAGCAGTTAGTTGTCAAAGCTCAAGTGGCTATACCTTGGAGGCAAGCCAAAATGGATCAGACCTTGGAGGTCTAGATAGAAAAAACCCCTACCAAGTGCCATTGGATGGGCTTGAGGAGTTAGAGGGTTGAGTAGAAAATTAAACCAAGAAGGTGATTAGATCAAGCTCCAAGACTCTCTACATCAGTGTGGTATTAGAGCCACCCTTTGAAAGATTTGGTGTATGTTAGACTGTGAAGAATCAAAAGTAAGTTCAATGCCTTCAAAGGTTATGACTCCAGAAGCCATCCAGAAAATGGTGGTAGAGATGATAGAAGGATTGAAGGATGTGGAAGGAAGTAAAGGAACCAGAGATGTTAAGAAGGAGAAGGGGAAGGTTAAGATAGAATGGGGAGATGAGACAGATGAAGAAGTGGAAGATGGAGAGGAACAAGCAGTAGTAGCAATGCCTCAACACCAAAAACTAATCTTGGATGCAATCAAATCCATCTCCAAAGATAACTTGGATGGATTGCCCACCTATGGAGGAAATATCAATGGAGAAGAATTGCTAGATTGGATAGAGGCCCTAAATAATCATTTTGATTATAAGGAGGTGGCAGAGGAGAAAAGAGTAAATGTGGCCAAATCAATATTGAGAGGATCAGCATTAGTTTGGTATAATATGATGCGTGAAGAAAGGATACATGAAGGTAAGAAGAAGATAACTTCATGGGAGCATATGAAGCTAAGACTTAAGGCTCAATTCCTACCAAGAGATTATGAAGTTCAAATCCACAAGAGACTGCAAAATTTGAAACAAAGGGAGTTAGATGTCAATGCATACACTGAGGAATTCCACAAACTTAGTTTGAGGGCTAGGAAGCATGAGAATGAAGTAAAGAAATTGGCCAAGTACATGAATGGCCTTAGACAAAACATACAAGATGAGATAAGTATCCTCACACCAGACACTGTTCACAAGTGTTTTCAGTTGGCATTAAGGGAAAAGGAGAAGATCAAGAGGAGAAGTGAGCAAAATTAGAAACATAGAGGTGGTAAAAACTTCAGAGGTAGAGGAACCTTTGGTAGAGGGAATAATACATCAAGAAAATGAAGAGAAGAAAAGCCAAGAGGGTAGTGGGGACTCACAAAGAGGAACATTTAGAGGATCCTTTAGAGGAAGGAGCAATTTTAAGGGCAGGTTTGGAAGCTCGGGAAGAGGAAATACAGTCTTCACCGGTAGGTGCTATCACTGCAATCAATTTGGACATACCATGAGTAGGTGCCCAAGAAAAGCCTCAAGTTCAACAAGCTCATAGATGGGTGAAAGAAGGACTTAATTGGTGCAAGAGGAGGACACTCAAAGTGAGACCTCTCCAATCAGCAAGGCAGGGCCAATGACAGATGGGGAAAACTTAATGATGAGAAGAACAATGCTCAAGATACCCCAAGCTCAAGAGCCACCACAGAGGAAAAGTTTGTTTAGGACCACTTGTAAGTCACATGGGAAAATTTGTAAAGTGATTGTGGATTCAGGTTCCACTGGGAACATAGTCTCAATTGAAATGGTGGATAAACTCAAATTGAAAAGATTGCCTCACCTCATGGCTCAACCAGGGTCAACATGTCTTAGTTGATGAACAAGCATGGGTGGACTTTGAAATTGGTAAGTATAAAGACAAACTACTATGTGACATATTGCCTATGGATGCTTGTCATTTGTTGTTGGGTCATCCATGGCAATATGATGTGAGAGCCAGTCATGATGGAGAAAAGAATAGCTATCTCATCACCAAGAATGGCAAGAAATATCAGATGGACCCATTATCTGATCCAAAAGAGGAAAAGAAAATAGGATCAAGTGTGATGTTGATGAGAGGTAAATATTTTCTCAAAGTATTAAAGCAAGAAGGTCATCAGGGCCATGCTATAGTGTTGAAGCCTAAAGATGAAGATAAGGCAGATCCAATGAGTGAAGTGCCTCAAGAAGTGCAAGGTTTACTAAAATAATATGCAGAAGTTGTAGGAGATGATATGCCTAATTATTTGCCTCCAATGAGAGATGTGAATCATCAAATAGACTTGATACCAGGGGCAAATCTGCCTAACAAAGCGGCTTTTAAAATGACACCTATTCAAAATGAAGAGATCGCCAAATAAGTGCAAGAACTCTTAGACAAAGGATTTATTAAAAAGAGCTAGAGTCCATTTGTTTTTCCTACTGTATTAGTGCCTAAAAAGGGAGGAAAATGGAGGATTTGCATTGACTCAAGAGCAATCAATAAGATCATTTTAAGGTACCAGTTTGCCATGCCAAGGATTGAGGACCTATTGTACAATCTAGGTGGAGCAAGATACTTCACAAAGGTTGACTTGAAGTCTGGTTATCATCAAATAAGAATCAGACCTGATGATGAATGGAAGATAGCCTTTAGAACCAATGCAGGCCTATATGAGTGGTTGGTGATACCATTTGGTCTCACCAATGCACCTAGTACCTTCCAAAGGCTCATGAATGAAGTCTTAGTTGAGTTTATTGGTAGATTTGTTATTGTGTATCTTGATGACATTTTGATATTCAGTATGTCCAAGGAGGAACACCTTAAGCATGTGGAGATGGTCTTGAAGAAGTTGAAGGAGGCTCAACTCAAGATCAACCTTGAAAAATGTGAGTTTTTGAAAACAAAGTTAGTTTACCTTGGTTTTGTTATTTCTCAAGGATGTTTAAAGATGGATCCAAGTAAGGTAGAAGCAATACTTAATTGGCCTTTACCTAGGGGTATAATTGATGTTAGGATTTTTCATGGAATGGCATCTTTTTATAGGAAGTTTGTGAGAAACTTTAGTCATGTTTGTGCTCCTATACTCAACACCATCAAAGGAGGGAATAAATGTCATTTTAAGTGGACAGAGGAAGCCAATAAGGGATTTGAATTGTTGAAGGCTAAGATAGCAGAGTTGCCAACCCTTAGATTATCAGATTTCAATCAGTTGTTTGCAGTAGAATGTGATGCTAGCTAAAGGGAAATAGGGGCAGTTTTAAGCCAAGAAGGTCACCCTATGGCCTTCTTCTCAAAGAAGTTAAATGAAGCTAAGAAAAGGTAATCCACATATGACTTGGAGTTGTATGCAATGGTACAAGCATTGAAGAAGTGGTGTCATTACTTGCTACCCAAAGAGTGTAGTTTTCACTGACAAACATGCCCTTAGTTTCCTCAATGGGCAAGAGAAGTTGGTCTAGAGACACCTAAAGTGAGTTGAATACCTACAATCCTATACCTTCACTATTAAGCACAAAAGGGCACAGGAAACAAGGTAGTTGATGCATTAAGTAGGAGAGTCATGACTATGCAGGAGATACAATTGCAAAGTGTGGGTTTGAGTGAGTTAAAAGACCTCTACAAGGATTATAAGGATTTTGCAGAGATCTATAGTGTTTGTTCTAATTTCTCTAACACCTTTCATGTCTCTTTAAGAATATATGATACAAGAGGGTTTTTTGTTCAAAGGACATCTTCTTATGCTCTATGAGACAAAATATTATCCAAGAAAAGCATCAAGGAGGTCTCGGAGGTCATTTTGGCATAGATAAGACTTTGGAGCAGGTTGGTAGGTATTACTATTGGCCCAAGTTTCAATTAGAAGTGAGAAGGTTTGTAGAGCAATTTACAATCTACCAAAGAGAAAAAGGATCATCAAGTAGTGAAGGTCTATATCAACCCTTGGTCATACCACAGAGGCCTTGGGAATGTTTGAGAATGGATTTTGTGTTAGGCTTGCCAAGAACTCCAAGGGGATTTGATAGTGTGTATATGGTGGTAGATAGGTTCAGCAAAATGGCACATGTCGTCCCTTGCAAGAGCACCAATGATGCCACCTATATTGTAGGCCTCTTCTTCAAGGAGATAGTCAGAATTCATGGTCTTCCAATAATTCATGGTCTTCCAATCAACATTGTTAGTGATAGAGATGTGAAGTTCCTAAGCCACTTTTGGAGGACACTTTGGAGAAATTTGGGCACTAAGTTATCTTTTTCATCTGCCTATCATCCTTAATCCAATGGTCAGATAGAGGTAGTCAACAGATCATTGGGTAACTTACTAAGACGTCTTACAAAACAACATGGGCAGACTTGGGATTTAGTACTCGGTCAGGTAGAATATGCATACAATGACAGTGAACTGAAGAACAAGTAAAAGTCCCTTTGAGCTAGTGTATGGATTTCATCCTAGGGGAATACTAGAGCTCAGAGATCTCAGTTCTATGGCACCTAAGAGTGAACAGGGTGAGAACTTTGTAGAAGGTATTAAAGAAGTGCATGATAAGGAAAGGCAGTCCTTACAACAAAAATCTGAGCAGTATAAGGTGCAGCCTGATAAAACAAGAAGGAATGTGCAATTTAAAGTTGGAGACTTAGTGTTATCATACCTAAGGAAGGAGTGACTTCCAAAAGGGCAGCCTACCAAGCTATTGATGAAGAAGAATGGACCTCTCAAGGTGGTGCACAAATATGGATAGAATGCATATGAAGTTGAACTCCCTCCCACCTTGGGTATTTCTCTTGTATTTAATGTATGTGATCTCTATCCATACAAGGGAGAGTCACAAACAAATCAGTTGGACATGTCATCACAAGTTAATGAAGATTGGGTGAGGGATTTGCCACCAAGCCAACCGGTCAAGTTGGAAAGTATCTTGGACACCAAGGTAGTAAAGAAGACAAGGAAAGGAGTCTACAAGCATTATCTTGTCAAGTAGGAAGGGTTGCTTGATTCAAATTCTATGTGGATGTCAGAATCAGATATACTTCAACATGGAGTGGAGATTGCAGACCTCATAACTCAAGGGACTTGAGTTCTTTGTCCTAGGGGAGTATGGTGTAGGACACCTAACACTCCAAGCATGCAATCTTGTTTTCTTCTAAGTTTTGTGTGTTGTCTTTTATGATGTAATAATGGACCAACCATTTGGGACTCAATAGAGCCATGGTTGACTTGTCCAAGTTTTTGATTGTGTCATTTGTGTTCAGGATGCTATTAGCCTAAGAAGTTGTAATGATAAGGTTGATCACAGTATTAGTACTCTGGATCATTGTCAACATGTAATAGGGGTCTATTTTTTTGTGTTTAGGACCTATAGGATTATTGAGGGCCTTCAGGAGCCTTGAAATGCACTTGAATGCAAAGTTGCATCTCAAGTGTCAAAAAGATGTAAAAGTTGTTGAGCAACATTTTGCAACTTTTTGTAAAAGTTGCATTTTTTATTATTGGCATTGCAAAGTTGGTTGAACCAACTAAAGAATCAGCATATAAGCCAAAATCTACTTCATTGTACAGGTTGGAGAATCTGGAATGCAAGAACAAGTTTTGTGTTTTCAAGAAATCTTATCTTTTCACTATTTTTGATAGTTTTTCCTTATTTTCATTGCTTTGTACAGTCCAATACGGAATTGTCAGAGAAATCTCATTGTAGGGAATAAGTGATTGTTGATTTTACTTTACAGCAAGGTATATTAGTAAGTTTTTTTGTGTTTGGTTGCAGAGATCTCAGTTATTCTCTGTAACTAGGTGTAAAACCCTTGCAAAGTAGGGTTTAAGAGCAAAATGGCTCTAACCTGAGCATCCGTTGATGGAACCTATTGAAATAAAGTGGAATGATAGGTTAGGGTCCATACATATTATTAGAGTAGGTTTTTTTGTCTTTCAGGCCTTTGTGGAGGAGCTACAATGAAGCCTTAGGCTCACCGCTAGGAGTTGGTGAGTTAGGACAACAGAAGATGTGCAAATTCTAAGCACATGTGGATTGGTGGAAGAAAAAATGATACATGGTTGGAAATCCCTCTGAGTTCCCTTGAATAATCCCTAATTATCTTTGGCAGGTGTTTTGACTGGTGAAGGGTTTTAAATCCATCTTTCCAAGTCACCCGGGTAGGCCTAAACCCTTGAAAATAGTGCAGTATTGGAAACCCCATGTGTACATATAACCTAGAAGAAATTTTCCAATATTGTTTGTAACTTTGAAAAGGGTACTCGAATCTACAATTTTTTTGTGGTGTTGTGTGGAAATTGTTTAAACTAAGCCCTGAAAACCGCCAAGGGAGGGCTAATTGAATTAGGCCTACTTGAGCCCGATGGAGACAAAGAGAGGTTAGGAGACCTTAGTGATGGTTGTGAAGATTCCCAAACCCCTCAAAGACATCAAAGACATAATATAAATGCATTTTGAGCACCAAGAACCAATTTGTGTATTATGATCCTTTGCAAAGGTGCTTGGAGCCTTAGGAGTGGAGTTGGAGATTGAGGTGGAACCCTCAATAGGCAGTTAGTTGTCAAAGCTCAAGTGGCTATACCTTGGAGGCAAGCCAAAATGGATCAGACCTTGGAGGTCTAGATAGAAAAACCCTTTACCAAGTACCATTGGATGGGCTTGAGGAGTTAGAGGGTTGAGTAGACAAGTAAACCAAGAAGGTGATTGGATCAAGCTGCAAGACTCTTTGCATCAAAGGGTTAATTTAATTAAATGTAAATTTATTTATTTTTTTATCAGTAAGAGGCCAAGGCCAAGAATTTTATTAATCATTTTTGAAATTATACAATACTCCACTCGTGCGGGCGCCGGTAGTTAAATGTAAATTTAATTAAAAGGAAGAAAGGGGAATTAATTAAATAAAGTGATTTATTTAATTAAAGGCTAGAAAAAGTTTAGGTGAATTTAATTAAATAAGTTGAGTAATTCATTTAATCAAATAGATGAAAATGAAGAAATTAATTAAATAAGATTTAATTAATAGGAGGATGGGGTTTAAATAAATATTAAAATATTTATTTAATAAGGTGGTCAGATTTATACATCTACAGTCTCAATTTTAGAAAAAGAAATATCTCAAGTTGATTTATTTTCTCAATTTAATTCCTTTTTGTAAATTAATTCCTTTTGTAGATTAATTCAATTTTGCAAATTAATTCTTTTTTTTTAATTAATTCCTTTTTGATGATTTAATTAATTAAATAAATAGGATAATTGATTAAAATGATTTACTTGGAATGATTAATTAATTAAATAAACATTTAATTAATTTAGAAGTATTTGTTTGTCATGTGACATTGATGATTGAGTAATTAATTAATTAGGTGCTCAAGATTGATTCAATTCTCTTTGGTTAGGACCTTGGTGATGTAGTCAAGATTAGGGGCCCATGGTTTAGATGACCATTTTTTAGGGTATTACACATACCATCATCTTGCTCCCTCCAGAGATGGTCCCTCTTCATGGTCAATGTGTCTCTCTCCTAGATCCACACCTATTGCTCTCATCAGACTAAGGCCCAGTCATCTCTCTACCCCTGCTACTCTGTAGCTAGAGCATCCTCTAGACTTCAAATCCTGGCCCTCATAACATGTGGGTCATCATCATCATCCTGTCTTTGTCCCCTACAACTTGGATCTTGTCCACCTACCTGTACAATAGGTACATCCTCAAGCTTTGGCATATCAGTATCGCTAGAGCTATCTCTGCCCTCACTGCTCGATGATCCTAACTTAGAATCATCATCCCCACTGGTTGACTTAGTGTATCCGCCAATGTCTATCTCCTCCTCATTACCTTCCTCATCACCCTCCTCATCCTCCTCCTCTCCTCCTACAGAAACAATGACCACAACTGCACCCCTAACACCATCTCCCACCCCTAACAGATCTCTGCTGCCTAATCTGCTGAGCTGTGATAGGAATGGTCGGATCTATTAGAGGGATAGGAGGTTGTCTTTCCCACCATGCGTCAAACTAAGGCGTAGTACCAACATCAACAACCCAACCCCACTATACTGCATGTAAAGAATCAAACTCAATAAAAGCAACATGTGGTTGAATGCATGCTCCCCAATCAGAGACCTCACATGCTACCCTAGCAAAATACATTGTCACATCAAGTACTCCCTATACCTCGCCAAACTGTCTAAGTACTCACCCAAGGAGGTGTACCTCAATAATACGTTGTGTATCAACTATAAGCCCAATCAAATAGTCTTGTTATCTATAGAAAGGTAAATGTTGAGCATCATCTACCCAACCAAGGCAATCCAAATATGGCTGCCATATGAAGTGTTGTAGTAAATCTATCCGATGTCTCCAATACAAGATGTTACATGTACCCCTATGTCTAATCCTTGTAGTATATATGTAAGCATACGTCTCCTCGGCCTAAAGCTGCACATGAGCCAATGGTCTAAAATCCACTATGTGCTCCCAAGCCCAAACCTAGAGAAAAGTCACACCACATCTAATGGATTTGTATGTCAAGTAAACTATCCTATGCATCTGATAATCTAGCATGGCAAGGAGGAAAGGTCCCCATGCATAAACACATCTCTCAATGATCATATCATGAATCACCCTGCCCCAACCAACTGGGAATCTGTGACATCTCCTATCTATAATAAGAAGACCCGCTATGAGATTGTAGAGAACCGCTGTTAGATCATCATACTCATCCTCTAGTTGTCCCCAGGCTATTTTGTAACGACCACTCATGTGCAGATCCTACTCATTACACTCAAAGAGCTGATATATTCCTGTGACACCTATCTTATGATCATAGATAACCCTCTCGTCGTGGATCAAGATATGAAGTATGTGCCATACATCCTCAAGTGTAATGGATGCCTCACCTATCAGAAGATGAACATGGCATGTCTCTCAGTGCCATCACTCAACTAATGCAATAATCAAGGCCCTATTGGTCGTCACCTCGAGCAAATGAAGAACATGATAAAGTCCAACCTGTCTAATCAAAGCAATATCCTCTGACAGTAATTGAATCTAAAGATCAAGCCCATTAGGCCTAGTTTTCTTAGTACCTAGCACACCGAGTGTCTCCTAAAGAGAAAAATGATAAATATATCAAATATCATGGTCAAACGACATAAATTTCAATAAGGCAACATAAAAAATTAACTAAACCAACGAATATGATATGTTTATAACTTTTGTGACATGTTTATTACTTATGCGATGCATTTAGAATGAATGCGCAACAATTATAACTTATGCGACATATTTATATCAAATGTGAATTTAACAGTCGATTGTACAATGTTTAGCTCCTATGCGACAAATTAAGATTTATGTGCAATGTTTAAAACTTATGCAAAATGATTAAAGCGTATGCAAAAACATCGAACTACAAACGTGAAATGCATAAAAATTTTGAGCTCACACAATTTTTGGAACTTTTGACTAAACAAGCAAAAAACAAGCAATTTTTTTTGGAAACATACCATGCCTCTAGTGCCAAGTGGTCTCTGGTATGATTGGACCCACTCAAACAGGTGAAGTCACGCTCTGTAGCCAGCCATTGCACTCAAATACTCGTAGAAAACTTTGAAATCACTCAAGAAGGCTATGAACTCAAATGAAAGAAAATGAAGGAGTGAAATTTCTATTTATAGCTCAAAAATTAAGGTTTTTCTCTTTCCAACGGTCGTGGTCCTCTTGAACTTTAATGCACGTGTAGGTCAGTCAAACGGACTCAAAATCGCATGAAACTGGAAACTATTACTTGCATGTTATCATTAAAATGGTCTCAATTTCAAAAAAAAATGACCACTTTTCCAAGGGGACATATTTACACCCTAAGCGTCACCAAGGCATACTAGCACAGAAAAATTTTCGTTTTATTTGAAATGACATTGTCTCAAAGAGAGGCAAATGTAGACACCTAAAAATGTCTCATTGATAAGATGCTAATTATTTGTCTAATTGATTAAATATATCTTTAATGATTTAATTAAGCTAATTATTATTCTTCTGAATTAATTCTAATCATCATTTCAACATTATTAATTATTCTATTTCCAGTTTTATCATCATTTAATCATTTAACCTCCTCTTAATTACTAATTAAATATTTATTATTTAATTAATTATGATTTAATACCTTTAATTAAATAATATTTTTTATTTTTATTAAATTCAATTTCTAAATAATTAAATAGTTTCTTTAAATTATTGAATTGACTAATTTATTCTTCAATTCCAAATCCCCAAATTCTAATTTTGTCTAATTTCAATATTCTTCTAATTCAAATTCAAATTTTAATTATAATTTCCCCAAATTTCAATTTCAACTAATTTCAGTTAATTTCAAATACATGTGCATTTTAATTTCACTTTTCGAAAATGAAAATTCAATAACATGCAAAATCAAATTGAATTTCTAAATCAGGTTCAACTTACATGCAAAGGGAATTGAATTTCAATTAAAAAATCCTACAACACATGCTAAATTTATAATTAATTGATCAGTTAAATTAATTGATTAATTAAATCAGTTAAATTCTCAATCTCTATTTCTATCTTTCAATTAGCTTTTTCTGAAAAGCATTCAACCCTTCATCTCCCTAGTTAACTCAATTAACTGTTCAATCTATTCATTTAACAATTCAATCAATTTAGTTCCACCTCCTAATCAGCAATTCAACTATCAATCAACATGTGAGCTCACTTGAGTTCCACCTCTCATTCAATCTTGTCTAAAAATCTATAAATTCAGCATCAATTCTCCATTTTCAACAATCACAAAGTTTGAATCTTTGTGCCATTTGCAAGTTAGCAATGCAATATCTAAGAGCCAGCATTCATCAAGGAAGAGAAGGACAATGGAAGCAACATGTAATTATGCAATAGGGGGTTTTGATTGAAATATTTTATAGCCTTATTGTCATGTTTGCATACTTTCATTGATTTATTTAGAATTCATTAGCTAAAATAGGATTCGTGACTTCCTATTTAATTCTAGTTAGCTATGGTGAATTTTATTGATAAACACAGCTCATTGGTTCTTTACCGATTGAGTTGATATATATGCTCCAGATGGCTCCTGATCGATATGTCACTTTGTCTTTTGGCAAAATGATCGGTACTACATGATAGCTCCTAATTGACATGGGTTAATCAGTTTTGCATGGAAGCTCCTAATAAAATATGCATTAAATAAAAAAAAGGTATACATTTATTGCAAATATTATTTTTGAAGTATTATTTTCTAATTTAGTAAGGATAAAAGTGGATGTTGTAAATCCGCCAGCTCAATATCAACATTATTATTATAATTTTGAGTATTAAGTTAAAGATTGACAGAGAGAAGGATTTAAATTTGAATGAAATCACTTGGCATTTCAAATATTTAAAATTATTATTGTGAAAGACTATACACATGTTACGACTGTCACCAACTTAGCAAATTAAAGAATAAGTTTTCAGAAGTGGCATAGGGATCATCCAATAAATTTTTCAATTAATGAGGAAACCTGTGTAATATCATTACTTGTGTTAAAACTCTGGCTCTTGGAATAGAAAACTATTCATTCTTTTTATGTAATCAAGTTTGAACATTCAATCTAGTAGAAGTATTTCTCAGTTGTGGGATTTGAAATGGGGAACAAGAGAAAAACAAAGCCATAGAATTTCAATCTAAACTCTCAGACAAAGAGATTGTTAGAACAAGCAGGCTAGTTGAATTTTATAAGAATGTACGAGGGTTTTGAGTTGGACATGGTAGAAGAATTTGTAAGAAACTTCGATGTAAATGTTATAAGAGTTAGCAAAGAAGTTATAGAGGTAAAACCTCAAATAATTAGTGAATTGTCAGGGATTCTGGCAGAAGGAGAATTGGTAAACAAAGGACACATTAATTTTGAAGAATTGATCAATTCATTTCATGAAGGGGGTGGACCATGACCTGAATTGTAGGTCCATAAAGGGAGCACTAAGGGAGCAAGTAGAAATTGTAAGGAAACTTGCAGCCAACTTTATGACAATTTCCACATAGCCCAATTTAGATTTCAACAAAATCAACACATAGAATCCACATGCAAAGAATAAACAACATACCTATAAAAAGTGGCACAAGATATATCCTGGTAAAACCCTCATGAGGAAAAAACCTAGCCTCCAAAAGCATCATCCACCATGTATTATCAGTAATGTATCCATTACATTATAATTGTGAAAGTTTATGAAACTCGGCCATCAACAAGCACTCCATGTGAACAAGCATGTAACCACACATCCCATGCCATGCTTCTAACCGCCACAAATGCTAACCTGGATAACTGACCAACCCAAACAACTACCCTTGTGGTTTCTTTTATAAACACAAGCTCCCCCAAAACCACCAAGTGGTATTACATCAAAACCATGTGATAATAAAATATAATACTTTTCCTACCTACCCTTGACCCACGTTTAATATTGGGTACTTCATCATAATTACATTCCCCAATATTAAATAAATACAATATAATAATACCAATGTGTCAATACAACTCATCAAGTGGTTACAAGAATATTCCTAGGAAATCTCTACATGTTGCACATTCATCTAGGTGCAACAATATAATATGATATTACAATATAATTCCATGTCCACGTCACACAATAATAAAATAATACAACAATGAAACATCATTATGTAAGGTATACAACACCATTTTCCCAACATTCTCCCACTTGTTGTATACATTGCACAAGGGCCAAGAAGTAATCTATCACACGAACAAGAGACTGGTCTCTCCATGCACATATACCATCATGGAATCCAAGTGCTCCATGTGCTCCATCAAGATACCTGCAACAAGAAACAAAGTGACCACCATCTCATACATGAATGCTCCCACCCTCCATCATGCCACTGCCACGGGACATGAAAAGGCCATCCAAAGAGAAATCCACACAATCTGTCACAACAAATGATAAGTCTTGCACCAACTAATATCTGAACACAAACACTAATCCAAAGGTATCCAATGCAAAGGTAGTTGTTTAAATAGCTAAAATAACACCCACAACAAGTGCTAACATGTCAAATATACATGCCTCCAAGGCATACACACCAAGTGAATAACATCCCATCAACATATGCAACCTGTAACATGAAACCATAAGCCCCAAGTACAATACCTGCCACATATGTACACCAAGGAACTCCCACTGCAAAGGTAATGTCATTATCAAAAATGAATCCACTAACAACATATCATAGAAGTGTAACCACGTAGTATCAAGAAAATCCACATCAATATGAACATCATGAAAACTGATAACCTGCAAGTACCACTCTCACACCATGTCTCCAACATTCTCCCATGCTCTCCACACCAAAAAAAGAAAGAGATAAAGGAACCACTATGCCATCTCCCACATGAAAACACATGAACACAAAACCAGTGAACACATAGCTCCAAACAAACTCCAACCAATGTGATGTGAATACGAACATCCAGGAAGATAACCAAAACAAAGAAAGAAACACTACAAATCAAAACTTGTAGTATGTCCTTCTACACACACCTCTAAATGCTAACTGTGTCAAGTATGATATCCTCCATAAAACCCCACATGAAAATCATAACAACACCCAAACACTGTTCAGACCCTTGGACAAAACAAACATATATAACATGTAATCAACATGGATGTAAGCCCTCATAACCAATAAGATCAAACTAAATATCCATTCCCAAGCCTAGGTAATACACTCAATAAACCATCTCCTAAACTAATATCAATGACTGCCACCACCATAATAATAACTCAAATGCATAAGGAGATAACCAATGCCAAACATCTCTTAAATGGACCCTTCAGAACTAATAAACTCCATGTAGCTCAAGACCCATATCAATGAAAGATAAACATAACATCATGCACCTAAAAGGAATAATGGTCTATACCTATCAAGTAGTAAACCGTCGAGTAGACCAAGAGTGGGGAATGCAAATGCTCATCCAAGATATACAATTCATCATGACTCGTCTAAGAATAATCTCCTCTCAAGTCCATACCAAGTGAATGCTCCTCGGTATTCTTGCTGAAAAAACAACCTACCTCAACACATGCCTCTAATCACAAGAGACTACTAGCATCACCAATAGCCTCCAAGTATCCATGAGTACCTGCAACCAATCAATCCATGCCAAACTCCAAATGCAATATAGCACCACCATGAAGTAATCAAGCAAATGATCATGTACCCAATCCAAAGAGAACTACCAAAATCAATGTCAAAGCTCCAACAGCAGAATCAAGAACATAAACATGACAACACAATCTAACCATCTCCTCCAAAGAGATAACATGCTCCATATGAACATATCCAATGACCATATCATGCCAAAACTCTAATCTAGAATCAAGAGTGCACCATGACATAATATCAACCATCCTATCAAGCAAGGATAACATGTCAAATGAAATCATAAACCACACCTCAACCAAGGACTCCTTAAGCCCTCAAGATGTAAACATCCTCAAATATCATGAAGATCACCATCTCCTACAAGTGTACCCCCGAATGTGAAAGACCCTTACGCAGCAACAGGATCTAAGGCATCCTCCAAACATATGCACACTAAGAAGATCATCCACCATCCAATGGTGAATACACATCACTACTACAAGCTCCCACTGAACAGTGATACCAAGCTCTCCATAGCATCATGATAACCATCTCTTAAATAAAGATCATCCAGGTCTACACACATACAACTGAAATGTCAACAATATCAAGTAAACCATGAACTCCATCTCAAGAAGATACAAAACCACCAACAAACAATCAGGAACCATTCCTACACCACCACATCATCACTGTCAAAAGCTCCCACTAAAAGTTTATAAACAAGCTATCCATGGCATCATGATAAAACCATCCTCTAACATGAGAATCAACCAAATCTATCTAAAAATCAAAGAACTAAAAGCATGCATCATGAGCTCCCAAAAGTCAAAGTAACCATGATCCTCAATCAAGAAGATACACTGCCATAACCAATTAGGAATCCAAATCAAATAATCATCAATCAATGCACCTACAAATACAATCATGTCATGACAAAGTATCTAAACACAAGAAACATCCATAGCATCATGATAATATCCACTAAACCGAGCATCTAACTCAATGTGTTCAACCTATCAACATCACATAGTCAACCATGTAGGTCCCCCATCATGACTGTACCTGGTAACAACATCTCTCCTCCTCTAAATGATAACAAAATCATAAAATCATGTGACCAAACCAAGCCACAAATCTAAATATGCATCAATAATGAAAGATCTATGGGCATAGACAACCCATAGCCAAGTCATAGGTGCAATCCTATAAGTAAAGACAACTCACAAAATTGCACAACTTGTAGACCAACCAATGCAACATAATTACCCAAACCAAACTAATATCCATGTCACCATGAGAGGAATCAAGATACAACGATGAGTGTATAATGACATCAAATCAAAATCTCCAATATGTAGCATGACATAAACTCATAATGTCACCATAGTCAAGAGAACCCATAAACAACTCATATCAAAATATCAGCAAATAAATCATGTCAAACCTACTCCAAATCTGACCCAATGTGTAGTTCTCTCCAAGAGCTTTCCATCGACTATTCAAAGTCCAAAATCCAACTCCATATGCTCAAGTTATGTTCCATAGAAGAAAAACAACCAATTAGGCTATAAATGCAAGCATTGACTCCAAAATAATTCTACCAATATGCCATCAAAAATAGTTTCACAACTTTTTTCTCCAATATGCCCACAAAAATATTTTTTTCAAATAACCTCTGGTGGGGCCCAATGACCGGGCCCACCCAATCACATAGGCATATAAATTTTACATGGCATATAAAAAATTCATTAGCGGCATTTAATATATTTCAAAGTTTTTATTCATAAAAATTTTATAAAAAAACTGGCTGACAATTTATTTATTTTAAATTGTTTGTTTGATTTTATTGGGGTTCCCCCACGGGATGGGGCCCCCGCCACTTATGTGGCCAGTGTGTTACACCCATTGTCCATGGATAGTGGGGGTAACACCACTTCCTATGGGTGGTGGTGGTACCACCACTATCTGCGAACAGTGGGGTACGGGGGTGGGGACAGTTCCCCCCCCCCCCACCCCCCAAAAAAAAAAAAAAAAATTCAGCCATTTCAATTTTTATTTTATTTTTTCATTTTTAACAAAAAAGCCAACAAGGTTTATAATGCAGGGTGTTTTTTTTTAAATACTATTTTGTGACGACACTCTACAGAGGTGATACGATCATACAGTACCATCTAAATATTTTTCAAACTCAAGCTCCTGTCATCAAAATAGGGTAAGTTATATATCAAAATTCATCTCCTTGCCTCTCTAATCACAGTCATGGGATCCGTTTTGTCCCACAGGGTCAAATCTGAAACTCCACCCCCAAAACCTCCAAAATGCAAATCAATGGAACCCCAATTTGAAATAGATTTTTATAACACTAGATCTGCAACAAATGCCCACAAATCTGCAACCCACAACCTGCAAAAAACCCTCATATCTTGTCTTGTCTTTCATTCTTACATGTATTCATGGATTCAACATCTAGATTTATAGCACCATAAAACCATATAGCTCTAACATCACTTGAAAGTAAACTTGCAACCAACTTTATGACATTTTCCACATAACCCAATTTAGATTTCAACAAAATCAACACATAGAATTCACATGCAAAGAATAGACAACATACCCATAAAAAGTGACACAATATATATCCTGGGAAAACCCTCATGAGGGAAAAACCCAACCTCCAAAAGTATCATCCACCATGTATTATCAGCAATGCATCCATTACAATACAATTATGAAAGCTTCTGAAACCCAACCATCAACAAGCACTTCATGTGAACAAGCATGTAACCACACATCCCATGCCATGCTTCCAACCTCCACAAATGCTAACTTGGATAACTGACCAACCCAAACAACTACCCTTGTGATTGCTTTTATAAACACAAGCTCCCACAAAACCACCAAGTGGTATTACATCAAAACCATGTGACAATAAAATATAATATTATTCATACCTACCCTTGACCCACATTTAATATTGGGTACTTCATCACAATTACATTCCCCAATATTAAATAAATATAATATAATAATACCAATGTGTCAATACATCTCATCAAGTGGTTACAAAAATATTCCAAGGGAATCTCTACATGTTGCACGTCCATCTAGGTGCTCTTAGGTGCAACAATACAATATGATATTACAATATAACTCCATCTCCACCTCACACAATAATAAAATAATACAACAATGAAACATTATTATTCAAGGTATACAACACCATTTTCCCAATAGAAATAGCTTGGAAGAACCCTAGAACACACTAGTATTGTGGTTGATAAAAAGATTCTATTGCAAAAGCAAATATGGGACTGTGCTAAGACTAGGCATGCGACTATTAACACACCTAAGGTATGAAAATACCTGGCTTGAAGCTAGAATTAATCTTCCAACTTTCCTATTTTCTCAAATTTCCACTATGATATCTAGAGTCAAGGATAAGGGTATTTCAATTAGATATCATAGTCTAATTCATCTAATCATAAAGTATCATTTCTTAAGAAATGAATCAGAGGAAGAAGGTGGCTGGAATTCATGTCTTCTCCTGTAAAGAAAAAGGGTAAAAAGGGACCCACGCTAAAAAGGGTTAAAATGGAAAAAGGGGAAACCTCAGAAAAGAAAATAAAAATAGAAATTGAAAATCCTAGGCCCACTAAAGAAGAAACATCAAGCAAGAAAAGGAAAGTAGAAATTGATGAGTCTAGGCCTACTAGAGTTACTCATAGCTCTATGAAAAGGGGAATTTGGGAGGGGATAGAAGAAAAATCTATCCCTATTGTTGCCAACTAGAAAGCTCCTCACACCCACCTTCTCAAACTCCTTGTGACCCTATTTCACAAATCCCTGTACAAAAATCTCTCAACTTTCTGAGACTCGAGACCCAATGTCAACTCATACTCTTGAAACAGAAACTGCAGATGTGACATTTGTTGAGCAAAGAAATGAAAATACCCTTAAGGAATCTTCCTAAAATTATTTCTATTGATGATAGTTCTTTTAATGATTGTGAAGCTCAACAATAACCCCAATCCTCCTCACCATCAAGAGTAGATACAAAAATACTTGAATCTCCTGATGAAGCTAAAATTAACCAGAATCAACCACCACCTTCCCAACCTCTTGACCAAACCCTACACTCTTCATCACCACAGTCTTTTATCATAAGGGAAGGTAAGGATGTTTTGATCAAAGAAGAAGTTCCACCTGAAATAGATAAGGGAAGAATGGAGGAAGATGTGGAGTTGGTGAAAGCAATGGAATTGTCCAAAGTAGAAGCTAAACTCACAGAAGCCGAGGGTAAAATGTGGTTCCTTGAAGAGAGTTTGAGGTAGAAAAATGAAGAGCTTCAAAAAAAATTAAGCGAACATAACAAGTACAAAGAGAGGCGGATGAAAAAAATAATAACTTGAAAAAGTAAATAATGGAAACAAAGGAGGTGCTCCACTAGGCTAATGCCCAAGTATTGGAAAATGTTGAAGAATTAAGAAAACTGAGGGAAAAATTGGAACAAAAAGAAGATCAACTGAAGAGACAAATGGTTCAGACTCATAACCATGAGGCCTCGACTTCTTCTTCTCCCCCTAGATATCTCTCCTTAACTACTTTAAAGTACAAATAGAAAATTGAAGAATTGACTAAGCAACTTGAAAAGATGGAGAAGTAGAAAAATGATGCCACACAAAGACTAGAATAGGTAGTTGAATTGTCCTCAACATTGATGGCAATGAGAAAACCTTTTGGAATTTATGCTTTGTTTTTAAAAGAAATAATTCTACAATGGAAGATCAATCAGTTAGTGCTAGACAGAAAAATTGAATATGATGATGATGATGATTTTCCTGAGGATTTTTATAGAAGTGACCCTGGCTATCAAAATCAAATGTGTGAATATTATTTGCATAGTTTCCTTTTAGGTCACTTTTATCAATCTTTCCTAGATATATTTGTTGGAGAAATTCATATTAGAGCATTTTTCTCTGTGTTACAAAACCAAGTTGAGTGGGAGAATAGATTAAATCAATACAAAGAGGCACAAAACAAATTAGGCCTCCCCATCAAAGATGAAACACCCAAATTCATAGCATTTAGGACTAAATTCACTTCCATTTCTCAACTTAATAAGGTACAACTAGTCTATAAGAAAAATCTTGCAACAAGTATTCAATATTTTAGAGATGTGCAAAATCAACTTCCTTACCATGATTTGCAAGCATCCAAGGTGAGGTATAATACTATTCTAGTTTAGTTGAGAAGGAGATAACCTATTTCTCCTCACAATATCACCTGGAGCTTCACCAGAGTGAGATCAGTGGTCGTAATTATAGAAGAGTAGCAAATAGATTGGATAGGGATGGGATTCTGACCATCATTGATTCTTATGCCATCGCCAAGATTGAATGCACCAAGAAGCTTTGCAGGAGAAATTATAAGGGAATGGACTGACAAAGTGGAAGAATGGAATGGATATGTTCCTCCTAGAGTCTACCATAAGTATAATTTTAATTGTCTTGATCTATTCCTCTAGATTGAAGCACAGAACAAGGGTTTGCCAAATCCACCACCATGAGGACATGGTTTACAGCAAGAGGGTGAGGATGATTAGTGCTTGGATATGATATTTTTATAATAATTTATGCTTAAAAACTCTTAATATTTTGTTATTAATGTGCCTGGTGGCAGATTTTATACATGCATGTTTATTGATTTTGCTTATATACTTTGCTAATTAGATGATATATGTATAAGGCAAAAGTGGTGAACCACTAATATATTAATATAGTAATAGATAACAAAAACTAGTTCAAAGAGAAAACTGGAGGAAAGATCCAGTAAGAAAACCTCTGGTTATAGCTCAAAAACAATCAGGATGAAAAGTACCTAGAAACATCTACTACTAATCTAGTTACGAATTTACAAATTCACAAGTACAAGACCAAAATTACAAGCTTGGTGAAGGTGACATATTGATATCATACAATCATAAATAGTGTCATGAGAAGAAGGCCAAGGCACCAAGCAGCTGATCTTGGCAAAATTGAGCAAAACATAATCCCAGAAAATATTTTGCAAACCTCCCACAAAAAAGGTTATACGTGATAGACCGTATTTTTCCATGGCTTGCAACTTGACTTCATTTTCATCTTGCTATTCTTGAAGGACCCCGACTTCTTGTGTAGGCGAGAATTATGGGTTATTGTCTATCTCAAAGTTATCTGTCTTTATCGTCCTTGGAGGATTGTTGAGATCAAGGTTGGAGACTGCCTTTCTTCATGAACATGAGAACTTTCAGCAACAGGGACATGTGGAGGAGGGGGAACATTAACCTAAACATGTGAGTTGTGAGTGCCTGAGGGACATTGAGGTGTAGGAATATTGTCTATGTAATCATGGCGTAGCAGATATAACAAAGAATTGACCTTTTTCCAAACTATGTCTACCATATCTTGCCCAAGAACCCTGTTGTGTCTGTCCAATGCTTGTTGAAGGAACCTAACATTCTGCATGTCCAATGTGTGTTTGATATTATCATACACAGATATATAAGCATGACCATTGAGAAGAAAGTGGCGAGGAAAAACACCCCCAATATGTGCTTTCCCTTTCCATAAATCATAGTGCTGCGCCGCAAGCAAGAGTTTGTTACCTGGAAGAAACTCTTCTCTGACAACCCTATTTTCAATTAATTCAAGAGAGCCCAACGAATGTAATAGGTCAAGGGAATTTGACAAGAAAATGGAAAGCAATTGAGAGGGGAAAATAATTATTCTTGCCAATAGGAAAATAATTTCATCCCTAATTAACCTTTTGATACATTTACTGACCTGGTAATTTTGGGCTTTGAATATTTGTCGTAGAATATCATTTGAAAATAGTTTTGTGAAGGGCATTTCCCATTGTTCAACTGCAATTTTGACCCTGTAATCCCGAGGCATATATTCCATATGCGCTAGTCGATAGCCTAAACACCAATGCATCGTTTGAATTTCACCTTCTTCTGAGTATGAGTTTTGCTGCATTTGAACCAGGGCTTATTTCCCTGAGCAATCTGCATCTTTAAACTAATTTGTTTTGAAATGGTTTCGAAAGACAAAGTAAGGTAGAGATTTATAACGAAAATTATGGCAAAACTTATCCCTTATTTTCGAGACTTGGAATAACATCATTACTCAAAGTGGCAAAATCAATACTACACATTTGGAAATCTGACACGTATCGGCCACTTTGGAATTGAATGAAATATATTTTAATGAAGACTTCAAAACACCACATAATAACCCTCTTAATAATGTTAAAAGGCATTTCACATGTGTGAACATTGGACACCAATGGATGAAATGTTGACATACGTATTTACCCATGCCGAACATTAGTTACTATTATTTCATTTCAGGTGAGTGCAAGATTTAAATCTTGTTGAGTAATGATGCTCTTCCGTAGATGTAACCTTTCCATAATTCATAGTTGCCTAAGCATATTCAATGTCATGTAAGTGGCAGAAATATAATAAACAGTTTTGTACATAATGAGAGTACTTCATAAAATTGGAAACGAATGAACTGAATTTACCTCACTCTTGTAATACCCTAAAAATGGTCACGTAAAACCATGGGCCCCTAATCTCAACAACATCACCAAGGTCCTAACTAAAGGCAATTAAATCAACTTTGAGCACATAATTAATTAATTCTTCAATCATTAAATGTCACATGGCAAGTGAATTATTCTATATTAATTAAATATTTATTTAATTAATAAATAATTCCAAGAAAATCATTTTGATCAATTATCCTATTTAATTTATTAAATATCCTAGCATATTTAATTAATTAATAAATTTGCCATTAATCATAAAAAAAGGAATTAATTTATTACAAAAGAGGAATCAATATGCAAAGCAAGAGTTAAAATTGAAAATAAAATAAAAGAATTGAATTGAGAGAGAAATCAAACTTGAGATATTATTTCTTCTTCTAAATTAAGAACTTGAAATCAAAAAAGCAATTAAAGGAATTTTATCATTCTCTAAAATTGGAACTCGAAGCTTTTGAGAAAACAAGTTCGGTTGCATTGAAAAGACTCTTTTCTTGAATAAATCAAAGAATATGCATAGAATTACCTATTTTCATCTCAAGTGCATGGAATTAATTGAATTATATCTCTAATGCAAACTCAAACTTATAATCTGAATGCATTTCAATTAAATTATAATTGGAATCTATCTCAAGGTTAACTAAATTTGATTTCTCAATTATTTCAATTATCCTAAATTGTGCTTTTTCTTGATCTCTCTTGTGATTCTCTATAAATCCACCCTTCATCTCTCATTCAAAACACCTTAAAGATTTATTGTTATTATACAGTTTTTGCTCTGGAGTCATTGAAGATATTGTGCTTGCTTTTTGAGATTATTGCATCTTAGCTTTTCTTTTTGCATATTTAGTTCAATTATGATTGCTTGAATTCATATAGTTTACTATTCATCCCTCTAGCATAATCTTGCATCCATTTAGCTTAATATCATGCTCATATGGATTAAATCCTTTGTATTGGTGTAGTCTAGTCACTGGTATTGTTATACAAATATGAGAGAAAGTCTATACTCGCATCTTTTAGAAAGCAATTGGTCGATTTGTGATGGTTTTATTATTCATACTTATATCTGTCTAACCATACATGTAATGACTTAATTGAAGTGTTGTGTCTTGCAGCTTACAGATAGTTATTCCACTTTTCACACACATAACTCTAAGTTGAGTGACTCTCCTCCTTCACAATGTCCTCTAGGTGGGGAAATAACTTTAGTTCAATGCCATTAATTGTCAAATCCACTTCTAATTTATTACAACCCATGTTTGCTAAACTGTCTACTAGCTTGTTGCCCTCTCTGTATGAGTGAGATATGCAGTATTTTTCAAAGGAATCCAAAAGGGCCCAAGCTTGTTTCAAAACATAATTAATATGCCAATTGTAGGATCTTCAATTTTTGCATGCATTAAAAATTATTGAGGAGTCCCTTCAATATGAATTCTTGAACATCCCAAAGATTTGGAAAGTATCAAACCACTTAGGAGTGCTTGTGCTTCAGCCATATTATTGGTCCCTGGGGGTAAAGAAGAGGATTTAAATGATTTAAAATCACCTAGATGATCCCTAATGCATACACCAATTCCCGACTCACCAAAATTACCTCGGGAAGACCCATGAAAGTTTACCTTTACAAATTTTGAACTTGGGGGCTGCCAAGTAATAAGAGATCTGTCGATTTTTGGCTTAGAGGATGAAACCAAGTTTTTAATAGGTAGTAGTAAAAGTAGTTTCCATTGTTTCATAATATTTCCATCCCATGAGGTAAAGAGGGATGCACCACAGTAATGTTTTTGTACATATGCATTTACAAGTTCTGAGATAGATTTCTCAATTACCTCTTGCACTTTCTGAATAGGAGATATAACTTTTCTGAAAATTCTTTTATTGCGCTCCCACCAAATGGACCACAAAACAATGGTTGGGGTAACCTTCCAAATGGAAGAAAACAAAGATGATGAATAGAGAGTAGTTCATGCTTGGAAAAGGTCTCAGGTAGTGTTTGGTAAAGGCATAAGAAGGTTCAATTTTTCCATAATGAAATGCCAACACTGTTGAGCAAATGAGCATTGGATAAATAGATAATCAACAGTTTCAAAAATGTTGTCACATAAAATACAACAAAAAGGTTGTGCAATCTGCAAACTAACTAACTTGTCACTAGATAGAATTTTCTTACGAAGGGTCAACCAAGAGAAGCACCCTGCCTTTGGCAGAACTATGTTATTCCAATAGAAAGAATACGCTATGTGTGTCTATTGTTGATCCATCAAGTGTCGCAAAGTTGTTTATCAAAATTTAATTGAGAAGATACCATCCTTAGATGGGGCCCAAATGACTTTATCTTTATTGTTTGATAAGAAAACTATCCTTTATGTGAGAAGATTTTGTAGTAGCCTCCTTTGACTATTGTCAATGAGTAATTCTAAAAAATCTTTCCAAATGACCTTACCTAAATGTATCTCAATTACATTGACATAATCAATTAATCTAGACCCCCATGTAAGAATGAATGTTGGGATTACATCTTTCAACTGATGGGTAAGTGTGACTAAGGGGGGATAACCATTCCATGAATCATTCCAAAAATGGATCAATTCACCATTATGTACTTGCCAAGATATATAAGTTGTTACTACTGCCCTTGAAGCCATCCACATAGCTGACCCAACTAGAGGATTAGATATAGTAAGAACTCTGAGAGGATTAGGTGAGTCCAAATACTTTGCCTGCATGATTTGGAACCATGTATTATTAGGATTTGAATACATTTTCCAAACTAATTTGCCTCCAAAAGCTTTATTACACTTAGCCAAATCATGCAGTCCTACTCCTCCTATTTTCTTACTATGAGCCATGTTAGTAAGGGAGACTAATGGGATCTTTTTCTCCTTAGAGAGATTACCTTTCCATAAAAAATTCTTGATTATTTTCTCAATTTTGAGGATCATTGATTTGGGGTCCTTGAGTACGAAGATATAATAATTTGGAATGGTTGTAAGAACAGTTTTAATGAGGAGAATACGACCTGAAAGGGAAAGCCACCTAGTTTTCCATGTTGAAACCCTCGATTTAATCCTTTCAATAAGACTGCTCCAATAGGATGGATTGTTAGATCCCATAAAGAAAAGAATACCTAAATATGAACAAGGGTTCTCCTCAACCTTAAAGCCCGCGATTTTGGTAATCTTTCTTTTAACATTTGCTCTTCTGTTGCAGATGTAAATCTTTGATTTGTGTGCATTTATTTTCTAACCTGAGGTTGAAGTATACAGTTCCAAGGTATTTTTCATCTCTTTATCTTCATGAATGGTATATTTTCCATACAAAAGAGTGTCATCTACAAAAAGAGTGTGTGTGACTGAAAAAGATGTAGATGGGATGTGAATACATTGCCCAAGACATCTTTCTTTATTAGATCTTATTAACTTGCTAAAATATTTTGCCATGATAATAAAAATAAAGGGAGACAAAGGGTCCCATTGCCTTATCCCTTTAGTAGCTAAAAATAATCCCAATGGTGACCCATTTATGACTATAGAGAAACATGCACCTGAGACACAAGCCTTAATCCATTTGCACCATTTTTTAGAAAACCCAAACTTATGTAGAATTTTTAAAAGAAAAACCCAATCTACTCTATCATATGCTTTCATCGTATCAAGTTTGACTACAAAAGAAAACAATTGAGATGAATGAACGAAATGAAGAACTTCATGTGCAACTAGTGCCCCTTCCATAGTCTCCCTTCCTGGGACAAAACCGCCTTGCTCTAGAGAAATGGCTTTTGGAATTAAATAATGTAATTTCAAACAAATTGCTTTTGTGATAATTTTGTAGATTGTGTTACATAATGAGATGGGCCTGAATTCTGCAAATGTCTTGGGATTCTTTATTTTGGGTAAAATTGCTATGTTTGTCGCATTGAAATTTTTTAGAATAGAAGTATTTCTTCTTGATTCCTCAAGAGCTGCCAACAGATCAAAACTTAAGACATCCCAACATTTTGGGAAGAAGAGAGTAGTGAAGCCATCAGGGCCCAAGGCTTTATTTGGAGCTAGGGAAAAAACTACCCTCTTAACTTCTATGGAAAAAGGCTTCATAAGATACTCATTATTTTGTTGACTAATGATGCATGGAATACTATCGAGAACTTCTTGGTCATTAGTATTCAACTCTAGATTAGTTGAAGGAGGAGGAGCTAAAAAGTTTTTAAAAAACTTCACTCCTTCATCTTGAATATCCTTTGCATTAGCAAGTGCTATGTCTGATACAACATCATTGACTATGAGAATAGAGGTTGCTGCTCGTTTTTGTTTGGCTGAAGGATGGAAAAACTTTGTATTTATGTCCCCTTCTTTTAGCCATTATCCCCTATATTTTTTACGCCAATATGTTTCATCTCTTTTGCATAGTTCTTCCCATATTGATTGCAACTCTTTTTGTTTTTCATGAGTGGCCGGGTCCAAACCATGAAGTATAATATGATTATGATTCAGTCAGCTCTTTTGTAATAGTTTTTTTTTTTAGTAAATATATTCTTGAACACTCATACATTCCACTCCTTGATTTTCCCTTTTACATACTGCATCTTCCTATGAAATTGAAATATTTTAGTTCCATTATGATGAGGTGCACTAACCCACCACTAATGTAAAAGAGGAAGAAAATGTGGGTATCTGAACCATATTCTTTCAAATTTGAAAGAAGGTCTATGCAATGAGGGCATAGAAACTGTTGAAATTTTTAGTGAAATGGAAAAATGATCTGAGCATATAAGAGGCAACATCTCTTGACTCAAAGCTATATGTATGAGATATCCATTGATATGACATGAGAAATCTATCTAGTCTCTCTGTAATTTGAGAAAAGTTTTTCCTTTTATTTGTCCATGTGAATTGTCCATTCGTAGGTATGATGTCTTTCAGATCATTATCAGATATAAAAGCCACAAAATCCTCAATGGTCTTAGGAGGAGGACAAATACCACCACTTTTTTCTTTATTTGAAACAATAGCATTAAAATCTCCAGCTAATATAATTTTCTAATTTGCAAATTGTTGAATGAGGACAATCAAAATGTCTTATAGTCTCTTTTTTCTCATGAGTGGGAGAAGGACCATAAACATTGATTAATTTGAAATAAAGGTCAAAATTGTGTATATTCAAAAGTTGCCAATTACTCCCTTCATTAACTACTTGTGCAGTGATTGATTTCAGATTCTAGAGTGTCATAACACCTCCAAAGGCACCCAAAGCAAGTACATGAGCAACTTTCCAATTAGACCGTTTTTGAGTTGTTGCTTGAAAGGTATCATGGGAAGTTTTTGTTTCTTGTAACAATATAATGTCAGCCCCTAAGGAATCAAGTTGTTGATTGACCTAGTTCCTCTTGTCAGAGGCGTTAATACCTCTGGTATTCCATGAAATGATTTTCATTTCAGCCTAAGAGAGAAAAATGCTCTCCTCGACCTCTTAGTGACAAAGAATTTCCCGTCTAAAGTGGTTTGAATACCTACCTTGATTTCCTCCTTTATTTTAGCTAATTTTGACTTTCTTCCTTTTGGCTTTGGGGTACTCTGAGCTGAGGTAAAATAGCAGGAGATTGAGAGATAGAAAGGTGTTGAGAGAAATCAAACTCTAATTCATGTTGTTTGTTGTGATCCTCTTTAATAGAGATCAAACTTTGATTCATGATTACTATTATGAACCACTTGTGGGGCTGAATCCATGTCCAGTACATGTTGTTTATTTTGATCCACCTACTGGGATAAATTGGAATCCAATTCATGTTGTTGATCTAGAACCTCTTGGGGAGCATATTGGCGAGAATTTTGTTGATATTTCATCAAATTATTTGTATCATCCTCTTAATTTAACACTTTGTCTGCTATTTCATCAAACAGTTGGGAGCCTACTAACTGCAACAAATCATCAACAACTTGCTCTAAATTTCGTGGTGGTTTTTGTGCCTGTGATTGTTGATGCCAGAGAATTTTGCATTGCTAATTGATTGTTCCCTTCCTTAAAGTATGCATAATGTCAATTAGATGGCTCTTATTTAATAGGCTATGAACTAAGCCTTCCAAATATGTAGAAGGAAATGATGATAAGTCAACATTTGTCTTGGAGAAACTCTGCAGTGATGGCCCAGAGGATGCCATAATCTTATGCATCTGCATGTTGGTATGACTTACCTCAAAATTGATATTCTCATTTGGGGACTGAGGATATGTAAGTTAAGGAAGGAACAAACTCTCTTTTTTTTATTAAAATATTTGGGGAACAAATATTATAATGTTGACTTTAAAAGCTAGGAAAATATTCCTCAATGTTTTTGCAAATAGATAAAAGATGTGATCTTCTTGTGAAAAATGAGTGTCCTGTTTGCGATCAAATGTGGCTCTAGTGTTAGCTTGTAACTGAAAGTTGGGGGCACATCCTTTAGCTAAACTATTAAGATATGAACAGAGCAATGGATCATAGGAATGATCATCACAGGCCCTTATAGATGTGCATTGAGATCCCTGACACTAGGAATTAAAATGACCCAAAAATTCAGAGTGGCGGTCAACTTATTCAAACTTTTCTATAATGATGGATTGCTCCCTATTTCCATATTTGGAAACAACTGATAAACTATCAGGAAAAGGATTTGAAAGATCGAATAGCAAGCACATTCGAATTGGAAGATGGGTCATTTTGAAAGGAATGAGATCATGTTTAACAAAAATTCCCAATTGGTTTGAGAAGATCTCGATTAATTCTAGATCTTTGTATTCCAAGGGTAGGGATGGGAACAAGATCCAAAAAGGGGAAACCTAACAAATGTCTGAATCTTCCTTTATGTTTGGGATCCATGGGACCATAAAGATACCAAAACCCTCACAAAACTAACCTTTAAATCTATGAACCTGATCTCTGTCTACCTTTGACTCAAAGATGGCTAGAAAAAAATCAGATGCACTATCAATGTAGAAGATCTCTTTGATCCCTTTTCAAAACTTATTTGCCCAAACAAATAAAATAGATGGAGAAGGTGAGGATTGGTAGATCTTACCAATAAGCGCTCATTCCTTGAGACGTGAAATTTGTGGGAGAAGCAGATGATCAGGGAAATTTACCGAGTTGTGTGGGTTCTTGGCAAGTGTATCCATGCTTTGCATAGATTCATTCAAGATTCATTTCCTTCTCCAAACTTTTATGTTTTGTAAATTTGGTTGTTGCTCAACCTTCCTTGTGAGATTTGGCTTGAAGGGCACTCTATCTTGAGGAAATATATCTTTAAGAAAATGAGATCTCCCAGCATCATGAAGGGGAATGTTGTTTGGGCAGGATAGAAAAGAAGGTTTGTGCAATGGAATAGAGTTAGGTCATGAAAGGAATAGCTTATGCAAGGGAATGGTGTTTGGCCAAGATAAAAAGGAGGGAATCTGGTTGTTAGACAAATTCCCATGGGAGCCACAAGATTTAAGATCTACCTTAGAAGCCTTACGCAGATTCTCAAAAAACTCGTTGACTTTGTCTAGTTCATAAAAATAGTTAGTCCAAGAATCATCACAACTATCAAAAGTTGGTTGCTTCTATTTGAAGTCTTTTGAGCAGTCTATATTGTTGCGATGGTAAATAATGATATAAGCCCTAGAAATATTTGCCCTTCTGGCCTCTGTACCCTCCACCAACTCCATGACATAGCTTGTTCCATCCTCTGTCACTATTCCAGTATCTGGACTGGTATGAATTTTCAAAAAAAAATCCCGCTCACATCCATCTACCACTTCTAGTCGCTCATGTCAATCTGCCACTTCCGATCACTCACGTCCATCATCCTAAAAGGGTAGCAGTAAAGTCTATTCCTATACCCTGGGTCAAGAGAGTAGACATTGGTACAATATTTTGTAAGGAAACTGACCCCCCACCTTTTCCACTACGAAGCTGAGTCAAACATGTGACCTCAAGGGAGAAACCCCCAAGTCCCATTAGATGATATATATTAGAAATGCTATTTTGTGATTAAATGTATTACTTTCATTATTAATCGTTGAAGGAATAGCCGATATTCAAGATTGTTGCAATTATATTTGTTCTATTTTTCTTGCATATATTTTCAGTCGTGTCGAAGCTATTGCGAGACATGGAGTTATGAACTTTTTTTTCAATGACATGGAATGCTCGGTAACTCTTGATCACTCCAGCTAGATGTTATCTTTCGTCTTCTCCAAGTCTAATTCTATCGATTGTTCTATGAAACTTCAAGTTTCATTTTGAGTAATAAATGGATTGTAAAGTCTTTTGTAGTTTAGGCTAGTTGTTGTTACTCCTTTGGGAGGTTAACATTGCATTTTGAATTTGAATAAGGATATGTATATATATCCTTTGGCTTTCATCAGAAATTTAGTTAGCTAGATCATAAGTTAGTCGTCAATTCAAAGTTTTATTTGTGTAATTCCAAAACTTGTTTTACTCCCTCCTGGGATCCAATTGCAATGAAAATTTGAAGTTAATCTAAAATATCTATGTTCAGAGATCCCACCAGAGGAAGAGCAGAGTCCGCTCAATTGAAAGGAGGTAATCCTAGTTTGATTTCATTTTTATCTCAATTTTGCATGTTGATTCAGTTACATTTTTCCTTTGTATGTTCATGGTAATTTTAAGAAGCAAAAATCAATTGCAATCTATAGTTTTCACTCATATTTAGTAGCTTTCTGAAATAGATCAAGTTATTTATATAAGTTAAGATTCATTCTTTGATAGTTAAGTTCAGATTTGTTAAGTGGATGCATTCTTAGTTTCATATTAATCTTGTTAGAGTAAATGAAAATGGTGACTAAAGTTATGATTAAGACAAAGACTTTGTTAAACTTGTTCATGAGATTAGTTTACTTTAAAAGTTTTGTAGAATAAATTTCATTTTCCTGCAAGCAAAAAATAGATTTCATTTTTCAGTAAGTAAAATAGAATTTGAATTTGTGATGTAGTTATATATGTTAGATAATTCCATGAATTAAGTTCTAATAATGTCTTGTTAAGATTGTACCTAAGTACCATAGTCCTCCTTAGAATAGATTTAGGATTCTCAATTCAATTTAGGCAATTCTTATTAGCATAAGACTTTGTTCTTAAAGAGATCCTGAGAGCTCCTAACAAAGCATGACTAAAGAAAAAGTCAATGTTCTCAGTGCAAAAACCCCCAACTTAAAATCATCCTTATCGCATATATCTCTGACACACACCTGGTTTGATATTGAAAAGAATTAAATGATGTGAGTTGTGACACCAATGACCTCGCCCATCAATAAGTATGTCTACGTGGAGCGATACTAATGCTTGAAAGGGGTTTAATTTAGTAGATATGTAATTAATGGCAATGAATCTATATGGAAATAGATATAACTTAAATTGAATGAAATACAAAAGTAATGGACCAATGGGCCTAATGAAAGCTATGAGTAATGTAACTAAATGATAATGTGCTTGATGGGATGTAAAATGTACCTAATGATTATGGTGAGCTAAAAAAGAAAAGAAAGAAGGGGGATGTATAACTAAAAAGCTAAAGGATGAATGAATATGCACCTAATGGAACAAGAATGGATGCACTTAATGTCAGATGAATGCAGCTAGGGTTATTGAGATACAAATAATTGAAAGTAATTTATTTTAATGAAAATGAAATATGTAATGAATCTAATGATGAAGGGGAAATAGTTAAGACTAACAAGTCTATAGTATGCCCCGATGCAATCTAGTATGACCTAAATGAAAATGATTTATGTATTAGGAATGTAGATAGACATGTGGGTGATAAAATGTTTTGAGCCATAGTACATAGTGAGAGGAAGAAGAAGGGGGTATGAATAAATTGGGGCCTTAGGAAAAATGAATGGTGTAGGTATGTAAGTGAATAGTGAGGTGGATGGGGGTGAGATCAATGGAAAAAGGTTGATGGATTTATGTAGGGGGGATATTGAGAGGTGAGGTAAATGCTTTGATATAGAGTAATCTTTTTTTTGATATGGCAAAGGAAGGTATGCACCATTGGTTATAAAAGCCAAGATGACACGGTTTCCTTTGTGTGGACTAGACTGTCAAACAATAGGTTATCTTGACACATGAAAGTTCAAATATAACCAAGATGAAACATATGAGGCATGAAAATATGAAGATATCCTTATGCACACAAGACTTTGGCAAAGACTTGGTTGGTATATGCAAAGAACAATTGTCATAATCATGCCACCATACTCAAGTTTATAACTAAAATTGTTGGACCATGTATAAGAGAACCATCAAACATGCCACATAGCAATAACTATGCCCCAATATACACCAATGAAGACACACCATGACATAGAAAGATGAAGGTAGTCTTAAGTAGGTATAGCCATAGGACAAAAGATAAATCAAAGAAAAAGATCAAACAAGAAAATAAATTAGGTTTCCAACACATCTCTTGCCAAGAGGTAGGACATAAAATTGAATAGTAATGCCAAACATGGGAATAATACAACCCTATGGGCATGATGGGAAAAGGGTCATTGATAGGTGTTAGACATGATGACCATGAATTGTGCATGAAAATGTCTTGAGTCTAAATTTATGTGAAGCACTACTAGTGTGTGTTTGTGATATGTATAATTTGAGTAAGCTCAACTTGGTGGGAAGCTCAGTGTGATGGGATTAAGCTCAATGTAATAGGTTGTTCCTTATTCATGGTATTTGGATTACTCATCGTCTCATTATGAGACATGAGAGTGGAGGGATGGAATAAAAGGACTGTAAAGTGATGTATGAATGAAAAGGTGAATGAGGAGGAGGTGAAGAACTCCTACACAAATATGGAATAATTGGGGATGAGTGACAAACTGATGGATTAATGAAGGGTTGGCTGAAAAAATCACTCTATCCAAAAGTATGACTCATGGGAGATGGTGTGAGGTGGAATAGGTAAGTAATAAGTATCCAACTAAATGGTGGATTCAACTTATTTACCATGGCACTCGTAAACAGGTTTTCACCAAGGTACTTTCCCATAGCACCACAAAAATGGTTTTCACTAATGGATGAATTATTTTTCTTTATTATTTTTGTGATTTTTTTTTTTTTTTTTGGTATTATTTGATTATTTAAAAATTGGGATACTCTTAGGATTATGCTTAAAATATTTTGAGATGGATGATTTTCATAGGTCGTCCAAGGGTTCACCTTCTAGTGTAGTAAATTAATAGGCCCTAGATCCATGATTAATAATGATAATGAAGATCCCTAACCAATTAGCCTAAAATATACCTATCTTGTCTTGATCTTGAAGATTCCTCTTATTTTCTTCAAGCATAAGTTGCCAACTTCAAACTCATAGGATTTGACCTCTTTGTTGTACATTAGGTGTAAGCGATTTTCATATACATAGAGATGATTTAAGGCATTGAGTCACCTTTCATCTAGCAACTATAATTACTGTGTCATGCAACTTGATAATCTTCCTCACAAAGGTTGTTCTATATTGATACCCTTAGTGAGTAAAGCTTGATCTCAATTGGTAGGACAAATTTGAAACCAAAGACTAAGGAATATGGAGTGGCTCTGGTGGGTTTTTGATAGGGTAGGATTGAGTTGCAAGTGTCAATCACAACCAACTTCATTAACTTTCTTTTTAAATATTTTGAAAAGGGTTTTATTAGAAGCCTCAACTTGATGATTTCCTTGCAAGTAGTAATAAGTGGAGAAGCGGTGTTGGATGTTGAATTGTTGGCAAATTTTGCAGACATTTTGATTTTTTAAAGGCTTGCCATTATTAATTATGTGAGATTTTGCCAAGATAAAGAGCTCAATGAAAATTACAATAGAGAGACAAAATAAATGATAGGAATAAACTGTATTCTATCAAGATGAAAATACTGATCAACTGGATCATCAATCGTTACATACAATGAATATGAGCCTGCTTATATAAGCAAGGCTATATGGATAGGTGAGCACACAAACATGACATGTGGCTCAATACGAAACAAGGGTAGGTAGGAAATAGGTGTGGTAGGTAGGAGAAACAATATAATATTCCACATGAGGTGGATCACCCACCAAATATGGAATGTAACAACAAGATAAGACCACAAAAGGTGGAAATTCTCCTACACACACTATCCCGATGTCGTACAAACACCCAAGTGTCTCATACCCAAACTACTATGATATGCATTATCCTAAGTAAACTTAAGTAAGGTGTAATAATATCCAACATGAATAAATAATTACACCAACACCCCCCCTTAAGTGCAACTTAGGGGAATACACTTATGTCTACAATGCAACTAAGAAATGCAAGATGGGTCTCGACTACAAGGCCATGTTAGGTACCCATGCACAAATGAAAATTCACACAAACAAATGCAATGAAATATCTCACAAAGCAGGGAAAGAGAGAAAAACCCAATGGGAAAAAACCCTCCCCTAAAAGAGAGATGAAAACTATACAAAGATAACTCTCATAGAGCCATGTGAGGAACAAAACCCCATGTGAGGAAAAAGTCCCCCCCATATGTGAGAAGAATAAGAGAGACTAGGGAGCCCCCCCTCAATGTAGAATCAACACCAATGATAGAAGCTGGAAGATGTATAAAGAAACGGCTCCATGAATGTCGAACAACATTCCTCCCCTTAGGAAGAAACAAAACCAAATGTGTATCCATGAAGTCTCCCCAATCATGAAGGGAAGATGTAGGCAAAAAACTCATGATGAATGAAGTCTCTGAAATCTGCTCAAGTCTCCCCATGTCGATGTTGAAAGGTACCCCCTCCAAAGGTGGTAAACTGCTCCACACTGCTAAAAAAGGCACTCCAAGATCTAGTGGAGAAGAATGTAGAACAATATCCAAAGACTCACATGTCTCCTCTAAGGATATAGAGACCTCCTCAAAGTGTTGTACAAAAGTATCCACGATCATGTCAACCTCGAAAGAATGATCATGTAGAGAATGCACAAGAGGGTCAGAGTGTTCCCTCACAACAATCGAAGAAGGATCATCTTCATCAAAGAGAAGATGAATGTCATCAATGATGTCTCCCAAATTTGCAATGTAGGACTCCACAAACAAACCCGCAATGTCTGTCAAGTAGTCATCCCAATGAACTGAAGTTGGAAGACATGAAATATCCTACTACACTGAATCACAAGAAGGCAAAATTGTCACACTAGTTGCATCATCAGGTGCAATAGGCGATGTGATATCAATAGGAGGAGATGAAATGGAAGGCTCAAGAATGGGGTCACATGTGAGAATTCCCAGGTTCAAGTACCCAAAGTTCTCCTCAAAAACTGAATCATCAACATAGGAGGAATCAACCTCATCAATAGGACCAAAATGTGAAAAAGAGTACAACCAAGATGCATGATCAACCACCCCAGTCGCAATGATAGCTCTAGTCTCCAAGTCTCTAATGATAACCAAATCAGGTGTGAACTCCATGGTTTTCCTCGTTGCCCCATGTATGATTTGATATATGGAAAGAAGATTGTTTGTCAAATGGGATACACACAACACATCATTGAAGGAGTTATCCCAAATGGCAATAGATCCTTTCCCAATCACATCCATGTATGTATGATTGCCCATCAAAATATGTGGCATGGTGAAAGGCTCAAAAGAAGAGAACATAGACTGTGAAGATGCCATATGATGAGAAGCCCCTGAATCTAGAAGCCATCTCCCTGAATCATGACTTATAGTAGCACAAAGAGATTGTCCCTTTCCTTTATTGTCCCAAAAGAGTGATCTTTTCCTTTATCATTTTCCTTGGAAGAAGTAGACATTCTAGAAGGTAGGTTGATTTTTTTCTTCTCAAGAAGATTCTTCAGCTCATCAATATCCTTCTTGTAACAATGTTGTTCATCATGTCCTGACTTCTTGCAATATGCACAAAAAAGATTGTCCTTATATGATTTCCTCTTAGGTGAGGATGTAGAATCACCTTGTTGTGGAGAGGATGATTGTGATCCATCTTGTTGTGGTTTTGACTTAGGTTGCTTTTGATTCTTGCCTTTTCCTTGATTGCTTTGATTCCCTTTATTGGCCACCAAATCTTGTGACTTTGAAGATTTGAGAATCCCCATCTTGGTCAACTTAGATTGCTCAAGTATCAACATCTTCGTGAATGCATCAAATGATGGAGAAGTATATGAGGAACCTTGAGCTAACCTATGGGTGTGAAAGCTAGATACAAAGGTTGCATACTCTAAAGGAAGCTTTTCCAACAAGTTATAAACCAATTGAGCATCCTTTTTGTCGATTCCACAATCCTCTGGCTTTGCTCTTAGCTCATTAGCTTCTATGACATAATCTTGGATTGTATCAAAATCCTTGGGATCCAAAGTTGTGAGTTCACTATCAAGCTTGTAGCCCTTAATCTCATCAACTTGGCCATACAATTTTTCATAAATATCCCAAGCCTCTTTAATTGTAGTACACTTATCAATGTGAAAAATGAGGTCATCTAATACATACTTTCTAAGAGTTCCAAGTGCCATAGCATTCTTAGTGAACCATTCAATTTGAGCATTAGGATTAGCCTTAGGATCAGGTGGTGCTGTAATAGTTCCATTTACATAATGAATGAGTCCTTTTTCCATTAGTTTACTCCATGCCTTAATCTTCCATGAAGCATAATTATGAGGAGTTAAAAGTGGAAATTTAGGAGAACCCATATCACCAAAATGAAAAAAAAACAAGATAGAGAGAGGCACAATCACACAAGACACCCCCCAAAAAAAAAAAATCACTCAATCAAGAACCACCCCCCCTCCCAAAATGATGATTTGGCACTTTATACTTAGTGCGTATATAATGGGCCACTTGCAAAACAAGGCAAGATGGACTTCTGATTTCAACTTCGCAACTACCTCAAATAGGCTATAAGAGACTCCAACAAATACTGCAAGTGATCTAAACTGAGATCCAAGCAAAATGCAAGTACCAAATAGGCCAAAAATGACCAAATACTGAAAGTACAACTTCTACTCAAAATCACTGCAAACTAATGGTATATTATGAAAGTAGACAAAAAATTGTGCACATTCAAAAAAATGACACCTGAAAAGGAGGTCGTATGACCCCAAACGAAGCCTCTAAAGTTGCAAAATCTGGGATTAGATAGGTACAGTCATGAAGATATGCAAATTATGAAAAAATCATCCATCAAAATCAGAAAATTAATCCACCACTATCAAGAGCATGAAATTATAGCCCATTTCAAAAAAAATTGCACAAAAAAAGGAGCAAAAATGAGCAAGATATGGCCTTCCAAAGTTGAACTACAAAACTGAAAAGCTCAATGAGAGGGGGGTAAAAAATTTCAAAATATTGCTGATGTGGCATTGACATCATCAAATTGCAAGGTTAAAATTAACGGTCGTCTGATCGTCAAAATGATCGTTGCACCCCCAGCATATACCGTACGGACAGTGACACATGGCAAAGAATAATAGGTTTTGTATGGTGACGTGTCAAGGGGACTTGGCGGGTCCATACAGATGATTGAGAAACTATGTTGATTTGGCGGTTTCCACATTGTAGGGGAATTCTATCCATGTGGAAGAGTATTGTGCAGGCCGAGTGTGGCGGTGTGCTACAGGAGGAGGGGCGGCGATCGGAGTGCACAGGCGGGGCCACAATGGAGGAGCACAGCGGCCAAAGTGCACAGGCAGCAGAGCAGGGCCGGGAGCGAAGTAGACGGCAACGACAACGACGACAATAAGTATGGCGACAACGATGGCAACAGAAGCATGGACTGCAAAGCACGGAAGGCAGTGCAGGTGCAGCACAGGGTATGGTCGGCGTTGGAGTATGGGAGAATTTCGGAGATCGTGTGGAGAAAACAAACACAACGGTTGTAGGTATGAAGACCCTGCAAAATCTGCAGGCTCAGACGGTACGAGGGGTGGGGTAATGCCCCCACCCCCCAAAAAAAAAGAAAAAAAAGATAATAATATTTGGAATTTTTTCAATAATTTTAAAACTGCGAAATTAAAATTATACAAATTTAATAAAATTCACAGAAAAATCTAATTAATTTTATTTATTTATTTATAAAAAAAAATCTGTACCGCCTAGCCTTATAGGCTAAATTTTTCCTCCAAAACTAATTCTCTCCAAAATAGGTCGACTTTATAATCAAAATTCATGGAAATGGCCTTCTGGACTAACCCGTGATGTCCAAATCGTTGTAGGATGCCCCCAAAAAATGCAGATCCCCAAATCCAAAAATGAAGCCTTCAAAATGACTAATCAAAGAAGCCCTTTAGGCTCTAATACCATGTGAGATTTTGCCAAGATCAAGAGCTCAATGAAAAGTACAATAGAGAGACAAAATAAATGATAGGAATAAACTGAATTCTATCAAGATGAAAATACCGATCAACTGGATCATCAATCGTTACATACAATGAATATGAGCCTGCTTATATAGGCAAGGCTATATGGATAAGTGAGCACACAAACATGACATGTGGCTCAATAAGAAACAAGGGTAGGTAGGAAATAGGTGCGGTAGGTAGGAGAAACAAATCAAAAGATGGGAGGAGAGGGAGGAGCGGGAGCTCAAATTTCAAATTTCCATCAAGGCGAGAACCCTGGTTCCAATGGTGAGAGCGGCCAGATCAATGGTGTTGGTCCTATGGACGATAAGGACAAGCCCCCAGACCTCCTAGTTCTGGTTGCTGACTCACAGTCTGTGGTACTCTATTTGCCATGACAGCGGATTCTTCAGGACATCTGGGGGTAGGGTCCAATGGGGGGCCTATGCCACTTGTAGACTCTGTGGATAACGGGAGGGAGGGAAAAAAATAGTCTTCCCTTTTTGGATCTAGACCAACTGGTAAATCCTCCCTTCCTCCTGTTAAGAACATTTCTGACCCTTCTGGTGGTAAGTTTGCTATCTCCATCCCTGACCAGGTTCTGGACCATAATATCAACAGTATGTCGAACTCCTTGGTAGGGAAGTTTATGGGTCCGTGCCCAAATATTGAAGTTGTTAGGGCCTTTTTTAATCGAAAATGGGCACTAAAAGGAAATGTAGAGGTCTCGGCTCTTCCCAAAGGTCTTCTGTCTTTCTCTTTTTCGTGTGAAGAAGATAAGGTTAAGATCTTGTGCGGGAGTCCCTGGATGGTGGGAAAGATAGCCCTGGTTCTAAGAAAATGGCATCCGAAATTAAATATGAATGATTCTATTCTAGCGCAGGTTCCAGTATGGATAAAACTCCCAGGATTGCCTCTCAAGTATTGGGCAGAAAGCATCTTCTCTGGAATAGCAAGTTCTTTTGGTGAGTTGCTCTCTATTGACCCAGTCATTGCTTCAAAAGGAAGATTAACCCATGCAAGGTTCTGTGTTGGAGTAGCCCCTGAGGTAGATATGCCAGAACAGATTGATCTAGTTTCAAAACTGGGAACCTGGAAGCAACATATAGAATATGAAACTATTCCTTTTGCTTGTTTCCATTGTAAGAAAGTAGGTCATTGGGCAAAATATTGTCAGAAAAAGCAAAAGGCGGAGCCTAATCAGTTAAAACCTCAGATTGAAAGCCAGAATATGCCAGAGAAAAGGGTGTGGCAAGTTAAAAACATAGAAAATAAGGAAAAAAATCCAAATCGCTTTTCTCCTTTGGGGGAACAAAAGGAAGCCTCAAACTCTATCCTCAGTCCCACTGTTCAGGAGGCAGATAGGAATGAAACAACCAAAGCTAGTCCAATAAAAATTATGCAGAAAATGGATTTGAATGATCAGAATGATCCTCCAAAAGCAAAAGATGAAGTGGTGGATGACACATATGAAAATCAGGTAGTAGAAGCTAGAGACTATCAACCAGAGGAAGGTGAGATCCCAGATCCACAAGTTGAAATGACAGACTCTTTTGTAGCCATACCTAGTTTTGAAATACAAGAAGCCCAAAAGTGTGTAATTTTGGGATTGAGTCTTTTAGATTTGGATCAGCATTCAAGAACAGCAAACATTATTTCAACTGAGTCCAGAACTCCTAAATGGGGTAATGAAGATGAAAGTTCCCAAATCCTAACCAATCTGGAAGTGGCTCCTGTGTCAGAAACGGAATGGAAGCAGCCTAAACACAAGAGTAAGAAAGCAGCAACACCCTCGATATCCTTGATTAGGAAATCCAGCAGAATAGCACAAGTTGATGTGGGATACGTCTCCTCTTCCCCAGGGTGACCATCTAATCACAAAGTTAGAGACATGGAGGCCAGCAAGAACATAGCAAATGGAACTCAGAAAACTCTCAAGGAGCTGGGAATTGGTAAGTAACTATGAAGATAATCTCTTGGAATTTAAGGGGTCTAAACAATCCCCATAAACATGATATTAGTAGGAATATGATAAGAGATAGCAATCCTGACATTTTTCTCATTCAAGAAACCAAAATGAGTAGAGAAAAAGTTGAATCTTTGAAGTTTTTCAAAAATGGTAAAATTAGTGGGGGAAGTTCTGAGGGTGCTTCTGGAGGAATTGCTACCATCTGGAATCTTAACACTGTTAAAGTCCAGGTCATTATTCAGGAAGGTAATTTTTCTTGTATTAAATTTGAGCATCTTAAAGATGGTTTTTCATGGGTTCTCTCAAACATTTATGCTCCTAATACCTTTAAGGCTAGAAACTCTTTTTGGAAAAGGATAAAATAGGCTAGGGAAAGTTTCAAAAATCTAAGTTGGATGGTTATGGGGGATTTCAATACGCCTTTAAAAGAGGAGGAAAAATTTGGAGGCAGCCCGCCTCAGTTGAAAAGTAGAATGGCTCTCATGGATTTTATTAATTCTCTAGCTCTTAATGATTTGGAGATACAGGGTTGTAATTTCACATGGACAAATAGAAGAAATGGTAATGACCTTATTCAAGTGCACCTTGACCGAACTCTTATTTCTGATGATTGGTACAGTCAGTATTTATGTTCTTTATTTGCACATATTCGGGTTGGTTCCGATCACTTTCCAATTACTTTTAATGCTGATTTGATCAATAGAAGAAAAAACTATCCCTTTAGATTTGAAAAAATGTGGACTCTTCACCCTAAGATTAAAAAGTATATTAAAAAATGGTGGAGTATCCAAGTTGAGGGAACGGCAATGTTCAAAGTGGTTAAGAAGCTCAAAAGTGTGAAGGACAACATCCGAATCTGGAATAAGAACAGCTTTGAGAATATATTTGAGGCTAAGAGTAAAATTCAGGAAAACCTAAAAGAGATACAGGACCAGATCCAGAAGGATGGTTTTAGTACTGTTTCTATTGCTGAGGAGACTAAGATTCTTAAGAATTACCATGATATTATTACTAAAGAGGAAATGTTCTGGAGGCAAAGATCAAGATGCAAATGGCTCAAGGAAGGAGACAGGAATACAAGATTCTTCCATATGTCAACTATCAAACATAAAGCTGCCAACAGGATGAACAAGTTAGTTGTGGACAGTGGGGAGTTGGTCAAGGAAGATGAAATAAGGAATGAAGCTAAGAGGTATTTCTCAGACCTCCTTTCAAGGGATCAAAGTTTGGATGTTGAAGCTCAGTCCTCTTTTCTTCAGAACATTCCTTGTCTCATTGATACCCAAAATAATGTTTTTCTCTCTTCCATTCCTTCCACCTTAGAAATTAAAAATGTTGTTTTCTCCTTTGATGGAAACAAAGCTCCTGGTCCTGATGGCTTCCCAATGCTCTTTTTTCAAGAGTTCTGGGACATTATCGGGACTGATGTTGCTAATGGGGTTAAGGAATTCTTTGGGGCTAGAAAACTCTTGAAGGAAATAAATGGTACTTTTATTGCTCTTATCCCCAAGATTCAAGGTGTTGATTCTCTGGACAAGTTCAAACCTATTAGCCTCTGCAATTCCTTTTACAAGATCATATCTAAGGTCCTGACCTCTAGACTCTTGTCTATTCTCCCAACTTTTATTAAACACCAGCAGAATGGGTTTGTTCCTGGAAGACAAATTCTCGATTCCATTATTACTGTTCATGAGAATATTCACTCTCTTGTTAAAGCGAAGAAGCAGGGTCTCATTCTTAAGCTAGATCTCTCCAAAGCCTATGATAGGGTGGATGGGTCTCTTCTATAGAAAGTCCTTACTGCTTTTGGGTTTGCCCCAAGAATTGTGGATCTTTTATCCCAACTTACCACTACTGCATCCTTTGCTATTCTTGTCAATGGTTCTCCTTCAACCTTTTTCCAAGCTTCGAGAGGTCTTAGGCAAGGAGATCCTATCTCCCCCATCCTATTCATTATTATGGCAGAATGCTTTGGATGGACCATGGAAAATTTGGTGTAGATAGGATCCTTTAAGGGTCTCCAACCTTCTTCTGCTAACCTTATTTGTTCGCACCAGCAATTTGTTGATGATACAATAATATGGGGGATTCAAGCATCTCAGAAGCTAAAGTTCTGAAGAATACCTTGTGTAAATATGCTTCTGCAATGGGGCAGCTTATTAACTAGGCCAAAAGTGATGTCTTTTTTATTAACACTCCGGAGAGAAGACAACAAAGGATCAGCAAAATTCTGGAGTGTAAGATTGCTGACCTTCCTGCTACCTACCTTGGTCTCCCCATGGGGATTGCCCCTCCTGACTCCTATTGGAGTTCGCTAGTTGATAAATTTCACAAAAAACTTGCAGGTTGGAAAGGGGCTCTCTTAAGTCAAGTTGGTAAGCTCCTTCTTCTTAAGGCTACTCTTCAAAGTATCCCCATTTATGCTCTTAGCTTATTCAGAATTCTAGTCAAGTATGCTGAAGCTATTGAGAAAATTCAAAGAATATTCCTATGGTCTGGGGTGGAGGAAAAGCAAAGAATGTCCTTGGTGGCATGGGATCAGGTCTGCAAGCCAAAAAGCAAAGGTGGTCTGGGGCTTAGGAGGATTCGCACTTTAAATGAAGCTCTCTTGTAAAAACAAGTTTGGAGATGGTTTAACTCTGATTCTGAATGGTGCAAAATTTGGAGAAGTAAGTATTCTCTTCTGTCCTCTTCTCTATCTTCTTTTCTTAATTCGGATCTTAGTATAAATAGATCTCATATCTGGAACCATGTTTCTAAATGTAAAGATGTGTTTGCTAAAGGTGTGATATGGAAACTTGGAAATGGTAAAAAAGTGAGATTCTGGGAGGATCCCTGGCTTTTTGACAAACCCCTAATGGATTTCTATGAGTGGGCTTCCCATGCCCCCTCTTGTATTGACTCTTTTGGTACCTTAGTGGCAGATTACTGGGATGGGAACAACTGGCAGAACATTGATAGTATTCATCCCAGTCTCTCCAAGCTCAAAACCCAACTGTCTGCTATCTGGCTGAATAAGGAAGAGGATTCCCTGATCTGGAGATATAACCCCAAAGGTACCTTTACTGTATCTTTGATGTATTGTATCCTCTTCCCCTCCCCTCCTATGAATCCTTTCTAGTCTAAAGCTTGGTTAAAAGGGCTAAATCCTAAAATCAATATGTTCTTCTGGACTATTCTCTAGAATAAGATCCTTACTGTTGACAACCTTAAATGCAGAGGTTTTGCCCTTCCAAATAGGTGTGTGTTGTGTTTTCAAGAGGAAGAGTCAGTGGACCATCTTGCCCTCCACTGTTCTTTCTCAACCTCTATTTGGGAAAGCTTCCTCAAAAGCTTTAGTCTTGCTTGGGTGTTTCCTAGTAACATCAGAGATTTGTTCTCTTCCTGGCAAATTCATTAGACCAACTCTTTTTTGAGGTGTATGTGGCAGCTCTCTCTGCCTCACATTCTGTGGGGTCTCTAGAAGGAAAGAAACAACCGAATTTTCAGGGATGTGTCCTTAAATCAAGACATTGTTTTTCAGAAAATTCAAAGGGCTATTTAGGAAAATATGGGAACTATGGAGGTGTCTTGTTACTCAAACAACTCTTTGGAGTCAAATGTCTTAAGAGCCTGGAATATGAAGATCATTGATGGTCATAATATCAACCACAATAAAAGGCTTGAAGTTAAATGGCAAACCCCTCCCCATGGTTGGCTTAAAATCAATTTTGATGGAGCAGCCAAAGGAAATCCAGGTCCTTCAGGCTGTGGAGCTATTCTTAGAGATGATAGAGGCATTTGCAAAGGTATGGTTGTTGTCCCTATTGGCATTCAAACCAATCATAAGGCGGAAGTTATGGCAGCCCTTCAAGGCATTATTCTAGCCAAAAAATGGAACTATACCCATCTCTGGATCGAAGGGGATTCCAACAATATTATAAAGTGTCTCAATGGGACCTCTCAGCCCTCTTGGTCGATCCACAATATAATTTTTTCTGCCATTGACATCATCAGAACCTTCAAAAAATGCCACATATCCCATATATATCGGGAGGCCAACTGTTCTGCTGATTGGGCTGCAAACATGGCGGTGAAGAATGATACAATAACCACGTGGACAGGTGAGAGCGGTCTTCCTAGAGATGTAAGACAAATCATAATAAATGAAAGATATCGAAGTACCCCAAAGAATCTTGATTGACAAGGCAATTATTATATGTACTGAAGTAAGCTCTTCGAGTTACTTCGATAATGAGGGAATTACTCATTATAACGTCAAAGTTAGCAAAATGTGCATTATAACTTGTCAAATCAATAATGCTACGCACGCTTTCTGGGCTTTTGTTTTAGCTTCGAAAAGCTTTTTGTTTCACCAGCTCTGTAACCTGAACTTGATTGTGAGAAACGACACCATGGGCAGAAATAGGAGAAGATATGAGCCAGGAAGTTGCAAGGAGTGGAAACAGAAAGAAGAGGTGTGGGAAATTTTGCAGAAGGGTGGTCTTTTGAGCTTCCTTGAGAGACTCCATGGCCGTGATGGAAAAATAACTAGCTTCTTCTGCAAAAATTGGAAGAAGGGCAAGCTTAAAATGGGCGACCAACCGGTGGAAATTGACGAAGAGTTAATAGCTAAAGCTACAGGACTCAAAAGGGAGGGCTACAATTTCTACATAGATAGGAAGGTCAGCAGAGAAGCCATTGAAAGGTACCCGATCATAGAGAAAGAGAAGAAAATACTGGTAAAGTTGAGCAAAATCTATTACCCACCTAGGGCTTTTGCAAAGCCCTGGCGGGAAATTCTCTTTGTTTTAATGAGGTATATAACTCTAGATGGCAAGTTTACGAAAGTATATGGATATCACTTTGTCCTCTTAAATCATTTTAGGCATAATGATAAGGTGAATTTCCCTTATTTCTTGCTCTATTCTATGAATGCATCCCTAAAAGCATATAAAGAAAATCCTTAGGGTGACACTGCAATGCACCAGGGACTTATGGTCCTCATTTATGATCATCTAAAGGCCAGTAAAATCAATCGAATGTAGCTCTTTGTGAATTCAGAAGAAGAAATATCTGATTCTGATTTCTCAGAGGAGGAGGATTCAGATAATGATTCCTCGACTGAAAATGAGGAAAGCTATGATGACTTAGAGTATGAGAGGAGCAAGAAGAGGAAATTAAGACCCTCTTCTTCTAAGAGTAAAAAACCCCAAAGCAAACCCTTGATTAGTATTTCTTCAGAAGAAGAGGACTCTAATTTCCCTGAGGAGAAGAAAAACCCTAAGGGAGTGCTGAAGGAAAAAAGTAAAATCCAAGCCCCACCCAGGAAGAAGAAAAACAAAACAGAGGAGACTGGCAAAGATCCGGAGGACACAGGCAAGGAACCGAAAGAGGACAAGCAAACAAGAACCCTGGAAGCTAAACAAAGCCTGGAGATGGAGACTATGGAGGAGACCCGCAGGGCCGCTGACACTATTTCTGCCCTCCATATTGCTAAAGATGAACAGATAACCCCTGGTAAAGTTACTCCTTCTCCTGCTCCTCACCCCGAGGCCTTGTAGGGTTTTATGAAAACCATTGAATGGCTTATTGATGGGAATAAGAATACTGTGGATGAATACAAAAAGCTCTGCAATAGAGTCATGATCCTGGAGACCATTAACATTGGAGAGGGGAACACTATGGCCAATTATATTGAAGATTTGAAGAACACAATTGCCAAAGTGGAAGACATCAGAGATGCCTTTAATCCCCGGTTTGAGAAAATTGAAAAGGAGATACATGATAGAAAAACCCCGGAGGAAACTAACGAAAAAATGCTCTCGGATACAGTTGCCAAAGTGGACAAGATAGAGGAGTGCCTCAAGAACATTGTGGAGCAGAGTCTCAGCATTCTGAAAATCTCGGCCAACAACACCCATACCCTCATCAGCAAGCTCAATGATGAAAAGGAAACCCAGGAAATTGACCTGGATGCAGAAGGAACCGGGGAAGCCCAAGGTCCCAGAACTCGCACCCGTGGAAAGAGGAAGGAAAAGAAAGTGAATAAGGACCTGGAAGAGCTAAAAGTAGTTGGGGTGACCTATGACTTGCTGGTGACTAAGGCAAAGGATCTGCTGAAGAAAATTACTATGTAGTGTCTCCTTGGGTTCTTAGTTGTTTTTTGTTATTTAGCTGTTTTTTCTGTTTGCTGGTTTTTTGGACCAGTCGCTTTGTATGAGGACTCTATTTTCTCAACTTTTTATTTTAACTATGTTGTAATGGTTTCAGGTTCGTAAAACCTATTTTTCATTTAATCAGAACAATATAATATTCCACATGAGGTGGATCACCCACCGAATGTGGAAAGTAACAACAAGATAAGACCACAAAAGGTGGAAATTCTCCTACACACACTATCCCAATGTGGCACAAACACCCAAGTGTCTCATACCCAAACTACTATGATATGCATTATCTAAGTAAACTTGAGTAAGGTGTAATAATATCAAACATGAATAAATAATTACACCAACAAATTATGATGACCTGGGGAATGTCATAGCGACATATGAGGTAATTGAGAATAAACTTTGTGATTTGTTTGGCAGTGGTATAGGTGAGTGTAATGACTTTGACCCATTTGGTAAAGTACTTAGTCATAGTTATTATGAATTTGTGGCTATTAGAAGAGGTGGGATGGATTTTTCCAATAAGATTGAACTTCCACTATGAGAAGGCCCATGGGGTAATGATGGATTGCAATGCTTGTGATGGTGCATGAATCACATCACCATGTTGTTGACATGGTATACATTTATTCACAAAGTGATAGGCCTCTTATTCCATTGTAGTTCAATAGTATCCCATTATGAGGAGATTCTTGGCAAGAGTTAGACCACTCAAGTGTGCCCCATAGATTCATTTGTGTACCTCACATAATGCTTTTTCAGCTTCTTTCTTGTTTAAACATTATAGAAGAGTTTCATCAAAGTGTTTTTGATAAAAGGCATCATCGAGGATAGTATAGTAAGAGGAACAATGAATGAGGTTTTTTTGTTGGTTCTTTATGAGCTTTGGTGGGAAGGTTTGATCATGAAGGTAAGTGTAGATGTCTTAATACCATGGTGAATTAGGACCAACAATTTCACATACCATTTCAGACTTTGGAACATCATATGCTGGAAATAGAAGATGCTCAACTAGAACTCACACTTATGACTATTTTTTGGCATCTATAGTAAGAATCCAATGGTAGCTATAGCATTTGCAACTTTGTTGTTTGATCGAGGGATCTATTCAAATTGTATTGAAGTAAAATTTTGCTTTAAGTCTTTAACCATTCAGTGATAAGGGAGAATTTTACATCATCTTTGGTCTAGTACTCATCATTGACTTGTTTGATGATCAACTAAAAATCACCATAAACACACAGATCAAAGATATTACATTTTATAGCTATTCGGAGTCCTATGATGAGGGCCTCATATTCAGTGATGCTATCAGTACACTAAAATGCTATTTTATAAGATTTTGGTATGTAATCACCTTGTGATGTGATAAATAGAATACCTGCTCCTGATACATGCTAAGTGTAAGAACCATTAAAGTATAGCTTCCATTGGGTTGACTGTGTGACTATCAAAATGGATTCATCGGGAAGTTTTATGATTAGTGGTTGATCCTCGTGTAGGGGGCTTTAGCTAACTGATCAACAATTACTTGTCCTTTTATTGCCTTTATGTATACATATTCAATGTCAAACTCACTCAAGATCATCACCCATTTATCTATTCTTCTTGTAAGAGCTTCTCTAGAGAGAAGGTTCTTAATTGGGTCTATCTTAGCAACGAGATTTGTTTTATGGTTGAGCATGTAGTGTTGAAGTTTTATGAGTACTAAAAACTACTACAACACATTCTCATCCAATTGGTATGTGATTAAGCTCATATCCCACTAAGGTAGGACTAAAGTAGTATATAGCTCTTTCCTTTCCTTTTTCATCAGTTTGTTTGAGGAGTTCCCCCAAGGCAACTATTGTTGTTGATATATACAAAAGGAGTGGTTGATTTGGAAGACAAGGTACAAGCACTAGTGGTGATGCAAGATATTCTTTTTAGTTTTTCAAATTCCTTTTGATATAGGAAATCCCACTAAAATTTTGTATCCTTACAAAGCAAGTGGGCAAAGGGCTGACATTTATCGACTAGTTGAGAAATGAACCATCTAATAGTCTAAAATTTTCCTTGGAGACTACGTAGTTGCTTGAGATATCTGGGAGGTGGCGTTTCAAGTATAGCTTTGACCTTTTCAAGATCCACCTTTATGCCTCTTCATGACACTATGAACCCCAAGATTTTACCACAAGTGACACCAAAGACACATTTCTTAGGATTTAACTATACTTTGTATTTCTCAAACCTTTCAAAGATCTTTGTAAGTATGGCGTGTCCTCTTGTTTTGGATTTTCCAAAAGATCATCTACATAGTCTTTCATGATGTTGTGGATGAGGTCATGAAATATGGCAATCATTGCCCTTTGGTATGTGGCTCCAACATTATTTAGGCCTAAAGGTATGAGTTGGTAGCAAAAGGTTCCCCAAGGTGTAGTAAAAGTTATTGTGTGTTGATCTTTTGTTACAATTTTGATCTAATTATATCTTGAAAATCCATCCATAAGGGAGAGTATCTCATGTCCAGTTGTGATATCCACAATCATATCAATATTGGGTAAGGGAAATCATCTTTAGGACAGGCCTTGTTGAGGTCTCTAAAGCCATATAAATATGGATGCCTCAGATGATTGGCCAAATGGTACAATAATTGAGACCCATTCTAAATAGTTAATGGGTCGTATGAATCCAACACCAAGCATATTTTGTAGTTACTCTTTGACCAATAGAGCTATTTGTGGATGCATTTTCCTCAACTTTTGTTTGACTAGTTTCATATTAGGATGAGTTGTTGCAAGATGGTGAACCACAAGGTTAGGATCTAATCTTAGCATATAAGACTATGCAAAATTTTATTGTATGCTTTTGAGAAATTTGGTTGTATTTTGCTTTTCTTGATCAATAAGAAATTTGGCAATGACTATTTTCTTTGAATGTTTGGAAGTTCCCAAGTTGACTTCTTCAATTTCTTCAATCAAGAGGGATGATCTATCTTATTATAGAGGTACAATGAGAAGCTTGAGTCAACTCCCTCATCCTCTAGTGCCTGATCCAAGGTTTCACTAGAGGATTCATCTTTTATTTTGACTTTTTTTTGTGTCTAATAGCACCTCATCAAGGTTTTCACTGGGGGACTTTCTATGATTATTTTTATTTTCATTTTTACGACTAAGGAAGTTGACTTGGCTGCCAAGGTATGCATCCTCCTTAAGTTGAATCCCATGGACTTTTTTATGATCTAATAAGTCTTGCATTTCCATAAGTGCTAGGATGTCAACATTGTTTTCACATATGCCAATGGCGGGTGGTCCTTGTTGTTCCCAAATGATCAACTTAGGGTATATAAGGGGAATATTAGATGGGGTGACAATAAAAATGTGATAGGTGAAGATTCTAGTGAGGTGTTCAAAAGGTTATTTATGGAACTCTTCTTTGGTATCTTCGACATCAAAAGGTGATTCTAGAGCACCAACGAGGGTTAACTTAGGTTCTAGGGTGAAACCCAAGCCTTTATTCTTTGAGTATGATATGAGAATAATTGGTTTCTTGAAACCTTGTTCTTGAGCACCAAGTCCTTATCCTTGGTATCCCATCTATTCAACAATAGGGTATGTTTTAGGGTACTTTTCTTTGGGGATATTGACAGGTTTTTAATTTTCTTCTCTATATAAGTAGGATGTAACATCTTCTTCGAGTTTTTCTTCATATAAAGGATCTCACTACTGAAAGATAGTATATTTGTACTGCATTGTGGGCTTTTTCTGAATTTCTATTTCTTTGGGTCTTCCATATGATTTTGGAGATGGTGGGTGTAGCGTCGTAAATTGTACATCCTTGCTAGGGTGGTATAATTCTATGCTTAGTTTAGCACCTACCTTAGTGTGTTTGCATCTTGCATTGTAATTTCCCTTTAAGCATTTAATTAATTAATTAAATTAAATCTAAAGTCATATTTCATCACTCCCCACATCATAAAATTGGGCCCTTTACCCTAAGTGTGCCCCTTTTTATTTTGTTCCTCCAATAAATCATTAAATCATAAACCCTAATTATGTCTTATTTTGACCTTTGAGGCCTGATTTCGCATATCAAAACATCTCAAAATCAGCTGTAACTTTGGGATTCACTCTTATATCATCATATCTAATGACCCTGAAATTTTGGTGAAAAGGTGGTCGAACCGTGTGCAAGTGCAACACGGTACCTGACATTTTTCTCGAAATTTTGGGAGCACAATCCTATGATATTATAATGCTTAACCCCAAGAAATTGGTGGGAAATTCAAATCCTAGGTTGGCCTAAAGATGAAATTAAGATCTAGGGTTTCATACATAAAAGCTCTCTTTCTTTATTTGAAGGGATGGAATCTAATAAAATATAAGATCTAAGATCTAAGAACAAGCAAGCACAAGGAGCCTTCTATGTAGTGAAAGTGAAGCCTATGTGGAGTCTTCAACAACATTCAACAATATTCATCCATAATTCATCAAGTATTTGTCAAGCATTCATCATCAATTAGGAGCCTTGAAGACATTGAAAAATAATAGGAGATCACCAACTTGCGATTTTCTTGTACCCCTCCCTTAGGGGTTGGGTATGGTTTCATGTTTTTTTCATGTCTTTACATGAGCTTCATTACATCAATTTACATATTTACATTCATTCTTTAGATCACTTTGCATTATTGATTTAGAGCATTTACTTTTTTAATTACAAGCATTTAGGGTTTACTCTTTAAGGTTGCTCTAGATTGTTTGCATTCATCTTAAGGTCTTGCACACACAAGCTTCCTGCAAACACTATTTTACTATAAAAATTGGCTATTTGTGGAGGTGGAAATCACCAACATAGGGGTTTGACTAAGGCAAAACCCTACATAGCCACCTAAACCCTCTCTTTTCAGCTATAGTGCAGGTACAGGTACCCCAGAGGACTTACAGATCAACAGAAGGCATAAGGATAGCCCAAAAGTCTCAAAATGCCCCAAATCCATCAGGAACAGGGGCGTAGTGCCCTGGTCCTACCCAAGACAGGGGCATAAAGCCCTGGTCCCCCTCAAATTCAATGATTTTTTACAAGGTGCAGGCTCAGGATCTCTCGATTTCAGCCCTTCAGTTACAACTTTTGGTTAGATCATCAGGGACAGGGGCGTGGTGCCCTCGTCCTGGTTAGTTTGGCTCACTTTTTAGAATTAGGTACACATTTAAATTCCTCCCCCTTCTCTGCTTTTCATATCTCAATTTCAGATCTGCAAGTTTTTTCAATTTTAGTTTATGTACCCTTCATTGTTTATCTCCTAGTCTAGTTGATCAATCTTTCACATCTTATCTTCATTTACAACAAGAGGAATAGAAACCCTAAGATATAATCCTTGGCTCTCTCTTTCTCACAATAAGTAGCCAAAGTGAGCTATCTCCCTAGGCTCTTTCGTATTCCCAATGTGTTGGCAAAAGTGGGATTAGGTCCTAGTCACCCCGTCTTGCTTTTTCCCCTCCACAGTGGGAGATGACCCATATATATCATTTTGAAGAGTATATTCTCCACATCCATTATCAATAATTTTAGCCTTGCTCTCATGTTGAGTGGAGGTGGAGGAAGAAGCAATTTTGGTAGGATATATGGATGGTGTGGAATTGGGTATGTTTAGAGGGCAATGGTGAATGCATTTACCTTCGAGGAGTTTGTAGTACTGGAGGGGTTGAGGATTAGCAAGAATAGTGATTTCCCTACCATTATACATAAACTTTAGTATTTGGTGGTATGTGAAAGGAACAACTTGTATGGAGTGAATCCATGGTCTACCAAGAAGGATGTTATATGGGAGATCAAGGTCCAAAACTTGAAAAGTAGTTTCAACCATACTTGGATTGGTTTGGAGTGGTAGTGTGATTGTCCGTTTGAAAACCCTTGTTGCATAATCATAGGCCTTTATTGTGATCTTTCTTTTGGGATCAATGATATCATTTGGGCATCCCAATTTTTAACTAATTTTAATGTACATAAGTTAAGAACAGATCCAACATCTATGAGGGCTCTTTTAATTTTGTGTTGGTGGATGATTCTTAAATGTGTAAGGGTTTATTATGGGATGTACCAATGGTTTTCATATCCTTATTGATGAAGACAATGTGGTGTTGGGTTTGAGGTTTCTTATTAGAGCTTAAAATTGGGAAGCGTAAATGTTGCTAGGAATGTGGGATTCAATTAAAGCTTTTTTGGACAAGAGATGTCTTGAGTAACCTAAGTGATCAAGAATGTTGTATCGGGATGTGGATGGAGTGGAGGAAGAAGAAGGAGCTCTTTGAATAGTTATTCTACCTCTTCAGGTAGTGACATTGTAATGGACGCTTTTGATAGTGATGGTGGCAATTTGATTGTTGACTTCTCCAACTTGGTTGACAAGGGAATCGAAGGATGAGATGGTATTGGTGTAATCATAGGGCATAAAATGAGATGATGAAGCTTTCTATTTACCATGTTTGGGGAGAGGATCCTTATAAAACTTAAGTGTATCATTGGATGTGTTCGCTTTGGATCCTTCAACTTCCATATCATATTTGTTGATAAGATATTGGATGTAATTATTAAGTTTCATGCATTTTTTAGTATGACCTTTGATGTGATGGTAGTCACAATATTAATTTCCATTATACCATGTAGGCTTTAGTTGGTTCTCATAATATGGTCTTGTTATTAGGTATTGAACCATGTTTGCTTGCACAAGTTGTTTGAAAATGACGTCAATGGGTTTAGCAAGAGGTGTGTGGTCATGTTTTGACTTATTAATATTTTGTTGAGGAAGTCCACGTGGAATGGTGATGGTTTTTTGTTGGTAATTTATGGGGTGGTATTATGTGGTTGATTGGATTTTTTGGTTGGGTTAGATTGTCTATGTATGGTTTAGCGTTAGTCACACCATTATTGACAAATAAAAAAATAGCCCAAAACTTAGGTTTATCATTAGATGAGGAACCATGGGAATCTTTTTTATAATGTCTGATCAGACCTTTGTCAAGCAGTGCTCTTTTCATAGCTAGGCCTTTTATGGTGACTTCTTCAAAGTCTTCAAGACATTACATTTGGAGTTAGAAGGACAATTTTGAGTTTAAGTTTTGAATGAATATTTCTACTTAGTGTTCCTTGTAAATAGGCTATGGGAATTTTCAAGCAAGATGTCTCCATTGTTGCAAGAAATTAGCAAATGTCTCTCCATTTATTTGTTTAGTATTTCACAAGTCTCACATGATTACTTCATTTTCAATGTTATATATAAAGTGTGCAACAAATTTTTCCACTAAGTCTTGAAAGGTAGAAATAGATCCATGTGGGAGGTTAGTGAACCATTATAATGCTTGTCCTCCTAAGATCTTTGGGAAAAGTCTCTTTAGATATACATCATTGTAGGAGACTTCTTGGAATGCCATAAAAAAATCTTTTCACATGTTCTCTAGGATCACCTTTTCCTTTGTACTTGTTAGATTTAGGAATGTCAAAGTTTGGAAGAAAATGGATCATGCTAATTGATTTGTCAAACTAATAAGGACATATCTCTTCAAAACATGTGGCTTTTCTTTGATGTCTTTTCCTTAGGTTTTGGATCATGTTTTTCATATCTTGGATCTCCTTAGCGAGCTTTGGGATTTGAATGTCCTCATGTTGTTGATGATGAAGGGGTCTATAGTTATCATGGTTGAGGTGTTGGTTGAAGGAATTTTTATGATGGCTCGAAGTTGGTTGTGTGCATGAAACATATTGGTAGGAAGATGTGTTGGTTGGTGCTAGTGTGAGTACTAGTATTGACATGTGTATTGGGAGACTGTGATTTATGTGTAGTGGTTATGGGTGGAAGACTATTTTAAATGAAGTTGTTTGTGTTGTTTAGAGGTGTACATGTTATTGTTGGATGAGTATTTGTATGGGTAGTGCTTGAAGGGATGTTACTATGTAAAGGTGGGTTAAGGTTGTTGTTGATTAGATTGTGGGTGATTGGTCAAGATTTGTTGGATGGGTCCTCTATTGGAGGTGGATTGGTGAGTTGGGATGTGTCAAAATATTGTGGTAGTCTAGCTCCACCTTGGATGAGATCTAGTATGAATGTACTTTAGTATGCCCTAATTAACCTTTATATCATTTTTTGGTTATATTCATCTTACGCAAAAGTGACCAATCAAGGGGAAACATTAGGTTGATTCACAAGTACTTGTTCTTCTTGTGTAGGTTGATTTGTGTCTTCAAGCATCTCATAAGGGGGTTGATTGGTGTTGTCCATCATGAGTTTTTTCTTGTGTGCCCTTGTATAGACTATACAATAGTAGACCTTAACGTGTTGCTAATGGGAGTTGGGGTTGTTGGATGACTAAGGTTGATGTTATGGAAGATGAAAGGTTTTGTCTAAGTGTGACGTGGGTATGATATGGGGTTTATCCTGAGGTTTAGTTGAATGAAGGTTGGGTTTAATAAAGGTGTGATTTTTGAAAGGGGTTTGGTTCAAGGACGAATGCTTATGAAGGTTGGGTTGGTTTGATTGGATAAGGGTAAATATGATTTAGTGTTGATGAAGGTTTGGTGTTGGTGGATGACTTAAAATTTTGGAATAGGAATGTGATTTTTGGAATTAGGTATTTTGGATTGGATTTTTATTAGATTCTAGATGAATTTGAAAATGGGATTTGAATTGGATGGTTGGATTTTGGAAGAAATATTTGGGTCTTAATGATTGGGTTTTGGATCTAATGTTTAGATTTTTGATGATTGGATCGGAATTTTGATTTTTTGGATTTTGGATAATTGGAGATTGGATTTTGATTTGATTGGATGAAACTTGAATAAGGATTTGGATTGACAAGGTCAAAATAAGCTTGCTAATGTTTAGATCCTTATAAGGGAATTGTTTAGGATTTTATCTTTCTCTACTTGGGATATGCAAGTTCCCAAGCAAAATAAGATAGGGATATTTGAATGTCACTAACTTAGGAGAACCAAGTTCCTAAGCTAATTAACCTAAATGATCAAGGCTAAACAAGTATAATGCTTAAGATAGCCAAGTTCTTAAGCACCACACTAGTTAGAGATTACAAAGGATTAAGGCTCTAAGTACACTTTTGCCAAATCTTGACCTTGGATTTTGGAAGATTGATTTGATGAAAGGATTTTATTTTTTGAAGGATGAGGAAATTGATTGGTGAATGATAGAAGGATTGGTAGATTCTGAAGAAAGAGATTGGTGAAATTTGATTGGGTTTGATTTCCTAAGTCCAAAAGGGTGATTGTTGGTAAAAATGGGATTGGTGATTCCTAACATTGTTCAAGGGGAATTTTTTTGGGATGATGATGATTTAAGGTTGTTTTTGGTGGAGGATTATGGGGGTAATGTTGGTTTTAGGATTTGGATGGAGTTTTTGAAAGGTGACCTTAGAGGATCAGCTAATGAAAGGTTTGTCCTAGGATTTTGAGTGGTTTAAGGTCTAATATCTCTTTCTAAGGTCATTGACGGTCATAATGGATGTCAGGGACTACATTTTCTCAAGATTTGGACAAACAGTTTTTGGCTAGATTTCTCAGAGTGTAGATGACAAAAATCAAGCGCGCGGATATTGATTTCTAGTTAGAGACACTGATTAGCAAACGATATTTTGCAGATGGTCTAACCAAGTTTTTTGATAGTTTTAAAGAGAGTGCATGAATCAAAATCCAATGCATAGGTTCCAATTCTTAGAAGAATGTGTTAAAAAGCATAGATGGGGATCTGCAAGCAAATGTGACAAAGTGATGCAGCCATAACCAGTAAAACCCTCAAAAGAGAATTTATCAGCTTATGCAACAAGAGTAACACAACGAAAGCAACAAGAAAACATAGCAAGATCATAGAAATAGATCATATTATTGTCTTAGAACCTCCAGCAACCAACCGCTCATCATCATAGAACATCCAGTAGTTAACCAATTATATGCAGGCTACAAATCAAATACAATCCAACCAGGATTCTCATAATCAACTGGATCCCCAATCATGAATCTAAATCCTTATTCTCATTTCAACTTCCTATGCCCCTACAAATGATTACATAATACCATATATATACCCTCTAGAGCATATCTGGGTCAACCACAAAAGATTACATTTACCAATGCAGTAAAATGAAATGTGTAACTAGGTCGGCCCTAAAATAAAATAAATTCTTTCGAAAAATAACAACCAAGAAGTGTGGATCAGTAGGAAGGTTGGTCACATGCCAAAGAACATCAGACAAGACCCTAAATATTAATAGGATTTGCAATGAAAAGCAAGCAACTACCGGTAGGAACATAGAAAACCACACACTAAACTAAACAAGAACTAAACTGAAAGGAAATATTTTTGGTTGATGCAAGATTGTTCATAGACCGGGGATGCTCATGCATTAGAAACTCTAGGTAGAAAGAGAAGTTCCATGAGAGGCAACTCATGAACATCTAAAAGGATTCGGGATAAAGACCCCATGCTCGTTTCTGATCCAAACATCTTCCTCATTTGTCATCCTCTTCTTTTATCTCTTTTGGGATCTCAACCAGCTTCTCTAACCCCTAACTCTCTTTGTTTCTCTTCCTTTGCTTCAGTTCTGCACATTATCTCAGTTTACTGCTCTCTTTCTTTTGCAACTTTGATTTGTTTCTGCCACAAGACTTCATCATGTTTGTCACCGTAAGCTTTCTGTCATCCGGTTCTATATGTTCATCAATCTTATCTATCAGATCCTTCTACAAACTCATGCCATCTTCTGGTCTAACCTCTGCAACTGGTTTCTCAGTACTGCAACTTTTATCAAGACTCATATTACTCACCTCCTTCTCTTTCTCCTTCAAAGAAGTCAATGTGAACTTCTGCCCATCTTTCTCAATAGTGATTAGGTTTCTTCTACAGTCATAAATAGCCCCTCTATCAAACTGCCAAGGTCTTCCCAACAAGATATGACAAGTACTCATATATACAACATCACACAAAACCTCATCCCTAAAAGGCCCAATATTAAAATTTACCAAACAGTGTTCCTTTACTTCTATCTTTTGATCATCTTGTAACCAACTTACCTTGTAAGGACAAGGATGCTCAAGCCTCTTCAACCTAAGCTTCACTACCATCTCTTCAGATACCAAATTATCAGTACTTCCACTATCCATAATAACCTTGCAACACTTACCACCTGATTTGCACACAGTCCGAAAAAGACTCTTTCTCTGAGTAGATCCGGTATCCTCACTGCTCTACTCCATCATGACTCTTCTGAACATAAGGGATTCTCCTTGCTTTGGTGTACAGTCAGTTCCGGTAACTTCACCTTCGAGTTCCTCATTTGACACACAACTTTTTGTCATTCCCTGCTTACATTCATAAAATCTATGTCTGGTTTCTCCACACTTGAAACATTTGTCGAGAAATTCTTTGTCGGTACTACCACTGCCTTTCCTCTGTGTTTTTTGTTCTATTTCTTTACTCCACTTAGGTTTTGATTCTTCTTCAACATTTTGCTTCTCTATACTCATCTACCCCTTGAATCTCCCCTTCCCTCTAGGGTTATTCAGTTGTCTTCTTCTCACCTTCTCCTCAACCTTAAAAGCTTACCGGTAAGCTTCTTCGATTGTGGAAACCCTCAACATACTCATGTTATCTTGAATGTTAAATACAAGTCCATTTACGTACCTCACCACCTTTTCTCTATCCATCTCTCTATGTCGAGATCTAATCATCACATTGTAGAATTACCACCTTTTCTCTATCCATCTCTCTATGTCGAGATCTAATCATCACATTGTAGAATTTCTCAGTGTACTCTTTCGCAGTAATATTTCTCTGTTTCAGGTTCTGCAACTTCTTGAATAATTCCAACTCATAGTTTCCCAGTATGAACTTGTCCTTCAATCTTACAACCATCTATCTCCATCGGGTGATCTTCATTTCACCATTCTCCACTCTTTCTTTCTGCAATTATTTTTACCATAAGGCAGCATGCCCTTTCAACTTAGTTTGTGCCAACCAAACTCTTTGTGGGTCCTTGACATCCTCAAACTCAAAGTAATCCTCCAACTCTATGATCCAATCAATCAGATCCTCCAGGCTCAATGTTCTGGAAAAGTTTGAAAGTTCTACTTTATGAATTTTACTCACTTGCACCACTGCTCTCAGGAATATTTCTTCTCTTCTATCTTCCAGTCCTTCAGCCTCTTCCGCTTCAATCTCTTCACCGGCTTCTTCATACTCATCCTCAGATTCAGGGTTCCTCTGCAAACTAGCTAATGTGTTTTGGATTTCATTCCTCACCTCATTATTGAAGTCCTCCATCATCTTCTCTACCCTCTGGTGGTTTGTCCTTCTAGACAACATCTCCTCTTTTGCTCTGGTGAACTGCCTCAACTCGGCAATCTGATTACCAGTTTCAATTGCCTCTCCTCGATGATCTATTGAACATGTGTGCAACCTGCCTCCAATCAGTGATCTGTCCACCCAAAGGAATGCCTCAAGGTTCACAAACAACTCTTCCACTAACCAGTTCATACCCAACTTTGATACCAATTGATGCAACCATAACCGGTAAAACTCTCAAAAGAGAATTGATCGACTTATGCAGCAAGAGTAACACAATGAAAGCAACAAGAAAACATAGAAAGATCATAGAAACATATCATATTATTGTCTTAGAACCTCTGGAAACCAACTAATTATCATCATACAATCATCATAGAACATCTGGTAGTTAACCGGTTACATGCAGGATACAAGCTAGATACAATCCAACCAGGATTCACAGAATCAACTGGATCACCAATCATGAATCTAAATCCTTGTTCTCATTTATACTTCCTTTTCCCCTACAAATAATTACATAATATCATATATATACCCTCCGGAACATATCTGGGTTAGCCACAAAAGATTACATTTACCAATGCAGGAGAATGAAACGTGTAACTAGGTCGGCCCTAAAATAAAATAAATTCTTTCGAAAAATAACAACCCAAGAAGTACGGATCAACAGGAAGGTCGGCCACACGACAAAGAACATCAGACAAGACCCCAAATAGATACACATGCCAAGAACCATTTCGGTAATGAAGGAAGACTAACCAGTAAGCACAAGAACTATCCCAAAACCCAAAAACAGTCAACCGGGAGAGATAACTAGCCAGAAAAGAATCCAAATGGACTAAAAATCTAGAATTAAGCACAAGAATCAACCTAGAAACTGAAAATAGGATTTGCAATGAAAAGAAAGCAACCACTGGTACGTACCAGTAGGAACACAAAAAACCACACACTGAATTGAACAAGAACTAAACTGAAAGGAAATATTTTTGGTTGATGCACAAGATTGCCCATAGACCGGGGATGCTCCTGCATCACAAAGTGAGGTGCAAATGTTGAAGGATAGTTTTTGGACTATTGACTATTTTGGACAATAATTTGGCTTATCTTGGTAAGAGATAACAAACAAAAAGACACAATGGCTGATTCTTGACTTGTAAAAGGTGAGGATGGGTTGACTTATACTAGTTTTTCACATAAAAACATGCCAAACACTTTGCACAATTCCTAAGCTCAAGTGGGCATGTTAAACTTGTGGACTCACAAGGTTGACATGTTCCCCACTCTAGAAAAATGACAATGTTAGTCCCCTTAGTGCCATATGCCATGTGAAGGATGATTAGAGAATGTATGGTCATGGACCACCATACACCTCTTACCTTGGAGGTCAAGCCCTACCCAAAGTAATCTCTATCTTGATCACAGGGAGACACAATGTGAGCACTTTCCCTTCCAGGATTGGTGTACCACAAGTATAATGGGCGAAGGCTCTAGGCTTTCACAAGTTCTTTAAGGAATCCTCTATATACTCAAGGTACATGAGGCACAAACTATGAACACTAGTCCATCACAAGTGTGGGATGAGAACTTTATTTAAGTCACTTAGACTAGCCCTGCACCCCTATCTTGGTATCACCCAAGCTTTAGGATTTTTCTAAACACGGCATGATATAGATTGGACTACAAAATTTAGTCTCAACCCTTTATATACCCCACCAGTTCGTGTGGTTGAGGTCTTACCTTAGGGTGATGAAATCCCCAAGTAAGCATCCTAATAAAATGTAAAAAAATAGAATGTGGTATTTCTCTTACACCCAAGATCTACAAAGGTGAGGGGATATGATATGTACACACACCCTAAATCCAGTCTAAATACAAAATGAAAGTAGGTCTAGTTTTTTATCACCCAAGTTTACACAAGGGGAGAGCATACACCTACTGCTTTCCAAACATGACAAACAAGCAAATCAACCAACCAACTAATTTTAGTACAACTAAAACTAGTGAGAAAACAGATACTTTGGCTAGTGAACCTACAAAAACATAGGTTAGTAGTTGTCAATTTCATCTTTGACGAGCATGATCAATCTACACAAGTTGTTAGTGGCCAACAAAAATAAAAACCTAACTGCACAAGCACAAACGTCTATGCGTAGACGCAAGCATAAAAAACTAGGCACAAATGTTGAATTACAGAAAGTATAAAACCAACATACCCTTTTTTGGCATGCCAAAATGAAGACAATGAAAATAAATAAATAAATAAATGCAACAACACAATAAACTAGTGTAAACACATAAGCTTATACCTTCATTTTTCCTTGATGAGCTAAAATGAAAGCACCCATTCTTCATGTGATTTTCTTTTTGAATAATATTAGATTTGGATTTCTCTCAACAACATAACAACAAGGATCTCAAGATTTGTGAAGGGAGAAGGCTCCAATTTATATATTGTTTATGGAGGAATGGACAGTTAAGATTAAAAGTGGCATGGAGGACTCAGATTGAAGAAGAGGAGATGAGTTGGATTGATCATAGCCTTGTGACATGTGTCACAAGGTTGAGACATTGGGAAGAACACTTGTCATGGGGAAGAGGGCAAGGTGTTCTCACACATGTGTGAGCACATCTTGGGAGGAACATGAGGATGGCAAGTGGAAACATAAGTGGAAAAGTGGAAGAGGTGTAAGAGAAAGGAGATGACAAATGGAGAAAATAGGAAAGTGTGTTGGAAAGAACACTCTCACACATGTGAGAGCACCAATTAAAATATCTGGTCAAAAGGTGAGGTGGAGATTGGAAAACTACATGTGCATGCAAGTTATTTATAAGGGTTAGTCACATGTGGACTTGGGTAGTTGGGATGAATTAAAACTTAAAAGAAATGCTAATGAGGTTAAGAATCAAGAAAATTAGTTAATTAATTAAAAATTAATTAACTATTCTAGATTAGAGGAATTTAAGATTTTGGCTATGGTGGGGTTTGATTTATTAAAATTAATAGAACCTTGGAAGAATAAAAAGATATAATTTATTATAAAATTGATCATGTTTAGGAATAATAATTAATTAAATATTAAATATAATTTAATTAATCATTTAAAAAAATAAAGGCTTTAGTGAGCTTGAATTAATTAAAAAGTTTATTTAATAAATTTGAGTAGTTGAATTTAGGGTGTCTACACATCTCTTAGTTAAAAAATAAAGCATAAAAGCACTCATACAACTTCAAATGGTTGTAACTATAACATCTTTTTGTTACATAATGTTTCATAAGTGGACGATCATAAAGGAGATACAACAACTTGGGTTAATCGCTCAGTTAAAAAGTCAAGCACAAAAGAACTCATATAACTTCAAACGGTTGCAATTATAACAATTTTTTTGTTACATAATGTTTCCTAAGTGCATGATCATAGAGGAGATACAACAACTCCCCTGGGTCTTGTAAATGATTGACCAAGCTCACTTAAGAACACAAACATAGCTTCAAACAAGTAAAGTCCCCCTAAAGACACAAATTGCCACTCTAAAAATTGACATTTGAAATACTTATTCATATTAATAATAGTTCAAAAGTAGATATGTAATAACATTTCATTGAATTTGTCTATAATACATTTGAAACTTCATATTTTAATAATAATTAAAATCATGATCCTTAAATTTTACATTCAAAATCTACAACTAAAATCACATTATAATAAAACCAAAAGAATAAAACAACAAAATCAAATATTTGATTGTTATTTTTAAATGTAGATCTGGTTTTAGTCTTCATGGCATGGATCATTGACCTTGCACAACAGAATGTGGCGGAGAAAGTCCTAGAGAAATGCGTGAAACTAAAATAGAGAGGGGATATCCTCAGCTACCTAGAAATAGCAGTCAAAGGTGGAGGTTTGAGGGCTCATGGTGGACGTTGGCCTAAAATCTACCAATGTTGTACAATAGTCTCCTTGTGCCCTTTCTCATCTTCAACATGACTTAGATGAATATTGTTTCAAAGTTGAAGTGAAGATTGGGTTGGAATTCGTTATGGAGGATGTTGGGATTGCAATGGAATTAGAAGGGTTGAAGGATGATGTTTTAGGTGGCAAACAAAATACAATAGGGATGATTAGGTAAGGGCTTGGCCCTTCACTTCCTTTTGGGTCATTTTAGTGGCAACAACATTAACATAGACTTATTTTTTCTTACTATAGTTTTGTTTGGTAGTTAATTATAACATGTATTTGATATTTCAGATATTGTGATACAAGATCTGTGATGAGAGTGGTACCCTTTGCCATGTTCATCTATAAAAAAAAATTCAACAAAATTCAAATAAAAAATAAATAAATTCAATCTTCCTCAACACAAGATAGTAAGGAACAAAAAAATCACACATATAAATTGATACAATAAATATAAACCTTCATTTAGGCAATCTAAATCCCCATTCAAATACACAATGACCCAAGTCAAAGCCTAGCTAAAACCTAATTAAAAACCAATAGTTTACAATAAATGGAACGAGGCAAACAACCCATAACAACTCATTCATCTCAATTAAAACTAGTGGAATGGTAATAGAAGTCATATTTTGTTTACTACTACACTTTTTCAAAAAATTAAATTTAAATCACAAGATCAAGGAGGTTTTTAGTAGGTCTTGAGAACAAAATCCATCAACCCTAACAAGAACTATGAAAAGGCAAGGGCCCAACACACATGACCTTGCAATAATGCTTTGATAGACTACAAGATGATATGTGTTCACTTTTAGTCATTTTTATATTGTGGAAGGATCTCCACATTTATGGACTCAATCTCTAATATTTGGATTTGACCTTTGCCCATAAAAATGATTTAAAGACCCCAGGGTGTAGACCAGTTAGTCAAGCCATTGAAAGACATGAATGATCGACGCAAGTTCTAGCCTCATTTGGTACCCAAGTCGGTTAACTCAGCCACACCTAGGGTGGGTCCCCTGCGGAGCTTCACGTGGCCCCGAGGATTAGTCTCGCCTCAGCTCACCCCAACTCGGGTGCTGGGCTAGATTGCGGGGATACCTCTGTGGGTATAAAAAAGAAGAAGAATGATTTAGACCCTCTTGGCCCCCTGTAACTTGTTTGTCTTGGGTATTTGAACTTGCAATTAAATATTTGCTTGTATATTCAGATACCATTTGAAGCAGTCACCGGTAAAGAGGGACCTCAAAGAGATCAATCTGGACCAGTCAGCAAGAGTAAACACAATGGAAACACAAAGATGTGATGGAGGCAATGCAGAAAAGAATGTTTTATTACATGAAAATTGATTACAATCAACCGATAACAATTGGGTTACAACATACCGACTCACAAGCCTGGTAGAACATACATAATCAGTCACAACCGGGACCTTGAATCTTCAGATCTATCTTCTATGTACAGTCTAGCTACTTGATTCTCTCCTTGATTACATTCTAATGCACAATTACAATATATATATATATATATATCGATCCAAAGGATCCAGTCGGCCCAAAAGGGATCAAAACTCGAAGAACAAGGTCGACCTCCGCCAAGTTATTCGTCTAGAAAATCCAAAGGATGAAACATAGATTATGGGAAAAGGTCGGCCACATGCCAAGGAACATCATAATCAATGCCCAAGGCTCCGCAAGCTTCAGAAAGGGGTTCTGGTATATTACCAAAATAGGTCTAGGCAACCGGTAACAAGAACTGCCAACCGGTAACAAGAAACTGTCAAGGAAACTGATAGCAATATCTTGCTAGAAAATTATCCAAATGCGATGTGATCTGGAAGAAAGTAAGATGATCAAGTCTTCAAGTAGAATCCAACTCCATGGGATCCAGTGAGCCAAAACCGGGACACACGAAATGGAAAACTGAAACTACAAATAGAAAGCAAAACAAAAAGGAAAATGTTTTTTTTGGTTGATGCAAGATTGCTATGAACTGGTGATGCTCCTGCATCAGACATCCGAGGTTATTGAAAAAGTGAGCCTCTCACTTTGCTGGGGTCAGAGGGAAACCAAGGCGATCTACCTCTGCCTGAGAAATCCAAGATGAATCTTCAACTGTATGTCCTTCCACTTCACAAGATATTCCTTATACTGACTACTCTGGGTACTACGTCCAATCCTACTGTCCAAAATCTCTTCAATCTGATTCGGTTCTTCCTGGGGAAACTGTGTTCTCCATGTCTGCAACACTGTTCTCACTGAATTTTGGTTCGTGGTACTCATGAAGATCTACAATGTTAAACACTAGTGAAATACTTAGACTATCCAGCCACTCCACTTCATATGCATATCCAGAACTGAACTTCCTCAAAATCTTGCAAGGTACAAACTTCTTCATCCACAACTTTTATAAGTTCCAACTAGGAATCTCTCATTTCTCAGATATACCATCACTTCATCGGCAACTTCAAATTCCTTATGTCTCCTCTTCTCATCTGCCTTCCCCTTATATTTGTTGTTCATGTCTTCCAAATGTTTCTTAACCTGAATATGCAATGCTGCCATGTGATCTGCAAAGTATTCTTCTTCAGAACTTCTCCGGTCTTCATTGCTAATGTCTCTCAATTTTGATATACCTATAGGATGCACTCCAGTAACAATCTCAAAAGGTGTTTTTCCGGTACTTCTATTCACTGAATTGTTGTAGGCAAACTCTGCTTGTGCAAGGATCCAATCCCAACTTCTGGTTTTATCTTCCACTAAACATCTCAACAAGTTTCCCAAACTCCAGTCAACAACTTATGTCTGTCCATCAATCCATGGATGAAAAGTAGAACTAAACTTCAAATCTATCTTCATCTTCTTCCAAATTGTTCTCCAAAAATATCCAACAAACTTAGTGTCTCTGTCTGAAACTATGCTCTTAGGTAATCCATGCAATCTCACCACTTCCTTGAAAAATAGGTCTGCTACATGCAATGCATCTGATGTCTTCTTACAAGGTATGAAATGAGCCATCTTCGAGAATCTATCCACTACCACAAATATAGAATCATTCCCTCTCAGTGTCTTAGGCAATCCAAGTACAAAATCCATGCTTATATCCTCCCAAGGTATTACCGGTATTGTCAAAGGTTTATACAATCCCACATTCTGACTACTACCCATTGCAACTTGACAAACTCTACAACTCTGCACACATCTCTTAACATCCTTATGAATATGGGGCCAAAAGTACTGCTCACTCACCAATGCTACCATTTTGTCAATGCCAAAATGTCCAGCTAAACCTCCACTGTGTTTCTCCTTTATCAGATTCTCCCTCATAAAACTCTTAGATATGCACAACTGAACTCCTCTAAATAACATCCCATCTTGAATGAAGTTATCCAACCACTTGCTTCTATCTACCAAATAGATTCTGGCATTCGTACAGACTTCATTCTTCAAAGGTTCCTCAAAGGGTATCAAGGTTTGCTTCATCCCATTGGCCACAATAGTGTATGTATTCTTTCTCCCATCATGTACTGCCTGTCTATCAAACTGCCACGGTCTACCCAAAAAAAGATGACAAATATCCATAGGCATAATATCACATAACACTTCATCATGATAATTCCCAATTTTCAATTTCACCAAAAATTGCTCACTTACTAACAACTTATGTTCATCCTGAATCCATGCTATCTGATAAGGCTTAGGGTGTTTCAATCTCTCCAATTCCAACTTATTCACCATTTCTTCTAAAACAAGATTATATGAACTACCACTATCAATAACAACTTTACAACACTTACCGGATACCTTACATCTGGTCTTGAACAAATTCTTCCTCTGCAAGGGCTCTTCATCTCCTCCAGTATGACACAAAGCTCTCCTCAACACCAACAGTTCTCCATCTTCCGGTTTATTGTCTAATCCGGTGGGGTTTTCTTCCACCATTGCTGCTCTTCCGATAGTTTTTGTCTTCTTACACTCAAATTCCCTCCACACTTAAAGAAGGTTCCTCTAAATATCCTCTTGTCTTGTCTCCCAAAATTCTTATTTCGGTAACCATTTGGTTCTCTCCCCTAGCAAAATTTTTTATCATCCTTTCGGTATGAATTACCTTCTTTTCTCACTTCCTTATCCTTGCTTTGATCTATATTGGTTCCTCTTCCTCTGGTATATCCTCTTCCTCCTTGAAATCTTCCTCTGGTAAACCTTCCACCTTTGTCTCTTTGTCTTTGCTCATGTCTTTGGTTTATCTTTTCTTCTGCCTTTAAGGCATACTAGTAAGCCTCTTCAACACTCTCCAATTTGATCAAACTGAGTTCATCTTGTATAGACATCCGCAATCCATTCAAATATCTTGCGACTTATTCAAATTCATCATCAACATGTCTGGATCTAATATTCAACTTGTAAAATGCTTCGGTGTACTCCTTCACACTAGATACCTTCTATCTCAAATTTTGTAACTTCCAGAACATATCCACTTGATAATTCATCGGCACAAACTTCAATTTCAACTTACCAATCATCCGATCCCATGTCTTAATCTTCTCTTTACCTCTTCTATATCTATCAACTTGCAAATGCTCCCACCAAAGAGATGCATGACCTTTCAACTGGGTACAGCCATATTTCACCTTCCTCTCTTTTGCAGTGTTTTCAAAATCAAAATATTTCTCCATCTTCGAGATCCAATTCATCTGAATCTAACTTCCCATCATATTTTGATGGGGTAAAATGAGGTTTAGTATTTACTGTACTCAAAACCCTCAAAAACCTTTACTCATCCGGATCAACTGTCGGTAGGTTTGCTTGTTCTGTCGGGGATTCTTCTCCTTCATCTTAACTTACATATTCAATATGTCGACCTCTTCTCTGGGTTGTCTCCACGACTTCCAACCAGGTTGTTATACCTTGCAACATCTCCATCACAACAGGGTCTGCATTCCCACGCACTGCACCATTCCTAGCTCCTCTTCGCACCATCATTCATGCTAGTCCTCTGCAGGTGCAGGTCAGATCCGCAATTCACCACCCTACAAAAAAATTCAAGACATGCAACCTCCGGAATGAAACTTCGCTTTGATACCACTTGAAGCAGTCACCGGTGAGGAGGGACCTCAAACAGATCAATTTGGACCGGCCAACAAGAGTAAACATAATGGAAACACAAAGATATGATGGAGGCAATGCAGAACAGATTGTTTTATTGCATGAAAATTGATTACAACCAACTGGTAACAACCGGGTTACAGTATACCGACTCACAGGCTTGGTAGAACATACATAATAGGTCGCAATCAGGACCTTGAATCTTGAGATCTATCTTCTATGCATAGTCTAGCTACTTGATTCTCTCCTTGATTTCATTGTAATGCGCAATTACAATTTTATATATATATATATATCGATCCAAAGGATCCAGTCGGCCCAAAAGGGATCAAAACCCGAAGAACAAGGCCTAACATGCAAAATAAACAAGGTCAACCTCCATCAAGAGATTCCTCCAAAAAATCCAAAGGATGAAATGCAGATTGCGGGAAAAGGTCGCGCACATGCCAAGGAACATCAAAATCAATGCCCAAGGCTCTCCAAGCTTCGGAAAGGGGTTCCAGTAGGTCACCAAAATAGGTCTAGGCAACCGGTAACAAGAAATGTCAACCGATAACAGGAAACTGTCAAGACAATCGATAGCGATATCTTGCCAAAAAATGATCCAAATGCGATGCAGTTTGGAAGAAAGAAAGATGATCAAGTATTCAAGTAGAATCCAACTCCACGGGATCCGACAAGCCAAAACTAGGATATATAGAAAGGAAAACTGAAACTACAAATAGAAAGCAAAACAAACAGGAAAATGTTTTTTTGGTTGATGCAAGATTGCTATGAACCGGGGATGCTCCTGCATCACCATTAGAGTTTATTGTGCAAGGGTTATATTCCTTAGTCAAATCCCTTGAGTTGATTTAATAATTTTAATAGATAATCAAAGACATGCCAAATGATCATGTAATATCTTTAATTTATTCTTATGATGGAGATGTTGATGCTATTCAATGATGCAAAGATGTGCAATTACGCTCTCTAAGTGAAAAAATGATAGTCAAATAAGAAATGTATCACTTGGATCTTATTGACCATAACATGCAAATCACATATTATACTCAAGATGGCAAGTAACATCTTGTAGCATCCTAAATTGTGCTCACCTATAATGTTATCCTCACTTAGGCCTCATTTTGGCGTTCCATCCTCTAAGGCCTAACTGAAGCACTAATTTTGCTCACACTAGCTATCAAACACAATTTTTCACTATCTACACTGTCTCCTCTTGATCCTGGAGCCTTGATTTCCAGGACCATGATGCCTAGAAGGGCCCATTTTGGGGCCTCATAATGGTCACCTAATTTGGGTGGGGACCTAGATCCCATATTGGCTCAAGTCAAAAATTAAAATTATTTTTCAACCAACAAGAATAAAAGGAGGTCTACCCCTCTCATTTCAAATCTAACGAATTCAAGATCTCAATTATACTTTAGCAAATTCAAGTGAGCAATAAATCAGTCTTATATCAAGCATTGGAGCAGAAGTGAAGTCAAGATTCAAGCATTGGAGATAACATTCATGTTCTATGTTTTATGAAGACAATCTACATGAAACCTTAATTCCTTGTGAAGACAAATAAAACTTCATTAAAGGTATATCATTAGTGTTTCATTCATTCTTAGCCTTTCCCTCAAAATGAAAGTATTTTAGTGTAGTACTTCATTTACATTTTTAATTCAATTTCATGGTTAATTCCAAAACTGGGGGTTTGACCTAAGGCAAACTCCTATTCCCAACAATTTTCCCCTTCTTTATGTGTGCAAGAAATAGGTACAGAGTGTTGGCAAATTGGAGGAATTGATTATGTGTTGCATTGATGTTTTGTTATTGATGGCAACACTGGCTATTTTGGTTGTTTACTTGTTTCTGGTAGGTTTCAGTAGAGCGGTTGGATTATCATATTGATCCGATATGCTTTGGTTTATGGAATTGGTTTGGATCTATCATTCATGCCATTCAGATGTGTATCATGATCATTTGGTTTGGGATTTGATGACTCGGGAGCTATCATTTGTTCTAGTAAGCCTTTCGGTCACCGGTAAGGGTTTTACCAGCATATATTTGTTAAAGATAGTTTGAAGTATGTGATAAGTGGTGTTGGCGTGACTTCTAGATGGCTTTTGAGTTGCTGATGGTTATCTTGTTCATGTTCCTATTGATCGGTGGTGTTGGATTTGGGTCTGGACCTAATGCTATCTTATTCAGCTAGGTTATGGATCGGTTTATGTAACGTGTTGGTGGATGATCCTGATGCGTTACTGGTTGGATCTATTGATTGGATTATGTTGTTTTGGTCTTAGGCCGACTTGGTTGATCATTGGATTGCGGGCTTATGTTATGAATTTATTGTATTATCTTTTAGGTGGTCGACCTAATTGTTTAGGTCCTGGGTTGGTATAAATATGATGTAAGATCTCTTTGTAGATCATAGGAATATTAGTGGTTTTCGGGATATAGGATTATCTGTGTGTGAATAAGGTTGTAATCATATGTAGAGGTTTTGGTCGATCATAGGTGATCGAATTGGGTTGGTGAAAGAGGTTTAAGACCTCTGGCACTGAGCTTAACTAGAACTGTATTCAAGCATAGGAGATGTTATTATTGCAGTTCACTCTTCTTTTCGGATTGTAATCTGGATTTATTTTGTAGTCAGTGAGGCTCCTTTTGTGATGAGCATTGTGGTCTAAGTTGTTGGCATTCCTACATGTGCAAGCCCCTCTTTATGTAATCACATACTTACTATAGAAGTATTATCTGACTGTGGTTGTTCACCGATTATCTGAGTTGTCTAACAATTGGTATCAGAGTCTAGTCCTCTCTACAAAAGCTTAACCACTTGAGGAAGATCCTATGGAATCTAATAGTTCAAGTTCATCTGTGGCTATTTTCTGGAGAGAAATTCCTAGGCTTGATGGAACAAATTACAGAGTATGGAAGATTCAGATGAAGGCTCATCTGAGATGTCTTGGTAAGGAGATTTGGGAGATCACTGAGAAAGGATATATACCTCATAATCCGGCATCTGGAAATCCTTCTACGATAGGCTTGGATAAGGACACTGAAAAATGATTGTAGAGCTAGATAAGCCCTTTTGTGTGCACTTTTTGATCAACAAGTTGTGGGGCTAATCGACAAATCAACTGCAAAGGCTATATGGGATAAATTGGAGACTCTAAATGAATGCGACCCTACTATTAAAATTTCTAAACTTGATGGTTACCGGGTGAGATATGAGAACCTGAAGATGGAAGAAGATGAAAGGATTACTGCTTTTATGGAGAGAGTTAATGAAATTGTTTTGGGAATTCAGTGTTGTGGTGGATCTCTGAGCGAAGATGAAATAGTTTCTAAAGTATTGAGAGCTTTGCCACCGGCTTATAAAATGAAGGCTACTGCAATTAATTAATTGATAACAATGGCAAACACCTTTGTTAATAGGGATACCTTTGTTGGGAAGTTATTTGCTTTTGAGCTTGAGGAATTTGGTCCTTTTGGAATTGCAAAATCTGAACCTACTTTTCATGCAACATCATCTACCGACAAGAGTAATTGGAAAGCCTTATATTCTAAGGAATTGGAGGAAATGAAGAAAGAAGATAAAGAGTTTGAGCAACTTGAAGCCCTATTTGCTAGAAGAGTTCCTAAAGGTCCGACAAGAAGTAAGTATGAAGGAAAATCACCTTTTAAATGTTTCGCATGTAATAAGATAGGTCATTTTGCATCTAGATGTCCTGAAAGGAATTCAATATTTGAGGAAACAACTAGAATATATTTTAGGCTTAACCATGATTATCAGAACAATCATAAGTACAAGAGGAACAAAGACAAATCATGCTACTATGGAGATGAGGAAGGTGTGACTAATTCTGATGATGAACCGACACAAGATTTAGCTAGTGGATCTGGCAATGGAAAGGAATGGGTATTCTTGGCTATCAAGGAAGATGATCTGATACCTGAAGAAAAGTCTCTTGTTGCTAAAGTTTAAGAAAAGGATGAATGGGTGATAGACGGTGGATGCTCACAACATATGACTAGAGATAAAACTAAGTTTCCATCTTTGCAAGAATTTGATGGCGGTCTGGTTAGATTTGGAGATGACAAAGCATGCATGATCAAGGGAAGAGGAACTATATCATTGGATGGTAAGCATGATATTGATAATGTTTATTATGTTGAAGGTTTAAGGCATAATCTTTTGAGTGTAGGACAGTTGGTGGATAAGGGATTTCAATTACAGTTCAAGGATGGAAAATGCAAGATTATATCTGGATTGGAGATTGCAACCGGTACTCAGACTAAAGGTAACATATTTCATTTGAACTTTGGTGAGAAGACATGTTTGATTGCACAAATTGATGAGAGTTGGCTATGGCATAAGAGGTTGTCTCATGTGAATTTTGATTGCATTGTAAAGATCAATACTATTAAGGCAGTTAGAGATATACCTAAGATTGTGAAGCCCTATAATCCGGTATGTAAGGAATGTCAAATGGGAAAGCAAGTCAAAACTTCTTTTAAGAGTATAGAAGACAAATCTAATGATGTTTTGATTAAGTAAAAACAGGTATTTGAAAGGTACCCAAACCTTTTACAAGCCAGGAGAATAGAAAAGCATAAAAAAGTGCCTGATCACTTCAAAAAGTCAAAATGAACCCACTGGAAGGGCACAACATAAAACGTCATTACATAATTACATAAAACTCAGAATAGATAGCAAAGAGACAGAACCAAGGATAACAACTGGAACTAAATACTATTCAGGATCTCCTCAGCGTGAACAACCATTTGTTTCATGTAGTTCGTTGAGGTCTTCATATCCTCTAGCTCACGACCTTCGATGTCAACCTTATTCTTTATGTTGGCTTTGGTCCTCCTTTCATGACCCTTCTTGTTCACCTGCTCTTTATCACCTTCCTTCTCTGCATTGTTCTCGTACCTATTGATAAAGATGTTCATGTTGTCCACTGAAGATTTAAGAATTTGAAAATTTTGATCAACAAGCTGCTTGACATTGTGCTCCAGCTTGTCAATTATGCTGCCAAAATCTTTCAGTTTGTTGTCCATTTCCTTTCTATCTCCCATCTCATTGACCTTTTTCTCCATGGCTAAGATTTTTCCAACCATACATTCAATAGCTTGCGCATTATGCAGAACGACCACTAACTCTTTAACATGCTCCGCCAAGGGCTTGTCACCAACTGTAATTCTTTCCATGGCCTGTGTATCTGTTTTCAAACTATTAATATCCTTTACCAAAGTAGTGATGGTCTCACAGAAAGCCTTAATGGTATCATTGTCACCATTATCACTTTGACCCCCTTTTTCCTCGTTATGCAATCTAGTGGTTTTCACGATCTCCACAGTTTCCAAATTATCCTTAACCGGGTTACCCTCCCCTTCTTTGTCCTGACTATCAATCCTCTTATTATCATCATCCTCCTCCTCAGACTCAACCAGAACATAATTAAGATCAAAATTGCTGCCCTTTTTAGTGTTCTTTTTCTGAGCCTTCTTTCCAGAGGCTTTCCCTTTCCTCTTTTTAACAGGTTTTTCCTCAAGGGAATCAGTTTCAGAGTTCAACATTTCAGATTTCACAATAATCCTCCTCTTCTTAGCCCTAATCCTCCCTTTTTTGCTAGTTTCTTCTGACTCTCCCTCGGTCTCAGAATCAAAGTTGAAACCACTATCCTTATTTTTCGTAGTCTCATCTCTGGCATTTTTGCCTGTAATAGGCTTTTCAATGCACTTCCCCTTTAGCATTTTATAAACCAGGACCATGAGCCCCTGGTGGAGGGAATGATCGCCTTTAGGGTCCTTCTGGATCTCCTTTATAGTATGATCCATTGAACAGGCTAGGTAATAGGGTAGGCTAACCCTTTCACCATGACAGAAATGGTTAAGAAAGACGAAGTGATGCCCATAAGCCCTGGTAAACCTACCATCTAAGGTAATATATTCAATAGAAGCAAATAAGACAAACCTCCATGGCCTGCAAATTCTCTTTGGGGAGTGGTAGGAGTTGTCAATTTTGATCATCTTTCTTCTCTCACCATCTGTTACAGGAAACTTGTCTGCAGCCTTATCTGATATCCCTATGTCCCTGTAAAATTTCATACCCTCAGTAGTCATCCCCGTGGCGTCAGTGATAACCTCTTCGTCTACATTCATCATATATGATCCAATCAGAACTTTTCCATTTTTCCAGTTCTTGATGAAGTAGCTGGTAATTGTGGAGTCCTTCCCATTCAGTCGTTCCATGAAAACATTGAGCCCCCCCTGCTGAAGGATACTCCAGACTTCTTCGTTCTTTCTCCATTCAAAGCAGGATGCAAGTTCAAATCTCTTCTTGTTTCCTCCCATTTTTCCAGCACCTTCCTTGCAATGCCTTCTCTCGTTTTGATAACTTTTCCTCTGGTTTCTGTGGTTATTTTGTAAGAGCGCCCATAATCTGTGCCAAATAATGATGATATGACACCTATTTAATAGCTCATTATCTTCAAGCAAGCCTTGCATCGAAAAAGGCAAAAAGGTCATTAGAAATAATGATTATTAAAAGTACCACATTGCCTTGTATAGCTTCGGTCCTGATTGAGCAAGGATTTCATTTCGCTTGCAATCTCCTTTTCACCATAACTAGTGATGATGTCTCCCAATTGGCAAGCCAGGTTGACTGCCCAATCAGCACAAGAGTTGGCCTCCCTATAAACATGTGTAAAAACACACATTTCAAACTCTTCACTGATTTTCCTTATTGCTTTAATAGCATTACTAATCGACCATGATGGCGGGAATTTCATATTTAAACAATTGATGATGTTTAAGGAGTCTCCTTCACACCAAACTTTAGTGCATTTGGCTTCTTTGGCAAAATCCATACTGATTTGTGTCTCCTTCACACAAATCTGATGATGTTATTGATCTTATTCATACTAATTTGTGTGGTCCTTCTAGAATCAAGAGTTTTCAGGGTGATAGATATTTTATGCTAATCATTGATGACCACTCTAGAATGATGTGGGTTACTTTTCTAAGGGATAAATCTGAAGCATTCGAAAAGTTTAAAATCTTTAAAGCTAAAGTTGAGACATAGGCATGATTGAAGATTAAATGCTCAAGGTTTGATCAGGGTAGAGAATTCAAATCTGATAAATTTAACAGTTATTGTGAAAAGAATGGGATAAGGAGATAGTTATATGCACCCCAGACACCTCAGCAGAATGGAGTTGTGGAAATGAGGAACATAACTATCTTGGATGCGGCTAGAACTATGATGATGGAAGTTAATCTGCCTCATATCTATTGGAGAGAAGCTATGAGCACGACGATACACACATTCAACAGAGTTCATATCAAAGGAGACACCGGTAAGACTCCTTATGAGTTATGGTTTGGTCATACACCCATAGTTAAGTATTTTAAAATCTTTGGTAGTACATGCTATATCAAAAGAGATGATTCCATTTGGAAAGTTTGATCCTAGATGTGATGAAGGGATATTTCTTGGTTATTCTAATGAAAGCAAAACATATAGATATTATAACAAAAGATTGTAGAGAATTGTGGAGAGCACTAATGTCAAGGTGGATGAGCTGAACAAAAGTCAAATCAGAACTTATGAGAGAGAATTGGTAGTGGAAATGATCATAACTAAACCAGTAGCACCTACACCAAAATAGAATGTTGAACCAGTTACTCTGGCAATATCAGAAAATTTAATAGTAACTGAAGATCAGAGTAGAGAAACAGAAAATCAGAAGAATCCTAAGTATGTTAGGTTAAATCATTCAGAAGATCAAATCATTGGAGACAATAACAAAGGAGTGATGACAAGAAGAAGGTTGGAAGCTGATGAGGTATGTTTTATTTCTCAAATTGAACCGACATCAATAATTGAAGCATGTAAAGATGAATGTTGGATAAAAGCTATGGAAGAGGAATTTGATCAGATAAAAAAGAAGAATACATGGACTTTAGTTCTCCGACCTAAAAATAAGAATGTTATTGAGACTAAATGGGTTTTTAGAAATAAATTGAATGAAGATGGACATGTTGTGAGGAATAAGGCTATATTGGTTTGTAAAGGATATTCTCAGAAGGAAGGAATTGATTATGATCAAACTTTTTCTCCAGTAGCTAGGATTGAAGCTGTGAGATTATTTCTTGCTTATGTTGCCCATAAGAACTACAAGGTTTATCAGATGGATGTTAAGTGTGCATTTCTGAATGTAGATCTTGAAGAGGAAGTTTACATTGAGCAGCCTGATGGATTTTCACTTTCAGATGACAAAAACATAGTTTGCAGGTTAAGGAAAGCTTTATATGGATTGAAACAAGTCCCTAGAGCCTGGTATGCAAGATTGGATAAATATATTTTGAAGCTTGGTTTCACTAAAGGTAATGCTGACAGTAATTTATATTATAAGATCAGTGATGATGGCATATTGATTGTTTAAGTCTTTGTTGACGATATCATTTTTTGAGGTGAGGATAAGTTATGTATGGGATTCTCTGATAATATGAAGAATAAATTTGAGATGTCTATGATTGGGGAGATGAAATTTTTCTTAGGTTTGTAGATTACTCAGACTGATAAAGGTATTTTAATCTGTCAAACTAAGTATGCTAGGGAGTTGCTGAAGAAATTTGGTATGGAAAATTCTAAACCAATTGGTACTCCTATGGTTACAAGCGAGAAATTGACTAAGATAGACGCATCAACACCGATAAATCCTACAAGGTACAAGTCTATGATTGGAGGTTTGTTATATCTGAATCAGACTAGACCGGATATAATGAATGCAGTTTGTATTGTATCTAGATATCAGAGTGATCCTAGAGAGAATCAAGGGAGTGCAGTGAAAAGGATTTTTTAGGTATTTGCAAGGAACAATTGAATATGGTTTGTGGTATCCTAAAAAATGATGATTTTACACTATGTGCATATACAGATGTAGATTGGGTTGGAGATATTGATGACCAAAAGAGCACATCTAATGGAGCTTTCTTTCTTGGAAAGAAACTTGTTTCATGGATCAACAAGAAGCATTCATGTACCTCTTTATCTACTGTTGAAGCTGAGTATGTTGTGTTGTTGTTGCTACTAATTGTACAAAATTTCCATGGATGAAGCAAATGTTGAAGGATATAAGGGTGGACTGTAATGAACCAGTAGTTATTTACTATGATAAATCTGCTGCTATTGACATATCAAAGAATTCGGTATTTCATTCTAAGACAAAACACATATCTATCAAGTACAACTTTTTGAAGGAGAAGGTGGAAGCAAATGTGTTGGCATTTTGCATAGAGATTGCATTAATGATATGTTGTCATTGATGTCAATTAAACTGGTAATGGTATACATGTTATTGTTGATATTGTTGTTTTTGATATTGGCTAGTAACCGGTAAGAAGAGCTTTGTGGAAGATGTTGTAAATTGGTATGTAAAGTTTGTGAGTTGAACCGGTGAACCGGTGTAAAAGGTTAACCGGTAAACCCTATCAGTTGTTAAACCCTAACCGATCAAGTTTGATGGTTTATTATCTAATAATATGAAGAATGAATTTGAGATGTCTATGATTGGGGAGATGAAATTTTTCTTAGGTTTGCAGATTACTCAAACTGATAAAGATATTTTAATCTGTCAAACTAAGTATGCTAGGGAGTTGCTGAAGAAATTTGGTATGGAAAATTCTAAACCAGTTGGTACTCCTATGGTTACAAGTGAGAAATTGACTAAGATAGACGCATCAACACCGGTAAATCCTACAAGGTACAAGTCTATGATTGGAGGTTTGTTATATTTGACTTAGACTAGACCAGATATAATGAATGCAATTTGTATTGTATCTAGATATCAGAGTGATCCTAGAGAGAATCATGAGAGTGCGGTGAAAAGGATTTTTCAGGTATTTGCAAGGAACAACTGAATATGGTTTGTGGTATCCTAAAAAATGATGATTTTACACTATGTGCATATACATATGCAGATTAGGTTGGAGATGTTGATGACCGAAAGAGCACATCCAGTGGAGCTTTCTTTCTTGGAAAGAAACTTGTTTCATGGATCAACAAGAAGCATTCATGTACCTCTTTATCTACCGTTGAAGCTGAGTATGTTGCTGCTGCTACTAACTGTACAAAAGTTCCATGGATGAAGCAAATGTTGAAGGATATAAGGGTGGACTGTAATGAACTGATAGCTATTCACTGTGATAAATCTGCTACTATTGACATATCAAAGAATTCAGTATTTCATTCTAAGACAAAACACATATCTATCAAGTACAACTTTTTGAAGGAGAAGGTGGAAGCAAATGTGTTGGCATTTTGCATAGAGATTGCATTAATGATATGTTGTCATTGATGTCAATTGAATCGGTAATGGCATTCATGTTATTGTTGATATTGTTGTTTTTGATATTGGCTAGTAACCGGTAAGAAGAGCTTTGTGGAAGATGTTGTAAACCAATATGTAAAGTTTGTGAGTTGAACCGGTGTAAAGGGTTAACCGGTAAACCCAATCAGCTATTAAACCCTAACCGATCGAGTTTGATGGTTTATTAGCTGATAAGCAATAATGATGAGACACGTGTGATCATTGTATGAGAATATGTTCAAATTGTTTTGGCGCGTTTGTTTTTTTGTCTAGGGAAGGAGCAAAGTGGATTACATCTAATGCAAAGCGCGTGATGAATTACAAAGTCCGATAAAGCAGTGATCATGGAGCGGTTGGAATTTTCTTGAAGAATGTGAAGAGATTGGCATGATTTCTAATGGTCAAGATTGTACCGACTTGTTTGTAATCTCGATGATGAGAATTAGGTTTTTGCTGTGTTACCGATCTAATTGATTTGTATTTAAGGTCGATGAAGTTGTTTGTAAAGTTTGTTGGAAAGATTGATAGAAACCAGTTGAGTGTGTAGTTGTCTAACCAGTGAATGGATCTACACTTTGAGTGAAGGCGGATTGAAGCTTAGAAGGATCTAATCAAGCAAATGTAGTGCTACTCAGACAAATCAAGAAAAACCTGTTGTTTTCTAACAATTATAGCAGAAGTGAAATCCCTTAACCGGGTAAGCTCTAACAAGACTGGTTACTCATTAAATCCTCTAACAAGGTGGTCCATTAGCTTGGATTCTTAAATCCTCCAGCGAGGTTACTCCTAAAAGGGTATTGTGCTTTTCATCAAGGCATATTTGTAAATCCCTTAACCGAATGATTCCTAATCGGAATTAGTTCTTAACATGACTTATTGTAAAGCTTTAACAGGTTTGGCTCCTAACAGGGCAAACTTAAAAAGAGTTTAGATAGCTATCCTTGTGAGTCTCATCTCACCGTGGTTTTTACCTATTTGGATTTTCCACGTATAAACATTTGTGTCAAGTGGTGAATGCTTTTGTGGTTGTGATCTTATTTGTTGATTTGGTTAACTTCTGATTAGGCATGTTAAGCAGAAGCATCGAGAGTTGAATATGTTGAGTTATGATTAAGCATTGTTGATGTTTACAAGATTGAAGTTGTTTACTGTTAAACTTGTCATAATAGTTAAACCGGTTGACGTCAAGTATTCTTATGAATATTGATCTTGATTGAGGATATGTTTCCTTTGTTTGACTGAGTTTGAGTTTGGGAACTTTGTATCAGTTTTTCAATATATGAATTCATCCCCCTCTCAGTATTCTACCGGATACTTATTCTTTCATCATACCATCAATTGGTGTCAGAGCATCTCAGGTGCTCTTAATCTAAAAACCTAACAACTTGAGGAAAAGATCTTGTAGATCATGATGAAGAAAGAAGGTCTAAAGTTCAACAAAGATAACTATAGAATATGGAGTGACGGAATGAAGATTTGCATTAAGAGTCTTGGTAGTCAGTATTGGGATCGTATAGAAAATAAGTATATTACACCTACTGGACCCTTGACTGATGATCACAAGAAAGAACAACAAGAAAATCCCCAGGCATTAGAAGCTATTATCAGTTCCCTGTCTAATGCTGAATATGTAGATGTTCATGGTTTTGAAATTGCATATGAAGTATGGAAGAAATTAGAAGAGATTTATAATGGTGATGAACATGTTAAGATTGCCAAAGAGGAGAGTTTAAGAGGAAAGATTGACGACATGAGAATGTCTGAAGGTGAAAATATCCAACAGTACGGTCAAAGGATTAAAGAGATAGTTGGTGAGATAAAGAGTGCAGGAGGGAAAGTGGAAGATGCCACAGTAATTAGTAAGGTATCGAGAACCCTACTATCGGTCTATGCTATCCGAGTTATAGCTATTCAAGAACTGAAATCCATTGACAAGACAAAGGTAACGCTTGACTCTATTATTGGCAAACTTACTGCTTTTGAACTAAATGGCTATGATGGTAGTGTACATAAATCAAAATCTGCATTTAGAGCTTCTGTCTCTAACCCATCTGTGAGAAGAAGTAGAGATACCGACCATTACTATGAATCTAGATCCAGCAGAGATGCCGAAGATGAAGACAACTTAGTAGAACTTGAAGCATTGTTAGCAAAATGACTGCCTATAGGCACTGGTAAATATAGAGGTAAGCTACCTTTAAAATATTTTACATGCAACAAGATTGGTCATATAGCAACAAATTTCCCTAATGGTGAAAATAAATACAAGAGAGACAAATTTAAGAAGTACAGGGGTAAAGGCAAGAGAGATTGTCTTATAGCTATTGACAGTGGTATTACTGATGAAGAATCTGATGATGATGCTAATGAAGATATTGTGTTTGTAGATATTAAGGAAGAAATATTAGATCAGAAGGCACTAGTATCTAGAATGGATAACTCCGATGATTGAATCATTGATAGTGGTTGTTCACGTCACATGACCGATGATCGGAGTAAATTTCTTTCCCTGAAGGAATTTGATGGCGGTGTTGTCAGATTTGGCAATGACTCACCCTGTATGGTTAAAGGTAAGGGAGTTATTTCTCTTAATGGGAAGAGAAGTGTTGACGATGTCTATTGGGTTGAAGGCCTAAAGCACAATCTTTTAAGTGTGGCACAACTTAATGATAGAGGATACCCACTTGAGTTTAGAAATGGAGTGTGCAAAATCTTTGACAACAAAGGTGAATTGATTGCAACTGGGAAACAGACGAGAGGTAATCTATTTCATCTCAATCTTAAAGTTAGCAACTTTTTTATTACAAAAATGGATGATGGCTGGCTTTGGCATAGGAGATTTTGTCATATATATTTTGACAATATTGTTAAAGTAAGCAAGTCTAAGACAGTAAGAGGTCTGCCTCAGCTAGACAAACCGGTTAATGCTCTTTGCAAAGATTGTCAACTAGGAAAGATGACTTCTTCAACTTTTAAGAGCAAGTCCTTCTTAGCAGAGCACTTGTTAGATTTGGTTCATACAGATCTATGTGGGCCAATAAGAACAAGAAGCATTCAAGGTGACAGATACTTCATGATCTTCGCTGATGATTGTTCAAGGATGATGTTGTTGGTATTTTGGTATGGTTTTGTCATTGATGTCAACACCTACTAACACACCTACTTTGGAGATCCAATAACATTCACCGGCAATCAGTAAACTATTCGACAATCACCGGTATATGGTTAACCGGCAGGATATAATGTTCATCGGTACCCGCAATGACATGGAAGACACTTGGTAATGTCGAAGACATCATGTGGACACTTTTCCTTGAAGTAATATCATTGGTATATTCTTATTTGCATATTTTCTTTTACCGGCAAATAGGTCCAGGTTATCTAGGGTTACACCGACAGGTTTATCTTTTCCAGATCAGCATGGCACGCTATGGAGATGATTTATTATTGTTGTAAATGCATTAAGCCGACATGTTCAATCGGTTATTGCATCGGTTATTGTATTATTTGTAAAATGTTTTATTGTAATATCTTGTAGAGCCGACCTACTAAAATTGGTCTTAGGGTATGGTATAAATGTAAGATCTTATTTGTAAGATCAAGTGTGGAATGCGAAAAAGAATTATAAGAAGGTATATGTGAGATTAAGTAGAGATATACACGAAGACATCATTTGAAGGTGAAGCTAGGTTTTTGTAGAAGCATATCAGCATTACACCAGTACTTAATCCAGCATATGAAGATGCTATTTTGTGCAGTACATTCTCATTGGATTTAACCATCCATCTGTAGTCAGTGTGACTCCCATTTGTGTTTGAGCAGTGAGCTCTAGGCTGTTGGCCTTTCTAAATGTGTAGACCCCTCTTGTACACTTACTATCTGTAGTAGTATCATCTGATTGTGGGTAAGGTTTCCCACCGTGGTTTTTCCCCTTACAGGGTTTCCACGTACAAATATTTGTGTCATGTGTTGTGGTTGACTTTGTGCTTATGTTCCATGCATTAATTCTTACCGATACAACATTTCCTGTTAACACTGTTTACTGACACAATTAACTGTCTTATTGGTACTAAGCAATAAGTTGGTTATTAAGATTTTGGTTTGAATTTATTAGACAACTGATTCACCCACCCCCCTCTCAGTTGTCCCCAGGACCTACAATTGGTATCAGAGCATCAGTCCTCTTTTACAGAAGTTTAACAACTTGAGGAGATCCAATGTCTACTAATTATTTCAGGAAGGATAGTCCTAAACTTGATGGAACCAACTATGGAATATGGAAAATTAGAATGGAGACACATCTGAATTGCATTGGTAAAGACATCTGGGAAGTTACTAAGAATGGTTATATTGTTGCTATAGCTGGTCAGCCTGCTCCTATTACTCTAGGTAAAGATGAAGAAAATGATTGCAAAGCAAGAGAAACACTTTTGAGCGCATTATCAGATCAACAAATCATGGGATTATCAGATAGATCTACTGCAAAAGCTATTTGGGATCATTTGGAAACACTGAATGAAGGTGATTCCACAGTCAAAATTGCAAAACTTGAAAGCTTCCGAGTCAGGTATGAACATCTGAAAATGGAAGAAGATGAAAGAATTTTTGCTAAATTATGGAAAGAGTAAATGAAATTGTTTTAGGTATCAAATGTTGTGGAGGAACCTTGAGTGAAGATGAGATTGTTTCAAAAATTTTAAGAGGTTTGCCACCGGAATATAAAATGAAGGTTACTACTATTAATGAGTTGAGAACAATGCCTAATGCATCAGTAACTAGGGATACATTAATTGGAAAACTTTCAGCTTTTGAAATAGAGGAATTTGGTCCTGTTGCTATAAAAACTGATTTGGCCTTCAAAGCATCAACATCATCTGCTCCATCTTTTGACAAATTAGACTGGAGAGCCTTTTATGCAAGAGAACTTGAAAAAACCAGAAAGGAGAATGAAGAGCTTGAAGAACTTGAAGCACTATTTGCAAGAAAAATGCCAAAAGGTCCAATTGGAAGTAAGTATGAAGGTAAAGCACCCTTTAAATGTTTCAATTGCAATAAGATTGGTCATATGGCTTCAAGATGCCCTGATAGACATGCTAGACTAAGAGAAGAAGCTAGAAGAACATACAAACCTAATCTTGAATATCAGAGATACAGATTTAAGAAAAATAAAGATAAATCCTGTTACATTGCTGATGAAGGTGTGACTGATGATTCTGATGAGGATCCAGCAGACAACGGATGGGTCTTTGTTGCTGTAACAGAAGATCAACCGGTACCTATTGCTCCACCGATAGAACAAGCCCTAGCAGCTAAAGTTGAATCAAAGGATGAATGGATTATTGACTCAGGATGCTCACACCACATGACTGGAGACAAAGGCAAATTCTTGAACTTTCAAGAATACAGTGGAGGTTTAGTAAGATTCGGAGATGACAAAGCTTGTTCAATCAAAGGTAAGGGTTCAATATCTCTTGATGGTAAACATAACACTGATAATGTTTACTATGTTGAAGGATTAAAACATAATCTTTTAAGTGTTGGTCAATTAGTTGAGAAAGGTTTTCGGTTACAATTTAAAAATGGAAAATGCAAAATCATGAATAGAACTGGTTTGGAAATTGCAACTGGTAATCAGACTAGAGGTAATATCTTTCATTTGAATAATAGTGAAAAGGCATGCTTAATTGCTCATATAGATGAAAGTTGGCTATGGCATAAAAGACTATGTCATGTAAATTTTGATTGCATGGTAAAAATCAGTACTTCTAAGGCAGTTAGAGATCTACCTAAAATTGTGAAACCTCATAATACAATTTGCAAGGAATGTCAATTTGGAAAACAGGTTAGAGCTAGTTTCAAAAGTATTCCAGAAAAATCCAATAATGCTCTTGATTTAATTCACACTGATTTATGTGGTCCGGCTAGAACTAAAAGCTTACAAGGTGATAGATATTTCATGCTAATTATTGATGATTATTCTAGAACGTGTTGGGTTACTTTTCTTAAGGAAAAATCAGAAGCACTTGGGAAGTTCAAACTATTCAAAGCAATGGTTGAAAATGAAACTAGTAAGAAAATTAAATGTTTAAGATCTGATCAAGGAGGAGAATTCACATCTAGAGATTTTAATACATTCTGTGAAGTGAATGGAATCAAAAGACAGTTATCAACACCTCAGACACCACAATAGAATGGAGTTGTTGAAAGGAAAAACAAAACTATTTTGGATGCAGCAAGAAGTATGTTATCAAAAGCAAATCTACCACGTGTATTGGAGAGAGGCAGTAAGCACCGCTGTCTATACATTCAACAAAGTTCACATCAAAGGTGAAACCGGTAAGACCCCTCATGAACTATGGTTTGGTAATACTCCTACTCTTAAGTATTTCAAAAATTTTGGAAGTAAATGTTATATTAGAAGAGATGAGTATATTGGCAAGTTTGATCCTAGAAGTGATGAAGGAATATTTCTTGGTTATTCATCTAAGAGTAAAGCTTATAGATGTTTTAATAAAAGATTACAGAAAATTGTTGAGAGTACAAATGTAAAGATTGATGAACAATTCAGAGGAACTTCAAGGTATATAGACTCTGAACCGGTAACAGAAATTATGACAAATGAACCAACAGTAAATCCACCGGTACAGAATGATGACCCAGTTACTCCGGTATCATCAGAGGATACCACAGTAATTGAAGAACAACAACAGACTAAGACACCCCGGTATGTAAGACTGAATCATTCTGAAGATCAGCTAATTGGAAGCAAATTTAAAGGAGTCATGACAAGAGGAAGACTAGCAAATGAAGAGGTATGTCTTATTTCTCAAATTGAACCATTATCTATCAATGAGGCATGTGAAGATAAATTTTGGATTAAAGCTATGGAAGAAGAATTAGGACAAATTGAGAAAAATAATACTTGGACATTAGTTCCCCGGCCTGAAAATAAAAATGTAATTGGAACCAAATGGGTATTTAGAAACAAACTCAATGAAGATGGTAAGGTTGTCAGGAATAAAGCAAGACTAATGTGTAAGGGATATTCTCAGAAAGAAGGAGTTGATTACAATGAAACCTTTGCACCGGTAGCCAAAATTGAAGCAGTTAGATTATTCTTAGCCTTTGCAACTCACAAGGATTACAAAGTTTATCAAATGGATATTAAATGTGCATTTTTGAATGGAGATCTTGAAGAAGAAGTTTATATTGAACAACCTGATGGATTTTCTTTGACAGATAACAATGATATGGTTTGCAGATTAAGAAAAGCTCTGTATGGACTAAAACAAGCTCCAAGAGCCTGGTATGCAAGATTGGATAAGTATCTCTTAAAAATTGGCTTTACTAAAGGAAATGCAGATAGCAATTTATATTACAAAGTAACTAATGATGACATTTTGATTATGGAAGTATTTGTTGATGATATAATCTTTGGAGGAGAAGATGGATTATGCAAAGAATTTTCTCTTAAAATGCAGCATGAATTTGAAATGTCTATGATTGGAGAAATAAAATTCTTTTTAGGATTGCAGATTTTATAGACTGATAAAGGCATATTTTTGAATCAATCTAAGTACTTGAAAGAACTACTCAAGAAATTTGGGATGGAGAACTCTAAACCGGTAAGCACACCTATGACTACAAATGACAAATTATCTCAAAGGGATGAATCTACACATGTTAATCCAACTAGATACAAATCTATGATAGGAGGTTTACTGTATTTGACACAAACCAGACCTGATATTATGAATGCAGTATGTATAGTTTCTAGATTTCAGAGTAATCCCAAGGAAAATCATGAATCAATAGTAAAAAGGATTTTCGGATACTTACAAGGCACATCAAATCTTGGATTATGGTATCCTAAAGATGAAAATTTTGATCTATATGCATACACAGATGCAAATTGGGCAGGAGATGTGGATGATAGAAAGAGCACCACTGGAGGAGCATTCTTTCTTGGAAAGAGATTAGTTTCTTGGTTAAGTAAGAAACAGAGTTGTACATCTTTAACAACAGCAGAATCAGAATATGTTGCAGCAGCAACAAACTGTACACAAGTACTTTGGCTTAAGCAAATGTTAAAAGACATAAAGGTAAAATGCAAGGAACCTATTACTATATATTGTGATAACACTGCAACAATTGATATATCTAAGAATCCAGTATTACATTCTAAAACAAAACATGTTTCTATCAAACTGAATTTTCTAAGGGAAAAAGTTGAAGAAAAAGAAATAAAACTGGTTTATGTGAATACTAAAGAACAACTTGCAGATATTTTTACAAAACCTTTGCCTAAGGAAACTTTTGAGTATCTCAGAGATCAGCTCGGAGTCCTACCTCCACCGGTAGAGACTTAGACAATTGATGATTGTCATCAACCGACAGAATTAAATGGACAAATCTTTTATTCCGGTATTTGATGAGGAAGCTACTTCTCAGGGGGAGTAGTTGGTATATTGAATTGATTGGTATTTTGTATGAACTTGACCTTTTTGTGACTTTCGCATTTGATGTCAAAGGGGGAGAGATATATGGAAAAACTTTGGGGAGAGATATATGAAAAATACATTATCTTTTTGAACAGAGATTGGTATGAGAGATTTTTATTGAAAATAAATCTTTGGGTAAACACATATTACTCCCAGGGGGAGAATAGGTTTTTAGGTTTTTGTATTTGGCATTTCTATTTTTGGCACGTTGATGGTTTTTCCATCTTGTGTTTCCATCAATGCCAAAGGGGGAGATTGTTGGTATTTTGGTATGGTTTTGTCATTGATGTCAACACCTGCTAACACACCTACTTTGGAGATCCAGCAACATTCACTGGCAATCAGTAAACTGTTCAACAATCACCGGTATATGGTTAACTGGCAGGATATAATGTTCACCGGTACCCACAATGACATGGAAAACACTTGGTAATGTCGAAGACATCATGTGGACACTTTTCCTTGAAGTAATATCATTGGTATATTCTTATTTGCATATTTGCTTTCACCAGCAAATAGGTCCAGGTTATCTAGGGTTACACCGACAGGTTTATCTTTTCCAGATCAGCATGGCACGCTATGGAGATGATTTATTATTGTTTTAAATGCATTAAGCCGACATGTTCAATCGATTATTGCATCGGTTATTGTATTATTTGTAAAATGTTTTATTGTAATATCTTGTAGAGCCGACCTACTAAAATTGGTCTTAGGGTATGGTATAAATGTAAGATCTTATTTGTAAGGTCAAGTGTGGAATGTGAAAAAGAATTATAAGAAGGTATATGTGAGATTAAGCAGAGATATACATGAAGACATCATTTGAAGGTGAAGCTAGGTTTTTGTAGAAGCATATCATCATTACACCGGTACTGAATCCAACATATGAAGATGCTATTTTTTGCAGTACATTCTCATTGGATTTAACCATCCATCTGTAGTCAGTGTGACTCCCATTTGTGTTTGAGCAGTGAGCTCTACGCTGTTGGTCTTTCTGCATGTGCAAACCCCTCTTGTACACTTACTATCTACAGTAGTATCATCTGATTGTGGGTAAGGTTTCCCACCATGGTTTTTCCCCTTACAGGGTTTCCACGTACAAATATTTGTGTCATGTGTTGTGGTTGATTTTGTGCTTATGTTTCATGCATTAATTCTTACCGGTATAGCATTTCCTGTTAACACTGTTTACCGACACAATTAACTGTCTTACCGGTATTAAGCAATAAGTTGGTTATTAAGATTTTGGTTTGAATTTATTAGACAACTGATTCACCCCCCCCCCTCTCAGTTGTCCCCGGGACCTACAGATGTGGGTCACATTCTTGAAGGATAAGAATGAAGCTTTTGGTAAATTCAAGGCATTTAGAGCCTAAGTTGAGAAAGAGAGTGGCAAAAAGATAAAATGTCTAAGAACAGATCAAGGCAGTGAATTGGAGTTCACTAAGTATTGCGATGATAATGGTATCAAGCGACAACTTTCTGCACCAAGGACACCACAACAGAATGATATAGCAGAGAGAAACAACTGGTCAGTGGTTGAAGCTGCTAGGACTATGTCGATACAAGGAGGTGTAACAAAAACATTTTGGAAAGAAGCTATAAGCACAATTGTCTACACATTGAACCGAGTTCTGGTGAAAAGAGGTAAGGACAAGACCCCATATGAGTACTGGTATGGGAGATCACCTGATGTTAGCTATTTTGAGATACTTGGAAGCAAATATTTTATTAAAAGAGGTGATTACATAAGAAAGTTTGAAGCTAATAGCGACGAAGGAATATTTCTTGGCTATTACACCAAGAGTAAGGCCTATAAATGATTAAACAACCAGACATAGAAAATGGTTGAGAGTGCTGATGTTTGTGTAGATGAATGTCCTGAAGTTTCAGAAGGAACCAGTTCTGAGAAGAAGGATGAAGATCCTTGCATTTTTCTTTTGGAACCAGAAACTATTAAATTAGAAACCGATAAAGCAGATCCTGATGTACTTGTTCAACTAGAACAAATAAATTCAGAGGAAGATGATAATGAAGAAGCTGGACTTGAAGAGAATGATCATGTTATTCCTAGTTATGTGAGACTGAATCACAGTCCTGAATAGATAATTGGGGATAAGGATGTCAGTGTACTAACTAAAAGGAGAATAAGAGAGAACTCTTGCATGATCTCCACCTTTGAACCTAGAAGTGCTAAGGAGGAATTTGGTGATGATAATTGGGTAAAAGCTACAGAGGAGGAGTTGGATCAAATTGAGAAGAACAACACTTGGACCCCGACACCCCGACCGGTAAACAAGAATGTTATAGGTACTAAATGGGTGTTTAGAAACAAATTAAATGAAGATGGTGTTGTAGTTCGCAATAAGGCAAGATTAGTATGCAAAGGTTATGCGCAAGAAGAAGGAGAGGATTATGGAGAAACTTTTGCACTAGTAGCAAGACTGGAAGGTGTCAGAACATTGCTTGCATTTGTAGCTCATAAGAAGTTCAAGGTATACTAGATGGATGTTAAGTTTGCATTCTTGAATGGGATACTGGAAGAAGAGGTTTATATAGAGCATCCTAATGGTTATGCATTGATAGATAAGGAAGACATGGTATGCAAATTGCATAAAGCTTTGTATGGATTAAAGCAGGCACCCGGAGCATGGTATGCATGGCTTCATACTCATCTGATGAAGATAGGCTTTGCTAGAACCAGTGATGACAACAATATTTATCTCAAGTCTGAAGGAGATGAAATACTGGTCAGTGAAGTATTTGTAGATGACATTATATTTGGAGGTAATGATGACATGAGTAATTGTTTTGCAGATGAAATGAAGAATGAATTTGAGATGTCATTAGTAGGGGAAATAAATTTTTTCATAGGCTTACAGATACAGCAGATGAAGAATGGTATTTTCATTATTATATCCAAGTATGTGAAAGAGGTTTTGAAGACTTTCTGTATGAGTGATTGTAAACCAGTTGGAACCCCAATGGTTACAGGTTGTAAATTGTCCAAGGAAGATGCATCTAAGTTTGTAGATGAAAAGGAATACAGATCAATGATTGGAAAATTACACTATGTTGTTCACAGTCAACCAGATATTGCCCATGCAGTTGGTATTGTTGCTAGATTTCAGAAGAATCCAAAGGAGGCACATCTGATGACAACCAAGACAATTTTTAGATATCTGAAAGGTACTGTTGACTATGGGTTATGGTATCCATATGGTGGAAATTTTGATTTGAAAGCATACACAGATGTTGATTGAGCAGGAAATATTGATTACTGGAAGAGTACAACTAGTGGAGCATTCTTTCTAGGAGGAAGGCTATTTTCATGTAGTAAAAAGCAGAGTTGCACTTCACAATCTACTGCTGAAGCTAAGTATGTAGCAACTTATATAAATTGCACACAAGCTATCTGGATGAGGCACATTTTGGAAGGTTTGAAGATGGAAATATCAGAACCAATAAAGATTTTATGTGATAATACAAGTGCAATAAACATTTCTAAAAATCATGTTTTGCACGCAAGGACTAAGCACATTGAATTGAAAAATCACTTCTTGAGGGAAAAAGTTCAAAGTAAAGATGTTATCTTGGAGCATATTTCTACCAAGGAGCAGCTTGTAGATATCTTTACCAAACCTCTGCCTAAGACCACTTTTGAGTATCTTAGAAGTCAATTGGGGGTTGTCCCTCTTCATGAAGTTAGTTGAGCATGATGTTGATTGTATCAGTCTCTGAACCACTTGCAAAATTTTACATGGATTGATGAAGAAGTGGATGTATTCCACAGGGGGAGCATCAAGTTGCAGAATGATGTTGATGCACAGTGAGACCAAAATTACATGTTTTACTTTCACTTTGGCATTGTTGTCAAAGGGGGAGAAGAATTATGTGATTGAGGAGAAGAATTATGTGTCTGATTAGGTGAACCAGTGACAAGCTGAAGATAGACATAGCAAGGTGAATACTTGGTAATGTAAACCAGGATTCCTATTCACCAATCTCAGCAGCAATCAGAGGCATTGATATTTGTATTGCCATCAATGCCAAAGGGGGAGATTGTTGGTATTTTGAGTTTGTTGGCATTTTGCATAGAGATTGCATTAATGATATGTTGTCATTGATGTCAATTGAACTGGTAATGGTATTCATGTTATTGTTGATATTTTTGTTTTTGATATTGGCTAGTAACTGGTAAGAAGAGCTTTGTGGAAGATGTTGTAAACCAGTATGTAAAGTTTGTGAGTTGAACCGATGAACCGATGTAAAGGGTTAAACCTTTCTATGTAATGTAACTGGTAAACCCTATTAGCTGTTAAACTCTAATCGATCAATTTTGATGGTTTATTATCTGATAAGTGGTAATGATGGAAACATGTGTGATCATTGTATGAGGATATGTTCAAATTGTTTTGGTGCATTTGTTTTTTTGTCTAGGGAAGGAGCAAAGTGGATTACATCTAATGCAGGGCGTGTGATGAATTACAAAGTCCGATGAAGCGGTGATCATGGGGCGGTTGGAATTTTCTTGAAGAATGTGAAGAGATTGTCATGATTTCTAACGGTCAAGATTGTACTGACTTGTTTTTAATCTTGATGATGAGAATTAGGTTTTTGTTGTGTTACTGACCTAATTGATTTATATTTAAGGTCGATGAAGTTGTTTGTAAAGTTTGTTGGCAAGATTGATAGAAACCTATTGAGTGTGTAGTTGCCTAACCAGTGAATGGATCTGCACTTTGAGTGAAGGCAGATTGAAGCTTAGAAGGATCTGATCAAACAAATCTAGTGCTACTCAGACAGATAAAAAAAAACCTGTTGTTTTCTAACAATTACAATAGAAGTGAAATCCCTTAACCGAGTAAGCTCTAACAAGCTTGGTTACTCATTAAATCCTCTAACAAGATGGTCCATTAGCTTGGATTCTTAAATCTTCTAGCAAGGTTACTCCTAACAGGGTATTGTGCTTTTCATCAAGGCATATTTGTAAATCCCTTAACCAGGTGATTCCTAACCGGAATTAGTTCTTAACATGACTTATTGTAAATCTTTAACAGGCTTGGCTCCTAACAGGGCAAACTTCAGAAGATTTCAGATAGCTATCCTCGTGAGTCTCATCTCACCATGGTTTTTACCTATTTAGGTTTTCCACGTATAAACATTTGTGTCAAGTGGTGAATGCTTTTGTGGTTGTGATCTTATTTGTTGATTTGGTTAAATTATGATTAGGCATGTTAAGCAGAAGCATTGAGAGTTGAATATGTTGAGTTATGATTAAGCATTGTTGATGTTTACAAGATTGAAGTTGTTTACTGTTAAAGTTGTCATAACAGTTAAATCGATTGATGTCAAGTATTCTTATGAATATTGATCTTGACTGAGGATATGTTTCCTTTGTTTGACCGAGTTTGAGTTTGGAAACTTTGTATCAGTTTTTCAATATATTGATTCACCCCCCCCCTCTCAAGTTTCTACCGGATACTTATTCTTTCATCATACCATCAAAATGAAGTCAAACTAGTTTATGTTAACACTAAAGAGTAGATTGCAGATATCTTCACTAAACCTTTTCCTAAGGAATTATTTGAGTACTTCATAGATAGATTGGGGCTTTTTGCCTCTCTGGTAGAAACCTGAGTGATGTTGATTGGCATCAGTCCGATATGCATTTACAGAGCTACTATTCATTCTGGATTGATGTGTTGGTACTACTACTAAGGGGGAGTAGTCAGCTATGTGGTTCAATGGATTTATGATTTTTCTTTGATGTTTATGTCAGATTTTTGGCATTGATGTCAAAGGGGGAGAGATATGCAAAAAACAAAGCTTAACAGAATATCAGTCAAGTGAGATCAGAGATTAACATGGATATCATTCACAAGGGGAGTTTGTTAACTTCATTGTAATTTATCTTATGGGAGATTGTTGGTTGTCTTCCTTTGGGGGAGACTTGTTTGGCATTTCTTGGCACTTTGATGTTTTTCACGTCTAATGTTGCCATCAATGCCAAAGGGGGAGATTGTTGGCAAATTGGAGGAATTGATTATGTGTTGCATTGATGTTTTGTCATTGATGGAAACATCGACTGTTTTGGTTGTTTATGTTGGCCATTTGGTGGAATTGATTATGTGTTGCATTGATGTTTTGTCATTGATGCCAACACTAGCTGTTTGGATACTTTACCGACATCCTTTTGGTCCCAGTAGGTTGAGTGGTTTCTGGTTGACTTGGATCCAGCATGATCCGGTAGGCTTCGGTATAGTTTGGTGATGGAATTGGCTTGTTCATGATACTCATGCTCATATTTGGTCAATTGGTTTTGGTCTAGTGATCAGATGCTATCCTGCTTGCTTAGAAGCTTGGTTTCTGGTTCCGACGAGGGTTTCACTGACAGAGCTTTTGATGAAGATCTTTGATGAATTTTCATAAGTGGTGTTGGTGCATCTTTTGGTGGAGTTCTAGGATACTGTTGGTGATCATGTTCGAGGCTTGGCAGATGGAGATCATTTCTATAGTGTATGGACCTATACTGGGTCTCGGTTGATCTAGGTTATGGACCGACTTTAATGTAACGTGTGGATTAAACCTCTCGATGTATTTATGAGATGTCTTATGTGTTGGATATTATTTGTTTGGTCTAAGGTTGACATGGTTTGTAATTATGTAATTGGTTTATTATCTGGTGGCCGACCTAATTGTTTATGGTTGAGGGTTTGTATATATAGATGTAAGATCTCATTGTAGATCATTATGGTTATGTTAGAGGTCATGGTCAAGAAATGTAATGTGCGAATAATATAATATCATTTAGGCAGAGGAGTTGGTCGATCATTGGAGATCGAATTGGGTTTATGTAAGAGGATTTAGTCCTCCAGTATTGAGCTTAACCAGAATTGTACTCAAGGCATAGGAGATGCTATCTTTTGCAGTTCAACAATTCTCCAGATTGTAGTATGGATTTATATGTAGTCAGTGAGGCTCCTTTTGTGATGAGTAGTGCGCTCTAGGATGTTGTCCTTCTTGCAAGTGTAGGCCCCTCAATCATAATTCACATACTTACTGCATAAGTATTATCTGACTGTGGGTAGGCTTCCCATTGTGGTTTTTCCCTTTACCGGGTTTTCCATGTACAAATCTTGGTGTTATGTGGATGGCTTTTATTTTTTTTATACTTAATTGGTTTAACTGCTATTCAGGCATTAGTGTTTTGGGTTCCGGTATTAAATTTTAAATTGCTAATGGTTCTGGTAATCTATGACAACTGATTCACCCCCCCCTCTCAGTTGTCTTTTGGTTATTTGAACTGTTTAACAGTTTATCGGTTTCTGGTAGAGCGGTTGGATTATGATATTGATCCGGTATGCTCTGGTATGTTTCGGTTTGTGGAATTGGTTTGGATATGTCATTCATGCTATTTAGATGTGTATCACAATCAGTTGGTTCGAGATTTGATGACTCAGGAGCTATCATTTGTTCTAGTAAGCCTTTTGGTCACCGATAAGGGTTTTACCGGTAGAGCTTTGTTGAAGATCTTTTGATGCACGTGATAAGTGGTGTTGGCGCGACTTCTAGATGGCTTTCAAGTTCCTGATGGTTATCTTGTTCGTGTTCCTATTGATCGGTGGTGTTGGATTTGGGTCTAGACCTAATGCTATCTTATTCGGCTAGGTTATGGACCGGTTTATGTAATGTGTTGGTGGATGATCCCAATGCATTATTGGTTGGATCTATTGATTGGATTATGTTGTTTCGGTCTTAGGCTGACTTGGTTGATCATTGGATTGTGGGTTTATGTTATGAATTTATTGTATTATCTTTTAGGTGGCTGACCTAATTGTTTAGGTCTCGGGTTGGTATAAATATGATGTAAGATCTCTTTGTAGATCACAAACATATTCGTGGTTTTTAGGATATAGGATTATCTGTGTGCGAATAAGGTTGTAATTATATGCAGAGGTTTTGGTCGATCATAGGTGATCGAATTGGGTTGGTGAAAGAGGTTTAAGATCTTTTATACTGAGCTTAATCATAACTATATTTAGGCATAGGAGATGTTATTCTTGTAGTTCACTCTTCCTTTCGGATTGTAGTCTGAATTTATTTTGTAGTCAGTGAGGCTCCTTTTGTGATGAGCAGTGCACTCTAGGCTATTGGCCTTCCTGCATGTGCAGGCCCCTCTTTATGTAATCACATACTTACTACAGAAGTATTATTTGTCTGTGGCTGTTCACCAGTTATTTGAGCTGTCTAACACAGTGTTGCGTTTGGAAGGATCGACAAGATTCACAAAGACGAACAAGTTCACCTTTTAACGGTGATAAATTCAGAGGACCAGGCCCAATTAGAGCAACACAGTCTTGAAAAATCAAGCCGAACTTCTGGGAACATATCCGAATCATCTTCTTATGCTCATATCCAAGTTGGTGGCTCCATACGACATCTGTTGCTCACTGTTTCTATCAAATTGCTTCAATAATTCACTATTTTGCCCTAATATTTAACAATTCAAAATTGAATTCAATTTAGGGAAGAAAGAGCCCCATTTAGAGGCCTAGAATTTGATCAAAATCTTGATATGTCAAGGTCAAATCTATTAGATTCCATCTTCCCCTAATTTAATGGTGAATTAGGTCTTGTTAGTGGTTTTATAATCTTAATTTAACCCTAATCCTAATTTTTCACCCAAAACACATCTAGTAAGAAAAATGTTTGACTTGAGTCTATATAAACATTTGAATTTAAATTTTTAGGGATCAATTTTGTAGTTACAATTTTGAATTAGGTTCAAATATATGACCATTGAGTTAACTCAAGTTAAGAAATGAGTGGATTGTAATTGGATAAAGATTCTTAGAATGTGTGAACTCAGAGCCAATTTAGAATCATCTTATTTACCAGCTTCTACGTAGAAACAAGCTACTTATATGCTAATCATTGCATATGAAAAAACAGATCAAAATAAATCCAATATGAAAGGAAAACAATGTGAAATATATAAAGATTATCCATAAATAAAAATATTGAATTTTTAAAATTATAGATTGAATTCCAAACTGCACATTTATATAACTTGAGGAGAAGGAATTTGCAGAACCGGAAATAGGTAAAAAAAGACAAAGAAATAGCACCGTCGGTATTTGGGAGGGGAAAACTGTATTTTAAAAAAATCGAGCAGGTTTTACCATTTATATACAGCGTACGATCCACTAATATCTGCTTTTATACCTTTTCAAACGTCAACTTTGTATGGCGTAGGAGTTAGTTTTAGAATAAATTGAACAGAAAAAAAGTCAAGAGAGCCTAAGATTGATGCCATGGAAGTAGTGGAATGCCTTCGCGGAAATTAAATCTGAGCATTTAACAGCAACAGGTATAAGATATTTATATTTTTAGCACCCAAAATCCAAGGAGCAAGAATCGGCCTTGTATCCTGGGGTTAGCACAGACATTCAACAAACTTCCCCAAAACAGAGTAACTGCATAATCCATTACAGAAGTTTACTGCCACCTATGGGCGACGGCTCTGTTATGGAGCACAAGTCGCGGGATCGAATCTGACTGCTGCTTGGTCTCCCTCGTCTTCAGGGTTATTAGCGTTCGCTGTATCTTTAAGACATTATGGCTGCTACCGTGAGGTTTATTCTGGCCCTTAGTCTCGGCCTCAGCCTGGGCCTGCTTTCGGCTGACGGTAAGGATACTGACAGTTGTCGGTGCCCTTCACTCTCGGAAGTTACGTTCGCTTCGTTGGAGGAAGATATGTGCGCGCTTACTCCTCCTCTGCTCAACCCTCCTAGGGTTATACAGGTATGGATGTCTTAATTTTTAGGAAAAATTGTGCATGTTTATTTTAGTTTTTCAACGTTTCTGGTTCACTCTACATGTTCTTTATTTTCTTGACAATCTCTGCCTTGGTCTGTTGGTGCACAACGCACTTAGCTTGACAAATGTATAGCGTTATACTCAATTTCAACATTGAAATAATAGAACCTGGGACTCCATTTTACCATCTTTCATTGAATTTGAACCTGGGACTCCATTTTTGTCACGCCTTCTTGGATTTGAATCTGGAACTCTCTATCTGATGGTTTTACCACTTGAGTTCAACCTTCTTTTGTAAGTAGGGACCTGTCCTTTCGCAAAATTTACTTAGTTGCCATGACCAAAGATATTTCTTGGTTCAGTTCATGCTTATGCCCAGCCTTATCTCTTGGGAATATGCTGCACCTATTGATCTGGATGCAGTATGTGACTCCATTTCAATTTCAACATCTTAATATGTCCCCTATGATTTGAATCCGGGCTTCTTTATTAGATCCCTAATTCTTTTATCACTCGAGCTTATACCATTCCATAGTTATTTGTAACATTCCCGACAAGATTGATAATCTAAGTTGTTTTTTCTAACACTACCTGTTTAAAACAGTTTTAGAAATTTATTGTTTTTTCTTCATATTAGGCTATAAGTATGTCAGCGGTGGATGGCTCTTATTAATTAAACATTGTTCTCTTCAATCAATTTTTCAAACGTTTTCAACAATATCGATTACCTAGGTCCTTTTTTCCAACATTACCACCCTTTTTCAAATTCTTCGTTTAAGTCCTCTTTCTGGGTTCAATCTAGGTTTACAGGTTTACAGATATTCCCTTCTAGTTTTAGATCTGTATTATAGGATTTCTTAATTAGAATGTTCCATTTATGAGACAACTTGCTATTTTTTTAATTACAGGATTTATTATCAGGTCTGTTGCATTTACGAGGGACAGTTTGCTGATTTTTCTTTATTTAGAATTTTATTAGGAATGTATTATTTACGAGAGACATTTTTTTTTTAAAACAAAGAAGTGCATCCTTCTATTACAGCTAACAATATCCTTTTAGAACTTTATTAATTTTTTTAAAGGAAGTATTCGGTTTCTATTTTGAGTCCTCCCAAATTCAAACTGCAGAAATAAGTTCTGCTTTACACTATTCAAGGATTGATATACAAAGTATAAGTCTTTTGACAGTTTCTGTATAGTGATATCATGCACAATTAAACAGTAACAATCTGTTAAGCAAGTATATAAATAAGCATTTATGTAATCTTTTGGATTTTCAATATAGGGCACTATCCCCATACTTGATACCACTTACCCAAAAAAAAAAAAAAGTATATAAATAAGCAAGTATATAAATCTTGATAAGAGATATAGATTATAGTTCCATGGAGTTTTAGAATGGGGGGATGGGGGACAGGTTTTGGGGACAGTGGAGGGACGCCAATGCAAATATAAAAAAGCTACAAGAAATAACAATTGAAACATTAAACTACTTAATGGTAAACACAATGCTTGAACGATGAAAATGCCAAATATCAATAAGGTCTATGTGAGTTGAAAATTGTTATTTCAGATTTAATTTTGCTTTTTGGAGCAATTTCCAGCACGTGATCATTGCAAAATTCAATAAAATCAGACATTGAGGCTTCCAAATTTATGTTTGAATCTGATCTGATAATTTGAAGTGACCTAGGGTTTGTACTAGCCATTAAATTTTATCAAAATTTGGTTCAGATCTGGCTTATGAAGTGTTTGAAGGTTTGCTCAAGTATTTTCCATCATTATTTTCAATTTTTAGTTCGTTGTTTCAAGAAAAAACAGAAAATACAAAAAATGTATAAAAGTACAAAAAAATTTAAAGGAGACCTTTTAGTGGTATTAGAGCCTTGATCTTGTTAGCTGGCAGGGTTGAAAGTTAACATTTGAGGGCAGATCTACAATTGACATATGAGTGAAAGGGAACTGAGTGGAGAGAACATGGATTGACAACCTAAGTTCTTACTAAAGGAGGAAGACATAGATCCTATATAAAATTTTAAGAACCTGCTTTGAAGCAGTTTACTATCAGCTATAAAGCTCTAGATTCATTTAGAAAAACACGACAAGAAGATCCTATTTGAAGGGAATAATTAGAGGGTGAATGTGAAAGAGATGAGTGCAAGCTTGTTGCCTTTTTGAACATGACAAAAAGATATTCAAAAAGGCCTGATATTTATAAATCTTATGTTACCTGCAAAGAATTCTTGGAAATATTCGAAGAAAATGGAAGCGAAAAAAGGAAGGAGTGGATGAAGAAAGAATCAAAACCACAAGAGGCTAGGGAAGGGATCGGGAAGGAAAACAATCATCAGAGCCACAATACATCATTGAGCAAGAATAAAAGGTACCCAACATACAGGTTTAAAGTAAAAATTCTCTGGCAGTAAGAGATTTATTGACTTTTAATGATCATATATGTCAGCAAAATATTGATGAATTCAAGGAGGAAAGGCGTTAATTGTTAGATGTGGAGAGCCTAAGATGGAGGAAGTCGCACCAATTCTTGCACTATACATTGAACTTCCAAATGGTGAACCATTCATTGATCTTCAAAGTAGCATTATGGATGGACATGCATCTTAAGAAATTCTTTGGAGTCACAGTGATAGAAGTGTTGAGGGTATCTTCACAATTCTTATTTTGGCAAAAGAGGATGAGCTTCTTACTAACAGCTTAAGGTATGGAAATGATAATCATATTTCAGATTTGTTGCTTGCTCCTATGTGACTACAAAATCTTGTCATGATGGAAAGCATGCTAACAAGGGTAATAGAGTAAGGTTATATGGACTCTTTGAGTTCAAGTTTGTTTTTGCATATGGGCATTGGGGACCGAGGTGCAGTAATACTGCATACCAAAATGACTGAAATCACTAATCAGTGAAAAATGAGGATCCGTTGGGGGTTGGGTGTTGGAATTTTGTCATATCTCATACCGTCAGAAATTTTAAACAATAGCTCAACAAGCTGATCGCCAATTGTTGAGGAGTTAGTGCATTTCAAGGGTTGGGGTCAGAGGTTCGCCTTAACCTCAACAAACTTAACAGTTAGTCGGAAGAGCTGATTGCAATAGCTCATCCGGGGTCGGGGGTAACCCTTACCTCATACAACTTAAGCTTTAAGCCAAGAAGCTGAAGCTTGATAACCAATAGAGAACTCAATAGGCACTTGTTGGGGGTTGGGGGCTGGGGGCTAGGGATTCCCTTTACATCTTTCCTCATAAACTTAGGCAACTTGGTGAGGTCACATCTTTCAGCTTGATGGACAAAATATACACTATTGGAAAGGTCTCCAAGAGATCTAATTTCAGTTCCTTGAAATGAATGCCTTCAGCTAACCATTTAAAGGGACTGAACAGTTTCAATGCCAAATTCCACTCTGAAGTCCTCAAGAAGTGCATTTTACTAAAAAATAGAAAATACCGAAAAAATTGGATTTTGATATTTTCCATCTCAGTTCGTTCGAGAACCTCTTGACAGCACCGGATCAGATTCTTAACAAAATTCATCTTTTTGATCTTTGACATTAAGTACAACATTAATGTCAACCCTAATTATCCATACACCATGCTCCTTTGATAACAATGACAATATTTTTAACTATAGAGACAATATTAACTTTTGACATCAATGACAATATTTCCAACACCAGTTTGTAGCTATTTTTCCTTAAATGTTTGCCCTTGATATCTAGACAATTTATGGGTCTTTGTCCTTAAATCTCTTAGTTTTTCCTTGCAGGCTTTGTTTCCTCTTTGGCTGTAATATTTATTTGCAAGTGACATAATATTGTCTTCCAATTAATTAATCCTTTCTCCTTGCTTGGCCTCCTTTAAATAGAACTTTCCCCCAATAGATGCACCTCTTAAAATGTCTCTTTGATTGGAAACAAACTTCAAATATTTTTTTATATAATATCAATTGCATTGTTTCCTATGTTGAGGGGCTGCCTTAATTAAGTAAACCGCATCAGTTTATTTCCAACAGTCAGTGCTAAATGCTGCCATGATAATTTTATTAGGATTTACTAACACCTAAAATCTGCCGTTGCCCATCATTCATTAAAATTATTCAAATGTCACTCGTTAATTTTTATAATTGAGCACTCCCAAGACCCGTGGGAATGTTATAATGGCCATCAAATTTAATTTTTAAGGAGGGGGCATTACATCGGTGTGAAGTCTTTAATATGTTGACCACCTTTATGCTAATTTTCATTGTCTTTGTTCAACCTTCTGGCTGGTACCTCAGGTTGATTGCTTAATTTTAGATATGTATACATAAATAAATATCCTAATAATCAATTTACTTACATTGAATAGCAAGTCTCTGTTATTAACTTATCTCTTTCTGCAATTAAGTGTTAGTTTAATGTCTTGGGGCCCACAAAGTTTTGACAAGATAAAATATTGGAATCATTATGAAATTGATTATTTGTCCAAGGGGTTGAGCTTAATTGGTTAAAACATTGGGTTCTCATTGTGGAGACCAAAGTTCAATTCTCCATAGGGACATCTAAAGTGGAATTCTAAGTTGTGACTCTTGGTCTTCCATAGGAAGTGGTTTCTAAATAAAAGTGGATTTCTATGTAGTGACTCGTGGTCTTCCGTTGGTGATTTCTAATGTGTTTGCTCATAAAGAGCTTGTATTGATCTAATGTTGATGCTCGTATGAGCAAGATATTTGTAATTGATATTCAATTCAAAAAAAAAAAAGGTGATGATTTCTTTTTACCATTTTGATTCTGTTATTACATTTTCTTACCAATCTTGATTTGATTTCTTTTTTTTTGTCTCATGGCTTTTTAGTAATAAGGCTACACATTTTTTTTGTTATTTTGTTTGCTTGGTTTTAATTTGCAAGCAATGCTATACAGGTGATGTTACCATGTGGTGCAAAGAGTGACTGTACTGAATATTTGCTCAGGATTTTATATGGTTTTTGTTAGATACAACAATGAAAATAATAACTGAACATGTGCCAAATGGAGAGAGCATATACTGAGATAACAGACTGATCTGCTCATTCTATGAGATTATTAATGTGTCAGTGTCATTGCACCGTGGAAGAACACAGACCATGCCTGGAGTGCCATCTTTACAAACGTCTGGTTTTACCTGGTTGTGTTAGTTGAAGTTCTTTGGACTAAGTGGACTTCAAATTGAATCATGTCTTGTCTCTGGCAAAAGCTGCTTGATCAAGAATCATTTTATGTGGTTAGGGTTATCATTGAGCAATGGTAGTTGTTAACTTGTTACAATTAGTAGTGGTACCAGAATCTGACGGATCAATAGCTGTTGAGAACAATCCTCTTAAGATTGTTCTCTTTTCTGACGCAGTTATGGATGGAGGGTCCAATTAAGGACACTGTCCAACCATACAACCAATACAACAAACACTGCACAGTGGGAGTAAATTCACACAAAAATAACTGGAACAATGATATTATTGATTTATAGTCAGAATTATGTTCACAACCTTGCTGCAAAGGCTTCCAACAAATTGAGGCCTCAGTGTTCATGGGAACAGTCAGTGTGCAAACTTAATTACAATCTTCTGAGTAGATGTAGAATATGATGCTCTTCAATCTGCTACCAACCTCTTTTTACTTAATGGCTCCCCTCCAGTGTAGAGTGAATGTTGCTTCTATAGTGTGCAACAAATATAATATTACGCACTCACCAACAGGGTGGCACAATGCTGAATGCATGATGAAACACATAGGACCCTTCTGGGATGAATGCAGTAAGATATACACATTAGAATTCAATGCAGTCCTAATCATGAACCTGCTTGGAATCAATACACTTGTATGTATCTTCCAGTGTTGATGTGAAGTTAAATTGTTTGCCTCATGGTTCAATTGGGTCTTCTTTAATGACATGACATGATGAAATGTGATCTAATGAAGTTGTGATAGCAATTTGGAAGCTTTGAAATCAAAATGTGGTGTTGAACAATAGGATTATTATTTGAAACTTTGATATGTTGAAATGATGATTGCAATAAGAATATGCATCTGTGGTATGGATTGTCTTCTGAGGTAAGCTATGATGATTGGAATTTTATTTGAAAATATGCATAACAAAATAAACAGAAAATAAAGTATTTTTGGGCGATGTAAGAATGCTCTTGCATTGGACACTTTTGGTTAGTGAAAAGTAAGTCCCTTACTTTGGGATGGTTAGAAGAAAACCAAAACAGTTCACCTCAGTTAAAGATATCCACATTGAGTCTTCAATTGACCTTCCTTTACATTTTGCAAAATATTCTTCACAGTTATTTTGTCCAATAATTTCTCAATTTCTTTTGTTTATCATTTCGGCATTCGTTTCTTCCTTTTCTTCTCTGCCTTGTCTTCTTCCAACTCCTCCTCATGATACTCATACAAATCTAAAATGTAAAATATTGATGATATACCCATACACTTCATATGTGTATCTAGAGTCAAACTTCTTAATGATCTTGCAAGGACCAAACTACCTTATCTTCAACTCATTATATATGTGTTCTGTGTTGAAATTTCTCATTTCTTAGATATACTATCACCTCATCTGACTTTGCATTCATTAGTCTTCTTTTTGTGTCAGACCTCACCTTATACTTAAAAGTCATTTTCTAATCGTTTTCATATCTCACGTGATGCCTTCATATGATCTGTTAATTCGTTTGCTTCAACACTTCTTTTTACTTCATTTTTGATGTCACTCAACTCTAATACATTCCATTGATTATTTCCATACGTTATCTCAAATATATTCTTCATCTACTCTTGTTTATTGAATAATTGTAAGCAAACTCAATTTTTACTAAATTCATATCCCAATCACCTATTTTATCTCTTGTTAATCATTTGAATAAGTTACCTAGACTTCTATTGACCATTTCTGTTTGTTCATTTTTCTGTGAGTGATAGTGAAAAACATTGTGAGAACTTGTGCACTGAAACCGGTGGTAAGTAACTCGCCCAAAAACTTTGTCACTGGTTTTTACAAAAACTCTGATTTTTTGATGAAAATGTGTAAAAAATGTGCATTTTTTTTCTTCAAAATCTGCCACAAACTTGCCGAAATCTATATAAATCCTAATTAATGCCAAACATTAAATTTTTTTAAGTGATTTCAATTGCTTTTTTTGGGTTGTGATCTACAAACTGTGGTGGAATGTGACTAGAAGCACGACTAAGGTATGGCGGCACATGACCTGAAGTGGAATAACGGAGGTTTTTTTTTGCCTTCCACCTGCATGACATATCCCATGCTTATTATTTAATCCAATGGATTTGTTTTGCATCCTGTTGTTTCATTTCACTATTTGGTTTAGGCTCGAAATTTCCAAACCATCTGATTTTACTGAAACACCAGGTTATAACATTTAAATTTTGACTACCACAAAAAGCCTGCTGTACATAACAGGTTATTGAGACAAGAATACTTTAGTCGTATTAGAAATAGAGACAGTTTACTCCAAAAGTTTTAGGGAAAAACTATTTGAAAAAAGGCATATATATTATATGTCAAAGAGAATAATAAGTGTAGGAGCACTGATCCATTGCGGGCTTCACAGAAGAAATACAAATTATGTTCACCAAGGAGAATAATAATAACACATACAAACAGAGGTAAAATATCTTTCTTCCATATGCTGTTTTGATGCAATTGCTAGAGGGTTAAACGACTCTTTCAAGAGTTTTGAATAAAAAATAATAATTTACTATTTTAGAACCATGAATCTGTAATGAACACAATAAACATAAGATGATTGTAATATAAACAAAACACGTTTCAGATCTATGATCAAATATCCACGCAGAAATAGGTGTGATTGCAATTGTTTATGGACCCTAATCCAGCTACATTTGAAAAAAGTAATTTCATTGCTTCTTGATGGAAAAGTATGGATATAACTTAGAAGCTAATCACCAAATTCTTAGTTTAACCCTAGATCCAAACTCCATTGGAGGTAAGGAACCCTGCACAAGAATCAAACATTTTACATGACAATGAAAGATGAAACTTCAAACTGTAAAAAGAAATCAAACATGCTACATGAAATTGAAAGTTGAAATTTCAAAAAGCAATTAAACATGTCAGGGAAAAAATAAGTAAATCTTTAATGCAACAGTTTTTATTTTTTATTTTTCAAGTTTAGGTTGCAGCACTGCTAACTAGAGTATTACTAATTTTTGATGTTGTCTCCTTTTTGCTAGTTTTCATTTTTATTTTTCTAAAAGAATATGGCTTCCAAAAATAGAAGAATCGGTGGAAAACCAAGAGATCCTTGTTGGAAACATGGCACACCAGGTTTTGTACCTATCACATCAAGACTATGACCGATGGCATAAATCGACTCAAATATCACTTTGCAATTGATACCTTGCCGAGATGTTACACAATGTACAAAAGCTAGTCTAGAGTTTGAGGAGGAGGTGAAAACACTCCTTACAACATATGAGCAAAGGAAAGTAGAGAAAATGAGAAGAATAGAGGCAATGATAGCGCCAATCCCAAATTTCCATTCTAGAGGGTCATAAGGAGATATGGGGGCTCTTTTTTTGTCGGGCCACACAAAAAGGATTAGGAAGTGTGGGCAGCCATGGTTGTAGCTTTTTTTGTTTTGTGTAACACTCTTGGTGTGCAAGCTTCATTGGAAGGTATTGCATGGAATAGAGAATTGCAGCATGAGGCAAAGTTGGCATGTACAAGATTTTGGTACTCAATAATAATTCGTTCAATATTGCTTCTAGTACATATTCAAAATAACTGGTCAATGCATTGACTGTGGCAGATAGGGGGTTCAAGGTTTCAAAGTCATCATGAGTTGAGTGGGCCATTATTGTAGGATGAGGTGCAAAACACATGATGACTAGTAAAAGAACAAAAGAGAAATTGGGAAAAGAAAAGTTGCATCGTTTTATTTGATGGGTGGATGGATGGTAGAAATTGGACACTTGTCAACTTTTTAGTGGCTTCAAGGGGACAACTATTATTTAAATATTAGTTGATGCCTCCAATGAAATAAAGAATGCAAACTTTGTGCAACATGTTGGATGATGTAGTGATGGAGGTGGGAGTAAAAATGCCATTCAACTAATGACCACCAATTCAACTACATATGTGGTAGTAGTAAATTTCTAGAGGCAAGGCACCTAACATTATTTTAGGGCCTTTATGTTGACCAAAGTCTTGACCTACTCCTTGAAGATGTAAGGAAACTAAGTTGGGTGAAGAATATGGTTGAAGAGGCAAGGAATATCACAAAGTACATCTACAACCACACACGAGTTCTAAATTTTATGAGAGCACATTGATGTAAGCATCTTGTGCGATTTGGAGTCACACACTTTGCAGAGTATATTAGCTACAATGCCCAACCTTAAGTGCATGTTTGTGAGCGAAAGTGGTTGGATAGTCCTTTTGTAGGAAGGCTAAAACAGAGAAGGTTGTGAAAACCATTTTTGATGATAGATTTACCAAATTCATGGAGGAGATCATCAATGCAAGTTTTCAAATTTTGATTTCTATTTTTTTTTCTAATATTACAATTTACTGATTTTGTTAAATTTTGATATTTAGGTTTTAGAATTGCTGGTTAGTGTTCTACGATTGATGGATGGGACTCAAAACCCCATGGGGTCCCTATATGAGGCCATGATAAGGCCAAAGATGTGATTCAACATTTGTATGGGTTAAAGGAGACCAGATATCAGCGAATCCATATGATGCATAATTGATTAGAGGTGGAACCAACAACAAATCCAACATATTCATATTGCTGCCTACTATTTGAACCCCAATTTTATTTCTCCTCTTCTTTCAAAGCAAATGCAGAGGTTCTTCTTGGCCTCAACACATGCAATGAGAGATTGGTTGATGATGGTAATTTTTGACAGGGAAGATGACAAAGGTGATATCTAGTGCAACAAATCTTACCACAAACCACTGTAATTGGGATGTGGAGCTCAAGGCTGACAAGACACCTCATAGAAGGGATGTATTTTATTAGGGACACGTCCCAAGAGGAAGATATATGTATCAAATAGTAATAGGATGTAAGAGAGTAGATAGAGTATGAGGAATAGTAGGAGAGAATATAGATATATGTAAGGAGAATACAGATGTATGTGTAGACATTTAAGATATGTAAATGGAATGATCAAAATGTAATACTAAGTGCATCAATATATTGAGACTTGTTAATATCTTATGTACTATGTTGTGTATTTATGAGTGATATTGATGTCTTGTTTGATTTCGTATTCTAACTCAACCTTTAATCCCTCTACTATTGAGTTTGAGGTATAAATACAACATATAGAGAATAATTTGGCAATAGAACTCTGATTTGTGATCCTCCATTTTTCTTGCTAACATTGGTTTTGTTGTCGTAACCTTGGTTAGGTATTATAGAAGAAATCATAAACTAAATTTAAAATTTGATTCAAACAAGGATACCAAGAAAATGTATGATTTTTTTTTTATAGATTGCAACACAATCTCTTTGGTGTCAACATTGTTAGATGGGGTTAGGCATTTAGGGGATGGCGAATGGAAAAGGGGGTGATCTCCAAAAGGAATCTTTGAAAAAATGTGACCAATCAAACTAGATGCAAAATAACTACCATGGGGTGAAATAGAGGAGTAATGTAGCACCAAACCATAAACACCCATGGCAAATAGAGATAACAAGAAACTTAGGGAAATTAGAGAGGAGATTGAGTTGACAAGAAAAGTGAACATGGCAAGCCAAAGCAAGGAAGAAAGGAGACAAAAACATAATGTTGAGAGGCAGGAAAGATACCATAGAAGAATGGAGAACATGGAGAAGAGGAATAATGAGTGTGCTGAGGTGGGTGTTGTCGAGCTTGTCGATGTGGGTGTTGCTGGAAAGATAAAAGAAATAGTAACTAAGGAAGGAGAGAAAACTCCTAATCAAATTACTTCCCATTTGGAAAAAGCAAGAAAATCATTAAGAGATATTAAAGGGAGTATAGAGAACTATGGAGTATCAAGGATGGCATTGGTAGAGGGTTGTGGAAGTAGTTAGGCTCTAGCACTACTATATTTCACCAAAAAAATCATTAACAAAACCGGTTCAATCAAATTTAACAATCAAACTAGATAAATTTTTTATGGAATTCTTTAGAACCTCGAGGAAATTGCTATCTATTAATGAAGATCACTTGGAACAAATAGTTGCTAGGAGTGTAAAAATCAAGAAAGGACGAAATAGAAGACGAAAATAAATTAATATTCAATTTGGTTAAAGACTTGTCAACAACAACAAATAACATTTCATTTATAAATAAAAGAGCATCACTACCACATTTCACCAAAACACCATTAACAAAATCAGATCTATCAAATATTACAATAAAATTAGACGAAATTTTTTATGGAATTCCTTAAAACCTTGGAGAAACTGCAATCTATTAATGAGATCACCGAGAACAAATAGTTAAGAAGAGTGTAAGAAAACTAAGAAGAAATAGAAGAATATAAAGTAATATTCAATTAGGGTAAAAACTTGTCAACAATAAAAAATAACTTGTCATTTACAAATAAAAGAATTTCACCAATGATGAAACGCCACTTTGAAGAGGCACACACTTGGAACTAGGACCCATCACCCATGCCATGTAAAACGAGACATTGAGTATCATAAAAAGAAATAAAAGATTCGTAAGAGCAATTTTGAGCATATTGTGACGGAGTATTGGGAAGAAGGTTCTTCAAAATCAAGTTAGCAAGGGATAAAGGCAAAGAAAACATGCCTACGCTATTAGGAAGTCCTAAATAGAAGAAGAAAACAAAACCTCACCACATAGTAAAGAAGGAAGAAGCTAAAGACACTATGGATGCTCCAATTAATCTCCTAGTCTTTGGGAAAGATACCATAGAGGTTGTAGAGCACATATTCATCTTGCAATCCTTCGGTAGAGGAAAGGGATTGATAAAGACCAAACTAAATAATTTGACTTTGTAGGATTCTTGTCAAAGGATGTTCTAGATTGGTATAGGAAAAACCTACCCCAAACATGATAAAGATTGGGATAAAGTCAGGAAAGAATTTTTGATAATTTTTGACACTTCAAAAGTCCCATCCCAAAGTGTTAGTAAAATGATGGACCCAATGGAAAAGAAAGGAGAAATGATAAAAAGAATATAATATAAGATTTAAGGTCTCCCACAAATTGGAGGAACCTCTAACAGAGAAGCAAACAGTTGAATGGTTCATCTCTAGATTAGAGATGAACATTAGGGCAACCTTCGATGGACAAATCGCTGATAGATACTTAGATATGGTAACTTTGGCCCGCCAAATTGAATCCCAACCTTGGAGAAGAATTGACAAAGGAAAAGAAATGATGAATTAGAAAATATTAAATTAGCAATAGAACAATTAACTTTGCTCCTAGAGATGTTGGTTGAGGAGGATAACAATAAGGGTAAACAAAACATTTGGTGTTCATACTGTTCTAAAGAAGGTCACACAAGAAATGACCACCCTAAGGCACGAGGTGAGAAAAGGGTCACTTCATTATGAGAAGACTTTCAAATAGTCTTGTGAAAGATTCAATCAACATTCAATGGATTATGTGGTGAATAGGACGACTACAAAACAAATGATTGCCCCTTAATGAGGTTCCAAATCAGAAATGAATTAAATGAACATAAACCTCGTTGTCCTAAGTACTACAGATATGATAAAGAGATAGACAAGACAATGGGCTATGTCAAGGGACTCGTAGAACATCCCCTCTACACACAAGATTGTGGATATTGACAACCTCCATGGAAGAAAAACTGAAATGTTAACACAATGGAGAATAATCCTCTACATTATCACAATGAGGATAACAAATCCTTTAACAATTATAGATGAAGGGGATGCTTTAGAGGAAACTCTAAGAGGGAGGATGCTAATTTTTATAAGTGCGACAAACCAGACCATTACTCCACTAAATGCTGGTCTGGTAGGGAGAACTGTGCCTTTTGTGGCAACCCAAACTATGATTTCTTCAATTGTGACAATGCGAAACACTATTTCTAGAATGCCCCATTACTATTGAAGAGTGATGAATTACAGGGAACAAATGTGTCTAAACGAGCTAGGGTGATGCAAAAGTACCAAAATATTTAGCACATGGAGCAAGGAGATGTTAGAAACAAGAAAAATGGCAATTAGAGACCTCTATAGAAGAGGAAACCTCCAACGAAGAGTATTAGGAGGGGAAAAAAGTAGCAAAATTAAAGAATAAGAACTTAAATAACAAGAAAAACAAAATTGCTATAGTTACTCGCCAAGGAACCAACACCACAAAGATAAACAAGTCATCACAGACACAAAGGATGATGAGGATGATGATGAAGAAGAGGAATAACATTTCTTCTCCAATAAGCACCAATACGATCAAATCATGGGGAATGCAATAACAATCATAAATCAGCAACAAATGAGGAAAAATGTTTCTTTTTTTAGAGGAAGAAGTCGCTGTGCTAAAACAATTTATTGCTTTAGTACAATAGAATAATCTATTGGAAAACTTACAACAATAATGTAAATATTGGAACAAACAAACAAGTACCTAACCACAAGTTTGAAGAGTAGCAAAAACAAATAGGGAATGGAAGAATAGGCCAATAATGATTGTTGGCCATATTAATCATAAGAAGACTAAGAAGATAATGGTTGATTTGGGTTCAGACATTACTATGATGCCAAAAAGAAGTTGGGAAAAACTAGGGAAACCTAAGTTAACTAACACTCTATATAACGTCATCTATGGGTTCCCTAGGAACATGGAAGAATGTAGAAGTAAATGTAACATTGGTAATTAGTTTTGAGATAATAGCGACGAAGGAACCATTTGATACATTTAATGCCCTCCTAGGATTGCAATGGTTTGTAAATCCTAATGGAATAGTTGACTTAAGAAAAAAGGACTTATCTTTTGCAAATGACAATAAAATTGTCCACATACCTCTTGGAGTAGACACAGACAAATCTTATGTAAAAGAAATTGCTTTGGAAGAAGATGAAAGCCCTCTTCATCAAGAAACATCACTAATGCGATCCATTAATGACTTCTTAGCACATCAAAAGAAAATTCAATCAGTTGCTACTCCACAACTTCTAAACTCTAATTAGTTGGTTCTCAAGTTGACGTTGTTGGCATTTCCCTAGAAATCCCAACTGGGAGATATTTTCCATCGAATAACAAGAGAAAACATTCTGAAGCAACATGTAGATAATACAAAGCAGTTAGAGGGAGTTATAGGTAACATCAATCTAAATTTCAACATGTCTAGGGGATTCATCTCAACCGTTAGGAGAACAAATCAAACTTCTAATAGATGGCTTGTTACAAGATATATAGCAACAGACATCCACTCTCTGCCAAAAAATCACTATATAACTCAACAAGTCCAAAATAGAGGAGGAAAGGAAAAATTATGCCATAGCTCACATTGTGTTGGAATCTGATGTTAGCATCTCGAAGAACACAAAAAGCGATGACAACATACTTTGCCAAGTTTGTTTCTAATGACCCAACTTAGCTAAGACCCTCAAAAAGACTAGATGGATCAAATTTAACAACAAATTCTTTAAGTAGGGACCACTTACAATGCTCTATGGTATATGGATGGAAAGACGAGCCTAGCTGGAAACTCTTCATGTCTAGTCACAATAGGTGTAGGATCAACTACAACAAATCAAAGGCCAATTTAAACAATTGAGAGAGGTAGTGAGTTTGCATATGGCACATGTCATTGGTCTCATTTAGGACACGCAGAAATTGGTCCAACAAGTCCAAATCCCTACAACCCTTTCAAAAGTAGAAAAGCTACTAACATAGATCAATGCACAAAATCATTCCTCTAGTAAGCCAAAATTAATAGGGACAACACTTTTACCCACCTTAAGGAGATTTACAAAAACATCATCACTCATAGTTTTGAAAGGGGGATGATGTTTGTAGGGAAAAATATAGAGTAGAGATACAACACAACAAATTTTACTGGAAACCGCTGCAATAGGGATGCAAAGCTCAAGGCCAACAAGAAACCTCATAGAAGGGATGCATTTTGTAAGGGACACACCACAACAAGAAGATGTATGTATAAAATAGGAATAGAATGTAACGTAGTAGGTAGAGTATGAGGAATAGTAGGAGAGAATATAATTATATGTAAGGAGATACAAATGTATATGCATATGTATAAGATATGTAAATGGAATTATGAGGATGCAATAAAATTCATCAATATACTAAAACTTATCAATGTCTTATATACTATGTTATTTGCTATGCAATGATCTCTATGTATGATTGATATTGACGTCTTGTCTGATTTCACTTTCTAACTTAACATTTGATCCCTCTACGATTTTTGAGTCTAAAGCATATATAAAACACATACAAAATACTTGGGGCGTAGAACTTTGGTCTATGATCCCTCACTTTTTATGCTAACAATGACCTTCAAGACCTCATACTTGATGAGATACATAGTTATAAGAGGGTCAAAGAGGCATTGTTTCATTCAAATTTTTGCATTCATAGGAGAGCCACTTTGTAGCCATGTTAAAAAACACGTGTTGAATTATAATTTACTTTTTATTTTAATTGTTAAGTATATTAAAATCCTTATTAAGTGATAATTCTTGTTTTGAAAATGTTCTTTGCTGGCATTATACACAGAGAAGAACTTTCATCAAATAGCACTAAGTTTTATATAAAGAGCTTTCTTTCATTAGAAAAATATGAAATCATTCGATGCGTGCAATGTGCCAGAGTGGAAGGAGTTCAATTTTCCTTAAATTTTACCTTACAATATGGCTAACGAAAGTGCTAATAAAATTGTTCATGTCTTAGATTCTGAAAATTTCGTGTATAAGACTCAAAAATAAAATAGAAATAAATCTTTCTGAAAATTTCGTGTACAAGACTCAAAAATAAAATAGAAATAAATCTTTACTAAGTTATAAAAGATGATTGTTATACTTGAAGATTTGTGTGGGGGAAGATTATAGTGCCACATTGTTTAATCTTCAAAAGTTTGCCATCTGCATTTTATCTCAGCCTTGTAGTGCTTTTGGTTGTGAGTACATGTGGAGCGTTTTTTGGCCCATTCACACAAAGAAATGTGATAGGTTGACTCAAAAGTGCTTGAATGACCTTGCCTATGTATGGAACGACCTTTGGTTGCATGAAAAGAAGATACAAGGGCATGTTTCACTTGAATCATTGGACCTTGATGACAACTTTGATGACATTGATCCATATGGAGATTGGATGATGAGTTAGTTGATTTTGAGAGGGAGGTAGTTGTTGAGGTGTGTTTTCCTGCACATAACATTTCAGAATAAAATACCAAGGTAATTTACCCTCTCTTGAACAAAATCACCTCAGATGCTAAGGATAAGATCAACTAAAATGATTCCAAGGTTTCTACATGTCAGGTCTTGAGGAGTGGGTAACTCAATGGTTGATGTGAATTGTTGTGTTCACTTAGGGACTTACACAAATGTTAGGATTATCTTCTTCGATTGTGAAGATGCGGAATAGGTGTACTAACAACTTAGGATTTATCAATGAAGCTCTGGACTTAATTCTTACTTAAAAAAATGGGCAAAAGGAATAGGGTTCAGGAAATTTATTCTAAGCCTAGGAATGTAGGAAATGATGAACATATCTAGTGGAATTAAACTAGGCAAGTTCTCACAAACAGGTATTGACACAAGCTTAGATTTTTTAGACTATTACCATTACACATTGACACTTGTCAAATGTTGCATAATAGTTGAAGTTAAGCTTACTCAAATTTCTAGTTGACCACACAAGGCGCACTTACTAGCGGCAAGAGGCTAGTGGTATGGATTGAGGATTCCACACAAATATATTCAACAAATCTTTCACTCAATGAAAATAAATTCTATTCTAAAATTCTAATCTAACTTGGAGGAATTGAGAACCATGAATGCAAAGACAACATTTGAAGAGCAAAATCACCAACAATTGAACAATGATTATGATTCAAATAGCTGCAACATATACCAACAATTCTACAAAAAACTCTCTTACAAATGAGAGACAAGGAGGTATATATGGAGTCTCTTACAAAATGGATGGCCAAGATTGATACAAGATCAACGGTCAAGATCATGCCAACAAAACCCTAGAATTGCCCTAATTACGGTTTACATAAAAAATGGTGCCACCAACATATGGCCCAATAAAAAGATACCTAGTCATCAAATAGGGAATCTTCTAGAAGATTCCTCCTTGCATCTCTCTCTCTCCTAGCATATTCCAAGAATCTAGCCAATACAGAATCTAACTCCTCCATGGAAATGCTAGGCAAGGTATCCTGTTGCAAATCAATCACGTCCAGTGAATCCGAGCAAGCATCCAAAGTGTTCTCCCAATTTGGCATGAGCTTCTGCGAACTATGAACATGAATCAACAAAGAGACCAAGTCATCTATATGACTCTTCTTCAAAGAGTCCAACTGACAAAAATACATAAATTTCATCTTGTCTCTTAATTCGGCTAAGTGTAAACCACTAGCATCACTAACATCAACACCAAATAATTCCTCAATCGAGGCAAGGATCTTCATCTGAATGTCCTAAATCAATCCCTCCATCTCCATACAACTCGACTGGGCGTTCTCATAAGTTGATCTTGTAAATGTTATTCAATTTTCAATTTAAGATGCAAGTTATATTCAAGGTTATCTTTTCTTTCAAATATATATTATTTCTTAATACAATGAATCTGACTAATGTCTGGTATGTTGCAGATGGAGAAAGAACATTTATCAATTTCGATGATCTTCCTTCATTTCATCGATTGATATATATATATATATATATATATATATATATATTCAAACATAGGCGATCAAGCAATACCTTGACCGGTCATGTCCATTAGACATGACCGATCAAGATATTACTTGATCGTGCCTCTTGAAACTGATAATCGGTGTGTATTCATTTAATCATTGAACCCGATACTGAATCGGTGGTTAAGTATTTACCGTCAAACCCGATACTTAATCGGTGGGTAAGTATTTACCGTCAAACCCGATACTTAATCAGTGGGTGAGCATTTGACATTAAGGTCAATACCAATCGGTGTGTTTAGCATTAACAATACGCACGATACCAATTGACATGTTAGACCCGATACCAATCAGTGTCCTGTGCACTATGTTTAGTAACTGATGTTAATCAGTGTTAGTTAAGAACCCGATTGTTAATGCAAGATTATATTTATCAATCGAAGGATACAATTATTGTTAGATCGTGTATCATGTTCATAATATATAATAGCTGAATCATGATCATAATTTAATGTGTATATATAAGATAACTGGAGTCTTATCATAGTCTATCGATGAGATAGATGATTGAATGATAGACTTCATTTATCTCTCATTCAATCATTTATCTTATCGAGGCTATCATGTATTAACACTCCCTCTTAGCTAGGGAAGATAAATGGAAGACAACATATCTAATATCACATTTCTAATGATGGTCAGTATTCCTTACGTAATCTAACTCTCTAGAAGATCATTTCACCTAAACATGTGACATGAAGTATCATTAATCATCTGATACAGGAAATCACATCACCTAAGCACATGACATGAAGTATCACCTAAACATGTGATACAAACGTTCATCACATCAACTTGTGATGACAAGATATCACCTAAGCACGTGATATCAGTATTGCCTAAACACACAATACTTTAGAAATAAGTATAAGAAAATAGTTAAATTCTCTACTTATTCAAGTTGCGGTATGTGCACTAACATTTTATTTAAAATGTTTTACCACAACACAATCATGGCACATCCATGGCATACCAGAGATCCAACATGATAACTAGTTTGAACATCACAAGATCGTTACCTTATAATGTCTACATACAAGTGTTCATTGTTTGAGAGATCGTCACCTCTTAGACATGAACACAGGGGGTTTAAACCCATAAAAGTCCTAACATGACAAAGAAGTTTACACATAAAACATCTTAATAAGCAGAGGAGTACAAAGCAAATTACATTTCAATCATACCAAGACCTTTTCTGAAGTGCTCAACTTTCACCCTTGAAGGTGGTTTGGTAAGAATATATGTTGTCTGATCTCTTGTACAAATGTATTCCAATTGGATCACATTCCTATCTACCATGTCTCGTACACAATGATATGGAATCTCAATATGTTTGGATCTGTCATGAAACACCGGATTCACTGAAAGTTTTATACAACTTTGGTTGTCGCAATGAATAATTGTAGGCTTCATTGGTTCACCGAATAACCCCACAAACAACTTCCTAAGCCATACCGCATATCACCATATAAAATCAATATTAGCATATCACCTTTGTTTTGCTTATAGTAGAGGTTAGGATCTGTATCATTCTTGGAGAAGCCTAGTTTTGAGAGATAAGTATCAATTCTTTCATACCAGGTCCTGGGAGCCTGTTTAAGTCCATAGAGAGCTTTCTTGAGTCTACACACATGAGACTCTGTATCATGAATCTCAAACCCTTTAGGTTGCTTTAGGTATACTTCTTCTGAGATCTCACCATTAAGGAATGCTGTCTTAACATCCGTTTGATGAACTTTCCATGCCTAGGATGTTGCAATGGCTAAGACCGCTCTTACTAAGGTGTATCTGGCTACAGGCACAAATGTTCCTCATAATCAATTCCTTCCTTTTGAAAGAACCCTCTGGATACAAATCTAGCCTTGTGTTTTTCAATGCTGCCATATGTAACGTGTTTGATTTTGAAGAGCCATTTGGAGGTGACAACAAATTTCCCAGCTGGCCTGGGGACAATCTCCCAAACATCATTTTTCATAATGGATTGGTACTCCTCGGACATGGCATTCTTCCATACTTGATTTTTAAGTGCATTTGATACATTAGTAGGTTCTGCTTTTGAGAGATCATTCATGAGTTTGTTAGGTCTTTTACTTTCTTTGAAGGTTCCTGAAGGAGCAACATACTTCTGAGCTTCTTCTACAGTTTTGGTGGCCCATAGTGGTCTTTTCTTGAGGTTTTCTCTAGGTGGGTTATGAGTTTCACCTACATTTTCCTCAAGACTTTCCCTCTGAAGCTCAGGAGCATAGTCTTCCTCTATTCTAGGGGTGGGGATATAGACTTCAGGTTCTATTGAGCTTTGGGCTCTTTTGAAGGCCAAGTCTTCTTCAAAGATTACATCCAATATTCCTCTGACCAGGTATATAGATTCTGTAGGCCTTGGAGGTTTCACTATATCCTACAAGTATTCCCCTTTTTCCAAAAGGCTCTAATTTTAATCTTTTCTCCTTAGGTACATGAATATAGACAGGACACCAAATATTCTAAGGTGGCTAATGTCTGACTTTGTTTTAGTAAAGAGTTACTCAGGGGTTTTAGCTTCAAGATGGGAGTGAGGACATCTATTTTGTATATATACAATAGTGCTTGTTGCTTTTGCCCAAAGATTGGTATTTAGATTCTGATCAAGAATCATGGCTTTGGCAGTTTCAACAATTGTCCTATTTTTCCTCTCAGCTACCCCATTTTGTTGAGGGTTATAGGGTATAGTAAGCTCCCTCTTAATCCCAACATTGTTACAAAAGTCTTTAAACAAATCTGAGGTGTATTCCCCCCATTGTTAATTCTTAAGGTTTTGATTTAATTTTTTGAGTGGTTTTCTGTTAGTGATTTAAATTCCTTAAACCTATTAAGGATCTCTTCTGATTCTTTACATTTCAGAAAGTAGATCCAAGTTTTCCTAGAGTAGTCGTCAACAAATATTACATAATACAAAAACCCCCCTAAAGAAGGTACACATAGGTCCACATACATCAGAATGAACTAACTCTAGAACTTTGCTTGTTTTCCTAGTACTATTTTGAAAAACACCTTTAGCATTTTTACCTAGTGCACATCCCTTGCATGCCCCTGAATGATATTGCTTTAACTTAGGTAGGCCTATGACAAGGTTTCCCATTGATGATAAAGCTCTAAAATTTAGATGACCTAGTCTTCTATGCCAAACTTCATTAGCATCTGTAGTTTCATGGATTAGGGCTAGGTTGAGCTCTGTGCACAACTCATATAAGTAGCCTTGTCTTTGACAAATGGTTTTAGCTTTCTTGATAGATAAATTCTTTGGCCAAGCCAACACCTTGTTGTCCATGAAGGTCACTCTGTACCCATTATCCTCTAGTGCTGATATGGAGATTAGGTTTCTCTTAATGCCTGGGACATATAGTACTCCTTTAAGTTGTAATCATACGCCTGACTTTAGTTTGATGGTGCAGGTTCCAACTCCTCTGACTTGATGTGTGGAATCATCTCTGATAGTCACTTCCTCATCATTCTTCTCTATCATGGAGTCTAGCACTTCTCTAAACCCTGTAATGTGTTTGGATGAGCCACTGTTGATCACCCAGGAGTTAACCTTGTTTGATGCTTGGTTTGTAAGTATTGAGTAGAATACATACTTTTCAGAGTCATCTTCCCTTTTAGATTTTCCTGCTTTGGCAAATGTGGCTTGTTGTTTGGCTCTTTCTGGACATTTGGCAACATAGTGCCCGAATTTGTCACATCTGTAACATTGAATCTGTGAAAGATCCTTCTTGAAGGTGTTCTTGCCATGACGACCTTTCCTCTTCCTAAATCGTTTTTGCTTGCTTTTCTTGTTGGAGTTTGTATTTAGGACTTGAAGATCTTCGTCTATATTCTTTTGTTTGATCCCTTTCTTATTTAACCTTGATTCTTCTTGGAGACAATCTGCCTTTAGCCTATCAAACTTAGGAAATTCATCCCTTGCACTGATGCCTTGGACGAATGTTTCCCATATACTAGGCAACCCATCTAGAGCAATGAGTGTTAATTCTTTGCTTTGGATCTCATATCCAAGGGTTGCTAGTTCAACCCTTAGGGCTGATATCCGCATGAAGTAGGCATTGACTGACTCTCCTTTGATCATAGTTATATGATTTATTTCTCTCTTTAAAGCCAAGGTTCTACTAGCATTGGATATCTCAAATGCTTCTTCAAGTGCTTTGAACATGTTGTAGGCCATTGCATGTTTCCTTATGATGGGCATGATATTATTTCTCACCTCATCAACTAAGATTTTGATGGCCTTTTCATTTCCCTCTATCCAAGTTGTTTTGTCAGGTTCAATCTCAGGTTCTGCAGTTTCAGTTTTTACAAATGATTCGACTTTATTTTCTTTTAGAATCATCTGAATTCTGAACTTCCATGATGAGAAGTCATCACCTCCTTCGAGTCTATTTTCAAATCTGATAGCGCTAACCATTAGAAGAAATGTGATGTTGAATATATGCTTGTCTTGAATTTTCCACAAAATTGAATAGCCTCAGGTTCAATTTAACTTGGCTCTGATACCATGTAAATGTTATTCAATTTTCAATTTAAGATGCAAGTTATATTCAAGGTTATCTTTTCTTTCAAATATATATTATTTCTTAATACAATGAATCTGATTATTGTCTGGTATGTTGCAGATGGAGAAAGAACATTTATCAATTTCGATGATCTTCCTTCATTTCACCGATTGATATATATATATATATATACCTTGACCGGTCATGTCTATTAGACATGACCGATCAAGATATTACTTGATCGTGCCTCTTCAAACTGAGAATCGGTGTGTATTCATTTAATCATTGAACCTGATACTTAATCGGTGGGTAAGTATTTACCGTCAAACTCGATACTTAATCGGTGGGTGAGCATTTGACATTAAGGCCGATACCATTCAGTTTGTTTAGCATTAACAATACGAACAATACCAATCGGTGTGTTAGACTCGATACCAATCGGTGTCCTGTGCACTATGTTTAGTAACTGATGTTAATCGGTGTTAGTTAAGAACCCGATTGTTAATGCAAGATTATATTTATGAATCGAAGGATACGATTATAGTTAGATCGTGTATCATGTTCATAATATATAATAGCTGAATCATGATCATAATCTAATGTGTATATATAAGATAATTGGAGTCTTATCATAGTCTATCGATGAGATAGATAATTGAATGAGAGACTTCATTTATCTCTCATTCAATCATTTATCTTACCGAGGCTATCATGTATTAACAGATCTCTTCACGACCAATGAACAATACCAGCCATGGAAATCGTATCTATCTCCACTGTGCACAATGTTCTCGCTGACCAAGGTGGAATTAGGAATCTTCTTCAAAGCTTGGAAGCGTGGAATAGTCTTCTCTTGAATAGGCTGGAATTCTTCCCAAACTCCCTCCAAATACTGGATTCTAAAACACGAGCCCTGTTGTCCTATCATATGCCTGGACAAACCGAGTAAGGAAATCATCTGCCTGTTTTCTTGCACTCTCAATCCACTTTTCCACCTCTGAGAGTGTATCTCTCGCTGCCTCATAGTGTGAATGTATTCCATGGTCAACTGCAATAGGGGAAATAAGGGTGGGATTCTCACGCCTTATCCTTGCAATATACTCTCTAAGTTTGATATTCTCTTCTCTGTACTTTTCCTTCTTTGCAATTTCTTTGTCTAACCTTGCGTTGATCACTTTGAGGTTATCACCAACCTCTTGAAACTCTTGCTCTCTTGATGTACGACCGAGGGCAATTGAAGTAATCTGGAAATCCATAGGAGTGGCAATGTCCGCTGTCACGCCTGCAATAGGAACAACAACCTGCGCAGTTCGCATTCCTGTCTCATCTCTTACTATGTGCGACAAAATCTCATCTCTCTTGGGTTCCTTCTTCTTAGCACTCCTAGCTAGGTAGTCATCAATGTCATCAATAGGCTGTACCTCTATCATTTTCTTACTTTTTTCCATACTTCTCATCAGCTAATCAAGAATAACGACCTTCTCCATACCATCATCGAGACACATTTCTCGATCAAGTCCTCTCAATGCCGAGATAACATCATCATCATCATCAGGATTATTTCTGGTCAAATCGTATACCTCATTTCTCAAACTAACTTCCAAAAGGATAGTAGGGGATCCCGACTGATCATCATTCTCATTTGGAGGTGCAGATGTCGCTGTGGCATGTAACTCCTGAATATTTTCTGGTAGTATCACTGTGTTGGAACATTGCTGGGTTTCCTTATTCTGCTCTGTCATTTCAATCACCTTAATTGATGAGACACTGAGAGGTGGTGAAGGAATTATAGGTGGAGGAATGATAGTCTTTTGTTTCTTCTTCTTCACCTCCTCAATCTTCTTTCCTTTGGCCTTGACTCCTCTTGGTGTGTTCTTCCTTCTCTTGGGAGCTTGACTCTCTTCGTCTTCATGAATCCTGACATCACTGATAGTCCTCTGATCATCTTCGGAAGTAGACTCTTCCAGATTCATCTTTTCATAAGTGAATGGAACACCCATATCAACTAACTTATTCATTTGAATATCTACCAATGCATGGGAGAAACTCAAGACCTCTCTCATCAATACATTCAGATCAATCTCCTCTGACTCTGACCAATTAGGCAATAAGATTGCCTTCTTCATTTCATTTTCATATTGTGGATGCGTATGATCCCTGTCATCTAACACTTGATCAGGAATGAGGAAAAGTCCACACTTCCTCACGAAATCCACTGACATTCTGGACCACATTCTTCTCTTCACTACTTGCTCGTCCATCAGGTTGGCCCAATAATCTTCTATGTCTATTTTGTGGATGAACTTCTCTCCCCTGATCCTTCCAACTTTCTTATCTGGATCAAATCTTTTTCTTTTCTGGAAGGTTGCAAATCGATAGAATGCAAGCTCCTCCCTTGCAATGCTGGTGGCTAAGGTAGATTGGCAAACCTCTGATGTCTTCCCAACTGAAATAGGGAATGTCATGCCTGTCCTATGCTTCTCTCTTTGAATGGCATCAAACTCTAGAGCTGTCTCACCACTTCCAACAAGATCATTCTGTCGGATGGATACCTAGGAAGCCTGTAGGGTTCGGATTGAAACCCATGAATCGTAAGGTATGTGAAAGTGGGAAACTGAATATACCACGATCCATATTTCTCTATTAGCTCTGTTGCCTCCTTGGGACAATCTTCTGTGGATTCCGCCTTGCAGCATCCGCGTGATGTACATCGTGAATACGTCATTCACTTTCTTATAGTCTTCAATTCTATACAGGTTAAGTTGGGGTAGCATTCATGACTCCTGAATTGTCCTTGCCCATTCCCAATTTCACCTTTGCATATCAATCCTCTATAGTAAACGAACCATGCAAGCAGGTATATCAGGTAGGAAGTCATGACGAATGACTTGGACCGCTCTACATTCTTTAGCTGAAAGTCCAAATTGTCACTTATAATCTTAGACCAATTTACCAATGTCCCTTTAAGACAATCCTGGATGAAATAGAACATCCATCCATTGAATATTGCACCCTGCGACATCCCCATCACTTTGTTGAGTAGGAATACTAAGTCACTATACTCCTCTTTGAAGTCTCTACACACGAGTGTCTTTGGAGCCTTGGAATGATGAAGCCTAGGCTTAATCATCCACTCTTTGTTTATCATATTCTTACATGCATCCATCTTCTTCGTGTATCGCTCTTTATATTCATCCTTGGTCGCATCCTTCATATCTGTTCCGATCCCGAATACCTCAGCAATAGCATCCTCAACAAGGTAGGCAATATCAACGCCCTTAGGAGTTTTGATTATTCGCGTGAGAGGCTCATAACATCGTGCACACTCCAGGATAAGCTCACTGCACTGTATGGACTGTGGAAATCCAGTGGCATGTAAAATACCACTCTTCATAATGTTCACATATGCCGGGGAAGGAATCTGATTTTCCACTCCGAACATTTGCTGTCGCATTTGGTTCAGGTCCAAGAAAAGCATGTTTGTATTTGTGATCTCCTTCCATTTGGATGAAATCTTAGGCTCTAGATAGAATCTAGTCTCCAACATCTTCTGTAGTTCTTTCCTTTCCTTAAATCCGGACTTCGACATCACACCTATACGAAGCTTGAAGTTAGAACTTAGGAAAATAAATAAAATTCTTGACTTTCTAAAGATCTTGACAATTAGATTCAAAATGTGACAACGTTAGGGCATGGAAACCCTCCATAAAATTTATTAATACCTCCTTATACTTAGAAATTATGCAAACTAAAGTGCAAAAGAGTACACCGGATCAACGATGACTAAGGAAAGGTGTGAAGGGTTGTGTTTTCACACAAAGTATGTCTGAGGACACCTTCCGCAGTCAACAATAGAGGTCAACAAAATCTGAAGACAACCTGAAAATTAAACTTTTAAAACATGTTGTAATCACCTAGGTATGCATAAATTGATGAGAATCAACTTTCCAAGGCAAACATAAGAAAATCTGAGCATGTATGTAGGGCCGGAAATGAAAACTTAGTCTGAAGACAAATCTGGAAATGAAGTTTTCAGACTTACCGGCACCCTTAGGAATGATAAAATACTCAGAAATAAACTCTAGAATGAAGCAAAAAATGCTTCCCAAGTGAAATTGCAAGGTAGGTGGGTGGCTGGAAAAAATTATTTTCTGAGGACAGCACCCTACAATGGAGTTTCATGTCTGCAACAATGGAAGATAACTCTGAAAATTGATTGAAAATGTCTTCAATCAGCTCCTTCGATAAAATCACTTCTGACACAAAATAGCCGGGAACAAGATGTAAGTCTGAAAATTAATTTTCCAGCCAGCTATGGAGGTCAAACAAGCTGCAACAATGGAGGACAAACTCAGATCTGCAACATATCAGCAAGCTGGGAATGATGGCAGCCACCAAGTGTGAAGGGAATTCACCAAAACAATGGCACAAAACACTTCCCAAATCAAAATTGCAATTTCCATCGATGGCGCCATTCTTGGAAAATCTGAAAAATGTTTTCAATGCACCTCTAATCTGCCAACAATTTGCAACTCAAATCTGGAACAACAAGCAATAATGGTGGAAAATCGCCAAAGCTCATCAAACACCAAAAATTGCCACCTTCCACAAAATCATGATTTTCACCAAAAATGGTGAACTTCATCAAAATCGAAAATCTGAAAGTATGGAGGCAATAAACCTCAATGGCAGCAATGGAGAGGATTGTCAAGCTGGAAAAAATGGAGGCCTTCAATCAAACACTTCACTTCGCCACTTTGCCAAAATTCGCCAATAAGAGAGAAAAATTGCAAACATGGAGACACCTGGCAAATTTAATAATAAAATATTGCTGGAGACTCCTCTCTTATACTTGCTTTTGCCTCTTACTTTTACCACACAAGCAATGTGGGATAAAACACTTGCTTATGTACTTCTTTGGTAAAACTAACTTGCTTGTAGAAGGGTAAAAACATTAAATGCTCATTGCAAGTTATTTAATTTTGTTTTTAAAATTTTAAATAATCACCAAACATCATTTAAAAACAATTAAAATGGGGCTCATTTATTAAATATTTCAATTTAAGTCAAAATTGAGCCTCTGGGGGGAAATTGATATAGGTAGGGATTAAAAAATCCCATTTAAATCATTTAAAACACTAAAATATTCCCCACAAGGGAAAATTGATATCAGTATGGATAAAAATCCATGCTAAAATTCATCAAAATACACATAAAATAGGCCAGGGGAAAATCGATATGGGCATGGATAAAGAATCCACACTCCAAATTCACTCCATTTGCAAAAAAACACTCCCTGGTGGAAAAACGACCTCAGTCTGGATGAAAATCCGGACTCAAAATTCATCATATTGCTCTCAGTGGAAAATCGAATTGGGTAGTATGGACTTAGAGTCTGCACAAAAATCCGCATTAACCTGTCACAAATACCTGGTGGAAAATCGACCCAGGCATGGAATCCTCCTCAACTTCATGTGCACCCTTGTCCACACTCCAGTCTACACTCCTGGTGGAAAAACGAACGCAGTCAGGACAAAATCCTGACACTTAGTCAAATTTGATACTTCCAGGGGAATAACAACTCAGGCATTAAACAGTGGTGGAAAATCATAGACAGTATGGATTTCAGGGGAAACCCATGTGTAGTTCGGATTTTGAGTGGGGAAAACCATGGGTAGTCAGAAATATGAGGGAAAAGCACCTCTAGCATGAATTTTTGACCTTTTAACCCTTAGAACATGGATTTCCCTTAGGAATTTGACATTTTAACCACTCAAAATCGCTAGAAAACTCTAAAACTTGATAAAACTCAACTGGACTTAAGGCAAATTTTCCAAACATCTGAGCGAAACACAAGTAAATTTGTCAGGATAAAGTGCGAAATCAACTTGAATAATACCTTAGGAGCGAGAAGACAACTCCAAAAGGTCTGAAAATACCTTAGCACTTTAAAATCACCGATGTGCGTGTTTAAAACACGTTAACGCTCAAGAAGGTCAACACTTAGACAAAAAATTAGGATCATCAAATTCCAACATTTGCAACTTGATCCTATAACCCCAAAAACCCTAAACGGCACTAGGCATGATCAAAACTCCGAGACTCGGGCACGAGAAACACAAAATTGCCCACCAAGCAGCCAAAACCCTAACCTAACAACGTAGAAAGCCGGAAAAAGAGGGGGTCCCCGTTAGCAATGGGGCGATGTGTGAAAAGGTCACAATGGCTGACGACTCCACAGAGGAAATGTTCCAGAACATTTCAAGAACAAAGCTCAATCCGACTCTTAGAATCTTCAATTAATCCTTGCATAACATAGCAAAAGGTCAGAAAACTTATTTGAAAAGATGGAATCCAAGAATTGTATCAAGTTACTTAGTCATTGATTATCCACGTGTGTGCAATTGTGTTCATTACCTTCATGAGAATATTGTAAAGTCAAAAGATCCAGTGAGACTAGCTACGTAAGATGTCCATACTTCGTAAGCGGCCAGTTATAACCTCACGAATATTGCTCCACTGCCGGCCAAGCATCTATAGCCCCGATGGAGTTACTCGTATATTCCCATTAGCCAGTTTAGATATTTCTCTTCTTTGCATTTATTTATTTCTTTTTTTTTTTTTATATTTCCTTTTCACGTACTTTCAAATTCCGTCAATTCCTTTGGCTCGTAAGTAATGACTTACTAGGGTTCGAAAATTACAATGGCACTGAAGCAGGATATAAGATTTTTCACTAGTCACAGCTTCACCTGAGAATCTATAATAACTTGGATAAAATTAATATGTAAAATATAATAATTAAATGATGTTAGTGTCAAAATACAATAAAAGTTTTCCAATCTCGTCAAATACGGATTCAACCTATGATACACTATACAAAAATAATCTTTGATTGAAAGAACTTCATGAGGGATCACTCAAGAAATGGATTGAACAGAACCTGGTGAAGCGCAGAGTGTGTCTTGACAACAACTCCCACATCACAAGCGGATATCCCTCGGAACCAAACACCTAAGCAAAGCCGACCTAAAACCTAAAGTAGGACCGAAAGCGAACCTAAACTGAGGCAAACCAAAGCAAACCTATTCTAACTATGATACAAGGGGTAGGCTTCAAAAGAAACCTAAGGTTGTGTTGATGTGTATTTTGTACACGACCAAACACAGAATAAAATACCTAAAGGTACCTTATCCTCTCTTGAATAAAGTTCTCGACTGCTGAAGATCTCGCTGAAGGATCAGTCGGAGCAACTCCAAGGTTCTGTATGTAGGATCTCTACGTGTGGATAAGCTCTCTGTGGTATGATGTGATTTGCTGGAATCACAAGGGGACTTACACTCAATGATCTGAACGTCTGATTTGCTGGAATCACAAGTCCTACTAACTAACTGGAAGACAAACAAATGGCAAAAGATGCAAGGTTCAGGAAGTTTACTCTACTACCTAGAATGCGAGAAGATGGATGAATGACTAGGTGGAGTCCTACTGGGCTGGGTCTCACCATCAGGCTTGAACAATTCGACACCAGCTCAATGCGATCTTCTAAGGGGTGCTTCCAATATGTTCAAATCGTACACCATCAGACATTGATCACCATTCAAGATAATGCATGAAACAATAGATGTGTAACGACTTAAGATTAAGCTCATTTTATTCTAGTTGACCACACAAGGCGCACTTACCATCAGCAAGAGGCTAGTGGTTTGGATTAGACGAATTCCACACAGGTGCATTCAACGATTTTCTTCATTCAATCTAATCATCTACCATCTAGAATTGAAGATTCAACAAGAAACCATGCATATTGCAAGAAACGACACACTTCACCATTACTTCAATGAAAATGGAGTTTATTTACAATCAATGGCAACAATTTCTTGCCTTGTCCTCCTATTCTACTCTAATTGCTATTCTATCAACTGACTATTCACCTTCTAACTATTAATGACTAACTATTCCTTAACTACCTTCTATTAGCCTTTACAAATGAAGAGCCCGAGCTTATATAGTGCCCTTAATACAATTCAATGGCTAAGATCAATTTGGGATCAATGGCCAAGATTCTACAATGAAAACCCTAATTAGGGTTTGTTACAACAAACTCAATTCTGACCAATGAAATAATTGTATTAATTGGACACATGTCTTCTCTGGAAAATTTGACCAATGGATAGCTGGGGTAGGTACATCGAAGTTTGTGCCATCTCCCATGAGTTAGGTACATTGAATCTGGACACGCTGAGGTGGACCAAACCGATTGGAGAAGTGATGACTGGGATGCCACCTCGTCTGACACTTGTAACTTGGTAGATATTCAACTTGATGTTGTTGAGAAGTTAGCTTTAATTAACTCTTTTGAAACTATTTGCTTCCCCAACGAACCCTTGCTCTGACTTCTTTTGTCTTTGATGTGCAGGATGATGATGTACCTCGCCTTGGAATGCTGGATTGGAAGAGGTTATTCCTGCTGATGCTTGACCGAAGATGGCCGTCCTTGTCGATGCTAGACTGGAGGAGGTCGTCCTTGTCCTGACTTGATCTTCTTTGATGAGGGTTTGCCAAGTAGTTGATCTTCCGACTCCGTGGTCGCCATTTGATGCCTACACAAAAGATTAAAGTTAGTCTTTGAGCATCATACCTTAAAGCATGAAATTTAAGACCTTTCAAGGGTATAACTTAAGATATTAATTTGAAAAAAAACATGATAAATCAAGAATTATACATTTTCAAATTAATTATGAATGGAAATTGGATTTTCAAGACTTAGATTTTACAAAATTGCTATGAAATCACAATAAGTCTTGAATAAGAACTTCAAAAAAAATGATTCTTCATACCTCCTCCTTGAATGCTTAACTATAAAACCTTGGAAAATGATGAAAGAAGATTGGATTTTGCTGGACAAGGGTTGTATTGTGGTCTTCCTTTGGATGAATTATGCCTCCATTAGCCTTCAAAAGAGCTTCACTTTCCACTAACCTCCAAACACTTAGCAAATTCTGGAAATTATCCTCCAACTTATCAAGAAGTTCGCCTCCAACTCAGCTAGGATTCGCTCTTCAAATTGCTCCTCAATTTCACACTTAGAAGGATGAATGAATGATTTGAAACTTGAAGCAATACTCCCCCATTATATAGAGCGCTCACCCTAATTCTTGTTGAGGCCGACCTAGCAAATTAGCAATAAAATAAAACAAAATCCTTTTCAAAGGATGGCCGACTTGCTTAAAAAGACAAAATAATAAGTTTGAGTGCTCACCTTGATTTCTTAAATTTTAAAATTAATTACAAGGCTTCCAAGGGAAATTTTTTATTTATTTTAAGGCTTAAAAATTAATTAATTCAATTGCAAATGCCTTAATTAATGCGAATTTAATTCAACCTCCCAAATGTCTTGAATTTAGGTAATTTAGTGCAAATTGGGGAATATCAAGGTTGGATTGTGGCCTAGTGAATCTTCTTCATGATTTCGCCTTGGACCCTCTGGAAGGGTCAGGAGCGATTTTTCAATTTTAGGCCAAAATTTCACCTTAGTTTGATCATTAAACTCCTTCAAGGCGATCTCTAGGGTCCATTTCCTTGTATCACTGAGTTGGCTCATCAAAATTTTGAAGGACATAGTGCATTTAGGGGAATTTCGCTCTAGACCCTCTGGAAGGGTCAGGAGTGAAATTCATAATTGGGCTCAAAATTCTCATTTTTCAAAGTTCACAACCTCACCAAGGCATTCCAAATAGCATTTTTTACCGAGGTCCAGGCTTAGCTTCATTCAACATAGGAGGAAAAAGGTGGATTTAGGTTTTTTTGCCCTGGACCCTCTAGAAGGGTCAGGAGCGACTTTTCCTCCTTAGGCTTAATCTTTCATCATCTCAACTTCAATCCACTTTACAAAGCTAGGAAATGGTCTTCTTCATTCACCCAATCCAAGTTTGATTTGTTTTTGTAAGGCAAAATAGGGGATTTTCAAATTTTTCGCCCTGGACCCTCTGGAATGGTCAGGAGCGATTTTTAGGTTTTAGGCCAATTTTCTAATCCTTTCATCTTCAAATCACTTCCATGGTATAAAACATCTTGCCTTACTCCCCTTCTAGTCATAAAAACCAAAATCTCATCTTGAAATGCAAGGAAAATAGGAGGATTTGGAAATTTCGCCCTGGACCCTTTGGAAGGGTCAGGAGCGAATTTCCCTTTGGACATCAAAATTTGCATCTTTAGCAATCCAACCCAACTTCAAGGCAATTCAAATGTCATTTTACACCCATGTCTACGCTTGGCCTTGCTCAAACTTTGGAGGAAAAGGTGGGTTTTAGAATTTTCGCCCTGGACCCTCTGGAAGGGTCAGGAGCGATTTTCAAGTTTTGAGCATGCTCCTCCATCCTTTCAACTTCAATTCACCTTCAAGGCTAAAAAACACTTCTCTTTTCACGTTCAACCCAAGATTCACTTGATTTCGCAAGAGCAAATAGGTGTTTGAAGAATTTTCGCCCTGGACCCTCTGGAAGGGTCAGGAGCGATTTTTCTCATTTGGGCTCAATTCCTTCTATTTTCACCTTATCCCATACTTGCCTTAGCAAAACTTGATAGCAAAGAGTGATTTTGAGAAAATTCGCTTTGGACCCTTTGGAAGGGTCAGGAGCGAAATTTTCATTCTTGACCAAAAATCATCATTTTTCCAACTTGAAACTTCTTTGCAAGGTAGGTTTCATCTTGCACTGTGCTAAGAATAGGATTTCATGTCCAAGAAAGGCCAAAAAATGTGTTTAGAAGGAATTTCGCTCTGGACCCTCTGGAAAGGTCAGGAGTGAAATTGCCTTTCCTGGACAAAACTCCTTCATTCTTTCATCTCCAAATGTGCCTAGGCTTTCATCATGCTCTCTCCACCTTTCATCATGCCTTTGATACTCCAATTCGCCCAAACTGAGCAAGAAATGTCCTCTACTAAGATTTTCGCCCTGGACCCTCTGGAAGGGTCAGGAGCGAATTTGCCGCCTTTGTCCAAAATTCATCATTCTGCATGCTTCCAAATCTTCAAATGTATCAAGTGACGTCCAATTTTCATTCCAATAGACCCTGCACATAAAAATTTAGCCAAAATTAGTGACAAATAAGCTCAAATAAGATTTTCGCTTTGGACCCTCTGGAAGGGTCAGGAGCGAAATCTTCATCCCAGGCTAAACTGCTCAATTTTCAAGTTTGAAATCATTTCACAAGACAAGGTTAGATCATTTTCAAGGCCAGGAACAAGGTTTCAAACTCAAACAAGGTGGCAAATGAAGTTTATGATGAATTTCGCTCTGGACCCTTTGGAAGGGTCAGGAGCGAAATTCCTCTTCCAGGCTAGAATCCATCATTTTCTTCAAGGTTTTCAATCATTTCCAATTTTCCCTTCAAAATGCCTTGCAAATCAAAATTTGGTCAAATAAGGCAAGAAATGAGTCCTAGGTTGATTTTCGCTCTGGACCCTCTGGAAGGGTCAGGAGCGAAATTCGCTTTGGACCCTTTGGAAGGGTCAGGAGCGAAATTTGACTTTTTGAACTCTCCGTCAGGATCATTTTATGGAATATAATCTTTCTTATACTTTAAGTTATATTCCATATATACTTTCAGGATGTTTGAGAGTGGTTTCAGACCTCCAGGAGTTATATTGCAAAATCTAGTTTTTGGAGGATTCTTCAGTTTTCCAAACTTAGTCGAATTTCAGGATCAGGACATTCCAGACTTAGCCAAATTTCAGGATCAAGACATTCCAGACTTCATCACTCACCAACTTGACCTATCTCAAGCAGAACCTGCTATCCAGGTGATCCCCTCGGCGACACTCAAAAGCTAAAGGCTAAGAGAAAAAACCCTAAAAGACCTAGAAAACAAACCCTAGAAAGCAAAAAGCACGGGTCCCCATTTTCAATGGGGTGATGTGTGAAATGGCCACAACAGGTTGGAAGTAATGCTTGAGGAATTGTCCATTGACGGGCAACAAAACATTCTCACTAGTTAAGGTTCTCAGCTTGAATGCATTCTCTCCCAGTATCTCAGCAATCTAATAGGGGCCTTTCCATAGTTTGTCAAATTTGTGGTGATCTCCCCTTCTTTCGTGGGCTTTATCCCAATATAGCACTAAGTCAGAAATCCTAAAGATTTTACCTGTGCTTGTCTGTCAAACCATCTCTTAACTACGCCCTGATGTTTGGTGAAATTCTCTAATGCTTTATCTCTCTTTTCTTCTAAGTTCATCAACTGTGTCAGTCTTGTTTGCACTTTGTCTTCACCCTCCATGTAATCTTGTATGAATCTCAATGTAGGAATTCTCAGTTGTATGGGGAAGACAGGCTCTTGGCCATAGACCAGAAAATATGGGGAGGTCCCCAATGAATTCTTCACTCTCGTTCTATCTGCCCAAAGGGTGAATCTCAATTGCGTGTGCCAGTCTTTCGGATTTTTCTCTAACAATTTCTTAATCACACTCAACAAATTCTTATTCGTTGATTCGGCTAACCCATTACCTTGAGGATAATAATTCGATGAAAACTTAAGGGTTATACCATATTCAAAAGCCCAATTCGAAAATTTTAATGATGTAAAGGCAAAACCATTATCACAAACAATAGCATGTGGACAACCAAACCTGGTAATGATGTTCTCCTCTAAAAATTTAATCACAGCGTCAGTTGTACATAACTTCAAAGCTTGAGCTTCTGACCACCGAGTACAATAATTAGTCGCGGTTAGAATGTACTTGTGTTGGGCAGAGGAAGGCGGATTGATCATACCAATGAAGTCGATACCTATTGATGTGTATTTCATGCACATACGAACACAGAATAAAATACCTAAAAGGTACCTTATCCTCTCTTGAACAAAGTTCCCGACTGCTGAAAATCTCGCCGAAGGATCAGTCGAGGCAACTCCAAGGTTTTGCTTTGTAGGATCTCTACTCGTGGATAAGCTCTTTGTGGTATGATGAGATTTTGCTGGAATCACAAGGGGACTTACACTTGATGACCTAAACGTCTGATTTGCTGGAATCATAGGTCCTATTAACTAACTAGAAGACAAACAAATGACAAAAGATGTAGGGTTCAGGAAGTCTACTCTACTACCTAGAATGCGAGAAGATGGATGAATGACTAGGTGGAGTCCTATTGGGCCAGGTCTCACCATCAGGTTGAACAATTCAACACCAACTCAGTGCGATCTTCTAAGGGATGCTTCCAATACGTTCAAATCGTACACCATCTGACAATGATCACCATTCAAGATAATGCATGAACAATAGACGTGTAACGACTTAAGTTTAAGCTCATTTTATGCCAGTTGACCACGCAGGGCGCACTTACCATTAGTAAGAGGCTAGTGGTATGGACCAGACAGATTCCACACAGGTGCATTCAATAATTTTCGTCACTCAATTTAATCATCTATCATCAAAAATGAAGATTCAACAAGAGACCATGCACGTTGCAAAGAAACAACATATTCCACCATATCTTCAATGGAAAGAAGTCTTTACAATTAAGGCAACAATGTCTTGCCATCTCTTCTTAATCTATTCTTATTGCTGTTCTACTATTCTGGCTTCTATTACTAACTATTAACTATTAGCTATTATTGACTAACTATTCTCTATTAGCTAACCATTGACTAACTATTAGCCTTTACAAATGAAGAGCCAGGGCTTATATAGTGCCCTCAATACAATTCAATGGCTCAGATCAACTTGAGATCAATGGCCGAGATTTTACAGTGAAAACCTGTTGTGACCATTTCACACATCGCCCCATCGCAAATGGGGACCCCCTCTTTTTGCTTGTCTTTTGTTCGTTTTCGCTTTCGTCTTTAGGATTTTGTTAGTCAGTTAGTTGTCTGGATTTAGGGTCAACCCCTGGGGTTTTTATTTTTGTCTTTTCAGGCCAAAATCCAGTCGTTTTTGAGAGCTTTTGAGCTTCCTTTTCGAAGGATGCTAATTTTGAATGCAATGAATTTGCCAGAATGGTCTAATGTTCAATTGGAATGTTGATGCAGAGCTTAAATTTGTCTAAGTGTTGAGAGTGAAGTGTGAATTTTTGTCCGATTGAATATTTTGACTAAATTTTGACCTTTTTGATTTTTGATCCTGGGCATTGGAAATGATTTGTTTTTGCCTTGTGAAGTGTTAAAATGTGTAAAATCATGTTATTTTGGCCTGTAGGAGCAAAATCGCTCCTGTCCCTCAGTGAAGGACGGGAGCTCATTTTCAAATATCTCACTATTTCTGCAGAGTCAAGACGAATTTCAAATTGGAAGTGGTGGAGAACGGCGAAATCTTTCCATTGAATATAAATTGAAGATTTTCATGAGCACCGAAACGCCTCCAGGAGGAAAATCGCTCCTGTCCCTCAGTGAAGGACCGGAGCTACAAATCAAATTTTGCCTTGTCCTTGTCAAATTTCGACGACTTGATGATTTGAAGAGGTCCAAAGGAAGATGCTTTACCAAATGAATATAATTTGAAGTGCTAACACAAAGGAGAATGGTCCAGAATGCAAAGTTCGCTCCTGTCCCTCTCCAGGGGACTAGGGCGAAGTACCTTATAGCTCCCGTCCCTCTCCCAGGGACCAGAGCGATGTCCTTCATTGGGCAAAATCCAGGCAAAAATCAAGACAAGTTTACGTCCAAAGGCAAGGAAGAGCGTGAGATGAACTCATTGAATACGAATTGAAGATTTTTAAACGTCCACAAGGGTCCCAAAATGTCCAGTTCGCTCCTGTCCCTCAGGAAGGGACCAGAGCGATTTTTGTTATAATTAATTTTCTTGCCAAGTTGCAGACGATATCAAGGCATGGATGAATGGAGTAGAGCATGACGAATCCGTTGAATATAAATTTGGAACCTGACAAAATGAAATGAAGGCCACAAGAGATAGATCGCTGCTGTCCCTCTCCAAGGGACCAGGGCGATACAATGGTTATATTGCCTTTTACTTAAGTTTGAAATCGATCTAAGTCAAGACGAAGGGTGGCAAGAGCATCTTAAGGCATCTTCATCGAGCACAAGCACTTAAAGGTCATCACAATGAAGAAATTTGCACCCTAAGACCTAGTTCGCTCCTGTCCCTCAGGAAGGGACTAGGGCGATGTTGGATATATTGGCCATTTCATGCAAGATTTACGTAAGATCAAGGGTTCGCAAGGTCTTAGAGGGTCCATGGTGCCTTTTGAAGGTAATACACAAAGATTTTGAACGTAAAATGATCACCAAGATGTACATAGGGACCATATCGCTCCTGTCCCTCTCCAAGGGACCAGGGCGATTTGCCTTGGACTCTTCGTTTTGTTTCGAGTTCATGCCAAGTCAAATACTCCACAAGATCATACCAGGTTCGAGACATCGTTTGAAGATCACATGCAAGAGTCTTGAACGTCCAAACATCGTCAAACATGCTAAAATGCTCACATCGCTCTTGTCCTTTGAACAAGGACCAAGGCGATCCCATCAAAAGCACTCATAATCCTTCGCAGTCAAGGCAAAGCGAAGATGAACAAGGTGAAGGACGGCGTTTGGAAGACATCACAACGAAGATTGAAGTTTAAAGTTGCTAAGATTATGGAGAAAGACATGGATCGCTCCTGTCCCTCTCCAAGGGACAAGGGCGATGATCCCTCTAAATGTCCAAACACCACATGCAAACAAATGGGACGAGCATAGAAAGAACGAACAAAGATGTTATTCGCTCTACAATGAAGGATCGAAGATCAAAAATGCAAGGTCTACGTGAAAACATGGAGATCGCTCCTGTCCTTTGGACAAGGACCAGGGCGATGAACACCCAAAGGCACTTATGCGCACATGCAAGGCAATCAAATTCGAAGGACCCATCAAAATGATCGATATTGAACGTGGAAAGGAAGGAGATGAACGTTGAAAACATGACAAAATCATGGATCGCTCCTGTCCCTCTCCAAGGGACTAGGGCGATGAGGTACGTCCCTTTCGTTTTCATAATTTTGGCGCCAAATAAACATTTTAAATTTTCCTTAAATGCTAAGTTCGATAAAATTGAAAATCCTATTTAAACTAGCATTTAATATGGCGTTGATCATTTATTAATTATTTTGCCTTTATTAAAAAAAATCGAAATTTATAAATTAAAACGAAAGGCATTTAATTAATCATCAATTAATTAATAAAAAAATCGAATTTGAGCGCTCATATATGGAGGTCGGCCTTGCTATTTAATTAAAAAATCATTTTAAAAAATTGTTTTATCTCCAAGTCGGCCTAAGGGCATGGAGAGGTGCAAGCGCTATATATGGAGGGTGAAAACTATTGTTTTCACATCGTTATTTTTATCCCTCTACATGCGAATTAAGGAGAAGGAAGGAAGTGCGAAGTGTGGGGTGCGAATTCCATTCAAATCCAAGGTGGCGCTATTACGTCAAAGGTGGTGCGATACTTCATTTGAGCGAATTTGAAGACCACGCCAAAGGTGAACTTGAAGATCACGTTCAATCCAAAGGTGGCGAAGTTGATCTTTTGAGGAGATAACTTTGAAGATCATTTATACATCAATTTTGCCTAGGCGATCTTTTGTCTTTTTGCATTCTAGAGCTAGCTCTCTATTGAGGTATGGCGACTCCAAAGGCGGGAGCATCCACCAGTCGCTCAACTCTCATGAAAGAAGATCAGAAGACCGAAGAAGTGGAGACCAAGATCGTGTCGAAGTGGAGCAACATTGGAGATACAAACTTGGGGAACTTTAGCACGAAGAAGTTTCGAGAGGTCCCCTACATTGGCAAGCCATCACCTGTCGCCCGGAGAATAATAGAGAGTGGCATCATCAAGGTGGCCGGTTTTTCTCCAGCTATTCGGTGCCACGAGTTGATGATCGAGTGTGCCCGTCACTACAATCCACAGTCCAGGACAATTGTGTCCAATGAGGGAAACACTTTGGCGTACCTTTCAGAGGAAGCTATAAGTGAAGCTTTCCATCTTCCAGAGCACAGGGACATGATATATAAGAGCATTGAAGGAGCCAGATCAGTGTACGATGATGATCCAGATGCTTGCCTAAGCATAATCAACAAGAACTGGCTACTCAAGAGTCGTCCCCGTCTAAGCAAGGTACCAAACACACCGCACCGAATTGATTTCCAGGAGGAGTACAGAGATTTGATTACTATGCTCAACCGAGTTACAGGAGCACCTCATGCCTTCTATTTTGAGAAGTGGATGTTTTACTTCATCCAGGTGATTGTTCAAGGAAAGGGTACGATACATTGGGCTAGGATGATTAGCCATTGCTTAGACGTACAGTTGAGGAGACTCAGGGCTACTAAGTCCTTCCACATGAGTTCATACATCATCTATGCTTTGATCAGGAGTGTTGAGTACGCAGGACTACCTCACAGAGGAGTGATTGGAAGAGGACCCGGCGAGGTCAGAGCTTGTGAATCCTATACCTACTTGCATCATCCGCCAGGGAAAAACTATAAGTTAGTTAATGATACTTTCACGATGAACATCACAAGGACGTTGCAAGGAGGGATTCACAATAGATTATCTCAGGATGCCTAGGAATTCATCAAAAGGTACGGTGCTTGGTTCATTCAGTTTCCCAAGTTCACTTACATTAGAGTGCATGGATGTCCTTTACCTCCATACATGTTGCCGAGGTATCCGACAGACAGAATTGTGTTACTTGAGGTAACGAGGCAGTTGGCAGCATATGTGAAGGCATTCAGACACAGACATCAGAATGGAGTTCAGGTACCTATTATTTTGGGTAATTCAGTTGAGGTATGTCCTAATGTCTTAGCCATGGATGACGCAGAGAAGGAGTTAGCCTTGTATTCTTTTTCATCTTTTGCTTGGAGAAATAGTTTTGATCCACATGGACATTTAGAGGAGACGGTCGGTAGAAGATTTAAACATGAGCACCAAATTGAAGATTTTATGATGAACCTCCTAGATGATCTTGAAGTGAAACGAAAGATACATTCTAGATTGCCTTTGGATTTCATCAGGAAATGCAGGATTTACAGAGTGGCCGACCAAGCTCAGGACAATGGCAGGCACATCCAGTCTTCCTATGATAGAGAAAGCAAAACAATAAGGTTGGATTGGAATGAGCCCGAGGTCGTGGATTTAGATGATTTGATGGCACCATTCTTGTCTTGTACTCGCAGATGGGTAGACGTTCAGCATCAGAAGTTGAGAGAACAAGGCATAGCTATGTCTTTTACTTTGGAAGAGAAACCAGCCGAAGGTGGAGCAAGTGTGAGTGAAGGCAATCCTAATCCTAGGAATTCAGGTGAAGGTAACCTTCGATGTGCCAGTGAGGGCAATCTCCATCCGAGAGGTTCAAAGAGAAAGGAAAGATCAGAAAAGAAAGAGCCTTCCAAGAAAAAGCAAGGTGCCAACAAAGATCAAACACCAGGTACTTCTTCCAGACCAGAGGATAGAACAATTTGAGTGGAAGAGTCCATGGAGTCGATGGTACAGAATGACAGGCAGGAGGAAGGACAGGCACAGTATGTTTCATCAGATGGATCTCTCCAAGACTATGATTTAGAAGAAGATAATGAAATAACATCTCCTCCCAGACAAGAAGAAATAGTACATAAAGAAATTCAAGTTCAAGAGACAAGATCGAATATCCCAGATTGGTTGAAGGAAAGATTGACTAGGGTGATCGTAGTTGAGGACGAGGACAATGCAATTGATTTAGAGAGCCTTGTTGGACGTTCACGTGAGGTAACAGAGAAGAAGAAGGCTACAAAGATGTCCAAGATGATTCGAGATGAGACTGGATCTAGAAAACTGCAGATAGCTACACCGGCAGCAGATAAATATGAGGGTGAGATCCTAGCAGAGGATTATGATATACAGACTATTGAGTTAGGACCATCCACAGCAGAGCAGACTTTAGATGATGCCACCGACACATTTGAGGCATTGAAGGACAAGCTTAGAGAAGAAGTGGAAAAGAATAGAAAGCTTGAGAGAGAGGTCGGTGCATGGAGGACATATTTCAGTCACATCAATGAACCTTTGGGACGTCAGGATCCAGTTAGATCACCAGTGCAGGCATTGCCCCTTCAATCGATCAATGAAGCAGAAAGATTCAGGAACCTGGTCCAGCGTACATGTAGTTGGATGGATAGATCTCATACAGTGGCCATAGAGTTTGTTACAAGGATAATGAAGATTATTCATCAGGCTATCCAAGTTCTTGAGATAATCCACAGGTTGATGGTAACAGTAGCTGCATTTGCCCATACCAAGGACGTTATCATCCCTGTCTTGAAAGTAATAAGACATACATCCAGAAGAATTTTAGCGCAGGAGAGGATCTTGGAAGGTGATTCTCACAGTTTATTTCAGTGGTCAACCTTACTCCATATAAAAGAGTGTTCTCTTCGAGGACATCGGTGTTAGATGTAGTCAAGTTGAGGAGGTGATCAATCCGATCCAGGACAGAGTATTTGAGGTACTTCGTACCATTCTTGGCAGAAGGATCGAGGTCGAGACAGATGTGGATATGCAGGAATTTGAGGATAGAATCAAGATCATCTTTCGCAAGGACGCAGATGTTACAGATGAGCAGTATGATCAAATGTTTGCCACCATGCTCCTGATTGATAGAACGAAGGAACTTGAACCTACTTGGGACGCAGCTCTTCTAGATGCATTCGATCAGGTCATCCACTTAGAAGAGAGTATCAAGAATCTTCCCGAGATTCCAATCACAGAAATCGAAGGAATCGTGACAAAATTCATTGCATATGCTAAGAAAGAGAATTGGAAAGGGAATAAGATTCTAGATGAAAGGTTGTTACAGATGACATGACATCTTATTTCTCATTGGTTGATACCTCCTAGGTTTTTGTGCCGAATTTAATATTTGGCTATGTATTTAATATTGTTCAGTAAAAAGGAGGTCATTTGTAACAAACCCTAATTAGGGTTTAGGTGTCATGATCTTGTCCGTTGATTTACTTTCAATCTGGACCTTTCATTGTAACTGGGGATGCTATTTATACCCCCATTTTTCATTTCATTGGGTAATAGATAATAGAGTAATAGTCAGATAATAGTCAATAGTTGATGTAAGAGAGATTAGAGTTAGAAGCAATTTTATTTTGTAGCAAGATTGAGTCTTGAAGAGAGAAATTCAAGCAATTGTTGTACATGATGACTTGGAAATCAATAAAATATTGAAGTTATGGTGTTTTGTTGCAAATTTCTTGAGTTATCTTCATGGTTGTTTGATACACTTGAATCGTGCTCAATCGAAGTAGTTTGTTAATTTGAAAGACTAAGTGTGAGATTTGATATTTGGTAGGATTCGTAATCCAAACCACTAGCTTCTTGCTGATTGTAGGAACGCCTTGTGTGGTCGACTGGAGAACACTTTGAGTCCTTAATCTTCAATTATCATTGTGTCTTGGATATGTACCTCCGTAGTAGTGTCCTTGATCTTTGATGCATTGAACACCATTATATTACCTTAGAAGATCGCACTAATTTCAATTGAGTTGTTATCTTATGGCAAAATTGAAGTTGGTTGAGTCTTGCCAAATCTCGTCCATACTAAGTCATTCATAGGGTTAGGCTAGATTAGACCTCTTTAAACCCTATCTTTTTGCTATTTTTTTTCTGAAAGTTCCTTTTAGTTTAGTAAAATCTTCGAGCTTTAGAATGCGTAAGACCCCTTGGAGGAAACAACAAATCACATCATACCACTAAAAAGCTTGTCCACACGTAGAGACCCTACTAAAAGAACCTTGGAGTCTACCTAACTAATCCTTTTTGCAGATCTTCAGCAGTTAGAGACTATTTTCTCAAGAGAGGATAAGATGCCTTTAGGTATTTTATTCTGTGTATGATTGTGTATAAAATACACGTCAACAAAACCCTAATTAGGGTTTGTTACAACAAACTTAATTCTGACCAATGAAATAATTGCATTATTTGGACATGTCTTCTCTGGAATATTTGACCAATGGATAGCTGGGGTAGGTACATTGAAGTTAGTGCCATCTCTTGATGAATCAGGTACATTGAATCTAGACACGCTGAAGTGGACCAACCCGATTGGAGGAGTGATGACTGGGACGCCACCTTGTCTGACACTTGGTTGATGCTCAATTTGATGCTGCTGAGAAGCTAACTTTAGTTAACTCTTCTGAAATTGTCTGCTTCTCCAATGGACCCTTGCTCTGACCTCCTTTGTCTTTGATGTGCAAGATGGATGGTGTACTTTTCCTTGGAATGCTGGACTGGAAGATGTCGTCCTTGTCTTGGTCTGGTCCTGTGGAGGTCGTTATTTGATACCTACACAAAAGCTTAAAGTTAGGGTTTGAGCATAATATCTTAAGGTATAGGATTCAAGACCTTTCAAGGAAATAACTAAATATTAATTTGAAAATGATGATAAATCTAAGAATTATGAATTTTCAAATTAAATTAAAATCAGATTGTACAAGCCTTACATTTTCCAAAGGATTACTATGGAAAATCCAACCAAATTTTGAATAAAAATTTCAAGAATCTGATTCTTCTTACCTCTTCCTTGAATTTAGCTATCAACCTTGAAAAATGAATGAAGGGAGATGAGAATTTGCTGGACAAGGACGTTTGATCTGAATTTCAAGTCCTCCTTTGGATGAATTAAGCTTCAATCAGCCTTCAAAAAGAATTTCGCCTTCAACTAGCTTCTCAAAATCTGGAAATTTGCCTTCAAACACCTTCCAAAATCTGGAAATTATCCTCCAACTTGCTCAATTTTGCACCTCCAAATCTGCTCTTCAAGTTCGCATGAGAGATAATGAAAGAATGATTTGAATTTGTTAAAATACACTTCCCTTATATAGGGCGCTCACCTTGATTTCCCTCAAGGCCGACTTGGCAAATAGGGAATAAAATAAAATAAAATGGAAACCCCTCTTAAAGGATGGCCGACTTGCTTGTAAAGGCAAAATAATGAAATATTGAGCGCTCAAGCATAATTTTTTATTTTTTATTTTTTTTAATTAATTCCAAAGCTTAAAGGTGGATTTTTCATGTATTTCAAAGCTTAGAAATTAATTAATTAAGTTATAAATGCCTTAATTTATGCGAACTTGTTTTAGTCTTCCAAATGTCTTGTAATAGGCAAATTTAGTGAAAGACTATAGGCTAGTTTAGGGAATGTTAAAGCTTGATTAAGGCTTGATGAATCTTCATTTTCCTTAGGCATTAAAATATTCAAATTGATGGAGGCTTAAATTATTTCAAGGCTTATTTGAACCTCTCATCTAGGTTTGCCATCACAATTTTGCAATTCACCTTCAACTTAGCCTAAACAAGGTGAATAATAGGTGTTTTCAAGAATTTCGCCCTGGACCCTTTGGAAGGGTCAGGAGCGATTTTCTCTTTTAAGGTCAAAATTCACCTTTTCTTGATCATTGACCTTCTCCAAGGCAATCTCCAGGATCCATTCATCTCAACCACTGACTAGGCTCAACAATATTTTGAAGGAAACACTGCATTTTGGGAATTTCGCTCAACAACCTAGCCAGGGACAGGACCTATCCAAAATTTGGCTCTAGACCCTTTGGAAGGGTCAGGAGCGAAAATCAGGTTTTAGGGCAATTTTCCCATCCTTTCATCTTCAAATCACCTCCAAGGCATAGAACATCTTGCCTCACTCCTCTCCAAGTCATGAAAACCAAAATCTTGTCTTAAATTGCAAGGAAAAAAGGAGAATTTAGAAATTTCGCTCTGGACCCTTTGGAAGGGTCAGGAGTGAAATTTTCATTAGGCTTCAAAACTTTCCTTCTTAGCAACCAAAATCCACTTTAAGGCAAACAAAATGCCTTCCCACACCCTTGTCTAAGTTTAGTTTTGTCCAAAATTTTGGAAGAAAAGATGACTTTGAGGATTTTCGCTCTGGACCCTTTGGAAGGGTCAGGAGCGAAAATCTCTTCTAGGCTCAATTCCTTCATCTTTCATGATTTCTTGCAACTTCGAGTCACTCCCAGGGGCAATTCCTTCTTGATTTTACCTTATCCCACACTTGACTTAGCGAAACTTTGATAGCAAAAAGAAGTTTTGAGAATTCGCTCTGGACCCTTTGGAAGGGTTAGGAGCGAAATTCTCAATCTTGACCAAAAATCTTCATTTTTTCAACTTGAAACTTCTTTGCAAGGTAGGATTTCATGTTTCATTGTGCTAGGAATAAAGTTTCATGTCCAAGAAAGGCTAAAAATAGTTTTACAAGGAATTTCCTTTCCTGGCCAGAATCCTTCATTTTCACAACTTCTAAACATGCCCAAGGATTTCAATATGTTCATTCTTCCTTTCATCATGTCTTGGACACCTCAATTTGACCAAACCAAGCAAGAAATGTCTCCTATAGAGGTTTTCGCTCTGGACCCTTTGGAAGGGTCAAGAGTGAAATTCTCCATTTGGGCTAAATCCTTCATTTTTTCAGTTCAAAACAACCTCAAGAGGCAAAAGCAAGTCATTCTTCTTCCATCCATGTCAAAAAACTTGACCTTCTTTAATGCAAAATAAGAGCTTTTGGGAATTTCGCTCTAGACCCTTTGGAAGGGTCAGGAGCGAAATTTCCCTTCTTGTCCAAAATTCTTCATTTTCTCATGCTTTCAAATCTTCAAAGGTGACAAGAATGTCCAACCTTCCTTCCAAGATACCCTGCACATCAAAATTTAGCCAAAGTTAGGGAGAAATGAGCTTTAAGAAGATTTTCGCTCTGGACCCTTTGGAAGGGTCAGGAGTGAAAATCTCATTCTAGGCTAGATTACTCACTTTTCAAACTTCAAACCACTTCAAGAAGCAAACTTAGATCATTTTCCACCTAAGGAAGAAGGTTTCAAGGTCAAACAAGGTAGCAAATGAAGTTTATGATGAATTTCGCTCTGGACCCTTTGGAAGGGTCAGGAGCGAAATTCTCCTTTAGGCCAAAATTTTGTTCTTCAAAATCAATCAAACTCCCTCTCAAGGCAAAAGCATACCCATCCATTTCCCCTCAAGCCAATGCCTAGCCAAAATAAAGAAGAAAACAAGAGTTATAAGGATTTTCGCTCTGGACCCTTTGGAAGGGTTAGGAGTGAAATTCCTCTCCCAGGCTAGAATCCATCATCCCAAGGTCTAAAATCTCCTCTCCAAGGCAAAGTTGCATCAAACCTTCTCAATTATGCCTCAAAAGTCTACAAACTTGGTCAAGCTAAGGAGAAAAATAGAGGAAATAAGAATTTCGCTCTGGACCCTTTGGAAGGGTTAGGAGCGAAATTCACCTTAGGCCATGATCCTGGCTTCTTTTTTTTCGCATTTCTTCATTCAAACAGTGCTTTTGCCTTCATTCAAGCCTAGGAATGCATTAGTTCTAGGTTTTGGTCAAAGTAGAATGTCTTATGGAGAATTTCGCTCTGGACCCTTTGGAAGGGTCAGGAGCGAAATTTGACATTTTGGACTCTCCGTCAGGATCATTTTATGGAATATAACATTTAAGTATAAGTGACATTTTCTTATACTTTAAGTTATATTCCATATATACTTTCAAGATGTTTGAGAGTGGTTTCGGACCTCTCGGAGTTATATTGCAAAATCTAGTTTTTGGAGGATTCTTCAGTTTTCCAGACTTAGTCAAATTTCAGGATCAGGACATTCCAGACTTCAGCCAAATTTCAGGATCAGGACATTCCAGGCTTAGCCAAATTTCAGGGCATTTGAAGATCAGGATGACATTTCAGACTTCATCACTCACCAACTCGACCTAGCTCAGACCTTCAAGAATGATATCCACTCACAAAGCAAGACACAATTAGCAACGAGAGCAAAACCAGGCCCTAAGGAAGATTCTCAAAGAAACCCTAATTCTGGGGCCCTGCTGACTCCCCTGGCTCAAGCAAAACCTGTAATCCAATGATCCCCTCGACAGCACTCATCCTGCAAAGGCTAACAGACAAAACCCTAAAAGACCTAGAAAACAAACCCTAGAAAGCAAAAAGCAGGGGTCCCCATTTGCAATGGGGCGATGTGTGAATACGTCACAACAATACCCCACATAGCGAAAGGTCTAGAATCGATCACGGGTTGCAGCGGCATAGCTGGATTCTTCTCTCGAACGACAGCAACCTGGCATGTGTGACATGTCTTTACATGTTCATGAGTATCTCGGAACAAGATAGGCCAGTAATTGCCTGCTGTCAAAATTTGGTGCGTAGTAGCCAAGCTTGCACCATGACCTGTCCCAAATCTGTTGTGAAAATGCTCCACACTCTGTTTAGCTTCATCCTTTCCAACACATCTCAAATATATTCCTTCATGATTTCTTCGGTATAAAACTGAGCCTTGTAACATAAAGTGTTGACACTTCAATCTTAATGCTCTCTTCTGAGCAGGGCTCATATGCGTGGGGCATTTCTGGTTCAATAAATAGCAAACAATATCTTTATACCATTCATCTGGAGTGACATCCTCAATTGCATAGACTTGTTGGACTAATCTAGGTCCATCAATTGCTAAAGTCTGCGCTAAGGCTTGACCTCGAACAAGTCTCATTGGTTGGATCTCAATGTCGTACTCCTAGATAGTGGTAACCCACTTTCCTCTCCTTTCTCCTAATTCATTCTGCATAAGGAGTGTCTTAACTGCTGCATCTGGGACAATGGCATGAACTTTTGCCCTCAAAATGTAATGTCTGAATTTCTTTATTGCTTTCACCAAAGCATAAGCTTGTTTCTCTACATTCGGATATCTCAGCTCCGCATCTTTCAACAGTGCGTTCATAAATGCTATGGGATGTTCATCTTTATCTTCGTTCTTCTGTGTAAGGACTGCAGCACAAGTATGTTCTGAGGCGAATGAATACACATAAAAAGGTCTTGCATAATCAGGATTGACCAAAATAGGAGCCTCAACGATGGTGGACTTGATTTCTTCAAATGCTTTCTTTGCTTCTGTCATCCATTCCATCTTAGCATCTTTCTTCAACATTTCATTCAGTGGTCGTATTATCTCAACAAATCCGGAGATAATTTCCTCACAAAATTGATTTTACCAAAGGAGGACTTCAGTTCTTTCTTACTGCTAGGGAGGTTTATCTTGGATATAGCCTCAACTCTTTCTGGATCAATGGAGATTCCTTTCTCCAAGATAATATGTCCTAAACAATTTACCTTCTGTAACCCTGAATATGCATTTCTTTGGATTAAGAGATATCTCGTACTTTCTGCATCTTTGAAACACCTTTCTCAAATCTTCAATGTGATCTTCTCTTTTCCTTGAGAAAATTGTAATGTCATCCATGTAAATAATGATGCATTTTCCAATCAAATCTTGAAATGCAATATCCATAGCTCTCTGGAATGTGGCTCTAGCATTGATTAAGCCAAATGGCATCCTTCTGTATGCAAACGTACCCCACTTTGTGGTGAAGGTTGTCTTTAATCTATCTTCATATTCTACCATCACCTGATTGTATCCTGAATATCCGTCCAAAAAGGACATCATCTGCGATTTGTTCACAATCTGTAACACCTCATCCAATGATGGAAGCAAGTAGTTATCTTTCTCTGACGCTCTATTCAAATTTCCGAAATCAAGGCAAAGCCTTATCTCTCCACTCTTTTTTCTAACTGGGACCAAATTGGCGACCCATGTCAAGTGTCGCACGGGAAATATAATCCTTGCTGATAACAATTTCTTCACTTTTTGATATATGAGGGGCTCCAACAAAGGGTTCACTGGCCTCTGTCTCTGCCTAAATGGCTTACTGTCTGGTTTCAAGGGAATAATATGTGTAATAATTGATGTTTCATATGTCTTCAAATCATCATATCCCCATGCAACCACATCGGGAAAATCTCTCATGTTCTTCAATATGCCTTCCCTTTCATTGGGTGTGCATGCTTTCCCTATGAATACATTCTTAACTTCTTTGTCATTTCCCAAGTTCATCGTTTCATAGGCACTTCCACTTGAGTCATGCAATCTTTCTACCTTTATTTTATCTCTGTCAAATATTTCTTTCTAGCTCTATCATCCCCTTAGGAATGAAGTTTGCCTTCAGATCTAGGAATATTTTGCTTCCTCGGCTTCCTCTTCATCGATAACCTGACTCAGGAAAATATCTGTATTTGTCAGAAACTCCAATATATGCTTATCGTCTTCAAAAACTTGGAAATTGGTGACATTGTCTGGTACGGATGGAATTGATGCAAGTTCCACTGTAAACTTCTTCAATCCTTTCATGGCGATGGGTGCCAAGGAACTGGCAGCCTGCGCAAGAGCATTTGCCACTTGGTTCAGTGATTTGTATATTGACTTGATATTGAAAGCATCAAAGCTTTCGATGAGATCCCATATTCTATTGCAGTATTTTGTCAATCTTTTGTCGTGGTAGACATATTGCTTCCGCACTTGTCTTACTACAATTTTTGAATCTCCAAAAACATGTAAAATCTTCACTTTCTTTTGAATGGCTAACAACAACCCATGAACTAAGGATTCATACTCAGCTACATTGTTCGTACATGGAAACTGTAATCTATGGGAGGCCAAATAAGTTTCCCCCGAGGGATTGATTAATTCAAATCTGGCTCCCGATCCTTTCATTGACTTTGAACCATCAAATCTCAATGTCCAAACTTGATCTTTGTCATGTATTTCTTCTTTGGTTTTATCTGTAATTTCTTCATCTGGCCTAGGAGAGGCCTCTCTAATTTCTTCAAGTGCCAGAATTTTAGGAATTCTCTTGTGTATTTGATTCAAAGCTACCTTGCACGTTGCGCAAGAGAATTCAGAATGAGCAGTATCGTGAATTCGGCACCAATTAGGCAACAATAAATCTTGAATGCGAGCATGGTTGCCTAACTCAACTCCCTACTGAATATTCTTGAATACAAATCCTCTGAAACTTTCAAACATATCAATTTCTTCATCTGTATCATGATCACTTTCTACTACGACTTCTGTAGAATTCACAATCTCATGATGTTCTTCTATATTTTCAATTGGGCTTTGAAGCGTCAAAACCTCTACAGCTTTTCGTTTGCAATTCCCTAGATTGGTTTCTAGGAAAAGAATTTCATTGTTTTCCCCATATTCTGTTATCATCAATCTTAATCTTGGGGTACTATCTATTTTGATTTGGTTTGGTACAACTCTCCATGGCAGCCACATGTGAGAGAAATCGGTCGAAAAGTAACCATTCAATTTCCTTGACCAATCTCGACTCAGGAGCATGCCGTCTTTACTAACTCCTCTTTGTTGGGCATATTAGATGAATCTTGAACTGCACATGCCTCTTCTGATAATTGTTGAATATTTGGTTCATCCTGAACCTCATTTATGTTTGCTTGGGGAACATTTGTACCCCTCTGAATGTTGGAACTGGTATGAGCTGTAGCTCTCTCGACACTACCCTCCTTAAGTCCATTCATTAATGTATCTCTGATATTAGGTACCTTCATTAGTTCGAACAATGGTAGGCTTACCTTGACTTTCTTGAATTCTTCTAACACACACAGACTCAGTCGCTTCAACTCCTCTCTTGGAGGGGGAATGTTCTTCTGTCTATACTCAGGTGAATCTTTTGGATAGCTTGGTGTATTGCTAGCACTTGGATTTGGTGGTGTAGCAAAATTGTTCGGAGGAACAAAAGTAGTTAAAGGCTCTTGATTCCTCTGATTCTTTTGATAAACTCTTGGTCCAGTGTTTTCTGACGACTGATGAAACACTTCTTTAATTCCTTCAACCAAAACACTGTTATTCAATGGTGGGAAATAGTAGTTTGGATCTTCAATAGGCCCATTGGCTGAAGCAGGTGGGAATTGAGAATTAGGCGGAACCATAGGTCCATTCGCCGATTCTGGAGGAAATCTCCCACCTTGTTCGCATATTAAACTTTCTTCATAAACTGGAGGAAACTTGAAATCCTCAATGATTAATGCTTGGTCATATCTTGTAGTGGGAACAATTTCATATCCCGTTGTTGGAGTGCTTTTTGATGCTTCATTATTTCGCACTTCCTGCTGGAAAATATCAGCAGCAACCTTGAATTCGGGGCAATGCAATTTTGAATGTTGACTAGTGTTGTGTAATCTGCACCAATTTGATAAGGCAGCCTCCGCAAGGAAGACTCTGTTAGCCGGTCGACTTTCCGAAGTTGGCAGATTGTCAAGAGGTGACGGCACATTTCCATTGTTGGGCGCAGTATTCGACGTTCTCTTTTGATAGTTTTGATTATTGCCAGGATATCCTCGGTTATTTTGATTGTTGTTCTGATAATTTTGATTGTTACTTTGGTAACCTTGATTGTTGTTTTGATTACCACCTTGATAATTTCTGTGCATACTATAGAGCTGATTGTTCTAATTCCTCAAATGAGTAACCTTTGTAGATAATTTCTTTACTTTGTCTGTTAACTCTTTCGTTTCTTCTTTCTCCTCCTATGTCCTTGAAGATGTCACAACATTTTACAGGTACACTGGATGCGTTTGTGGAGCTTAAGAAATGGGTGCCGGGATGGAGTACCAACTGATTTGATGGCTGAGCAACTGGATACATCAGTTGTGGAACTTGATTTATTATTGGCGTATGATGCACCAAAGCTTGACTTAAATTTTGAATTTGATTTGCGGCCTCGGGCGACCCCAAATTGAGCAAAGGTCCACTAAGATTCTGACGCAATATTTTACTAACTTCTATTGCCTTTGCATATGCTTCGTTCAAATTTGCTGGAGAGGGATGAGTTTGCACAAACATAGCTGTAAGTGGATCTAGAGCATGATAGTATATCTCTCGAGCATCTGGAATGAGATAAGGAGTCTGCAACCTTGTATAAGCTTTCTGGAATCGACTGTTGAATGAATTGATAGGTTCATTCTCTTGTCTTTTACACTCAATAAACTGTCTGTGCAAGAAGGTGAGATTGGTTAGCCATTAGAGGTGGGTTCTTCTCACACACAACTTGATCCTATCGCTATGGATGAGACACTTGTTGAGGCTCCTATCGAGCATATTGCAGTTATACCATCTATTTTAGCAACATTCACACAATGGCAACAATTTTTTTTGAGCTTTAGTTGAAGATGGAATTTATGATTTATAATTTTCATTGATGCTTAAACTTGGAGCTCATATGTATTTAGAGATTGAACTTGTTTTTTTGCTCTATAATATGTATTAAGCTCAAAATTTGATTTATATATGATGGAAATCAATAATATATTCTACAAATTCAATATGTGTTTTTTGAAGAATATTTTATAAAATTATGTATTTCAAATGTTTGATAAATTTGCCGAATTATTATTGAGTTTATCCCTGAGTTTTTTTTGAGTCTTGAGTTTTTAAATTTTTTGGGCTTGACGAGTTTAAGTTTTACACAAGCTTACTCAGGAACGCGTCCTTGGGCCTATTTTACCCATCTCGGAAATGGGGACATCGTGGGGATGCGGGGATGCTTTGACAATGTACCTTGGCTGTCCCATAGTATAGTGTTTGAGTTTTGATAATTTGTTTGACTTTGACTCTCGTGTGAACTCTCAATTTAAGTTCTTTAACACAAATGTTATATGTTAAGGTTCTATAATGTATATATGCATGCTTCATCCATGTTTTCATATGAATATTTAAAATTTCTCTATATATTTAAAATTTTCTATATTTTATATAGCCGTCCCCCCAAATGGCTTGAAAAATCAAGGTCAAGGAAATGCATCCTCCTATCCCCTTGTCCCCCTGTCTCGGAAACTCGGGGGTAACATATGTTTTACAAATATGATATGGTGAATTGGCTTCAACTCTATCGTAATTTTCTTCTAGAATTTTCTCCAAAAGTAACCAACAAGTTTTATATATGTAAGAAATTATATTTCATTTGCAACTATGCAATCTCACAATCTTCTTGAAAAATAGAAAAGTTGCATTACTGCATCGTTTATCGTTTTAGATGTATGAGATTTGCGATCTTAGAAAATCTTCTATCAACTACCATAAAAGAAGAATCATGATCTCTTTGTGTTCTCGAGAAACCAAATATAAATCCATATTGATACCCTCCCAAGGTCTCTTTGGAATTGACAATGATTTATATGATTCAACATTTTAATTACTACGTTTTACAACTTGACAAATTTATAAATCCATATTGATACCCTCCCAAGGTCTCTTTCAAATTGGCAACGGTTTATATGATTCAACATTTTAATTACTACGTTTTGCATTTTGACAAATTATGCAATTCTTAACGTTTATTTTTACATCCTTGTAAATTTGCGGCAAAAAATAATTCACTTTCAATGCCATTGTTTTATTCACTCCATAATTTTCCTACTAATTCACCTCTATGCAGCTTCTTTATTAGATTATTTCTCATTGAGATTCTAGGAAAACATAATTGGCTTGTGTTGAGCAACAAACATGTCATTGTAAATCAAATAATCAAGTCATACACTTTTATCCATGCATATAGGCTCGTTACATGCTTTTCATGCCTCAACAAAATCAACATCATATTCATACAAAGTTACAAACACATCATCTATTTAAATCTAACTACATCAACCCTCATTTCAGTTAGTAAATTCTCTTTCCTACCTAATGCATTTGCAACTTTGCTCGACTTTCCACTCCTATGCTTCAATTTAAAACAATAGCTTTGCATAAATTCAACAGATCTTATGTATTTGGTTGGTGGTTTCAGTACCATATGGGTTGATGATTTGCATACCACACAAACTCCTTACGCAACAATTTTTTTTTGGCACGTCTTCAATGCTTGAATTATGGCATAAATTTCCTAATCATACACTAAATATCTCTTCCTTTCATTATTCAACTTTTTGTGAAGTATGTTTTTTGATTACGGGAAAAGCAGGTTTTGAAGGGAACCCGAAACCCTTTACAAAAGATCCTTAAAAGATAATAGCATTAAGAAACATGAAAAGACAAACTGCCAAAAAACCAACACAGTTATGAGCAAAAATCAACAAAAAAGCTCAACAAAACCAGCCACATCCAACCATAACATAAAAAAGACAGAAGACAAATTACTTAATGTTTTTTAGGGCATTAGCCAAATTTCCGCTAATCCCTTGCAAATCTTTAATATTATCTGTAAGCTTAGGGATATCTTTGGAAGAGGCCACGACAACTTTTTTCATGCTCCCCCTTGTTCTTTTTGCTGCACCACCAGGAGCACTTTCCACTGTCCCTGCCTCGATAGCATCCTCATCAATATCTAGGTCCACGACAGGTTTGAAGGTGCTGGAACCATCAAGGAACTTAGTAATTTCCTCTAAATTCTTAGTCACAGAGGTAAGGATATCCAGAATCATTACCAGAAAGTTTTTCATAGCTGTTTTTCCTTCCTCCATATTACCAATCTGAGCTTCCAGCTTCTCCACTTTTTCCTTCATACCCTTATTCCACTGTTCCTGGTTCATTTCAGCTTTCTTCCCTTTCTCTTCCTGCTGCTCATTGGTCCACCTTCTTGACTTTACATTTAAAATTCCTAATCATACACTAAACATCTCTTCCTTTCATTATTCAACTTTTTGTGAATTATGTTATTGGTCCACCTTCTCGACTTTACATTGCTTCTCTTGCAATACCACTTGCATCACAATTGACTTGCAATGCTTTATCAAAGTCTTTGGCAATGCTAACACTGATTGTTGTATAACCTTCTTCAAAAACATAAAGTTTCTGTGTGCTTTTGCGGTCCATTTACATTTTTTTTGGTCTCCTCACATAGTCTAAGTTCTTGTCACACAAATGCCATTGAACTTCTTAATGAATTTCCTATAAAAGCTAGCCAATCCATGGAAACTTGACCTCTTCAACATTCTCTACTTTAGGCCAATCAACAATTACTTTCTTGGTCCATCAAACCATGCGTCGAGATTACAAATCTCAAATATACCAAATCCTGTCTTAAAAAAAATACATTTCTTTGATATTGATTGACAACTTCTCTTTGTTCAGTCTCTACAATACTAATTTGATATGTTGTATGTTCTCCTTTATTCTTATTGAAAATCAAGATGTCATCCATAAAACAATCACAAACTTATCCAATGTAACTTCAATGCCGTACTCAGCAATCTCATAAATGTGTTAGGTGTGGGAGTCAATGCAATGAGCCTAACCCACCATCATATGATCCTTTTTTCTTTTCAATGGCCATTCATCTCCTCCACTAATTACTATGTTGAGAAGTTAGAACCACTCTTCAAATCTGGCTTATTGATGTATCTTGCTTTGCCCACCAAATTGTCCATCCTTGGCAATGCGAATCTATACTTATATCTTATTTATTCCTATGTCTCCCCCTTCTGGCTTTATCTCTTTTACTCCTTTTTTGTCCTTTGTTCCTTGGTCCTCTTACCACCACCTCCCTTCTATCTCCATTCAAAGGTTAAGTCTACTATCTAAATCATAAATCTCCTCTTCTTGATGATGGATCATTGAGTGCGATTCAAAACATGAATAGAAAATTATATGCTGTTGAAACTGAAAGCACTCTTAGATAACTTCATGGAGCATGGAAAACTCATGCTGATTATCTTGTTTTGTTTTAGAATCCAAACACATTCACCACTAACCTCTTTTTTTATGCAAGTACCATTGATACCACATATTGGCTCAAAATTTTTCTGATTAGACCTTTCTCCAACAATTTTAGCATTTATCAGTTTATTATTTAATTCTTTGTTGCTGCTATTCTATGTATGATTTTATTTGGCAAACTTTCTCCTGGAATTAAATCCCTATGAAGACTGATACTCTTCGCTGGGGGTAATCCATCTGACATATTGTCTGAGATTATGTCAGCAATTTGGAATTTTTGTCTAGAACTCCTTTCCTTCTTTTGCATTACGCCATACTCTAGGAATCAAAACAAAACACAACTTCTCATGCTTTAGGCCATCTTAGAACTTCATACCATCCACCAAACAAATTTTGGCATTTCACATTTTTTCCTATTCCTTTCTTTTAATAGAGTTGGAATATGTTTTCACCATCTTTCATCACAATTCAAGTATTTTTGCCAATAATTATGTATAGCTTTCTTATCATACTACCATAGTCTTCCTAGCAACAAATGACGATGTCCCTATTTTGAACTTGACATTGCTTACTCACCAACACTTTTATATTCTTTTTGTAACCCTGACTTTTTATAGACTTTGATGTTCTATCATTTTCAACTTTAACTTGTCAACCATTTCATTTGACATTAGATTATCTATATCGCAACTATCAATGATAACTTTATGACACCTACCTTCAATCTTACATGTTGTCTGGAACAAATTTCTTTTTTGCATTGGTTCATCTTTATCTACATGATTAGGATATACAAAACTCTTGTGATTATTAATGACACCCATTGCAAGTTCATCCGCTAGTCTTTATGATCCACTTGTTTCGTCATCTACATGTGCAACTCTTGCGCTTTCTTTTGATCTTATGCTATTACTTCCTTTATTTTGGGGACACTCAAATGTCCTATGTCTTTCTGTTCCACATTTGAATCAAGTTCCCATTGCATGCCATATCTTCTTCTGCCTCATTGATATCTATCAATTCTTTCATTGTGGTATGAATTGTTGCTTACTCTCGTCTCAGTATCTTCATTAAAGATCTTCCAACACTGCCTTGACGTTTTCCTTTTTAGAATTTACCATATCTTCCTCTTTGCCTATTTTGTTTGATCTCAGATCATTTGTTTAGTTTCTCTCTCGTTTTCAATGCTAATTGGTATGCTTCTTCAACTGTTAGCAATCTTACCATGCTCTATTCTTCTGGAATAAATCTTCTCAATTCATTTATGTATCTTGCCACCTTTTCTCAATTAACTTTACTATGTCCAACCTTAATTATTTCTCTATGTAATTCTTCAATATTATCTCACATTCTTCTCTTTTTGCCTCGAATTTTGTTATTTTTCCAATTGATAATTTGTAGGTATCTTGCATCAATCTACCTTTTTAACCATTTCTCTATCATTTCCTTATCTTTCTAATATTTTTCCAATTGTATCTCTTTCGACTGTATTGCAGCATGTCCTTTCAAATTTGTCTCAGCAAATCTAACCCTTTCAGGTTATGAAATTTCCTCATACTCAAATTATTCTTTTAGATCGTTTATCTAATCAATCAATTCTTTTGGATTCAAACTACCAAAAGAACCAACATTGTCAACTTGAACTCTCTTAGCAAATTTTGAAATAGCTCTTAACATCTCTAACTTTTATGCATCTTCATGTTCTTTCACAGTTGGTTCAACAGCTGGTGCATTCTTTGTATTGTTCTTTTTCTTTCATTTTCTTTCATTTTCTTTCTCATCACTCTCATCATATCAAGGAAAGAGAGACTTCCAAAAGGGCAGCCTACTAAGCTATTGATGAAGAAGACTGGGCCTCTCAAGGTGGTGCATAAATATGGTCAGAATGCATACGAAGTTGAACTCCCTCCCACCTTTGGTATTTCTCCTATCTTTAATGTATGTGATCTCTATCCATACAAGGGAAAATCACAAACAGATCAGTTGGACACTTCATCACAGGGTACTGAAGATTGGGTGAGAGATTTGCCACCAAGCCAACTAGTCAAGTTGGAAAGTATCTTGGACACCAAGGTAATAAAGAAGACAAGGAAAGGAGTATACAAGCATTATCTTGTAAAGTGGGCAGGGTTACTTGAATCAGATGCTATGTGGATGTCAGAATCAGATATACTTCAACATGGTGTGGAAATTGCAGACCTCTTAACTCAAGGGACTTGAGTTCTTTGCCCCAGGGGAGTATGGTGCAGGGCACCTATTACTCCATGCAAATTTTAGTTTGTTCTTAAGTCTTTTATGTTGTAATAAGTGGACCGACCATTTGGGACTTAATGAAGTCATGGTTGAGTTGTACAAGCTCTTGTTGTGTTTAGGATGTTGATATCCTAGAAAGATGTAACGCTGATGTTGTTCACAGGTGCACTACTCTAAAAACAAAGTCATCATGTAATAAGGGTGTAATGCATTGTTTTAGGTCTCCTAGAATGCATAGAGGGCCTTTGGAGCCTTGGAGTACACTTGAGTGCAAGGTTGCATCCTAAGGATCAAAAAGATGTAAAAGATGCTAAGCAACATTTGCAACATTGCAAAAAGTTGCACTTTATGTTGTTGGCGGTGAAGAAGTTGGTTCTAACCAATTGAATCATGATGTTAAAAGCCAAAGACAACATCATTGTACGGGTTGGAAGAGTTTGGAATGCAGAGCAAGTTTTGTTTGCAAGGAAAAACCTTGTTTTTACATCACTTTTACTATTTTTCTTGTTTTTTGATGTGTTGTACGGTCTAGTACGGACTTGTCAGAGGAACCTACCTGCAGGGCATGAAGGACTGGTGAATCTACTTTCCATCAAGGTAGATTTCAAGGTTTGATTGTGTCTAGTTGCAGAGATTCAAACCATTCTTTGTGAACTAGGTACAAAACCCTTGTAGGCCAGGGTTTAAGCAATAAATGGCTCTAACCTGAGCACCCACTGATGGCACCGGTTGAAATCTAGTGGAATGCTAGGTTAGGGTCTGTAAATATGTTTAGTGTAGGTATTTTGGCTTTGCAAACCTTTTTGGTGGTTTTACAATGATACCCTAGGCTCACAGCTAGGAGTTGGTGAGACTAGGACAGTAGAAGATGTGCGTTTTCAGAGCACACATGGATTGGTAGAGCAAAAGTTGATACATGTTTGGAGACTCCATTGAATGCCCTTTAAGAATCCATGATTAGTTTGTGCAGAGGTTTTGACTGGTGAAGCTTTCTAAGGCCAAGTTTGCAAGTCACCCGGGTAGCCCTAAAACCCTTAAAAATAGGACAATTCTAGAAACCCCATGTGTACAGAGAACTCAGTTGCCATTCTGCAATATTGTATGTAACTAGGAAAAGGGTATTCATAAATGTAATTTGTTTGGGGCCTTGTGTGGGTAGATGTGAATTTAAGCCCTGGAAGCAGTAAAAGGAGGCCTAATTGAATTAGGTCTGTTTGGAGCTCAGTATAGACAAAGTGAGCTTGAGAAGGCTTGGCAATGGGTTTAAAGGTGATCAAACCCTTAGAAGACACCAAAGACACCGTGTCAATTTCATTTACACTCATGGAACAAGTTTGTGATTAAAGATCACTTGCAGAGGTTGTTGGAGTGTTGGGAAGGTGTGATAGGGATTCAGGTGGAATCCTCAATAGGAAAGTGTTGTTGTAAAACGTTTGTGGCTATACCTTGGAGGCAAGCCAAAGTGGATTAAGCCTTGGAGGTCAGTCTAGCAGAACCCTTACCAAGTATCATTGGATGGGCTTGAAGAGTTAGAAGGTTGGAGAGAACAACAAATACAACTAGGTGATTGAGAGAAACTCCAAGAATCTTTGCTTCAGGCTCCCTTCTAATGTAGAGTGAATGGTGCTTTTATAGTTGGTGCAAGCAAATAGAGTGTTTTGCACTGACCAACAAGTTTACAATGAAAGATGTAGAAGGACCCACCTGGGATGAATGCAATAATATGTAAGCATTTCAGCTCGACACTGTCTTAATTGTGAATCTCCCTAGAACCAATACACTTGAATGTGTCTTCAAGTGTTGGTGTGAAGTTCAATGTTTACTGCACACCTAAATGGAGTCTTCCTTAAATAATTTGAGGAATCACGTTGCATTAACCAAAAGGCAAACCCTTAGATATGATGTGGCATGATGGAATGTGACCTCGGCAAGTGCTAATATCAATTTGGAAACTTTGGGATAAAAAATGCAGTGTCACATAGTAAAGTTACTTTCTGAAACTCTCATTTGCTGAAATAGTGATTGGAATGAGAATATGTTTTAGGAGCATGAATTGTCTCTTGTGGTAAGAGTATGATGGTCGAAACTTTATTTGAAAGTCTACAAAACAAAACAAACATAAATGAAAATATTGTTGGGTGCAAGATTGCTTTTACACCTCGGATGCTCTTGCAGCATTTTCAATGCTACTATAATATTCTTCAATATATCAGGTCTTAGGTAGTTCAGGGTGAATCCTGTTTGAATTTCTTAATCTTTTGGGCTGTATAAAGCCCATTTGTTATACCTTCCTGACAACATAATAATTTTGGTAATATCTATATTTGTGTAGTCAAGTTCCACAGAAGTTACATAAGAGAACCACTTATCATCATAATTCGTGTATTTCTTCGATTGTCCACTCTAGGAGCTTTTCTTTCTAAATGTCTTGTTCATCTTTTCTTCTCATGGTTTTTGCAACTGCCTTAATTTTATTGCTTATTCAGTTAATAAACTTTTATGGTACATGATAAAGTGGAATAAACTCGAGTTAACACACTTTTTTATTTTATTTTTGAAGCTTGATGATGTCTTACTGGAGAGAACCTTGGATTTTCAGCGGTATAATAGGGGCTACATGGCAATGCTGTTCCATGCTTCATGGTGTCCATTTTCAAAGACGTGTCGATCCGTGTTTGATATTTTATCATCATTATTTCCCAACATACATCACGTAGCCATTGAGGAGTCAGCTGTTATGCCTAGGTAAGGAATGATTTATTTTCTGGTTCTAGAATAATCTGAATTTTTTTTCTGGTTTTCCAGAGGATATAGGGCTGCTCTTTCAGTCAAAAGTAATCTGCATTGCAATGATTTTGTATGTTTTCCATTGGGTGATATTCTGTGCTGTTTTTGGTATATAAATTATTTGTAATTTCTCTGAACTATTTCACATTCTCAGTGTGCTTTCAAGGAATGGAGTTCACAGTTTCCCATCCCTTTTTCTACAGAACCAGACATCAAGGGTTCACTATCATGGATCGAAAGATCTTAAGTCCCTTGTGCTTTTCTATAAAGAGATTACAGGTATATCTAATTTCTGACATAATGCTGAAATCTCCATTTTATGTAAGTTGGTCTACCAAATTGTAGTTTTTCAATCTGCAGGTGTTGAGCCCATCAATTCTGACTATCTGGCAAAGGACTATAGAAGTAGCTTCAGTAGCCACTTTGGTGTTGATTATGGTCAAAGCAAAGAATACTCTCTTCAGCAGGAGCCTTATTTGATATTTGCATTGCTTTTTCTCACTGCAAGAGTTCTTCTTTATCTCTTCCCAAAAGTCTTAGTACGGATCAAGCATTGCCAGTTTGAGGACTTGTGGCATCTAAATTTGGCTCGTTTGGGTGAAAATGCATCACCTTTCTTAAAACACGCCCTGCACATGGTCAATCTAAATAGAATTTGGAGTCGTTTGAAGCGCTCTAAGACGAGGAACTTCCAAGAAGGTGCTAAAAATGCCAGAGTATGGGCTTCATCATTGGCCTCTGTTTCTCTTGGTAAAGGGTCGGCCAACAGATCTGGTACTAGCAGTGAATCTCGATAAGATCCATGATCAGAGCTTAGATATTTTTATAATGAAACATAAAGACAGACAAAAAAGGTGGATTTATTTCAGTACCTAAAAAATGCTCTTTGAATGAAGTATCTATAGAACTGGACATGAGAATCTTTAGTTTCTTTCACATAATCACAGATTCAAGTGTCTCTGTAAATTAGAGACCTGCTTCAAGTAAGAACTTGGAAGTCCATCATTAATGTTCAGATGAGATTCTGATGCCAAGAATTATTGCTGTTTTTAACTGCAATCATTAGATTGATCTGCAAGAACTTTTAATGAATGCTTCTTGTGCATTGCACCTGGTATCTCTTTCTCAGAGTATTCGGGTATGCACGTGTTTTTGCCATGGTTAAAATCGTGTGCTCTTCGTTTCAAGTTGTTAAATTCAGTTTGTCTGAACAATTTAAACATGTCAATACACCAATTACAATCTATCGTATAAATCTAATTTTCTCAACAATATAGGCATAAGGCAATTCTGCATGGAGATTGTCATGTCAAATGTGTTCAATGGAGATTTTATACTTAAAATCTTTTCTGACCACTTAAAATCTTTTCTGACCATTCAATTTTCTCAGTTTGTGATTGGTTGTGATCTGGTTGAAGTTGAATGTGCTTTGGAGGCAGTGTATCAAGCATTCATTTTCAGAATCTCCGAGTATATTGAGTCAATCAAGGACAAACCTACTATCATTTATATTTTGCAGTTTTGTTTTACTGAAATGGACCCTTTGTCTAATGATGGGGTTGCTTGATTTGTAGCTCAGTAGATCTTGGTAATATTTGGTTTGTTTCATGGCGTTGGGATTGCTTTTGATCATTATAAATTTTTGAAGTGAGACAACTACGTGTATGCTGGGCATTTAAACAAAATTATACTAACAGTGTTTTGATTTTTGTCATGGGTCAATTCATCTTTAGTAACATGTTATAATGTCTAGTCAATACATTGAATTGACAAATTGCCTAAAGTAAAGTAGAGAGGATTTTATCTTTTAGTGGTATCTTCCTTCGCATTATTTGATATGGGGAGCTCAAAATTTTGTTCGAATTATCAGTGTCAATGCTAAAAATAGAATATGCAAGACCTTTTTTTGGTTGTATCAAAAATTCCATTTCAGAATTTTTATTTGATTTAATCGGAGAGGATTCATTTTGGATGCTATCTTGGCAGGTAAGTGTTCTATCATTTTTTGAAATTCATTTTGGATACCATCTTGGAGTTATGTTTGTTTTATTATTTTTTTCGAAATTTTCATTTGATTTAATTAGAGGCTTCGTTTTGGACGCTATCTTGGTGGGGAAGTTTGTTTAATTATTTTTTCCAAATCAGTTTCACTCTAAAATTGTTTATTAACTTGGTCCTTGGCTCATGTGTTGGAACCTTCGCATTTTTAAATTGAACAACGCAGCTTTGGCTTATGGTTCTTATTTGCATCTGATAATTTTTTAATCTGAAGTTATCTAGGTTGAAGAGAACCGAGACCTAGATAAATGCATTGGATTTTTGTATTGTAACTGTTACTTGATGTCTTTGAGGTCATTTAAGGTCATGAAAATTTCTCGATATAACTTGATTATTTCCTGACCATTGAATTGATTTACTATGTAATAGAAGAGAGTAAGGTTAATCAGAGTATCTAGAGTATCTGCATCTGTTTTACCTAAAAGAATAGTGATATCTAGAATGCACTGAATCTTTGTAAGTGTTTAGCCTCCAAGTGATCTATTTCATGTTGAGGTTGATAGGTTGGAAGGGGATTGAACATGCAGGAGTGTGGAAAGCTAATCATTGATTCTTGATTTCCACACGATGTTTACTCAAATTCATCCACCATTGCAAAGCATTTTCTATCGTCGTCTAAAAAATCTCTGAACTTAGCATCTTTCATTTAGATTTATTTACTATCTGCTGATAATCATGGAACTACAAGGAAGAGTCACAAATCTTGGGGATAAGTGTACTGTACTCAAACCTCATGTGAATGGGAATGCAAACTGGAGAGAAGAATCAGATGATAAGCTCAGGAGGATGGAAAGTAAGATTTTTTTAATGCTATTGATATGGAGCTTAGGTGAGCCTAAGGAGAAACACGCCTAGGATGTTCTAAACACGTGACGAGAGAAAAACTTAATACTGATCAAGTGGAAAAGGTTTCACAAATTGGCACTCAGATTTTTTTTTAATGCCATCGATATGGAGCTTAGGTGAGCCTAAGGAGAAACACGCATTGGGATTTTCTAAATACTTGATGAAAGAAACGATGTAATACAGACCGAGTGTAATAGGTTTTACAAATTGGCACTCAAAAAGAGATTGAAGAATACGAGGGCACCATGCTAGTATTGTGAGTTGCAAGATTATATTATGCAGAAAAAATTAAATATAGATGACAAAAGAGGTTATTCATATTCATATGCCACATGATGCCTGTCAATTCTACCTATTGACTAACTTATGATCAACATATCAAAGAATAGTGTAGCACAAAATACACGATTGAAGATGAACGGATGTATTGAAAATTACAAGGAGCATAAGTCTCACCTATCAAGTCATGTTCTTTATTTTGTTGTTTTTGAAAATGTTATAGAATAATTAGGACTGTGGAACATGAATGGAGAAGATTTAGATTGTGCCACGAAAAAAAAATACGAAGAATAAAAAGACGACATGCTAATCTTGTGAGTTGCAAGATTGTACATGAGAGGGGCCATAGGATGCCGATGTATGCCATTTTTTGACCAATTTATGATCAACATATCAAAGAAGAGACATATAACGTTAGTAGATGATAGAAGATAAAATGACTTTTGAAGATAGGAAAATCATTCCATGAGTTTCACGAGTGCTTGTGTGGTATATACTTTGATAGAGCTAATATTTTTGGAGGAAAAGAGTGGAGGAACAGTAGCTGGATTAGCTCCTTAATTTGAGCAAGAGGTAATGTGAAGTATTTGAATTGTATACAAGTGTTGGCATGGTGGTGTAATATAAATGGGGGTGGGACTAATATTGTTTACAGAATGGGTTATGTTGTTGGGGGTGTTCCAGGTAAGATTATCTTATTTAGTTTCTTGGAGGTTTTCTCTTTGCTTGCTACCATTTGTTGGCAATTGACACTCAATTGATTGGTTTCAATATGTTGTCATTGATGGCAACATGTTTCGGCTTCACATCTTGGTTTGGTTGATTACCGACAAACACTTCACCGGCATCGGCATGTATCTTCACCGGTTGGAAGGAATTCTTTGGTTACCGGCATTGCAGGCCGACATGACTTCATCAGGATGCAGATATTGGAGGTCGACATCATTTGGGAGATCCGACATCGGCAATTGATTTTGATATTCATGTACTTATGTTATTGAGCCGACATGTATATTCATATTGTAATTATCTTTGTAAGCCGGCATAAGGCATGATGGATTGTAAGGGGTATATAGGTCAATTGATTAGATCATTTTGTAATATGTAAGAGTAAGGAAATAATGAAGGATATGCAAGATATATGAGAGATAATATATGTGAGGATATTTATGTAAAAGGGTATTCCGGTAAAGGTTTAGGGTTCCAAATCAGAACAGATAGAGCTTAATCAGAACTATATTTAGACATAGAAGATGCTATCATTGCAGTTCAATCATTTCTCCGGATTGTAGTCTAGATTTGTATGTAGTCAGTGAGGCTCCTTCTGTGATTGAGCAGTGTGCTCTAGGTTGTAAGCCTTGCTACAAGTGCAGGCCCCTATATTTTGTAATATCTCTTCATATGGCCATTGGATTGATATTGTGGGTCATAAATCCCATCGTGGTTTTTCCTCTTTGAGGTTTTCCACGTATAATTTTCTGTGTTATGGTATTCATTTGTGTGATTGGCTTATTGGTTGCTTTACTTCTTTCAATTCTATATGTACCGGTATACTAGTTTGTGAGTGCATGTTTTAAGAAGGTTAAATTGATTTTTCTGGTAGAACACTGATTCACCCCCCCCTCTCAATGTTTTTGGATTCCAACAATTGGTATTAGAGCCTTGTGCCTCAGAGGAAGTTTAACAGCTTGAGGGAGATCCTAAATCTAGAATCCATGGATATGAGTTTGGAGAAACAACTTGAGGTAGCACTTGAAGATCATGATGTTGAAAAGATGAAGAACTTGAAGTTACAAGATGAATTGAATTCTGCTCAGGAATTCATTCTTGTCCTACAGGAGAGACTGTCATATGTTCAAGTTAGGAAGAAGGAACTTTTTCAAAATCAAGATAATGAAGAGAAAGATGCCCTTAATGAAAGATGTCAGAGGCCGAGTCAGGAGAACATGGTTATGAGGGATAAAATGCAAGCTTTAACTATGAGGATGTCTAAAGAGATTGAGGACCAAAAGAAAAAGGAAGAAAATCTTGCTGTATCTCCGAAAAACAAACTTGAAGAATGCAGTAGGTTGGTTCATGAAAAACCATATCTTGAGAACCGATTTAGCACAATCCCAAAGTAATGAACAAGAACTTGAGAGACAAATGATAATTCTGAGAGATGATCTAACTATTGAAAGTGAGTATAAAGAAAAATTCAAGGTTAGTTCAACACAACTTGATGAGTTATTGAAGAGTCAAAGGCAAAATGAAGATTCTAGTGGACTTGGATTTGAACAAGGACAGTTTCGGTACTGCAAATGAAGATCAAAGCCATAAGGCACCGATAAGGCAACTTAATGCTTATAAATTTAATGGTAGATGCTTTGTTTTTAACAAATTTGGTCACATGGCTAGGCAATGTAGAAATAGAGCAAATCAGAACTATAATTCTGCTCCTGATCAATGTTCTAAATGCAATAAGTATGGTCATAAGACAAAAGATTGCAGAATGAATGTTAAATGTTATGCATGTGGAAAATTTGGACATATGACTAATCAATGCAGGTCAAGCGATTATACCGGTTTTAGCAAAGCGATTCAAAAGAACAATGTTACATGCTATGCGTGTAATGAGGTTGGACATATTGCTAAGTTCTGTAGAAGCAAAAACCCACTGGTTGGTAATGATGGATCAAATGATAAAAGGAAAGAGAAGGCAAATGAAATCCGACAAGAACATATCAAGAAATGGGTCAGGAAGACAGAAGATCAATTAGCAGATAGAAATGCACCGGTTACTCAATCGACAGAGGAGGTTGCTCCTGCATCGGGAGGAAGCTCATCTGGTAACTGAGGCAGATGCCTTAGGGGTAGGCAAAATTCATGATGATATTGCTTATGCCCCATGAAGAGGTTTTGGAAGATGTTCCAGACATTAGAGATGTTTGTCCGGCATGGAGATGTTTGATCAAGATCTGGTATCTTTCACCGATAGTCATTCATATCAATGACGGATTAGGGTTTCTTGGAGGTTAAATGGTTGAATTCACTTCATTTCTAATCACTTTGCATTCCAAGCGATTCAGAGCAAGTCTAGGCGATTCGGTGCGATCAATATCTTCTTGAGCAATTTCACCACCGATCGGAAGAGTTCTTTAGGGTTTTTCACTGGCAACTGTTTCACAAGTATTTATCTTTCATCATGGAAGCGAGATCATCCTTTGTACCTACTTTTATTGCAAATCCTACTATTGTTGAGGTCAAGGACCGTCCTAGGCCGATTTTCAAACGATGTCCACATATTGCTACTTTGGACAATTTGGTTGGCGCATTTTCCCGTGTCCCGGAAGGAGTTGTATATGTCAAAGATGTCAGAGTTTACATTCATTGTCACATTGAGGATCTAGTAACCAATGATATTAAGAGCATGTATATGAGCGAGTTAATGGGAGATTCTGGACAGATTAAGCCCGAGTATAAACATATTGAGGATCTAGGGTTTATAGGCATTCTAGATATTCTGAAATTTGAAGATGAGATTGTCAGATATGTTTTGAGCAGAGTGCATGGAGAATTTATCTGGTTGGACAGACCGTATAAGATCTCGAAGGAGGCCATCAAGGCCATCACCGGTTTACTGCAAGTTGGGCAACGTCCAGAGAACAAGGTTTCTAATGATTAGGTCAACAAGATCACCGACACAACATCGGACAAGCGATCAATGAGGGTTAGTACTATCACCGACAAAGATATCAGATTTAGAAGTATGGTCATTGGTTACAAGGTAACTCAGTCAAACCGCCTGAATTCTGTTTCTAGCTCCTGCATTTATGCAGCACATAAGACGATGAGAGAAAATGAGAAGTTAGATCTCTGTAGATGGATGTTGGATGAATTGTTAATTAACCTAGGGAATATCAAATGAGAGAAGAAGGGAACATTCCAGTATGGTAATCTTATTGTCTGTTTAATGCTGTTTTTCATTAATGAGACTCCCGGTTTTGGGAAGAGACAATGGGCATTTGATATCCCGATAGGAAGACAACTAAAACAATCCATTGCTACATTGGGTAGTCAGCGAGATGACAAAGTGTGGGGTTACTTTAAGGCATTCCAGAAGGCTATGAATTCTATGGAGAGGGTTCCTAAGCACATTGTTGAGAAGTACTCAACCGAGATATGCTCCATGGTTAAGGAAGATGAAACTTTGATGGAGGCAGTCAGGCCCCGAAAGATTTGGATTGAGGAAATGGGTTATGAAGTTGATGCACAGATTCTAGATGCTTATGCACAATTGCTAATTGATGCACCTATTGATGAAGTTGAGAAAACCTTTGGTACTGCTAAGCAGAAGAAGTAAGAGGTTGAAACCGAGTTTAACTAGAAGAAGAGAGAGAAGCAATAGGGCAAGACAAGCAAGTTTGTGGAACAAGTTTCACATGACATCAAAGCATTAATTGATACTGTTTCGAAAAAAGGAAGAGAAAAGAACCCTAAATATTTATTGAGCCTATTCCATCAGAATCTGGATCTAATGATGACACACCCTTGACATTCAAAAGGGTATTAAGGAAGAAAAGTGAAGAGACTAAGGTGGAAGCAAAGAAACAACCAGTTAGGAAAGTTACAATCAGGGTACCGACAGAGAAGAGAGCTCCTAAAGAAACACCTTCTGCCCCATCTGGTACTGGAAGAAGAAAAAAGATGGATGACATTGATCTAGCACTTGTCACCGATAATGCAACTATTATTCCACCCAAGACTTGTGCAAAATTGGTTGATGAAATAACTAAAGATGGTATGTTGAAGAATGTACAATTTTACTATGAGCATTTGGATGATGATGAACAAAGAGAAGTTGAGGAAGTAGCTTTGTTGTATTTGGATATTTATAAGAAAGCCTTGTTAGAAATTGAAAATCAAATACCGACACAGTTATATGACAAATTACATGCTAGAAGATTATCAGCAATGGAGGGGGACAAGCATATAAAGATTCAAGAGTTGTTATCTATTTGTGCATCTATTACTCCAGAGGAGTTGGACATGACTCTTGAGGTTGCAGACATGAAGATTTTTCTTAGCAAACACAAAATAGTAAGTCTTATGTTAGGTAGGGTTAATGAGATAGTCAAGGAGACCCACAAGGCATGAGTTCAATTCCTTGTAGCAAATGTTGGTTTTTATACTTCACCGAAGGCTAAAACTGACACTACAGACTTCTCGGTTGAAGGGAAAGGTAAAGGTATAATGGGTACCACATGTACAATTTTGAAAAATATAAAGATATTGGATATAGAGCCCCCGATAGAATCTAATGTACAAAACACAAAGACAATACAGGCAAATGCAGATATACCGGCAGAATCAGAGAGTATAAAGGTTGCAAGTGTACATGTTACTAATGTTGAGGACAATAGTCCTCTGGATCAGAATGTACAGGTTGAGGACACAGTTCCTAAGGAGGAACCGATAGTAACTGATACTGCACCAAGTGGCAAAGCCACTGGTGCTAGTGAGGAAGCTATAAAAGTTAAACCATCCGAGGAGAAGAAAGAGGAATCGTTGAGCAAAAAAGCATAACAAAGATGAGTTCCACTGAGCTCATGATGATAGCCACACAAAAAATGATAAAGGAAGGATCTATGGATAAAGGAGTTATTGATCAGTCTATCCCAGTTTTGCATAGACTTGTCCCAGAGTGCAAATTTGACAAAGAAGTAAGCCCATCTAGAAAGCTTAAGATAATCACAAAGCACATTTCTAAGGACTTTCAATCTTTACAACATATATCAAACCGACAGGCATTGGAGAGGTTTACACAGGCTGATAGAGCAACATTTGATTAGATGATTGAGTCGGAGAGGAAGGAGATTAATGATAAGTTGAAGTTGATTGATAATGCTTTGAGGCAGTGTACTAATATTTACAGAGTGTGTTGTAACACAGGTTTACTTACTGCAGAGACAGATAAAATGATCAAGGATATTCAAGAGAAGATTGTAGGTATAGTTAATTCTTTTGATGGTTCACATTCACTGACTACATCTATAGATGGTCAGATTTTGGTATTGGAAGCCCAAGTTTTAGCTCTTGAGAGGGAAAAAGATAAAATCATAAGGATAGCCAGAGGTCTTAGAGGATTGGTGAGTCCCCGGTTGGATTCATTAATTGTACATAAGGAGTGTATTGATTTGGTTGGTAGGCCCACACCGACAAAGCTTAATGAGAAAGAGTCATATGCTCATATGCTAAATGGACTTGTATCTATTTCCGACACTTTCAAATCTGGTTGGGATACCTATCTAGAGCATATTGGAGAAGGCCTATCCGAAAATTTGCAAATATATTCAACTCCGGTAAGGTATTTTGGGACATATTCATTATACAGTCTTTCATTTTTCGTCCCAGTTTTTGGTATTTTTGGCATTGATGTCAAAGGGGGAGGTATAGGTGAAAAATATTCAGGAGATATGGAGTATTTTGTATTGATTATGATCTTAGATGGATATTCAGCTCAGGGGGAGCAGTCTCATGATGAAACCGACAGATGGAAACCATGATCATTTTTCACATGAGTGTTGCCTTCAATGCCAAAGGGGGAGGTTGTTGACAATTGACACTCAATTGATTGGTTTCAATATGTTGTCATTGACGGCAACATGTTGCGGCTTCACATCTTGGTTTGGTTGATTACTGACAGACACTTCACTGGCACTGACAGGTATCTTTATCGATTGGAAGGAATTCTTTGATTACCGACATTGGAGGCCAACATGACTTCATCAGTATACACGTATTGGAGGCCGACATCATTTGGGAGATCTGACATTGGCAATTGATTTTGATATTCATGTATTTATGTTATTGAGCCGACATGTATATTCATATTGTAATTATCTTTGTAAGTCAACATAAGGCATGATGGATTTTGAGGGGTATATAGGTCAATTGATTGGATCATTTTATAATATGTAAGAGTAAGGAAATAATGAAGGATATGCAGTATATATGAGAGAGATCATGTATGTGAGGATATTTATGTAAAAGGGTATTCCGGTAAGGGTTTAGGGTTTTAGACTGAAACAGACAAAGCTTAACAGGTCTATATTTAGGCATAGAAGATGCTATCATTGCAGTTCAATCATTTCTCCGGATTGTAGTCTGGATTTGTATGTAGTTAGCGAGGCTCCTTTTGTGATTGAGCAGTGTGCTCTAGGCTGTAAGCCTTCCTGCAAGTGCAGGCCCCTATATTTTGTAATATCTCTTCATATGACCAATGGATTGATATTGTGGTTCACAAATCCCATCATGGTTTTTCCTCTTTGAGGTTTTCCACGTATAATTCTCTGTGTTATGGTATTCATTTGTGTGATTGGCTTATTGGTTGCTTTACTTCTTTCAATTCTATATGTACCGGTATACCGATTTGTGAATGCATGTTTTAAGAAGGTTAAAATTGATCATTCTAGTAGCGCACTGATTCACCCCCCCTTCTCAGTGTTCTTGGATTCCATCACCATTATCTATCCTAGTAATTTTGGTGATTTTCTTAGGATTTGATGGTCTAATTTTGCTTGATTAATTTTTTTTCATGATCTAATATCATAATTAGTAGTGTTACCAAGTTCTTTGACTTTCTTTTAGTATTTGGCTAAGGGAGGGTTTATATTGAAGTCAGGTAAAATCAATTCAATCAGAAATAAATCCAACACCGTTGGCACAAATGAATTCCATTGTAAAAATTAGGATGCAATACTTTAAAATATTAAGAGTAAATTTGGAATTTTTTTTTGAAATAAAATATGTTGGAACTTTTAGGATTTTTTTTAAAGCCAAAGAAATAGTTAAAGGGAAAGCAAAAAGGACCCAACCAAAGGGAGGGTGTGATTTTTATCATGATCACCTATAATGTACCACACTAACAAGTGGTCTCCACTAGATCAACCTTTTGATAGGAAAAGGTAGAAGGCCTCTCTTGACACACTATGCAAGACAAAAAGTGAGATTCTACAATTGGATATATAAACAAAAGGATGCAAGTGAAAATAAACAAAAGGATATAAGTGAAAATAAATATGTTAATATTGAAATGATAATAAAGAAGCAAACTAGTTAAAGAAGCCTACAATGTAACTAAGTATGGATAACTAGATTAGGCAAGTAAAATAGATATTGATTTACGGCTGACTTGTTCGCACATTAAACTCACCTCTCTTGAACACTTATATGGAGGGATAGTTATAAGATGGATGGAAGAAACTCCCTTAGAACATAAGTGGATTATAGTTATAAGATAGATAGAAGAAACTCCCTTAGAACATAAGTGGATTATAGTTATAAGATAGATGGAAGAAAATCCCTTAGAACATAAGTGGATTGCAAGACTTGGTCTACATTGTTTATAGATGTCTTACTCTTGAACCACCGAGGCCTTTGTAGAACTTTTCCTTAAAACCTTTACAATCCCGTATCTTTTATTCCTTATTGTTAGTACAAATTATGATAGATAATATATTCTCATTTTGGATGTCATAATGGAAATCCCATAAATTAGGTGTGATCCCTAAAAATGTCGCTTCCATTACCTCAAATTACAAGCCATAGCTACTGAATTCAATTGAAGCTAGTGTCAAGGTGCAACTGAATTTCACCATCCATGGATGGTGATTGGTTTTGGTATTGTGAAGAACATTTACAAATATGTTTCCCAAAGGGTTTGGAAGGATCTAGCATGGGTAATTAATCATTATTGTGATGATATGAAGATGCTAAATGGTCAATAAGGAGATAGAGAAATTTTAATGAGGATAAAATATGGTCATGGTGGGGATATTATGAAGGAACATAGGAAAATGAAATATATGAAAGCTCTCCCTAATACACATCTCAATTTGTCCCTCCTTAAACATGACCAAAAAATAATGCACCATAATTACTAGACAACACAAGATGTTAGAAATTTAATTTAAGTGCTATATAAAAGTATTAGGATTTCTCGTTTTTCCTCAAGTATTTTGAGGACCATTTGTCATAAAAATAGAAGCATTGAAAGTAGAGGGAATCAACTAGCCTCTAATTCCATTTTCTTAACCTTGAATCTAAAATAAACATCAAATAAATCTAGCTAAGACATATAATAATTGCATTAGTAGGAAGTAACAATTTTGTATTAAAATAGTGAATGCATAATATTGTTAGGATGCTAATTTAGAGTTTTAACTCTTATTTACATTTAGTGAACTACTTCCCTTAAATAAGTTCAACTCTTAGTCAAAACCAAAGGGGTATTTCCATGGATTTGTTTCATGACATATCACTTTCACATTCTAAATGGAAGGCACATTACCAGTAGCATACATTATGTTTTAAATCAAAAATCTATTTGTAGATTTTTTAGCAGAATGTAAATCGAATCATATTCATCAATCTTCTATTTTAGGATCATTCTTAAACTCCTTAGAGATACACTAATGAGATAGCTCTAACATTGCATCAAAGAGTGATTTCAACTTAACTACTATTTTCTTAACCCCTTTCTCAAAGGGGGTGTTGCCACACAATTGTTTTAGTTTGAATATGCAAATATAACACTAAGATTATAATAGACTTAGTTAAAACATATATAGAAAAAGCATGTAGAATAAAATAAGCATTCTAGAAGATAACATTTTAGGTGTAAAACACATTTAAGCATTATATGTTTAGAATGCTATCTATCTTTTATAATAATCATGTGCTAAAAATAATATAATAAATACAATAATAGATTGTTTTAGTGTTAGGGATAAGTACCCTTATAAATACATATGCGACCAATTATAAGACACACCTTCTATGCATGGATGATTATAGTGAAGCTTTGCTAAAATTTGGGATGCAAGAGTGTCTTGCATACATTTATTTATGATTATTGATACACTAGGGATAAGTACCCCTATAAATACATATGCGACCAATTATAAGACACATTCTATGCATGGATGATTATAGTGAAGCTTTGCTAAAATTTGAGATGCAAGTGTGTCTTGCATACATTTATTTATGAGCATTGATACACTTTTTTATATTATGATTAACATGTAGATTAAACAAAGGGTATTGGGACTCTTGTGTGCCTTCGAGGTGAGTTGTCTTTGCCAATGCCTAGGGGCTACACAAATGTTTAGCCTTAGGTCAGTTTCACACATGGGTAAAAAAGCTAACATTTTGGTTCCATTATTGATACTTTTTAACAATATACACATTGAATAGTATCTCTTATTAGATTACACAAACAAATACCTTTGGTGCTTCATAAGTAAGAAGAATTCGTGTGCAAAGAGATTGTTGCTAGGAAGAAGTTAAAACACTAGTATGGGATAATGCTATTGGATCCATTATACAAGGTGCTCTCTACAGAGCTACATAAGAATATATTATATTTTTTGTTAGACTGTGTAAAAATAACACAAAATTGAGCATCATGGAAAAGTTGAGTGGATGCTGAAGAATCTTGGATAGTTGTAGTGATTGGATATAGTTTGAATGCACATGATGTATGCATTTGTGAATTGTGCTATTGGCAACTATAGTTTGGAGTTCATAGTTAACACTTGAAATTTAGTTGAGGAGGTGTTGCACAACTTTCTTACACCCCATAGGTGTATTTTATTGACATAGTTATCTTTGATTCAAGATGCTTTTGATTGACAAGCACATTGAGATCATTAACATAGAGTAGGCGTTTACCATGCACACATGTTTGTACAAGGATTAGTAGGTTTAATTCATTGGAGTAGTTGACAGTGCAAGATGATGGAAGGAATTTGTTTTGAAGTAGTGTCAAGAGTGGTGAAGTTAGAGGCATGAAGTTGCAATCACAATAACCTTAATAGGATAGTCTAGAAGAGAACACATGTAAAGGGAGAAATTTAGTGGAGGCAAAAATATAGGCGACTCTTCTACTAAGGTGCTATGGGCTAACACACACCTGAAGAGAAAATTAGATAGATGATTGCATGCATGGTCAAAAGGAGGATAATAGTTTATGATGTGTGAGAGTGAAGGACACTTGTTGATTTCATGTCCAATTTTTTTTAACAATATTGCACCAATAGTTGTGACTTTAAAGTTGTTATTGCCAATGACAACTATCCATAATTGGGTATGTGCAGGATCATGGGGGGCCAAATAGTGGCAATGTGAAAAAAGTTCTTTTTCATTAGCCCAAGAACACAACAAATTTATGTTAGACTTTTTAGTTGGGTTGGATGACAATACATGTAGCCATCACAAACACCTTAGTGAAATGGATATTAGACCAGATATCAGATATCAAATTAAAAATCGAACATCAGATTAAAAATCAAATATCATAGTTGATATCGGATATCTAATACCAAATCCTATATCCGTTAATTGAACGACGACTCAAAAAAAAAAAAACCGAATATATTATAATAATACATACATACATATACATATACATATACATATACATATACATATAGATGTATATAATATAATAATACTAAATAATATATATTATTATATTATATATAATAACAAATAAATAAATATATATAAATATATATGTAATTATATAATATAATTATGTATATTATATTATATATATTTTGATCGGTTAAATATTTTTTTATATTAATATAGAAAATATTTACAATGTATAATTTTCAAACAAGTAAGCACACTAATAACTCACTCCTAAAATTCCTGCCATACATACACTCGAAACGATTGCCCACACAACCTCCCTATAGCATATCAGTAAATGGCCAAAGCCATGAGATGATAAATTGATGATTACATACAAAATTCATAGCTATACAAAAGCAGATGGTTCAATAAACTGCAACCCCACGACAGTCAAGGCACAAATATGCCCGTAATCCTTGATGATAAAAAATCAATATCCAGACAACAAAAACTCGCACCTTCCATACTACAACCGTTCATTGCTTCGACTCTTTCTCCTTCTTGTGCCCTCCACCTACCCAAAAATATTCCTTGCGAAGGGCCGATTTCATCTTATCTTTCTTGTGGTCTTCTCCACCCACGGATTGCTCCATCTGGCCACGATCGCACAAATAATCTTTAATGAGCACCCATCTCTCTCCGGCTTCCGCTCTCCTCTTCTCTCTGTTGTTATCTGCACCCCAAACAATAAATGGTCTCAAGGGGAATGAATTCAGTATCCTGAATCCATTTGCCTTCTTTCATGACAAATCCCTCACTAGGGCACGCCATTGCAAGCAAAGACTCCAACCCATATTTCCAGTCTTCTTTGATGTAATCCCTCATGGCCCATTTCACATCCTCTCTTGAGCCCAACTCCAAGCTCCAAGACAGAAACATGGACGCCACATCGACATTTGTCCTATATTTGAGCTTAGAGCTTATGTAATTTGCACCCAAAAACTTATCCACCATTTAGAAATCTAGGATTTTCAATTTTGAAGATATTTCTCATTTGCTCCTCAGACACTTCGCTCATGAAGGCAAGATATTGCTTCTCTGTACCCAACTAAAAATTGGCTTCCATGCTTCCTTCAACCAACTCACAGACTTACAATCTTGCTTGACACCCCCACTAAACCCTTCTGAACTCAAATCAACAAAATTGATTGAAACAAGGATTAGATTAATGAACAATTAATAGATGCTCACCCACACTCCACATGAATCTCTACCACCCTTATAATGTCCCTAGCCCTCAAAGATCCCAAACGACTGCGTACTTCCTCAGCTATCACCCTTGGTCAGTGTAGACAACCACATAACCTTGCAAAGAACCCCCGTCCCATTCGCCCATCACATCAGCTTGCCTCTTCAAAATTTGACAAGTTTCAAAAATTTTCCCATCGCACTCCAGGTTATTTTCACTTGCATGACACCCCAAATTCGAAAACACATATACCTCCTTTTTTCCCTTCCCTCAAAATGTGGGAGATTTTACTATTTGAGAATTGCATTAACTTGGATATTCTGATTTTAATAAACTTATCTAACTTCTAGGATTGTGCTTCAATTTTGGTAATGGCGTGTACAATCACTTGAGAGTCACCTTCTAGGTGCAAATGGCCACCCTTTATCTGGGCTTTGCTAGACCACTTCTCCTTCCAACTTGTAAATTGGATTAGCTTAATGAGGCTCATTAACAAGCCTATTTAAAAAAAAAAGCACACGTCAACAATTGGATATCTTATATTGGATCAGATATCCAATATGATATTGGATATTAGTTACTTGGGACCATAAAAATAAAAAACTAGAGCTGTCGTGGGTCATTTTCACCCATGACGACTTCAAAATTCATAGAAGTGATTTCATATATCAGAAAGGAAATCAGATTTCCGTTGTTTAAAAATAAAATCCACCCAAAATTCAATCAAGGGTAGGTATTTTTTTGTTTTTCTCTCTTTCTTGTTCGTTTTTAATTTTTTTTATTACAAATCAGGTTTTTAATACAAATTTAGTTTGTAGATTGATTTTTTTTTCTAATTTTGAACTTGAATCAGGTAACTATGGTTGACAATATAAATCCTCCACCATCAAACCCTCTTTAATTAATAATAATTTAACCGAGTTGAGGAACACATATGAGCTATATCATAGGCACCTGCTGTTGGCAATTGACACTCATTCGGGTTATATGTGTTGTCATTGCTGGCAACCCACTCCATGGGAGATCCGACAATCAAGGTAATTGACATTCACTTCACCGACATTCAGGGAACCGACAAACTTGGAACCGGTATTCTAAGGCCGACATAGGAGATTGATCTGGCAAGCGTGGAAGCGACAACGATCATATTGTTTCATGTTTATATTTTGTTTGGGCCGACATGTATCTTATCATTTGAAATATGGTTGTAAGATGACATAAGACATTTGTGTTTATTCATGTAATTGGGTATATAAGTCAGTCTGGGTTAGTTCATTTTGTGGATATGATAGATAAGAGATGCGATAGGTTATGTGATGGTCTGCGAGAGAGATCTTGATCGATGGAATGCAAATGTAAAGATCTGTAATCGGTCTTGATTATTTGTCTAGAGGTTTGGGAAGTGATATAAGTTACCGGTAAGGGAGGTTACAGTATAACCGGTACAGACAGTGCTTTAACCGAAACTCATCTAGCATAGAAGATGCTCATTCTGAGTTCAGTTTTTGTTTGTAATCCAGTACTTTGGATCTGTAGTCAGTGAGGCTCTTTTTGTGATAAGCAATGTGCTCTAGGCAGTGTGCATTTCTGCATGTGCATGCCCCTCTTGTAATATTTATTCAGTTGGCCAATGGATAGATGTTGTGGGTCTCCAATCCCACCGTAGTTTTTCCTCTTTGAGGTTTTCCACGTATAAATCTCTGTGTTATGTTGTTGATTCATGTGGTTGCATTAATATTACTTGTTGTTACTTTCTTATATGCATACTAGTTATTAAGTGGATTTGTTAATAAGGTTAAAAATGTTATATCCGATAGAACACTGATTCACCCCCCCTCTCAGTGTTCTTGGATTCTAACACCTGCGTCTATCATCAATGGTGCCCATATTACAGTCAATAATTTCTAATATGTCCAAACCCTCACAAGCCAACACAATTCCCTTCTATTGTGGTGAGAGGCAATGATGCAACAATACGCCAATGGGTTGTCATATACTAAGGTGAAAACTTTCGATATTAGCAAGGCCCAATTAGCTGCATTATTTGTCAATCCTAAAACTGGACAATATGTTGATGTGGGAAAAATGTCGTGCTCTGTGAAGTGTACCTGTACCTGCAAACACAATGCACTCAATAAATCATTACAAGCAATGGTTAGTGAATTAAAACAATGAAATGTAAAACCATAGCTAATCGACTTATTGCCTCCTAGTAAATGCGAGTATAAAAAATGCTCTCAGATCTGATTATGCATATTCCAGTGACTTGACTACACTTAGATGGAGGATTTGAATGATGAAAATGCATGATCTAGCAAGAATAGCATGATTAAGCTATATGAGTTTATGATTATTCTAGAAAATAAGCTAGAATGAAGATGCAATTAAGCTAAAATTGAGTGTGATAACATTGCTAAAGAATGATAAGCTATAAACTAGATACCTATAGTAACAATGCATAAAATGAGAATGAGATGGGATCAATCGGGATGCAAAATGATATGAAATAGGGACCCTTTGTGCTCCAAAATGAGGTCTATTTATAGGATTTCCCAAGGCTAGGGGTAAGGTGGCAAGAATCAATGGTCAAGATTGATCTGAAGATATCAATGGTTAAATTGGAGGAGGATGGCAAAGGAGGTTGGTTTAAAGGGAACATCTGTCATCTCTATGGTGACAAGTGTTAAGAGGCTTCTAGAAGAGGTTAGATGAAAGGGAACACTTAGTGACAAGTGTCACAAAGGTTCTAGAAGATGTTGGATGGAAGGGGACATGGTGGTAGGTAGAATGGGTTAAGTTTAGAAATGGTTAGGTTTAGGAGTGGTAGAAGTTAGGAGAATTTGAATTTAGAAATTCAAATAATAGGAAAATGCTAATTAATCTCAACAACTCATTATTGATTTGTTTTAATTAATTAGGGGATTTAGAAGAAATGATTTTGATGAAGGGAATTAATTAATTAGAATTAATTAATCAAAGAGGATTATTGGAATGCACCTATTAAATAAATCCTTAGATTTATTAATAAGTAGATGAAGAGTGGAATTTAATCAAATTGCTTAGTAAATTCAATTAAATCGGGAGGGAGATTAATTAAATAATTGCTTATTTAATTAATTATCTTCAGACCATTTTTAGGTGTATACATTTTGCCCCTCTTTGAAGCGAGGTGTGATGACATGTTGATTCAAAGAATAATCTCATTTTGATGCTGATATTGATTTGATAGGATGTCCCAGCTCTTGATTGCTCAATTCTGGTATGATGATACCCCCTCGGGAGATCAATTGAGATAATTGATCTTTGGAGTTTTTGCGAAATTGATATCCCAATAGATTTGATTTGATTTCTGCAATTGTGGTTTGATGAAAGTGTGAGTTCTTCGATTAGCTTGATTGCTTAGATTGGTAAGATTGAAAAATATTGATTGATTAGATTGAGATTTAGTCTGGTTTCAGGTGGGATTCATCCTGTATAAGACAACGATGATCAAAGTGTCTGGTTTCAGAAAGGATTCATCCTGTATAAGACAACGATGATCAAAGCATCTGGTTTCAAGAAGGATTCATCCTGTATAAGACATGATCAGAACGTCTGGTTTCAGGAAGGATACATCCTGTATAAGCCATGATTTAGAATCGATTAGGTTTGATTGATTGATTTGATTTGTTAAGGTTGATTAGATAAAGAACTGATAGTTTATTGATATCAAGTTACTGAAATATTTGGATATGCTGATTGTTGATTCTGTTGAGGGAGATAGCATAAGATTTTCGCTGGGTTGACAATATCTGAAAAGATATGAGTCATTCTTTTGATTACATATACACTTGTGATGATACTTTGATGATTCCTGCGATAGATTTAACCTTGGATAAAAGGAGTGTGCGAGATCCCATGCAAGAATGAAATGCAAGCTAAAATGCAAAGCTATGACCAGACCGGTCACTGGATTATTTTGCATTTTTGTCATCATTGAGCTTTTGAGACGTGGGAAGTGAGTGCAAACATCGATGGTATAATTAAACCATGATGACCTGAGCACTTCTTTCTTGGATTTTGATATAGCAAGTTAGCACAAGCATCAATGTATAATTGAACCGAGATGACCCGAGTGTTGCTTGCGTTCAACAGGTAGTATTAATCATTTCAATACGCAAATCGAAAATTTCTTCATGATACTCCGATGATCATGTCCCGAGACAAATTTTCACATATTAATGATTAATTTTCAGACAATAGACAAGAAAAATATCATGTTTCTTCCTTGTTCCTCTAGTCCAAGACATCCTGGAGTCACTCAGAAATCATGATAGCAAAAAGCAATTATAGAAAAGTTGAACAATCATGTTACAATCATTATCCAAAAGATATCATCCATTGTAAAGTGTGTGATGTGCTTAGATTGACTTCACGATAGCTTGATAGTTGATAGTTTGATCTCGTGTTCAATGTTAGATGTGTCTCAGTTTTCACTTGATAAGAGTTGTCTAACTGTTTGTTCTACCTGTTTGAATAAGCTCAAAATGATCAAGAGTTTTTCCCCAGCTAAGTGCAGGATTTTTCCCCAAGCCTAGAAACAAAGTTGTTATAATATATCCAATGATCCAAACCATGGTGAGAGAGCAGCTGCGATGCCCAAGTATGTACAAAGGCTTTATGATGGATATGGATAGCGTTGATGGAAAATGAATGCAAGCGGAAAGAATGCATGAACTAATAGATGGAAGAGCTAGCTGACAGATAGCGCCTGTTTGCCAGGTTTTCACTATCTGTTTTTATTGCACTTTTTCTCATATTTGATTTTTTTTGGATTTTCTGCTTTTTAAATTTTTTTTTTAATTTTTCACTGTTTTTTATTTTTCTGATTTTTCACTGTTTTGGATTTTTTCTGATTTTTCACTGTTTTTGATTTTTTTGATTTTTACATAGAATTTCTTCAGATGTATGCTATTGATAGGTTCCTCAAGTTGATCTCCATTCCGTGTTGATAGCTGATATGCTCCTGACCCAAATACTGCTGTGACCACAAACAGACCTAACCAGTTTGGTTCAAACTTTCCTTTCTTTTCTCGATCTGCCTGGTTGCGTGGATTTTCCTTTAGCACTAGTTCCCCAACTTGAAAGACTCGTGGTTTGAACTTATGATTATAAATTTGACACATTCTTTGCTGATATACGTTTAGATGAACAAAGGCATTTTGTCTTCGTTCATGGATCAGTTCTAACTCTTACAGTCTAGATACTCTTTGTTCTTCATCTGGGATGAGACCTTTTAGTGACACGTAGAGAGGGTATCTCTACTTTGATTGGCAATATGGATTCTGATCCATATACAAGAGAGAAAGGTGTGGCACCTGTTGGTGTGCGGATACTAGTGCAGTAGGCCCAGAGAGAAGGGTTTAGTTGAATATGCCAATCTTTCCTAGCATCGTTCACTATCTTTTAAAGGATTTTCAGAATAGTTTTGTTAGATGCTTTTGCTTGCCCATTTCCCTGTGGATAGTATGGTGTGGAGAATCTGTGCTGGATTTTGAACTTCTCACATAACTCTTGTACATCTTGGTTCTTGAATGGTCACCCATTATCAATGATAATGGTCATTGGTATTCCATAGCGACAGATGATGTAATTCAAGATAAATGCAACAATTTGTTTTCCTGTGATATTGATGAGAGGTACCACCTCAATCTATTTTGTGAAATATTCTGTAGCTACAAGGATGAATTTGTGTCCATTTGATGAGGAAGGATTTATCTTTCCTACCAGATCAAGACCCCATTGGCAAAAAGGCCAAGATATTGCTAAAGCATGAAGTTCTTGTGCTGGTGCATGAATCAAATTCCCATGGATTTGACATTGTTTGCATGTTCTAGCTATTTGAAAATAATCTCGTTCCATGGTTGACCAATAATAGCCCAAGCGTATGATTTTTTTTGAAAGGGTGAGACCACTTGAATGAGTGCCACAAATGCCATTATGGACTTCATGTAAGGCCTTCTCAGATTCTTCTTATTCAAGACATCTTAAAAGAGTACCGTCTAGACCTTGTTTAAACAGGGTATCGCGACGAGAGTAAAATGGGAGGATTGGCGAATAAAGTTTCTCTTTTGGTTCTTCGATAATTCAGTAGGTAAGGTATTGTCTTTCAGGTATGTGTAAGTTTGGCCATAGCGGGAGGAATCATGTCCAATAAGTTGACAGATGGTTTGGGAATCAGGACAATTAAAGGCGAGATGAAACAACTCTTCTACAAGGAATTCATAACGCTGTTGATTTTCCCGTGTCTGTAATAGAGAAGCAAGTGTAGCCATGGCATCTGCTGCTTTGTTGTCATTTCTTGAAATCTGTTCAAAAGTTATTTCTACAAAGTACTTCTTGAAATCATCCACCATCTTTTTATAAGGCATGAGTTTGTCATCTTTTGTTTGATAATCATCATTGATTTGATTAATGACAAGCTGAGAGTCTCCAAAGACTTGAAGTTGTGTTATATTCCATTCTACAACCATTTTGATACCTGTTACCAAAGCTTCATACTCTGCAATGTTGTTGCTGCATGGAAAGCTTAATTTGTATACTTTCGGGATTGTATGACCTTGTGGTGTGATGAGTAGAATACCAGCTCCTGATCCATGCTGTGTTCTATTATTGATGCTTGCTCCTGGACTGATATTCAGGTAATGTATTGTAAGATATCTATCGAACCCTGGAATGTCTATATATGAATAGGTAATATTGATTTGCCATGTTTTGAATGGTTTCAAGTATTTCTGCTTTGTTAGTTTTGATAGAGAGATTGCTGGATGTAGACCAGTTGTGCCAATGTTAACTGCCTCTGCTGATTCAATTAGGATAGATGACTTCTCTTGATAGTGCATAGGTAAGGTGTCAAATCTCCCATCTTCTGGCGCCTTGAGGAGGTTTTTACCATTAGATGCGTCCTTTATTTTTACTCTTTTCTGGTCTAATGTTGCCAATAAATGGTTTTCAGCATTAGACTTGATATTGTTTTCTTTATTTTCAATTTTGCGACTAGGAGATTTGGCACCCACTTGACTCAAAGATACGTTAGCAGAATCCCTGGTGAAAGTTGTTGCGGGTTTGATTTCATCAAGATATAAGGATATGACATGGTCATTAGGTAAGGTATCAATGTCAGTATGTCCTTCATTTTCCCAGTCCATAGTTTCAAGATAGCTTAAGGATAAAGGATCTTCAGGTTGAATTGCTTCAAATATATTAGGGGTCATGATAGAGATGTCAAGGCTTTCAGTATGTATTTCTATTTCTAGAACGATACTCTCGTCAAAATGACCTTGTATAAGAAGCTCCTGATCGTCCTCGGTTAAGTCCATGTCAACCAAATGTGATTCTGATTCAGGTAGGCTAGTTCCTAACGTTTGTCTTGCATTCGTGTGAAATACATCGACTTCTACATCTTCTTCTTCCCTTTCAATTTCAAGTTGCTCTAGTTTGTTTTTCCATGATAGCAAATATTCTCCAGTCCCTTGATCTCTTAGCTGTATTTGTTTTTCCATGTTTGACAAAATTGATGCAAATGGTTGTTCTTTGGATTGTGTGCTTGAAGATGTTGCCTCTCTGTTATGTAGAACAATGACCTCTTGAACTGATTTCAGATTACTACAACACTGCACTGGATTTGAGTCTGCTGATATTGTGATTTCCTACCCATTATAGGGAAATTTTAAGCATTGATGACATGTTGATGGAATAGCCTGTATATCATGTATCCATGGTCCTCCCAAGAGTATGTTGTATGGTAGGTCCACGTCTAGAACTTGGCATGCTGTGTCTTTTTGTAAAGGTCCCACGCTGATAGGTAACATCACAATTCCTTTAGAGTAATGTTCTTCTTCACCATATGTTTTAATTTTTATTTTTTCCAGGGGATCAACTGCATCTTCTGAATAACCCAAAGCACGGACAAGACTCAAAGAGAAAATGTTCAAGCCAACTCCCCCATCTATTAGGACATGTTTAACAAGCGTTCTATGAATGAGAACTTCAATTTGCAAGGAAGCGCTATGGGGATTTTGCAATGAATTAATGCTTGGATATGAAGGAGATGAGCTTTGAATAGGATCCTCTGAAATAGGCATGATGGGTATATTGTTTGGTAAGGATGCTATGGAAGGTTCTTGCAAGATTTGAAGAGGTGTAGGAATAGATGCCTTTGGAGAATCAATTTGTTTATAGGGGGATGAGCCATTGCTAGACATAGGTGCACAATCTTGATCTTTCTCATCCAAATCTTTTAGATATCTCTTTAAGAGGTGCATAAAAGAGCTACCTTTCTTTTGAGATGTATTTGAATCCTTGTGAGGTTTTAACATAGTTTGATTTTGAACTTGTTTGATTTCTTTGATATGTTGGTTTTTCATGTTTTCATCTTGTGTTTTGCTTTGGTATGTCATGTTGATATGATCTTCAGCTATTTCAAATGTTTCTGTTTCCGTTTCAGGGGTTCGATTGTCTAAACATTGTTTTGATAAGTGATCAACTGTCAATGTAGATACGATAGGGTGATATGACACTAAAACATGGTTCAAGTGTTTAAAGGTTTGCAAGTTTTTTTATCTTCGGTTTTGGAGTGCAATGACGGTGATTTGATAAGAACCAAGTCCAGTAGGAACGATATATCCTACGATGTAGGACAAGGTTATCTTGACCAAACGTTTCAGTTTCGTGATAAAGGATGATTGATCCTGATGAGAAACTATGTTTGAGTGATCAGTTTATCAAAGAGGGTGATAATGCACTTTGAGATGTTTAGATCTTGAACTTGTTGAGGTTGAGCACTTGAAAATCTTAAGGTGTATATTTTCTAAAGTCTGATTTTGACGAATGATAACTTGACCAAGTGAACCAAGAAGACAATTTAAGCACAAAACAACATATAACAAATGTTTATGTTTACTGCAAATTGATCAGGCAAAAATGACAAATTTGAAACATGCATACAGGACACCACTTTGGACTGACAAATGCAGGGTTTCGTATGACATGATATGCAGCTTAGAACAACCAAACTTACAAGACCATACGACCAATCAAAAATTTCATGTAAAAAGCGATGTTTCGTACGACATAGAATCTTGACTTGTACGATAGAAGATCAAGCAATACGATAGAGAATCTCGACTCGTACAACAGGTATTTGAACAGTGATAAAAATTGTTTGCTTGTTTGAGTTTTGATCACTGAATTTTGATATTTTACTTTGGTTTTCCAGTTTTAAGTGTTTGATTTTTCAATTTAGGGATGAATACACAACACATGATGTGATATGTGACTCTCAATCAAGCTAAACCCTAAGGAAGTTGACTGAGAATGAAAACCTTTGCTTGCTGACTTAGGTACACACCCAATAGCTAATCAAAATACGACCGTCGAGTCTCACGCAATGGATTCTCAACGCCGTATTATCCGACTCCAAATGCTAATGGGGGCACGATATGGCAAGTATTTTTGGAGAGTTACTATCTCTCTTGCACAAAGGTTATCACCCTTTTGGAGGTGAATCGTGTAGCTTCTATTTTAACTGGAACTAGTAAGGGATCCATTCGGCGCGTCAGGGTATAAACTCAATTAAGAGGTCTCCTAGCCTTGAAAACCAAGGTTTGATATACCCGTAAGTACGGAGGAGAGCTATTCCCGACCACTGCCGTTGTTTCGATTTTCATCAAAAACACATTTATTTTATAGTGGGTAGGATTACTTGGCGTTAGTCGTTCCCACTTAGGTCGTTCCCCTCTCACCAGCCTTAAGGGCTAAGAGTTATTACTCCTCGAGAGGGTAGGCCTGCTAAAGAAATGCACTAATGAAAGGAAAAGATGAGTCTAGCTTTCTGATCACCTAAGAAAGGTGAGAGTATACTCGCCTATCATCAAAGACACAAAATACATGATTGTTCATTCCTTTAGCAAAATTGAAGTGTGCCTAGAAAACTTTAATGAATACATAAAGTTTAGTTGGATTCATAGGCAACCTGCAAAATAAAGATCCATTAGTATTCATTGATTGTTTTTTAATTATGTCTTTGACAAGCGTATCTTTGTCAATCGTCCTGCAAAAAAGAGTTAGGCTGCTAACAATCTCACAAACCAGTTAGGGTTAGCATTAGTGAAATTCAGATTAAAATCAGAAAACCCTAACATGCAGTTTGTTAACAATCACAGAGACAGAGACTCGTATGCCATGATTTATCAGATAAAATGACAAATATTTAGATTTCTGACACAAGCCAAAACCAACTCGTACGACACAGGATTATGCTAGTACGAATAAAGAATTTGCAACATAGAAACTCATACGACATGCATTTAGCTCTAGTAAGACAAGGAAAAGGAGCTCGTATGAGTCAGAATGAAGTTTCGTACCAGACTAAAAGGTAGTTCGTACGAGTTGGAAAATCAACTCGTACGACATTCTGATTTTGTCCCAACAGAGATGGATGTTTGTTGAAGCTTGAGAGGCCAAAAATGATGATTCTGGCCCCACGGTGGGTGCCAAAATGTCATGCTCTGTGAAGTGTACCTGTACCTACAAACACAATGCACTCAATAAATCATTACAAGCAATGGTTAGTGAATTAAAACAATGAAATATAAAACCATAGCTAATCGACTTATTGCCTCCTAGTAAATGCGAGTATAAAAAATGCTCTCAGATTTGATTATGCATATTCCAGTGACTTGACTACACTTAGATGGAGGATTTGAATGATGAAAGTGCATGATCTAGCAAGAATAGCATGATTAAACTATATGAGTTCATGATTATTCTAGAAAATAAGCTAGAATGAAGATTCAATTAAGCTAAAATTGAGCGTGATAACATTGCTAAAGAATGATAAGCTATAAACTAGATGCCTATAGTAACAATGCATAAAATGAGAATGAGATGGGATCAATTGGGATGCAAAATGATATGAAATTGGGACCCTTTGTGCTCCAAAATAAGGTCTATTTATAGGATTTCCCAAGGCTAGGGGTGAGGTGGCAAGAATCAATGGTCAAGATTGATTTGAAGATATCAATGGTTAAATTGGAGGATGGAAAAGGGGGTTGGTTTAAAGAAAACACTTGTCATCTCTATGGTGACAAGTGTCAAGAGGCTTCTAGAAGAGGTTAGATGAAAGGGAACACTTAGTGATAAGTGTCAAAAAGGTTCTAGAAGATGTTGGATGGAAGGGGACATGGTGGTAGGTAGAATGGGTTAAGTTTAGGAATGGTTAGGTTTAGGAGTGGTAGAAGTTAGGAGAATTTGAATTTAGAAATTCAAATAATAAGAAAAGGCTAATTAATCTCAATAGCTCATAATTGATTTGTTTTAACTAATTAGGGGATTTAGAAGAAATGATTTTGATGGAGGGAATTAATTAATCAAAGAGGATTATTGGAATGAACCTATTAAATAAATCCTTAGATTTATTAATAAGTAGATGAAGAGTGGAATTTAATCAAATTTCTTAGTAAATTCAATTAAATTGGGAGGGAGATTAATTAAATAATTGCTTATTTAATTAATTATCTTTAGACCATTTTTAGGTGTACACACAAAATATTCTATCAAATGGTGCTAGCATTGGGGTATAGTAGATAAATTTTAGGATCATTGGTGGATGGTTTTTGATAAACCTCCGGACAACAATCTTGATGTCCCTCTATATTTCCTTCAAAAAATATATGATGAGTTTGTTCTAGGTTTGCATTTCAAGTATTTTGACATGAGAGATTTCTAGGTTGTGGGTTGAGGAATTCCCCAGGATAGACCAGGGGCAATTCGAGTAGTTCACGACTTGTGCGTTCCCCCTCCCATTATTGCTCTTCCACCTCTAGTACTACATCCAGATCATGTTGCAGGAAACTTCACAGATCACATTGGCTATGCATTCTTTTATTGGCCATTTGGTTTCTCATACCTCATCACTCGCTCAACCACTTACAGTAATTGATACTCCCGGTGGATCGGGTGGTCCTGGTACAACCTCCTTGAGTCCACATATTTGTGTGCCACATACTTACACTATGTGAAAACACACATTATTAGGTCCTCTTAGACAACCTACTAAACCTCCCATTGACACATTTGATTACAAGGTTCATCAGATGGTTGGTGCAATACATGAGATGACATGGACAAGAGCATATCTTAGAGAGTCGTCACACACTAGACATGAAGAGGATCTTAGATCTTACCAAGATAATGTGTGGTAAGTTTGACCTTGTAATTTTATGGTGCATTTTATCTTAAATTAATATTTATGAGATATCAGTAAGCACTAATGTCTATTTATGTGATTTTTTTAATAGTTGATGATTGAGGACATTACACGAGTCTAGAATGCCATCATGGGGGCCATTTAATTTGGCCTTGACAATTACATGGTATATATTTTTTCACAAAGATATTTACAGTTTTATTATTGCATACATGCATATCATTTAAATTGTCATTAATTAAATTATATATTAATTTATATTTTTATCTTGTAGGACACACCTAGTGTGGCAGAGGTGCAACATTTTGTAGTTTCTAGAAGTGCAACGAGCGATCGAGGAAAGGTAATTGAACAAAAGTTTAATTTAATTAATAGTTTAAAGAACTCATAGTATAACATAATTTTAGAATGAATTAGATGTTAACTTTTCAAATGTATTGAATAACTATACATGTGTACATAGATTGATAGTCTTACATACTTGTCATTTTTATGTACATGCACCTATTGGGTACACATTATTGTTGACTACACCCCTAACACTTGAAGACTACTCAGAAGAGGCACCCCATCAAGTATGTGTTTATTGTAAATATTATAGATATACATGCTTAGATATAAGTATATATACATGTTCAATTTATGTTTCTTTCATCTATAAGTATATATTATCTTGTATCACTTTTATGTTATGTGAAAATATAGGGTTATGCCCAATATGATAGTGTAGTGGAGCCTATTCAACAAGCATATGTTAGGACTCCTGATTGTTGTAAGGGAGTACCATATATAGACCATCTTTCAAAGAAAAGATGTAGACTTGAGGTAATCAAGAATTCAATTTAGAGAATTTATAGTTCAATATATATTAATTTTCATGTCAATTTGAGAATTCTCAACTATATTATATAGTTAATCTCACTTGTGGTTTGAATTGTTATTGTGTAGGCATCTTCAGGGCCACATACTATTTTGAAGAGGCACAATTTTGATGATCCCCCTCAAGTTTAGGATGTGCTAGAGACATGTAGTAGTCACTTGTGGACATTTTGGGATTCATACTTAGCTATTTGGCATGTATATTTTGGATAGATCTCTAGATGGAATGTGCCACATTTTGTAAACCTTTGTTTGAGTTGGCATTTATACTTTTTTGGTATATGGACAAACATAATTATTTTATATTTTGATATATAAAAGTTGATATTTGTAGTGTCATAAAATTGCGACCCTAGCAATTTTTGACTTCATTAGGGTCCTCATGCACACGAGTTCAAATCCTCTAGCCTGATCGGAGACCAGAGATTGCTTAGCCCTCCAAAACAACTTCTTCCTTGGCCTCTTCATCACCCCGTCCACACTCTGCCATAGAGAAAGGGGTAGGACAAGGGCGTGGTGCCCCTGTCCCTACCCTATTTTGGGGCAGGACTTCCCAGAGTTGCATTGTTGGTTGTGCATCTGGAGAGAAACTCCCCCGATGTCTGCCTATGACAAAATCAAATCCACTAACATGTATTTAAGGGGAATTCATCCTCTCATTTGCATAAGTTGAAGTTGGATAAGATTGGAGTGTGTCAAGTTGCATAAGCGATCAAGCATTCAAGCATTATTTTCTAGCATTGAGCATTCTCAAGTCTCCCTTCAAGGCTAGGTGTTGCATTCAAGTCAAGGATTCAACCATTGAAGAGGAGATTGATTTCAACATTTAATTCCATACAAGCATTTCTATCAACATTTCTATCACAACCTCCCTTGAGGTGATTTACAATTCAGTCTTCATTTACATCTACTTGCAAGTACTTTCTATCATTACCTGGTTAATTCCAAAATTGGGGTTTGACCTAAAGGCAAATCCCCAATCCCAACCCATTTTCCTCTCTTTTCTGTGTGTAGGTTGTAGGTGCACCACTATACTTTCGGATTCGGGCTCTATTTGCAGAGGCAAAAAAACCCTTTTCATTTTACGGATTTTTCGGAGAACCGTGTACATTCCCGCCACAGTCTGGGCAACTTTTCCTCAAATTTGTAGGGCGACTTCGTCTCGACATATTACTGCCAGATCCAATTGCACAACTTCATCCCATATTCTGTTCTCAATTTATAATCAATTCTTTGTCACTACATAATTCAATCAATTCCTTTCCATTTCAAATAAGGAAGAGGGGATCAACTTATCATTCCCATTTCATTTAGAATTCAATCTTCATCTTTGAAGGTTGAATCTAGTGAATTATCCTCTCCTCTTCCAAATGTAACATGGTGAAAAGTGTTTGAAGGGTAATCAACAGTGAGACTCTCATCTCTCTTTGAGGGAAAGGGTAGTTTTCCTCTTGATCTATCATTCACCATTTTTCCACCATTACATTTTGGTGATCTCGACATCTTGCATGCTTTCCTTTGAAGAAAATTACATATTTTTCATTTGCAAGTTTCAAATTTCTGCAAACTTAGTGGTTAAATCATTAAAAACCCTAGTTTTTCAAATTAAAATTGAACTTGTAATTTGTAAAAATTGCTTGTGGCTATCTTAGATCTGAAAATTGTCTTGTTTATCAAATTCAATTTCCTCATTGTCTTGTTCAATTTGCAATTGAAATTTACAAAATTAAGAGGTTACTTGTTAAAACCCTAATTTTCAAAAATCATATTGAACTTGTGCAAAAATTGGATTTCAATTTAATTTTCAGATTTCTGATTGTTCTCAGATTTGTCTTCAATCCTACAATTCAAAATTCCCCCCTTTTCCTCAAAATTCAAATTTTATAATTAAGTGGTTAGGTCATAAAACCCTAATTTTTAAAATTAATTGGATTTTGTGCGAATTTTAAATCAATTTCATTTTAATTCAGTTTTCTAAATATTTTCCAAGGTGTCCCTATCCGTTAGGTTTGACCCTTTCAAAATTGCAATTCAAACCCTAATAGGGTCCTATCTTTACATTTGTGCCTTCATTTTGTCCATCTAGAGATTTTAAAATTCACCAATTTTTTGGGTTTAGCTTTAAAATCATCATAATATCCATCCCTGAAAATTTTGAAAAAAGTTGGTTGGACCATGTGCGTTCCCGCCAAGGTCCTCGACTTTTTTTCTCAAAATTTTGGGAGACTGTTATGACTGTATTTACTTGCCTAAATCCAGAAAATTGGCTGATTTTATGGAGTTTTGATTCCTCTAGAATCAGAAATACCTTCAAAATTCAACATTTCAACTTTCAAGAATTTTTTTAAAATTAAGAGGTTAATTATAGTATGCCCTGATTTTAAAAATTTTGATTTTCATATTAAGTGGTCTTCCCTTGGCCCTAATTTTAAAATTCCAATTTCCTTTCATTTTTGGAAATTGTATCATCCCCTTCTTCCAACAAAGTTCAAATTGTGTAATCATTATTTTCTTAAAATTTGCATTAATAAATTTTGTAAGCTTTGTTCCAAAAATTCAAAATTCAAATTTTCCCTCTAGTGCATGAGTTTTACCACTATTAGTCCTACCTATCCTATCCCCATTAGACAAAGTATTAGAATGAAGGCTTCCCAAGGTTTAATTACCGAGGAGATGGAGCCTAATTTGGGTGACTTCTTTAATGGGGATCATGCTATTTCTCCCATCCTAATCATGTGGCTATTCACCCCATTGATGGATCCCATGATGAAGAAGAAGCTTTAACTATGGTTTCTTTAGATCAACTTTCTACATTAGACAATCAATTTGATAACTTTCAACACTGGATCTCCCAAGAATACCCTAATAGTGAAGCTCTTTCATTAATTGAAGGCCTAAATCACATGATTCAAAGTGATAAGAATGGAATTGATATATTGCGTGGCATTGCACATATTGGTGATTCTAATGTCATGCCTATTAAGAGTTGTGCCGAAACCCTAGGTTATTCACAACCTTCAACACAAGTCAATCCTTCAATTCCTTTGACTACTCCTATGACTAGTATTCCTTCTTTCACATCCAACATCATGGCTACTTCAACTCAAAATATCATTCGTACAACCATTGGTCATGGGGGAAATCCCTCTTCTTCATTTAATCCTCCATCGTTACCTATGTCTTCTATGAATATTCCTATTATTCCTCAACCAATTAGTGTGACACAAGGGGGCAATTCCTTCAATAAATTTATTCCTCCTTTAAGTGTCCCTTTTCCTACCCAATCATCACCTATGCCTACTTATCATAATGTCCCACCACCTTATGCTTAGTCCATGCCTTCTTTCAATAACATCACACCACCTTCTCAATCAACTATGTCTAATATCAATTCTTCTACTGAAATGACAATTAACAATCTTGCTCAAACAATGTCTTCCTTACAACAACAAATTGCTTCTATGAGTCAATCCAAATTTAGTGTGCCCACCTTTGATGTTGTGAGCCCACTTTCTCTTGTTATTGTTAAAGCTGTGCCACCTAAACATGTTGAGATCCCTCAATTGGAACTCTATAATGGAAAAGGTGATCCTCTTACACATGTCAAAACATTTCAAACCTTGTGCACTGATTTTGCTTATGATCAAATATTGCTTGCAAAATTGTTTAGAAGAACACTAAGAGATAAGGCTTTACAATGGTATTTCTCTTTTCCTTCTTATTCTATCACTTCCTTTCAAAAATTGGCAAATGCTTTCATCCAACAATTTCAAAACAATATTGGCCCTAAAATCATGTTGACTGATTTAATGCATTGTAAACAAGGTGTTAAAGAAAAAGTGATTGATTTCATTGGTAGATATAAGCATTTGTGTGATCAAATTTATTTTCATGTACTTGATAATGATATTCAAAGAATTTCATTTCTAATTTACAAAAACATATCAGGGAAAAGCTTCTTTTGTCTAAGTTTACTTCCTTTCCGCAGTTGTGTGCAACACTCCACAATTATCAACTAGCTGTGAGTCAAATGGAGTAATCCACTCCTATGACTCTGAGTGATAAGGGGGAGAGTGTTCAACAACCATTTGCGAAGTTCAAACCAACAAAAAGTTTCATCAAGTTCAATGATCCAATCAACAACAACAATGTGAATGCTACAATAGGTGTGCCTTCTATTTCAATTTTTTTCCAAAGAGAAAGACAGTTCACTCCTTTGAATGAACCTTTGCATAGTATTGTCTCAGTTGTTGCACATAAATGTTATCAAACTTCCTCCTATAAAATAATTTGATCCTTCTAAACTTGCATCTCCTTATTTTGATAACAATTCTTTTTGCCAATTTCATCGTCAACCTGGTCATGATACTAAGAAATATTTTGAATTTAAGAATAAGATTCAAGACTTGATTGATAATAATAATATATCTATGGCATGTGTGAATGATAAAGGGAATAAATTAGTAGCTCCTCCTAATCAAAATCTTAATATTTTCATTGATCCCTTGCCTTCTCATACCTCTAACGTTATTGAGATTGTGCCTAATTCTCTCTCTTTTGAAGAATTCACTTTTATGGCTCCAAACTTGGTTAATATGGTAGAAAAAAGATTTGCCTAAGGATCCTTGTATTAAATTTGACCCTAGCGAGACCATTAGAGCACCCGATGGCCCTTTATACATAGTTGTGAAGGTTAAGGATATCCCTTGCCGTGGTGCCCTGATTGATCCCTCTTGCATGGTTAATATCATAATTGAAGAGTATCTTTTCACTTTATGATTGCGTAAACAAATATATGAGGCTTCTAATGTGGTTTTGAAGTTATTTGATGGCTTCTCTTGTCCTACCATTGGCTCTATCACTCTTCCTATTGAAGTTCATACTAAATCCATGGATGCTAACTTTGTTATCATACCTTCTTCTGAGCAATTCCATGTGAAGTTGGGCTATCCCTGGCTATCTTCCATGAAGGCTATTGCTTCTCCAATCCACAAGTGTTTGAAATTTCCTCACAATGGAGAAATCATAACCATGAGCCATAGCTTATTTTGTCCATCTGAAAGAAGCCCTAGTGTTCCTATTGATCTCTTTTTGCCTAAACAATTTCAATCTCTTCCACCAAGGAGTGATGCTCTTTTTTAATCTAATAAAAAATGGAAGAACGATATGATTTTATCCTGAAGTCAACGTAGATCTCCAACACTTGAAATTCTTATTATTCTTCAAGATGAGGTTCTTCCCCTCACGGATAGAACTAATCTCCCTCCTAAGGAAGATCGTCCATCTATTCCTATGGATGTGACTTTACCTTCTCTTAAGGAGAAGAACAATATTCTTGCTAAGGTTAGACCTATACCTCCTCCTCATGATGGACTTGGTCTCCTTCCTACACCTAATATTCCTCCTTTCAATGGCACACTTCCACCTCCTTCCTCTTATCGAGAGAAGAGGCCTACTTCTCCTCTTGTTCAACCTAAAAAACCTCAACCTAAACTTTCCACTATCAAGGAGAGAAACATTCCTACTTTTTCAAGTGTTCCTCCTCCTTCTCAGCCTTCCACTAAGACTTGATGGAATCGTCATGGGAGAGAATGCTGAAAAAGATGCCATATTTGAGCTCGTGAAGCTATCCCTCAAAATACTCAATCTCCTCAGATTTTGATAGTTGACATGATTCCCTTTTCTCCTAAGCAAGATGTTCAACCTACATCTCCAAATCATAAGTTGCATAAAACATGTGATGGTTTTACTCCTATTCATGTTCTTGCTCCTCTTTCTCTAAACTTTGATGAAGAAATGGGTGAAAATGTTATTCATAATGGAAATACAACTCCTAATGCTTCTGATAGTGAGTATGAATATGTTGACATAGACAAGGATTTATCGGATGAGTTTTCACAAACCCTAATCCTAGCTCCTAGAATCGAACAAAGTGACTTACAACATGAGCATAGTCCTTGTTTGGATCTTGTGATAGCTCCATCTGCTGTGCTCAATGTCGCTCCTCTGGCATGTTGCTTGCCTTCCTAAAATAGTGATCAACAAGATCGAGAGGTGGATGTCGTGCTAGATTAGCACTATTAGCATTGCAGATCTTTCTCTCTCCCCTTTCTTTCTCTTTTGTGACCATTCTTCTATCTATATCCTTGTTTTTCTATTTTTTCCCTTAATGTCTATTTACGGACAATGCAAAGCATTAAGATCTTTTATTGGTCTCTTTCATGTTGACTCTAAACACATCCTCTATTCCCTTTCTTCTAAGGTAGTGTCCTTCTTTGGGGAATGACGATTATTATATGTATATACATACATGATATACACAAGTTATCATACAACATACTAACCTCAAGGAAAGCGACACTACCTCATGTTTTGTGTTCATTATCCTTGGGTTTATACCTCGATTGGGGGCTAAATCCTTGCGATAACGTGCTCCCTTTCTTCTCTCTCTCTTGGGTGTATCCTACCTTAAAGCATTCACTCCCGATAAGGCACACGCGATCTCTTTAACGTGGTGGCATGCACTTCGCTCATATTTTCCTTCTTTTGATACTGAGAATTACTTAGTGAACTTTTTTTTTCTTTGTAATCTTTGGTATCCTTCCTTTCATGACTCATAGTGCAGGGAACTTTGCTACTTGCAGTCATGGTTCTCCCCTTCTCGATCTTCCCTTTTACTTTGTCAATCAAAGTTGTAAGATCCTATGTCCACTGGGGGCTTGGCGCATCTTGCCTCCTTGATGTGGTAAAAGTCTTTCAATCTTGTTTCCTTGTACTTTACCTACAGTATTGGTGTACGCTTATACTCCTGCTAAAGTGGGGGCTAAATTTAGTGTCATAAAATTGTGACCTAGCGATTTTTGACTGCATTAGGGTCCTCACACATGCAAGTTTGAATCCTCTAGCTCGATCGGAGACCAGAGATTGCTCATCCCCTAGAAACAACTTCTTCCTTGGCCTCTGCATCACCTCGTCTGCACTCTGCTTTGGAGAAAGGGGTAGGATAGGGGCGTGGCACCCTTGTCCTCCCAAGATAGGGGCGTGGTTCCCCTATCTTTGCCCCACTTTGGGGTAGGACCCTTCCTAGGGTTGCATTGGGCGGGAAACTCCTCGATGTTAGACCGTGATGAAAATCAAATCCACTAACATGTATTTAAGGGGCATTCATCCTCACATTTGCATAAGTTGAAGTTGGATAAGATTGGAGTGTGTCAAGTTGCATAAGCGATCAAGCATTCAAGAGCTTTCAAGCATTCTTTTCCAGCATTGTGTTGGCTTGATGATGATTGTAATGTATTCATCATTTGTTGTCATTGATGAAACACTCTCTCACACACAAATGATTATATTGACTACCGGTGTAATTTCAATTGTTTACTTTGTCAACCGGTATGTTAGAGGTTATACCAAGAGATTTATCTCTAATCAGCACTTTGTGTCAACCGGTATGTGCATAAGAGATAGTCTGTGATTATACTAAGTCAACATCAAGACAAAGATCAAGATGGAGATCAAGCGGAGACTTAAAGGACAATGGTTCATATGTTTTATTCAAACTGGTATTTGATTGTTCCAACCGGTATTTAGTAATTTTGTGATGAGTTACTAGCACCGACTGCTTGGTGGCAATATTTGTGATGAGTTATGATCACTTGTCCATATACACTGCACCTAGGAAATTGTGTTATGATTTCTTAAGGCCGACATGAAATCATAAGGTCTATATATTGACATTGCAATGAATTATTTGATATAGGGAAAAAGTGTTATGTTATGTGTGAAAGGAAAAAGAGTTAAGTTGAAGATTATGAAGGAGAGCAGTGTTGAATATGTTTAGAAGGATCTGATTAAGCAAGTATTGTGCTACTCAGAACAAATCAAACCATTCTTGTTGTTTTCTAACCATTACAACAAAATCAAATCCCCTAACCGGGTAAGCTCTAACAAGCTTCAATGTATGAATCCATTAACAGGGTGATCCATTAGTTTGGATTCTGAAATCCTCCACCGAGGTTACTCCTAACAGGGTACTACCTTTAACAGGGTATAAGCTTCTAATCAAGCTTTGGAATCTCTAACAAAATTCGCTCCTAGCAGAGCACTTTGTAGACCTTAACCGATCAGTTATCTATTACTACAGATAGTTAACTTGTGAGTTCCATCTCACCGTGGTTTTTACCTATTTGGGTTTTCCTCGTATAAACACTTGTGTTATGGTGGATGCTTTACTTTTTGTGGATGCTGTTATATCATTTTGGATTTCATGTATTGTGTTTAAAAGCTTTGTTAAGTTCATCTACCAGTTAGTGTTTGGAGTAGTTTTATTTTTGGTGTCACTGATTCACCCGCCCCTCTCAGTGCTTTTCAAGTCCATCAATTGGTATCAGAGCCTAACTTTTTTGAAGCCTAATCACTTAGAAGGGAGCCTTGAAACCACCATGGGGGACATGAGCTACTTTGAGATGGCTAGACAGAGAGAAGCTAGCAGAAATGAACTTGAAATCCTTAGGGTCAAACTGAAAGCTTCACAAGTCAAGAGAAGAGAGATAACTGAACAACTATTAGAGATATCTGATAATAGTTCTTCAGATGAAGCCAATATTGATGGTTTAGCAGAGGAATTTAAAAAGTTAAACGGTGAGAAACTAAATCTGAGGAGAGATCTAGAAGGTCTCACTATCCGCATGAGTCAGGAATTGGAAGCCAAAAGAGCTGCTGAAGATCTTATCAAGGAAAGAGATCAAGAGATCACATAGATCAAATGGGAAAGTGTCACTATGCATGAGCATTTGATTGCTGAAAGAGAAGAAAAGGAGAATCTGCAGCTAGATGTTGAACTGACATCATCTCTGAAATAAAACCTCTCAAAGCATAAGGAAGATCTCATCAAACAACTTACTAGAGCTAATGAGAAATTGGAGAAGTTCAGTAGAAGTTCTACCATGCTAGAAGAACAAATTCAATCACAAAGAATGAAGGGTGATATCTCTGGACTTGGTTTTCACACAACTGAAAAAGGTGAATCCTCCGGTACAAAGAGCAACAATCTGAAGAATAAATCTGCTCCTAAGATCAACAAGCCTACTGGTAAGAAGGTCTTTAAACCTGTTTGCTTTGTTTGCCATAAACCTGGTCACACTCCAAATGTTTGTAGAGACAAACCTAACAAAAATGCACGTTATAATACTAATGCTAGGTATGTGTCCAAGAAATTTGAAGGCATTGCTTCACATGTGGAATGTATGGATATAGATATGTTGAGTGTGGATATATAGCAAACAATCTTGTAACACACATGCATCCAAGACCAAATGGTGACCGAATGAAGAATTTTGACAACCGGGTAAACCTGAACTGGCAAAGACCCTACAGAAACCAGTTTAGTCCATTTGAGATGGAAAAGGTAACAAATGTTATTTGCACCATCTGTAATAACTTTGGTCATGTGGCTATGAATTGCAAAAGAAGAATAGGAAAATGAAATGCAGGACCTTGGAGATCATCTGGATCATCTGGTATGGTCTATTATCACTGTAACAAACCAGGACACTTAGCAAAATTCTGTAGATCAAGAAACAACAAACCGATCAGCTCTTATAAGAAACCAGAGAGGAAATGAATCGGATTTGGAAGAAGAAAAGTGATGACTCACCTGAAGAAGAAACTGTTCCTTCACCCAGTGAAGAGTAACTTAAGCCTTTTTAATATGGCTAAGGGGAGCTTAATGGTTAAAATACCTCCGGACCTCTTGTGAAAAATGAGAGGGAAAAGAATTTCAAAACATAAAATTTTGATAACTTTTTGTCAATATGTTATCAACCAGTTTTCCCCTTGAGCAGTGAAATTAGGGTTTGTAACCCTAAACGAGTGAGCATTTAATGCAATAGGTAAAAAGGATAAAAGCGAGTTTTACTTTGTCATTTTTACCCTAATGCATTCAAGAAAGAAATTTGAAGCGCTTGCAGAGCTGAGAAAGATTGTTTTACTATAAATTGCCGAATTGTTTCATGATTTGTGAAATTAAGCTGAATTGAAGGTTGCAGAAGGTCGAACTGGTGTGCACTTGGGAATTTCAACCGGTAAACAGGGCAATATGCACAAAACAAGGTATTTCTTTGAACATACTACTTCAAATCTTGTTCATCTGGAATGACATCAACTTCAAAGTCTATAGAGAGGTTAATGGTTACTTCTGAGCCTATGGAAGCTGTAGAGGCAGAACAAATTGTGTCTTATAATGCATTGTCACAAGTTCCGAGTGGAGTTGTGACCAAAGGTTTTTTTGTCTAGTTACATGACTGCAAAATAGAAGATTTAGGATCTCTATACATTTATACATAGTTGAAATCACTTTGTGATAAGAATGAAAAGATTGAAACAAAGTATGCTTGGGTTTTCGAAAAGGGTTTTCATAATGCCGCTTACTTTCTTGAATATTTTGAGGATGAGCATATTAGAATCATTTTGAGTCGAGTTCATGGAGAGAATATGTATTTAGAGAGAACTCACACAATAACTAAGGAAGCCATTTAGGCTGTAACTGGTTATTTCTCAACTGGTGAAGTACCTGTTCTCAGATGAATTTCAAAAGACACAGTATTCTCTTTAATCAGTTCTACTTCTGATAAGCGTACCTTTTCTATCAACAATATTAGAGACCTTGCAGTGAAACTAGCAGCAATGGTAATAGGCTACTGAGTATTTTACTCTAGTAGACTTAATAGTGTTCCATCTATAGCAATTCATACTGCTCATAGAATGATTGTTGATAATGCAATTTATGATCTCTGTGAAGCCACTAGAAGGCAATTATTTCAAAATTTTCAATTAGTTAAAAAGGATAACAATCATAAATTCAAGTATGGTCAGCTATTGGTCGGATTATTCTTCTATTTTCAGAACTTTCTACCAGGAATTTGAGACATTGAGTGGTCAAAGGACTCACCGGTCTCGTCACAAATTAAGAACAACATCAAGGATGTAAATAATACTTTCCCTGCTGCCATGAATAAATATTTTAATGAGTTCCAAAAGAAAATGAGTATGAGAATGAGACTACCAGAAGAAGTGGTAAAGAACTTTGAAAAGGATATAATCTTCACCGTTACCATTGATTTTTGCCTGATGTAAGCAATTGAGCCAAGAGAGGAAGAAATGGACGACATGAGCTATGAGGTAAACTATGACCTACTGGTTTGTTATGCTAATACTCTATTAGCATCACCTAAAGACAAAAAGAAGGCAAAATTGGACATTGTGGCAGTCCAAGATGAACCTACACAAACCAATACTGCACCTGTTAAAAGTGCAAAAGGAAAGAATAAAAAATCTGATGAAGCATCTCCAACGAAAAAGAGTACTAGGGTTACTTAGAGTGTCCTAACCAAAAAGGAACCAGAACCCAAAGTATATACTAAGAAGGAGACAAAGAAGAGAGGTAGAAAATTAATTTTGGAACCTAAGTCTGAGGGAACAGATTCTGATGAAGAACCAAAGAAGACAAAAACAACCGACATAACATCCAAGAAGGTTAAGGAAGTGCCAAAGGAAACTGTGCCTATTGATATAGCATCCTTCAAACCAGAAACCCATTTTGAAAGAACAATGAAGACACTAAGGAGGAATAGGTTTGACAATGTAAAAGAGCATTTTGATTCCTTCACTGAGAATGATAAAGATCAAGTGATTCAACAGGTAATCGCTCATCTATGTCATTACAGTAGATATCCACATGAACTAGAAAAGGATATCTCAAATTCTTTGTCCACTATTCTTTTGAATAAATGGGAGGAAGCTATTAAAATAAAAAAAGAAATCATTGATGAGGTATTTGTACAATATTTATCTGAATTTTCTAAAGATGATATTAGTGCCTTAGTTGCTCGATACAAATCTCAGTTTACATTCAAACCAAAAAGATTGAAGTTACTTAGTGGAAAGAAGACATTTGTTGAAACTAAGACCCATCAAATAGCCTATGAAATTAGAAGGATGGAAGAACTCATCCAATCCTCTATGAATGAGGATAATGTTGCTGATGATGTTAATAGTCTGGAAATGGATGAAGAGGAGATTATTCAACCTGATGAGGTCTATCCTCTCAAGAAAAAGGATGACTCCATTATTCATGTTGTTGATGATGTTCAAGACACAATTTACCTATCTGGAGATAACACTACACTAGATATGGAGCCTCCTGCAAATGTTGATGTACATATTACCTTAGTTGAACAACCGACAACAGAACAACTGGAGAAACCCCAATCTCCACCGGTCATTCAAGCTATTCAAAAGGAGCCTACTGAAAATGTTGTCACATAGTCCTTTGAAAAGGAAACAAAGAAGAATGCAGAGAAAATAATCATTAAGGTGTATCCCTTGAACCGGTAAAGCAGAAACAACTTGAAGAAGATGATGATGATTCTCTAAGTATCTCAGGACCTATCGATATGAACAATTTGAGCACATCAGAAATGATGAAGATTGCAAATGTCATGCAATCTAGAGCACATAAGAAGAGATTGAAAGAGAAGAGGGTTGAGGCTGAAACAATTCAGAATTCAGTAGATATTTTATCTGGCATGCTACTAGAAACATATACATCACATCTATCTACACCCATTAGCAAACTTAGTTAGTTAGTTGCAGATGCATTTGATCAAATCAAGTCACTGGAAGATGCTGCTCAACTATATGCTAAAAAGAGTCACAAGAAGAAATATGGAGAAAAATTGGCAAAGGATATTGATAGTGGCAAAATGACTCTATCACACAATAAAAATTTGTTGAGTAAAGCTATTGAAACAAGAGAAATTATCTTTCTTCTACTTCCATTGTTCCTTTGTTTTATTCTAACATTTCAAAAAGTCAAATTGTAATAGAGCAAGAAATGGAAAGGATATGCAAGGCATATGTCCCACTCTACGACTCCATACATGCCTTTAGCAAATCTATAGATGATTTGCATAACAGATTGGATATCTATGATAATGAGAAGGCAAAGAGACTCCGATCTCTTAAAGAACTCAAATGCCAGCTCACCTCACAGGTAGACCTACTTCAGATAGCCCACTCAAATGCAGAAGCTATTCTTGCAACTCCTGAAACCTGCACACTGGACTCAATGGAAGAATTTCATTTACAGCTACTGTCTACATTTGAGTATACTGAGAACATATTGGAATCATGGGAAAATGCTTTGTCACAAATGAAGAAGATATACAATGTTATTTTTATGAGATTAGCTAATGCATGAAATTTTAAGTTATTGTTGTATATTACTTTTTCAATTTGGCATTGTTGTCAAAGGGGGAGTATAAATATGTATATGTGTTTTTAAAATTTTTGTAGAATGTATGCATTAAGGGGGAGCATGAGTATATGTGTAAATTTGTTGTGTATGTGCACTTAGCGGTATTACTGTAAAATTTTCTAAGTGTTGCCATCAATTCCAAAGGGGGAGATTATTGACTTGATGATGATTGTAATGTATTCATAATTTGTTTTCATTGATGAAACACTCTCTCACACACATATGATTATATTGACTACTAGTGTAACTTCAATTGTTTACTCTGTCAACTGGTAGTTATAGGTTATACCAAGAGATTTATCTCTAACCGGTACTTTGTGTCAACTGGTATGTGCATAAGAGACAATCTGTGATTATACTAAGTTGGCATCAAGACGAAGATCAAGATGGAGATCAAATGAAGACTTAAAGGACAACGGTTCATATGTTTTATTCAAACCGGTATTTGATTGTTCCAACTGGTATTTGGTAATTTTGTGACGAGTTACCACATTTCGTGATGAGTTACTAGCACCGATTGCTTGGCAGCAATTTTTGTGATGAGTTATGATCACTTGTCTAGATACACTGTACCTATGAAATTGTGTTATGATTTCTTAAGATCGACATGAAATCATAAGGTCTATATATTGACATCGCAATGAATTATTTGATATAGTGAGAAAGTGTTATGCTATGTGCGAAAGGAAAAAGAGTTGAGTTGAATATTATGAAGGAGAGCAGTGTTGAATATGTTTAGAAGGATCTGATTAAGCAAGTATTGTGCTACTCAGAATAGATCAAACCATTCTTGTTGTTTTCTATCCATTACAATAGAATCAAATCCCTTAACCGGGTAACCTCTAACAAGCTTCAATGTATAAATCCTTTAATAGGGTGATCCATTAGTTTGGATTCTAAAATCCTCCACTAAGGTTACTCCTAATAGGGTACTACCTTTAACAAGGTATAAGCTTCTAATCAAGCTTTGGAATCTCTAACAAGATTTGCTCCTAGCAGAGCACTTTGTAGACCTTAACCGGTCAGTTATCTATTACTGCAGAGAGTTAACTTGTGAGTTCCATCTCACTGTGGTTTTTACCTATTTGGGTTTTCCACGCACAAACACTTGTGTTATGGTGGATGCTTTACTTTTTGTGGATGCTGTTATATCATTTTGGATTGCATGCATTGTGTTTAAAAGATTTGTTAAGTTCATCTACCGGTTAGTGTTTGAAGTAGTTTTATTTTTGGTTTCATTGATTCAGCCCCCTCTCAGTGCTTTTCAAGTCCATCACATTGAGCATTCTCAAGTCTCCCTTCAAGGCTAGGTGTTGCATTCATGTAAAGGATTCAATCATTGAAGAGGAGATTGATTTTAACATTCAATTCCACACAAACATTTCTATCAACATTGCTATCACAACCTCCCTTGAGGTGATTTACAATTCAGTCTTCATTTATATCTACTTGCAAGTACTTTCTTTCATTACTTGGTTAATTCCAAAACTAGGGTTTGACCTAAAGGGAAACCCCCAATCCCAAACCATTTTACTCTCTTTTCTATTTGTAGGGTGCATGTGCACAATTGTACTTTTAGATTCGGGCTCCATTTTGCGGATTTTTCAGAGGACTGTGTGCATTCCTGCCATGGTCCGGACAACTTTTTCTCAAATTTGCAGGGCAACTTCATCTCGACATATTAATACTAGATCCAAGTGCACAACTTCATCCCATATTCTGATCTCAAGTTATAATCAGTTCTTTGTCACTACATAATTCAATCAATTCCTTTCCATTTCAAATAAGGAAGAGTGGATCAACGTATCATTCTCATTTCATACAAAATTCAATCTTCATCTTTGAAGGTTGAATCTAGTGAATTATCCTCTCCTCTTTCAAATGAAACATTGTGAAAAGTATTTTAAGGGTACTCAATAATGAGACTCTCATCTCTCTGTGAGGGAAAGGGTAGTTTTCCTCTTGATCTATCATTCACCATTTTTCCACCATTACAATATTCTGTAATGCCAACCCTTGAGTAGACTCTTGTTTTCATTTTGGATTGACTTGATCGGACATTTATTTTGTGCGATGGATATGATTTAACTTATATGATGCATGGACATTGATTATGACTACTTACATTTTCAGTTGATGATTTTGATGATAGACATTACATGACCTTATACTATCGATATTATTGACTGTTCTCATGACTAGTTATGATTTCTAGATGGTTAGTAATGGTATTTTGGTTATCACGTGCTTTGATAGATTGCATGGATCATGCCTCATTTTGAAATGGATATACTAACCCTAGATTGATTTACTTATGATGCGATGTTTCATGATTTGTATTCATACTGTATGTGTTGGCAATTGACACTCATCCGACTTAGTTGTGTTGTTATTGATGGCAACACACACCATTTAGGGTTGGTTAATTAACCAGTACTTACTGGTATACATTGTTTGGCAACCGACATTTAGTGAACTGACAAGCAAGGGAAACCAGCAAACTAGGAACCAATATATGAGGTCGACATAGGAGATTTATCTGACAAGTCTACACGGCAACAATCAAGGCATCAGTCTTGAAGTTTAATGAATTTATTTTTCCTTAGGCCGAAATTTAAATAAATTATAATATCATTGTAAGACAATATAAGACATTTATGTTTGTATTTGGGAAGGTTATTTAAATCAGTCCTTTTTGGTTATTTTGAAAAAGGAAAAAGAGTGTAATGGGATATAGTGATGTGATGTTGTGCGAGAAATCTTGATCGACAAAATGGGAATATAATATTCTATAGTCAGTCTTGGATATTGGTTTAAAGGTTTAAGAAGAGAAGAAAGATACCGGTAAGGAAGGACACAATGTAAACCGGTATAGACCGTGCTTTAATCGGAACTCATCCAACATAGCAGATGCACTCTTAGAGTTCAGAATTTTGTTTGTAACTCCATATGTGGTGTTTGTAGTCCGTGAGGCTAATTTTGTGATGAATAGTGTGCTCTAGGCTGTTGGCCTTCCTACATGTGCAAACCCCTATTGTAATATTTATTCATTTGGACAGTGGATAGATATTGTGGGTCCCCAATCCCACTGTGGTTTTTCCTCTTTGAGGTTTTCCACGTATAAATCTTTGTGTTATGGTGTATGCTCTTGTGGTTGTTTCATTTCTATTAGTTGTTATATTCTTTTATGGTTACCGGTTACTGAACTGCATTGTTAATAAGGTTAATATTGATTATACCGACAAAAAACTAATTCACTCCCCCTCTTAGTGTTCTTGGATTCCAACAATTGGTATCAGAGCCTGGTGCCTTGGAGTAAGTCTAATAACTTAAGGAAGATCCTGAATCCGGAATCCATGGAGATGAGTCTACAAAAACAACTTGAAGTAACACGTAAGGACTATGATGCTGAAAGGATGAAGAACTTGAAGTTGCAAGATGAATTGAACTTTGCAAACAAATTCATTAGTACCCCGTAGGAGAGGCTATCATCTGTTCAAGCTAAAAGGAAAGAACTTTTGCAAAATCCAGATGATGTAGAGAAGGATGCCCTTAAGGAACATTGTCAGAAGCTGAGTCAGGAGAATGGTGTGAGAAAGAATGAAATGAAATCCATGACTATGAGGATATCCAAGGAGATTGAAGACCGGAAGAAGAATGAAGAAAAGCTTGGTAGATCTCTGAAAGACAGATCTGAGGAATGCACAAGGTTGGCACATGAGAATGATGTGTTGAGAATTGAGTTGGTGCAATCACATAGCAATGAACAAGAACTGGAAAGGATTATGTCAATCCTAAGAACTGATCGAGATGCTGCAAATGAATACAAAGAAAAGTTTAGGGTCAGTTCTGCAAGGCTTGATGAATTATTGAAGGATGAAAGAGACACTGGAGATACTAGAGGTCTTGGATTTGAGCATGGAGAAAGCTCCGGTATTGCAAATCAGGAGAATCCACCTGACAAACAGAATAAAAAATCAATGGTAAGGCAACCAAACACACATAAATTTAATGGTAGATGCTTTGTTTGTAATAAGTTTGGTCATAGAGCAAGTCAATGCAGAAATAGAGCAAATCAGAATAATAATGCCGTTCCCGGTAAGTGTTCAAAATATAATAAGTATGGTCATAGGAAAAAAGATTGTAGAATGAATATCAGATGTCATGCATGTGGAAAGTTTAGACATTTGGCTAATTAATGTAGGTCAAAGAATGGTTAAGGACTCAACAAGGCAATTTAGAAAAATAATGTCACTTTCTATGCATGCAACAAAATAGGACATATTACCAAATATTGCAAAAGCGAGAACAATCTGATAGGAAATGATGAGAAAGGAAAACAAAAGGTTGAAGACATCCAAAAGGAGCATGAGAGGAAATGGGTTAGGAAATTTGAAGATCAATCGACAGAGACAATCAACCCGGTTACTTAACCGACAGAGCAAAATGTTCTTGCACCGACAAGAAACTTGTTCGGTAACTAAGGCATTAGCCTTAGGGGGAGGCAAATTAATGATGAATCTTGCATTAACCCCGGTAGAGGTCTAAAAGCCTATTTCAGATCTTGGAGAAGACAGTCTAGATATTCACCAACGCTGAGATAATGGTTTTTTGAATCCGGTATAATATGCCGACATGCATTAATGACAATGAGAAATTAGGGTTTTTGCAGAATAAAAGGGAAATATTGGTTCATTTTTTATCACACTGCATTCAGAAAAAAATAGAACGAGTTAAAGGCGATCAAAAGCATTTCAAGCTAATTCCAGTGCATTCTCAAGCGGATTTTCAAAAGCTTTCACCGATGGAGGTTGTGAGGTATTTTATCAATTTTCGAGCTATCTTTTTTTTGCAATGGATTCTAGATCATCTTCTGCTCTGGTAGGTGTGGCTACCTCTGTTGTTGTTGTCATCAAGGACTATCCATGCCCTATTTCCAAGCAATTCCCTCAGATTGTGAAGGTCAATGATTTAGTTGGCACATTTTCTAGGGTTCTTGAAGAACTTTTGTATGTCGAAGATGTTCGTGCATACATTCACCGCACTTTGGAGGATTTGGTTTTGCTAAAATCAAGAACATGTATATTGGCACTTTGCTGAACCAGGATGGGTCGCTGAAACTAGAATTTCAAATTCTGAAGGATTAGGGTTTTATTGACATTTGGAGATGTTGGAATTTGAAGATGAATTGATCTGGTATGCACTGAGCCAAGTCCATGATGAATTCATATGGCTAGACCGACCCCACAAGATCACCAAGGAGGCTATTTGTGTGATTTACTGGTTTACCCCAGACCGGTCCAACCCCTGGAAGAAAGAAGATATCTAACAATGAGGTGGATAAGTTAATTGGTGCAACATCTGACAACCGGTCAATGAGAATTAGCACTATCAGAGACAAAGCAATTCAATTCACAAGCATGGTCATTGGCTACAAGGTAACCCAATTAAATCAGTTGTACTCTGTTTCTAGTTCATGCATTTACTGTGCTCACAAAATGATTAAGGAGAATGAAAAAATAGATCTATGTCAATGGATGTGTGATGAATTGATAAATAACCTAGGAAAGATTATGGGTGAGAAGAAGGGTATTTTACGGTATGGCAACCTTCTTGTCTATTTAATGCTTTTCTTATTGAATGAGTTACTTGGAATTGGTAAGACCCAATGGACATTTGATATACCAGTAGCAAAAAAAATCAAAGATGCTATAAGGAATATGGGACAGGATAGGGAGTCCATACTTTGGGGTTATTTCAAATCATTCTAGAAGGTAATGAAGAAGAGAGAAAGAGTTCCAAAGCATATTGTAGATAAATACTCAACTAAAATCTGTTTTATGGTAAAGAAGGATGAAACACTGACAGAGGCAGTGCAACCAAGGAAGATCTGGATAACGTAAATAGGCTATGATGTAGATGCTGAGATCTTGGAATTGTATGCCAAGACTCTTATTGATGCCCCAGTTGATGAAGCAGAGAAAGATTTTGGGACTACAAAACAAAAAGAAACTAAAGTTGAAATTGGATTCAATAAAAAGAAAAGGGAAGAAAAGATCAAGAAGGTTGGGGAGGCTATGTAGAAGATGTCCTCTGAGATAAAACAGATCATAGGACTAGCTGGAGGGTCATCTTCGGCAACAGTGCAGGCTTCACCGACAACAACAACCAGCAAGGGTGTAGTAAAGAGGAAGAAACCAAAGACTTATATTGCCCCTGTTACATCCAGTTCTAATATTGATGTTTTTCCCTCACAGATTCCCAAAACTTTCATCAGGATACCAAGGAAGAAGGCTGAGGAAGTAAAGAAGCAGAAAGTGAAGGTTACCCCTCTGACAACACCAAAGAAAATTTTGAAGGAGAGGAAGCCCATAAATAAGAGAAAATCGGTTAAGGAGTCTACTCCTACTCCTGACAAGAAGAAGAAATTAGATGTAGATATTGCTCTTGAATCCGGTAAGAGTATTGAAGTCATTCCTCCTCTTTCAGTTGCTGAGTTGATTGATCAAATCACTAAAAATGGAATTCTGAGTAATATACAACATTACTATGTACATATGGATGATAAGGAGCAAGTGGAGATAGAGGAATCGGTTTTGTTGTACTTAGACATATATAAGGAAACACTTCTAGAGATTGAAAAATAGATACCAAGAGATTTGTATAAAAAGCTAGATGCTAGAAGGTTATCTATGGTTGAAGAGGATAGACACATAAAGGTACATGAATTGTTAACTGTTTGTGGTTCTATAACTGATGAAGAGATGCAACAATGTTTAGAGTTTGCAAATAAATCAATTTTCTGAAGGAAACACCGACATGCAAGTCTCATGGTAGGTAGAGTGAATGAGATAGTTAAGGAGACACATGAGGCTTGGGTAAAATTCTTTATAGATAAACTAGGATTCTTTACATCACCGGAAGTCCCTCAAAAGTCTAACACTCCAGACATCCTAGTAGATGATAAGGGGAAAGGTCAATTGGGAATGGATACACCAGTTTTGGATCAGAAAATATTAAAGGATATTCCTCCAGTAGAAGCACTTGTACCTAATATAGAGACATCGATAGATAACATTGAAACTTTACAGGATAAGCTGGATACACCGGAACAAATCATTCCGGATATAGAGGTTATTGATGTCAAAACAAAAAATAAGCAGGTTGAGGATATTGAACCTCTGACACCAAATGTACATACTAAAGAGGTTAAGGTTGAAATGGTTACTGCACCAAGTGGCGAAGCCATCGGTGCAAGTGATGAGGTTGAATCTTCCCAGAAGATTTTGGATAGTGATTCATTGTTGGCACTTGACTCATCCAGTCAAGTTGATTTTGCACAGAAGAATATTGAGCAGTTGAGTAGTTTTGAATTGATGTATGTTGCAGCTCAGAAGTTAAGGAAGGAAGGGATTGAAGATAAGCAGGTTATTGAGCAGGCCATTCCGATTTGCAACAACTTGCACTGAAATATAAGGTAGATCAAATTGGAAGTCCATCTGACAAATGAAAAGGTTTGACTAAGCATACTTCCAAAGATTTTAAAACTGTTCAACAGGTATCAAACCGACAATTAATTGAGCGATATAATGCAACCCAGAAGGTGACTTATGACAACATGATTTCATCTGACAAGGCTAAGATGACAGATGAGATATCAAAGATTGATGTAGCTCTAAATGAGTGTAGCAATATATATAGGTCCTATTCTAACACCGACAAACTAACAACAGACCTTGAGGTGAAATTGAAGGCGAAAAGGCTCAGTTAGAACATTTGGTTAACAATTTTCATGGTACTCAGACACTGACTAGTACCATTGATGGTTAGATTTTGATTATAGAGTCTGAGATTTTTGGATTAGAGAAGGACATGGATAGAATAATCTGGCATGCAAGGGAATTAAGAGGTTTGGCGAGTCTTCGGTTGAACACTCTGTTACTTCACAAGAGGGAAAGCATAGAGTTAATGAATAAACCTACTCCGACAGACCTATCAGAAGAAGAGATTCATTCATATAGTCTTAATGGTTTTGTATCCATTTTGAGCACATTGAAGACAAGTTGGGATGCATACTTAGGATTTTTGAAGAATGCTTACCTGGATATTTGCAAGTATATATAGATCCGATAATCACATTTTGGTTTGTACAAAATTTCATTTCTTATTCTTTTTTTTGCCCTGGTCTTTGGCATTGTTGTCAAAGGGGGAGAGGTTGATGTGAAAAATTATTGGGACATGAGAAGTAATGTATAGCTTAGGGGGAGTAGTCTTCCAACATCTTTTGAGATCAATTTTGGAGTTTTTGGCAGGGAACCGAAACAACACTTTAGCGATCCATTTTTCACATGAGTGTTGCCATCAATGCTAAAGGGGGAGATTGTTGGCAATTGACACTCATCCGGTTTAGTTGTGTTGTCATTGATGGAAACAGGCACCATTTTGGGTTGGTCAGCTAACCTGTACTCACCAATATACATTGTTTGGAAACTGACACTTAGTGAACTGACAGACAAGGGAACCCGACAATCTAGGAACCGATATATGAGGCCGACACAGGAGATTGATCCGGTAGGCCTACACGACAATGATCAAGGAATCTATCTTGAAGTTTAATGAATTTATTTTTGGTTCGACCGACATGTAAATAAATTGTAATATGTAAGTCGACATAAGCCATTTATGTTTGTATTTGGGAAGGGTATTTAAATAAGTTCGGTTAGGTTATTTTGAAAAAGGAAAAAGTGTGTAATGGGATATAGGGATGTGATGTTGTGCAAGCAATCTTGATCGACATAATGCGAATGTAATATTCTGTAGTCGGTCTTGGATATTGGTTTAAAGGTTTGGGAAGTGAAGCAAGATACCAATAAGGAAGGACATAGTGTAAACTGGTATAGACTGTTCTTTAACCGGAACTCATCCAACATAGTAGATGCACTCTCAGAGTTCAGAATTTTGTTTGTAACTCCATATGTGGTGTTTGTAGTCAGTGAGGCTCATTTTGTGATGAGTAGTGTGCTCCAAGCTGTTGGTCTTCCTACATGTGCATGCCCCTATTGTTACATTGATTCATTTGGCCAATGGATAGATATTGTGGGTTTCCAATCCCACCGTGGTTTTTCCTCTTTGAGGTTTTCCACATATAAATCTCTGTGTTATGGTGTATGCTCCTGTGGTTGTTTCATTTCTATTTGCTGTTATATTCTTTTATGGTTACCGATTACTGAACTGCATTGTTAATAAGGTTAAAATTGATTATACTGGTAGAACACTGATTCACCCCCCCCTCTTAGTGGTTTTGGATTCCAACAGTATGGATATTGTTTGACTGTCTTCATGGGAGATCAACACTACATCACTCATTGCGAGCGAGATGTGTGATTGTGATATCCCTCCACCTGCCTATCTTGTATGCATTTATATATATGTATATGCATATGTATCTTTGTCGTGGTTGCAGGGTTGTAGGTACCTAGACATTTATTCCTCTTGAGCAACCAGGTACGAGCTCCCCTAGCTTTACAGGTGCAAGAGTGTCTTTACCAATGGAAAATATGTGGTTCGGAGATGTCGTTGGTTCCCTTATCGTCAGCATTGGCAAATTTTGCCATTTTGAGTTGGCTGTCATGAGTTTTGATTAAGTAAAAATAGGTTTTTGAAAGGAACCCGAACCTTTTACATATCAAGAAATAAATAAATCATTAAAGCAATTTTTTTTTTTGTGTGATCACCCAAACAAAAAACAACTCCCATCCAAACCAAAAAGGGAACTCAAAATACATAGAGCCGCACAAAGACAACAAAAGGATAGCAAAAGGACAACACAAAGACAAAGACAAAGACTGAGACAACTAAATATTTTTCATAATATCTTCTGCATGAACCACCATCTGCTTCATGTTGTCTGCAGAGGTCTTCAAATCATCTAGCTCTTGTCCCTTGATATCACCCCAATTCTTGGTGTTGGCCCTAGTTCTCTTCTCATGACCTTTTTCCTCCATCTGGTCTTTGTCGCTCTCTTTGTTTTTAATGTTATCAAATCTGTTAGTCAGAATATTCATATTGTCCACATAGGCTTTAAGAATATGGAAATTCTATTCAACTATCCTCTTCACAGTTAATTCCATCTTGTCAACTCTATTGACCAGGTTATTCATGGTAGTTTCCAGCCCTTTCACCTCTCTATTCCCTTCCATTTCCTTAACCTTCTTTTCTGTTTCAAGAATTCTACCGACCATGACTTCAATAGATTTAGCATTGTTGATCGCCACCACTAATTCTTTAACATTTTCAAAAAGAGGCTTATCGCTTATCGTAGTATTTTTGATAACATTAATAACATTCTTCAAGTTGTTGATATCTTTCACAATTTTGCTGATAGTATCACAGAATCCCTTAATACTATCATTATCCCCATGACAATCACTAGAATTTCCCCTTTTATTCTCTTTTCCCCCATTCTGCAATCCTTGAGTATTCATATCCTCACCATGACCCACATCCGGAATCTCATCCTCCTCCTTACCCTTCACATTGTCATTTTTTTCCTCCCCTGCATCCTCATCAGAAGCTATCAAAATCTGTTTTTTAGCCTTGTTATCTCCCCTGCTGGTAGTCTTGTTCCTCTGGGTTTGTTTTCCCATTCCCTTTCCTTTCTTTCTTTTGATGAATTTTTCCTCAAAGGACTCATCATCGGAGTTCGAGAGATCAGAATCAACCACAATCCTCTTTCTTTTCCCCTTATTCCTCCCCTTTTTGCTAAGATTCTCCGACTCACCTTCAGTTTCCAGGTCAAAGTTGAAACCACTATACTCACTTTCTGTGTCATCATCCCTAGTATTTTTACCTCTAATTGGTTTCTCTATGGATTTCCCTTTCAACAATTTGTAAACTAAAACCGTAAGACCCCGATGAAGAGCGTGGTCCCCCTGAGGGTCTTTCTGCATTTCTTTAATGGTGTGATCCATGGAACAAGCTAAATAATAGGGTAGGCTTACCTTTTCACCATGGCAGAAGTGGTTGAACAACACGAAATGGTGCTCGTAAGCCCTCATAAATCTTCCATCCATCATAATCTAGGTTATGGTAGAAAACAACACGAACCTCCATGGCCTACAGATGCACTTGGGAGAGTGATAGGAGTTATCCACCTTGACCATTTTCTTCTTTTTGCCATCCATGATAGGAAATCTATCCGCTGCCTTATCAGAGACACTACGATCTCTATAGAACTTAATACCATCTGTCCCCATCCCCGTAGCTTCTGCAATGATATCTTCATCCATCGTCATCATCTGGGTGCCCACCAAAACTTTGCCATTCTTCCAATTCTTTATAAAATGATTGGTAACTGTTGGGTCTTTACCACAAAGCCTCTCCATGAAAAAATTTAAGCCCCCCTCATGTAGAATCTCCCAAACCTCTTTGTTCTTCTTCCAATCCAAACATGAGGTTGGTTCAAATCTCTTTTTGTTTCCTCCCATTTTTCCTTCAAAATCACTGGAATTCCTAATCTCTACTCTGATATTTCTTCTCTGGTTTCTATTATTGCTCTGAAAAACAACCCAGAATCCGTGCCCTGTTAATATGATAAGACTATTAAATAAATGCTCTTCACCGCCGCTGTAAACCTTCATCGAAAAAAGGGGGAAAAGCATTAGGAATTATGATTGATGATGCCACATTGCCTCATCTGGATATGGTCCAGTTCGAACAAGGATTTCACCTCACACACAAGTTTACTCTCCCCATTAATGGTAATGATTTTCTCAGATCAACATGCCAGGTTGGCTGCCCAGTCAGCACACAAGTTAGCTTCCCTGTAAATATGTGTGAAAACACACATATCAAAGGTTTCACTTATTTTCTTCATTGCTTTAATAGCATTGTTTATAGACCAAGAGGGCAAGAACACCTTATTGAAACAATTTATGATATTCAAAGAGTCACCTTCACCCCATACTTTGGTACAATTGGCTTCCTTTGCTAGCACCATCCCATGATAAGCCGCCATGGCCTCAACAACATGATTAGTTTGACTGCCAATAGGGATAAGTCGGTTGTCATGAGTTGTGAGTATGTGGCATGGTGAGTTTGATTGTTTAGTTTATTTAATTTACTTAATTTGTGATTTATTGACTATTGTAATAGATTAATTATTTAATCTATTTAATCATGATTTTTATTTAGCGATGGATTGATTATTTAATTTATTTAAATATTGGAGATAAATGATTTATCATAATTCGGTGATTATTTAATAATAAATTATGACTTTTACTAGTGGTAGTATTATTTTAATTTATTATGATTTAGCGATTTTTGTTTATTTAATTATTTTCGATATTGAAATTAAACTAATGTTTAATTGGGATTTTATTTAATATTTAATGTTTTCAATTGATTTAAATTATTATATTTATTTAATTATTTCTCTTTAATTACTTTATTTATTTAATGTTTTTTATTTATTTATCTATTATGAGCTGATTATTTTAATGTTTAAATAATATTTTGATTTGTATGAGATGAGAGCAATATGTTTCTATTTCTGATTTTTAATTTAATTGGATTTTGAAATCCCATAAAAGAAATGGGAAGAGTGAATTATTATATTATATAGTTGTAGAGGGAGAAATATTTCAAAAAATGAAATATTTCTATTGGCAGAATAGAAGGCTAGGGTTTTTCAATTTCTCTTCTAGATTTTTATATGTTGTCGTGAATTTCATTTTGGGGGTTTTTTCTGGTTCTTCTCTTCAATTATTTTCTTGGAGCATTTTTGGGGAATTTGGAATTTGTGGATTGAAGTTTTTGGTGCTGGAAGGGTTTGTGTTGTAGTTGGGAGTAGTGGTCAAGATTCTTCATTGTGTTTGAAATTGTTTTTCCCTTTTTTCTTTTGTACTGTTATCATATCTTATTGTTGTGTGTCCTCATTGTGTTTGAAATTATTGAATGAGGGAATGGAGACTGTATTATTATGAAATCTGATTAGAGAGAATGCTTGCTGTTTAAAATCCATGTTTATATTTATCAATCTTTCCCTGTTAAAATCCTCTTTATGTATTATGAAATTTACAATTTGGGAGTATTGCCTATTGTTATCACAGTATTCCCTTTTTATTTGAGAGGCAAATTTATTTACAACACCCTTATTTTGGATGGGTTGTTGGTTGTGTTCTACTCCATATCCCATTTATTCTTCCTGCAACTATTTGCCTTGTCGCCCCTTTATTTTATCTTTTATTTTGTTATTGTTTTGGTTGCCCCCACACCATGGGTTTGGTGCCTAGCACCATCCATGATGTAGTGGTGTATTGTTGCACCACCACCATGTTGTGGTGGGTGCTTTGTACCCCCTCACGACATGGAAGGTGCATCAACACCAACCATATCGTGGTGGTGCCTAGCACCACTCACGACAGGGTGAGTGCTGCGACACCTCCCATGTCGTGGAGGGTGCAAGCACCACCCCACGACATGGTGAGTGCAGCTGCACCACCATGTTGTGGTGGGTGCAACAACACCACTACAATGTAGTGGGTGCTCTGCACCATGTATCGTGTGTTGTGTTATGCTATGGTATGCCTGCTGCTGGGTAATATACTTGCCCAGTTAGCAGTGAGTATTTTTATTTTTATTTTTATTTTATTTATGTTCTTCTCTATTTGTATTTGCCAGATGGGTTGCCATTCAATAGGCTTGTAATTAAACTGCTATTTATCTTATCCCAATTTGATTTCAGAACTGTTGAACCGAAACACATCAATTGATGGGATTGAAAATGAGTTTGCATATTTTAGTTTGTGCTATCAGTATAGTGTTTTATTTGGTCTAGCGTGTTTCCAGATTTGTCTTGGGCAATAGAAGGTGTTGTGTTTTTAGTGCTATAGCTATTTGGTGGTTATTTTTGCTGTGCGAATTTATGCATTTTTTTATTTCCATGAGTTCTTGATGATCAATGTTAAGTCCACTTGTGATTTTAAATGAAGCCTGCAAGTTATAGCGTGGGCCAAACATATTGTAAATTCTACCCCATTTTATTTATTATTTTATTTGTGAAGGTCATATTGCGTAATGTGTTATGCTGCATTTTAATACCAGAGGTTGCCTTGTGTATGCGGTGTTTTAGATTGATTTTTATTTCCATATTTGACGCCATTGCTTGGATGTAAGATTTGAATGGTTATTTGAATTTGTCTCATGATGTTTTTCCATGGGAGTTAATTTGTTATGCTACTGATTTTTAGGACAGCAAGTGTGAAGACCTTGCTGGATTTTTGTTGATTTGGTTGCAGTAGTTTTATGACTTGGTTAATGTATTTTATTTGGTCAAGAGGCTCAACTCTCTTGTATATTGATGCTCATTTTTTATGAGTATGGGTCTATGCATGATTTAGTGTGGTATGATGTTGCATTTCAGATTTATTTGTGTAACTTAGAGCCTCTTGTGATGCTAATTTTTGGGTCCATGTAAGGGAGTGATCTCCTTTGCAACACCCAAGGTCACGAGAGATGGACTATCATGAGGTTCCTTGTAAAGATGCATGAAGTCCATACCTCTTGGGTGTAAGGGAGTTTACCTTGCTTAATTAAGTGATAATTAATTAATGAATGGGATTGGGTAGTTAGATAATTAAAAAGATATTAAATGATGGTGCCTCATGAATCAGTCCTAGGGAGGATGTTTTAGGTTGAGCATGAGAAGACCGTGGAAATAGTAAGCCAATATCCCTTGGTTTCTCATAGGTTGAGATGGCTCTGCATACCCTGAGGCTAGAGCCTTGTTTTTAGTATGACATGTGATGGCACTCCCTTCTACATGAGATCCCTTGTGTTTTACATTGGCACTTATGCCTTGATGTTTGGTCGGCCTCTAGGATTTTTCTTTTTGTATTGCATTGGTGTTGGTCCATGAGTTTGAAAGTCTTTCTTGGTGTTAGTCCCTTTTGGCAGAAGTGTCAACCTAGGCTTAGTGTGTGTGTTGGGACCTAGTGACATCTCCTAGTTTGGGGAGTGGTTCCTTATAGGTTCCACACTGGTCGGGTGGTTGGAGCTTTTTGCCATTGGGGTTTTTCCATTCTTGTTTCTATTTTTCTTGCGCGTGGATTTGGATCTTCTTTGTGATGGGTATGGATTCTTTGGAGCAGATTTATGTACTAAAACTTCTTGTCATATGAGCTATAATAATTTATAATAGTGTAGGAATCACTTGTAAGGCTGAGTAAGCCTCATGTATATATAATTATGTAATAGTAGTATGTAGGTTCATATTTATCATTAGTTATAAATTGTCATGCCATCTTTTGGGCAGAATTGTAATTATGTGATAGAGTATAGAATTCTAGATGTTTCATTATCAGATCAACATATTAAAGTATGTGTAAAGACCCAACACTTATGCTATAAATTGCCATAAGCTGTATAGTACTCAACAAGTTGTATTGTATGTATGTATTCATTATGGAAATAGATTTGGGCAGCAAGTTAAATATTTATGTGGTATTATCTTGAAGTGTAATGGACACCTGTATATGTAGCTAGATCTATGTTGTAATGTAGAAAGATGTAATGGCATACTTTCATGTATATGTGAATACAATATAGTTAGCTGTAGAACATGTTTATGAGACTCTAAGATTTAAATGGTGATTGTTATCAAGACCTTGTTAAAACCATTAATGTTAGAACATTGAAACATGACATATTCAACAACTGCTTCAACGAGCATCATAGAAACTAAATCAGCCATAAGGCTGTAATCTATAATAGAACTTAGAATTCTGAAAATGTATAGCCCACATTTGATTAAGAGCTCATTAGTATCATGGCTGTAACAAACAATTGATGCATAGTTGGTACCATAATCATTAAAGAGTATAAGTGGATTTTGTATGCATTACGTGTATGGGCAGCAATAGTATAGTTGTCATCATAGTAACTCGAGGTTATACACCATTTAAGTGTTGCATCTTGTTTGAGGGAAGCAATAGGAACATTATATTCATGGTAGTAGTAGCTCATCCTTAGCATGTAAGGAGCAAGTTTATTGTAGCATGTAGATTTGTAGGATTTTTGGTTTGGACTTCTAGATGGAGCTACTTCCTATTTTAATTAGGTAAATGCTAAGCATTGTGGATAGTAGAATGCATTAGAGGTTATAGGGCAGCCTTTATTACATACCTTTGTGTTGTGGCATTATGATAGCTAGATCATTAAGTGCACATATGCATTGCCATGTTGATTGTGAATCTAATGTATGGATTAAGAATCATAAAACTAGTAAGTAAGTATGTGGTGGCGTCAATATACCCTAGGGAACTATATGAGACTTTGTAAAAAAATTTCTACTTATGTCAAAAACATAATTAGACATTCAATGTAAGATTCAACTAAGATGAATTAAGTGTGTTAATTTGTACTCTCACTGCCTAGATAAGGTTAAATAGAAACTTGATAGTTAAACAAAAACAAAATTTACTCCGTTTCTAGGTTGTTAGTGTAAGTTCCCTGGGGTTGTTGGCATGCACATCACATATTCAATCTAATTAGTTTCTCATGTGCCTATCTTCCTACTTTTGAAACTTTAATTTTGAATGCATAATTAGTTTAGAATGGTTAAGTTATGAAAAATAGCATATTATGGTATTTCATTGAAATTCTAAGAGTTAAATTTGGTTCCCTTTGGCAACTTCACCAAATTTTATGACTATTTTTGTATTGTTATTGATTATAAAATTTTGTTACTTGATATCTCAAACATATAAATACATTGTCAGTCGGATTTCACAAGATTCAGCTTGTGTAGATGTAATAAGTATGGTTAATGATACAAGAAACTTTTATTATGCAATCAAACACATTTCTTACTAAGGCTATGATTAAATAGATTACTTAATAAGTCACACTAAAAAATACCATAAAATATGCAGGTACATGTGAAGGAAGAGGATAAATCAATCAAAGGTGGCAAGACTTTTCCTGTTGTAACAAAAGGCATCAGAAGCATTCAATCAAAAGTTGCAATATACTTTAACTTTTATTTTGTTCATCACAGGCATGAACCGTTAGCGTGAGCATGTCTAGGAGGCCAATTTTAAATTAGGCATTCCCTTTTTTTACTCGCCAAGTCATCGAAATGTTCTCGGCCATACCCTAGTGATACATTCTCTTAAGTGCCCTAAGTGCAAAAATTATCAAAATTTGATGAAGCGTTTCTCATAATTTATGACATATACAAATGAGCCATCTAAACCTATAAGGTAGTGTGATTCCCCTCTCCAATAACCTTTCTTAGTTTTTGAATACTCAAATCCATTTTCTTCTGGCGAGAGTTTTTCTACCGCAACAGAAAGCATTATACTCATTCAATCAAAAGTTGCAATATACTGTAACTTTCATTTTGTTTGTATTAGGAATGAAGCATCATTTCAAGAGCATCTAGGAGTCAGAGTTTATATTAGGAATTCTCTTGTATCACTTGCCAGGTCGTTAGAACGTTCTGGGCCATACCCTGGTGACATGTTCTCTTAAGTGTCTTAAGTGCAAAAATTACCAAATTTTGACGAAGCATTTCTTAGAATCTACGACACATACAATGGTGTTGTCTAAACCTACGAGGTCATGTGATTCCCTTTTCTAATAACCTCTCTCAAATTTTGAGTGCCCAAATCCATTTTCTTGTGGCAGGACTTTTTCTATTGCAACAAAAAGCATCAAATGCATTTAATCAAAAGTTGCAATATAATATAACTTTCATTCTGTTTGTCGTGGGCATGAACTGTCATCGTAAGAACACCGAGAAGGTCATGTTTACATTAGGTATTCCCTTATTTCACTCGCCAATTTTTCAAAATGTTCTAGGCCATATCCTAGCAACATGTTCTCTTAAGTGTCCTAAGTGCGAAAATTGTCAAACTTTGATGAAACATTTCTAAGAATATATGACTCATACAAATGAGCCATCTAAACTGCAGGGTCATGTGATGCCCCTCTCCAATAACCTCTCTTATTTTATGAATACTTGAATCCATTGTCTTGTGGCAAGACTTTTTCTCCTACAACAAAAAGCGTTAGATGCACTCAATCAAAAGTTGCAATATACTGTAACTTTCATTTTGTTCATCATGGGCATGAATCATTAGTGTGAGTGCGTCCAGGAGGCCAAGTTTATATTAGGCATGCCCTTGTTTTGCTAGCCAAGATGTTAGCATGTTCTAGGCCATATCCTAGTGATGTGTTCTCTTAAGTGCCCTAAGTGAAAAAATTATCAAACTTTGATGAAGCATCTCTCAAAATCTATAACGCATACAAACAAGTCGTTTGAAGCTACGAGGTCATGCGAATCTCCTCTTCGATAATCTCTCTCATTTTTTGAATAATCGAATCCATTTGCTTGTGGTGAGACTTTTTTTTCTGCAATAAAAAGTGTCAGATGAATTCAATCAAAAGTGGCAATATAGTGTAACTTTCATTCAATTTTTCATGGGCATGAATCATCAATGTGAGCATGTCCAAGAGGTTGAGTTTACATTAGGCATGCCCTTGTTTCACTAGCCAAGTCATCAGAGTGTTCTGAGCCATACCGTAGTGACATGTTCTCTTAAGTGTCCTAAGTGTGACGATTGTTAAACTTTGATGAAGTGTTTCTTAGAATCTACTACACATACAAATGGTTTGTTTGAATCTATGGGGTTGTGTGATTTCCCTCTCCAATAACCTCTCTTAGTTTTTTAATACTTGAATACATTCGCTTGTGGCGATACTTTTTGTTGCAATAAAAAGCATTAGATGCATTCAATCAAAAATTATAATATACCCTAAATTTCATTATGTTTCTTATAGGCACAAATCATCAACATGAGCACATCTAGGAAGCTAAGTTTACATGAGGCATCCCCTTGCTTCACTTGCCAAGTTGCCAGAATGTTTCAGGCCATACCCTAGCGACATATTCTCTTAAGTGCCCTAAGTGTGAACATTATCAAACTTTTATGAAGCGTTTTTCAGAATCTACGACACATAAAAATGAGATGTTTGAACCTAAGTGGTATTATGATTCCCCTCTCTAATAACCTCTCTCAATTTTTGAGTACTCAAATCCATTTGCTTGTGGCGAGAGTTTTTTTGTTGCAACAAAAAGCATTAGATGCATTTAGTCAAAAGTTGCATTATACCCTAGCTCTCATTATTTTCATCATGGGCATGAATCATTAGCATGACAACATCTAGGAGGATACATTTACATTAGGGATGCCCTTTTTTTGCTTGCCAAGTTGTCACAATGTCATCAACCATATTGTAGTGACACGATATCTTAAGTAATGAACATACATAAGTGGGTCATATGCATAATATCAACCTAAATAACATAGACTAACAAGTCTATATTATGTCTAATGTAATTAAATGATAATATGATGATAAATGAAAATAATAAATGAACTGACACAAATGCAACTAAATGGGGTTGCAAGGATGCAAAACTAATGTAAGATAAAATAAATACTGAAATTAGTGAATGAACACTAATTGAGATGAAAAGTGCAGTTTAAATGATAATGAAATGAACACTACATGATCATACAAGATGCAACTAATGTAAAATATAGTGAAATGATAATGAGAATGAAAGGGATAAATATAGACTAACAAGCCTATACTAAGCCCTAATGAAAATAATAATGCAAATGCTAACTTAAATGAACTAACATGTAAATGCAAATAAATTCTAGACACGTGATCATTATTACACACACACGTGACATCCATGAACATACATAAGTCTAGGTCATACACATAAGACTTGTTAGTCTATGCATCTTTTTCAGCACAATCATTATATTTTTCATATATTTTAGGCACTTAATCACCATTACACATACACGTGACATCCATGAACATACACAAGTAGGTCATATGCATAATATTTGTTAGTCTATGTATATTTTTCATCATAATTACCATAATTTGCATATATTATAGGTACATAATCACCGTTAAACATACATGTAACATCCATGAACATAGATGAGTAGGTCATATGCATAAGCTTTGTTAGTCTATGTATCTTTTTCATCATAAACATCATAATTTTCATACATTATAGACACATAATCACCATTCCAACTACATGTCCTTATGATTTCCGATGTCCTCATGTATAACTACATCATATACCATCAATACAAATACATCAACATGTACAACTACATCATATACCATCAATAGAAATACATCAACATGTACAACTACATCAATGTACAACTACATGACCTTATGATTGCCCATGTCCTCATGTATAACTACATCAATGTAAAACTAAATCATATACACACACATGTGACATCCATGAACATACATAAGTAGGTCATATGCATAAGTTTTGTTAGTATTTGCATCTTTTTGATCATAATCATTATATTTTTCATACATTAGAGGCACTTATTCACTATTACACATGCACATGACATCCATGAGCATACATAAGTAGGTCATACACATAATATTTGTTAGTATATGCATCTTTCTCATCATAATCACCCTAATTTGCATACATTATAGGTATATAATTGCCATTACACATACATGTGACATCCATGAACATAGATAAGTAGGTCATACACATAAGATTTTTTAGTCTATGCATATTTTTCATCATAATCATCATAACTTGCATACATTATAGACACATAATCACCATTACAACTACATGTCCTTATTATTGTCCACGTCCTCATGTATAACTGCAACATATACCATCAATACAAATACATCAATGTACAACTACAACAATGCCATCATGTACAACTACATCAATGCCATCATGTACAAATACATGAATGCATCCTACTATCAAGCTATCCTAGACACACAACTAATACATGTGCCTTTGATATCCTTGCTCCATAATGTAGAGCTCCAACCACCGATACTCTTAAAGACACCTACATTGCAATATTATAAAAATCCCAATATTTAGAAAAGAGTACTGACTAAAAGTAATTGAATAATGCAAGTAACATGAACTCCAATGTTGGATGCGTTGCCATTGTAACCTCACTTCCTACTCTAGATTATGTAGAGTAGTCCCTGCATATACATCAAGACCTACATTTGCTAAGAATTGTTAAAAAACATAAGCAATGTGAACAATAAATTTTTATGAACATTCTTTGAAATGAAAATAGGGTAGTCCTAATTAAAATAGGACAACACTAATGATCCATAGGGATGTTATTATTAATAATTCATTGTACTTTCCATTCCTTAGAGTCTCCAACCAAAAGAACAACTTCTTTGATTTGGTAGTTGAATCATAATTTTCCCATGATATTCCTAACCCTTGCATTCTCAAGCCATGACAAAAAATAAGATTCTTAACCAAACAAATAATTGGATTACATAGTGAACCTAATGAAACTAGGACAACCCTAATCAAAATAAGATAACCATCATATCCTCATGGCCTACTCTAAGCTTGTACCTATAATGTTCAAGCAAAAGTTGATGCAATTGTATTTTCCATCAAAAGGACCTACATTTTTTAAGAATTGTTAAGAAATATAAACAATGTGAACAACAAATTTCTATGATCATTATTTGAAATGAAATGGATGATAATAAATCAAGAGAGAGGAGTATACCATGACGATACCTCCTTATGAATTACATCGAATGTACCCACAATGTTGAAGCAAAATGCTGACGCAATAGTATTGTCCACTAAAAAGACCTACATTTGTTAAGAATTATTAACAAAAACATAAACTCCATCATACATTTCACTCAACATAAATTGAACATGAATATGAATAAGACATGGAGATTATCATACTTGCCCCATTTGATATAAGCTATATATGCTAATCAAGTGTTTTTGAATGGTCATGTCTTAGCTTATGAGTATTCAATATTGCTTCATGATCAACACTGCTAACCATGCATAGTTATTTTGTCCTTGATTTGGTATGATGCTTCAATAACTTAATATTTGTTGCTATAACAAGGTGTGAATATATGATTATAGTTTTGTGTTTCTCATAGTCTTGAAATGTAGGTATGACATTTTTTCTAATCATATATGTTCACAATCAAGTTCCAACAACAACAAGTGAACCTGTAGGATACATGAACCCATCATCATCTATCATCGGTTGTGTTAGATTTTTCTTTCCTTGTACACACCATGCCAAATAGTAGTCTTATCTCTCTTCATTCCCCTGTGGTGCAACAACTACAAAAAAACATGTCCTGGTTGTAGAAGATCTAAAAGATGGTCATAGTTAAGTGAAATTTTCATCTCATCATGTAAAGAGGATATTGATTAAGATAAAGGAGTTAGATATTGTGGAATCCAAGTATCTACCCACTCACTTGATTCACACTAATCCCAATTAAATTGAATCCAATTCTAACAAAAAAAGCCAACTCTTGTGTCCAAATGGTCCATATAATTGCATCTACACTACGAAATGAATTCATCTTTGAAGAATCTTTGATTGTTTGACAATCCAACCCGTCTCCTATTGAGCCCTCATCAACCAACCAATAGAACTTGTGCACTTCTAAATCAAGTGTCTCTCCTCAGGACAATGCTGAAATACACCAATCAACAATAGAACCGTTGACAATTTTTGTGTCAACCTTAGCCATACAGATAACTGAGCTGAGAAATCATCATGGCTAGAACCTTGCATGTTTTCCACCATGGCTAAAACACTTTGCATTTATCACATTGTGTTTTACATGCCATATTTTGCACACCATTTTTATCACCATAGTGAAAACAAAGAAGAGGAAAAGGCTGCATAGGATGGTGGGGAAGAAATAAAATTAACTTTGCACAAGCAGAAGATAAAGACAAAGAGGCTCATAGGATAGTGGGGGGAGGAGAGTTATATCTTCCCCACTACCCCACAAGGATATGATGAAGCATGAGAAATTGTTGTGGGATAGCGGGGAGAAAGGAGACTTGGTCTCCTCCACCATCATGCGAGGCACAAAGGAGCATAAAGAGAAGGCCTACGTGATAGAGGGGAGGGAGGAATCTTTCCCTTCCCCGCTACCCCATGAGGAAATTCAAAAGAAGAAAAAATCATTGTGAGCCAACAAGGGTAAGAGAGGAAAGGCTCTCCCTGCCATCCCGTGAGAATATTAGAGCCAAGGAAAGAGCAACATAGGCTAGTGGGGAAAGGGAAGGCACATGCTTCCCCACCACCCCACGAGAGATTTCAAAAGGCTGTGAATGAAGCATGTGATAGCATGGAAGTGAGGAGGTCCTTTTCCTTATCACCACACAAGATAAAATTAAGCTTGCCAAATGTGGTGCGATCTGATAGGGAAGGGAAAAGTCATTTTCTTTGCCACCCCATGAGGAAAGTATGGATATGCAAATAGCCTCATGCGGAAACAAAAGTAAAGTAGATGGCATCCCTCACTTTTCCCTGTGATATGGATGTTAAGTTGATGGGCCCGAACTTCATGGCATGATCTTGGCCGTCCACCTGCGTATAATAAGGAGCATCTAGTGGCCCAAATTTAAACTGGAGGCAATCATTGAAATTAAAATAGGTTCCCAAGGGTGGTTGCCAACTTAATGGGTCAAAAATACCTTGTTGGCTAACCAAATCAAATCTGATGTATGCCAACCACTTTTAGAGGGCTGAGGGATGATGCCATTACTCTACCATGCTCTAACAGATTTCTCTTAGTCATCCATGCTCATTTATTGCAAACAAAAGACTTATGGATCTGACAAATGATGTTCAAATGCCATCCCAATGCAGGAGTTTTCCTGATTTTTAGGGATTATTGCTCCTCCCTAGTTCTACAAGAGTTCTTCAAGCATGCAACCATCTAGTCAATATGTTCAGATCTGATCTTTATTTTTTTGTAACCTAACCCTAGTTGGTTAGGGTTCCTAATTAGTATTCTATCCGAGTTATGCTTGATCTATAAAGGCATTTTTGTAACCCCTTCTAAGGGTTCTTCTCCCTTTTCTTATACAAAATTTCTATGATTTTTGTAACTATAATTGCCTTGCCTTTATGTTAATAAACTACCCGTTCTTACCTTATCTCTATTGTTGAATACAATGTATGTTATCCACCTCTTATTCTGCAATCTTTTTTTCTTTTTAACTCTTGATTTTAGTCTGTGTTAACTTGCCTATATTTGTTGTCTATGGGTATCTTTCAATCCCTCCCACCACCAAGCTAGGTTCTAACCTCCCCGATTTCTTTGGAGATATTTGTTAAGATAGATATTTGTGTATACTTTTGGGTAATTTATTGATGTCTTGTGCATTTCATAGGAAAGGAAACAAACATATTTAAATCTAGGTGCATCACCTCTCATTTCTTTTTCAGGATTACTTCTCCCCTTTTCCCCCAAAAAATCATTAGTATAGGTTTTACAAGTGTTGGGTTAGTTCAACATTGCACTTTGATTGGAAAGGAAGCTGACCTTCTCTGGAGACTTAGCCTCATATGAGCAAGGTCCCACACTTGGAGGTTGTTTCCATGTTTTATGGGGTTGATGAGCATCAATGTTCAACAAGGGTGCAAACTTTTGTGACAATAGTTTCTGGCACACCTGGTGGGACTGCAATTTTAATTTTTTCTAAGGATTTAGAGCTATTATTTGTATTCTAGCCTTTGAAAATAGTTACCATCAAGAACTTGACAACTTTGATGAAAGATCTAGCCTCTTGTTCCTGACCTATTGCTGATTTTCATGCCAATAACTCAAACAAGAGCATCTTCTATAGGTATTTTTCAATATTGCTAACTTTCAAATTCTAGTTCTAGAAGAAGAGGGGGTAGATTTTCATTGTCACCTATTAGGGGTACTGAAGAAGTTACATCTATACCCCTTATGTCTCTTTCTACTCCTACTATAAGACTATCACAGTTTAGGACTCCCACTTATCAGGTCAATAGACCATTATTTTCTATGGATGTCCCTAGAAATCATAATTTGTCACCTTTAACAGAGACAGTCCTATGGTTTTAGCCCAAAAAGATGATATACCAATAGATGCTTTAAAAGCTATATCCTTTTTCATTGGTGAAAACTCTATTACCCAAGCTGAACACATCCAAGATGTTGCTAGCATTTCCATTGTATTTGATGTAACCAAGGACATATAGTAGTTAGACTTCTTGTATCATCCTTTAAAGGCAAAGCTTTACAATGGTATAGGGGATTACCCTCTAACTCCATCCACAATTGGGATGAGTTAGGAGAAAACATATGTAATTTTTTTGAAGAAAAGAGTGATCATTTATCTCTTGTAGAATAATTGACCACTATCAAGAGAATGCCTCATGAGTTCATGGGAGATTTCAATTATAGATTCCAAAATACTTGGGATAAAATCCATTCTTTAGTCAAACCATCTTCAGATCATGCTTTCTTATACTTCCTTAGGGCTCTTAATAGTGATATTGCTACCATGATATAATCAATGGAAGGAGAAAACCTGCCAGATGCATATGACACAACCATATGGGCATAAAATTATCTAATACAAATAGGGAAGATAGCTCCTAGACCCCCAATGCCTTTATTTACAAAGGCTCAAACACAAAAACCTATTTTGGTACCTCTCCAAGTGAAATATACAAGTCAACAACTCACACCTGCTTCTACTTCGTCATCCACAAAGATTCAGGAGCTTAAGGCCATGATGCAGGGCTTTGGAAATGAATTGGTTACAATAAAGAGACAACACTCTCAAACTAGTAGGCTTTACCAGGCACAAAACCAAAACTACCAACATAATAGGCTGCCATCTCAAGGGCATAACCAATGGAGTAGCACTAGGCCTCTGAACAGTTTGAACCCTGTGACTGCAAGTAGCTCTAGGGAAATAGTTCCAATACATAACAACCTTTGTAAAGAGAAAGATTGGTGCACGCCATGCAATCAACCTCACAATCAGATTGCATGCCAAAGTGGAGAGCTTTCTCAAGCCTTAGTAGCACAATGCAAACCAACCACTTCAGGTGAACAGTTTAATGACTGTCCAACCCATGCATAGGGAGATTCAACCCTCATGAATTAGCAAGAAGCATATTTCTGTGGATTTAATCGATTAAACAATGACCCTATGGCCAAAAACACGAGGTCAAAGAAGAGGGCTATAGGTGATGATGCCTTTTCTACAACAGTGCAAGCTTCTAAATCTGCTACCAAAACCATAACTCCAAAAGCTCCAGACAAGATAGCCACTTTGAATAAAGACCAGAATGCGACTCAAAAAAACAAGAGGTAGGAGGAGCCCAAGGTTTCTTCAATAACAAGGCTTGACTTTGTTACTACTAAGGGTCCTACCAAAGCTGTGGTTCCCTTCAATATTGTAGAACAAACGAAGAAGGCTAATCTCAACATTTCTATGTGGGATGAGCTCTCTATTCTATCTCAAATAGACTTGCTCCAGGATGCCTTGAAAGACATCCATGGCGTAAGGGAGACAACCAAGGGAATCAACTCATATGATTCAACAAGTTTAGTACAACCTCTATATGTAAAAAGTTCAAATAAAATTAGTAAGTTGTCTCCTTTTTATCTCTCCTTGATTATAGGAGATAATTTAGTGCATAATTATATGACAGATTCAGGGGCCAGTAGCTCAATCATGCCCAAGAGGGTGGCTGACCACCTAGGTATTAAATATGAACTTGTAGCTAGGGGAGTTATGCAGCTTGATGACACTTCAATTTAGATAGTAGGAGTAATTAAGGACTTATGCTTGACCCTACATGAATTCCCTAGTTTTAGTGTCTTACAAGACATTTCGATCATTGACCTCCTTGCTTTTTTTGCTATTTGTTTGTCAAGAGAGTTTACTACCAAGATACGAGGATACCTATCCTCATACTGGTCCCACATGCTATTTAGAAAAAGATATCATACCAAGGTTACCATAAGGGCAGATCCCATTGCATAGGATCACATTGAGCCTTATATCCCAAGCCCTATAAATATGAATTATACCCTCTATGATGCAAAAGAAGATGTTTCAATCAGGGAGACTACTAATATTTTGGACGAGATCCTTGACTGCCTGCTTGATGAATGGTATAATGATTTCAATTTGATCCAATCGGTGAGATCACTGATATAGGTCTTGGTACTTACTCCATTCATGAGGAGGGTACTCCTATCCCCAATATCACCAAGGAATGTAGTGAACCCAAGGGATTGTGGGGCATGATCTTTTATGCTTCAAGAGACAAGAATGGTGCAAGAGTTGGTGTCCAAACATTGATCTTAGGTCTCCAAACAATACAAAGAAGAATGATAAAATCCTTACACGTACATGGAGACAGTGAGTTGGTTGTCAATCAAGTCAAAGCTCAAAGAACAACAAAAAACAACCTTCTCAAATGCTACAAACATAGAGTCTGGGACTTAATGGAAGGGTTTGATTGCTTCAATATATCTAGTGTCCTTAGAAATTAGAACAAACATGCTGATAGGCTGGTAACAGTTGGTGCTCAACATGAAATACCAAATTAGGTTGCAAACAAGGAGCAATAGGTCAGGCTTGTGGTTAGGCCTGCTGTGCTTGATAATCAAGTTGATTGGTAGTTTTTTGATTCATATCAATAGATTATCAACTCCTTGCAAGAGGAGGCAGAGTTCTTAGTCAAGAACCAATCCCTACCATAGAATCAATATGGAGATCAGATCATGTAGCTCAGTTCAAACAAGTGGGCGAAAGGGTTAATCGCCTTGGAGGGAATCTTCAACTCAGATGATCAAATGAAAGGAAGGATTATGAACCTAGCCGCAAGAAAAGAAGATTACACATAAATCTCAGTGGCTGATGTGAAGGCTCTAAACTTGGGAGAGGTATGTTCCAACATAGACCAAGAGGTCTTTATCAACCTATGTAAAGAATATAATGATGTATTTTCCTTTACTTATGAGGATCTGAAAGGGTTTGACCCTAGTTTGGCCCAACATACCATAGAGCTAGATCCAAATGTAAAGCCTATTAAGCAAAAAGAAAGACACATAAATCCTAAGGTTGAACCCTTAATGAGAAAGGAGTTTTCCAAGCTCATAGAGTCCAATATAATTTTCCAATAAAAAATTCCTCTTGGGTAGCTAATCTTGTTCCAGTTAGGAAAAAGACTGGGGAAATCAGGTTATGTGTAGACTTTAGGGACTTTAATAGAGCCTCCCTTAAAGTTTATCCCCTTCCTTCCATGGAACATACCTTAGCTAAAGTAAGTGTTTCAAAGAGATTTTCTTTCTTGGATAGGTATTCAGAATAAAATCAGATACTCGTCTAGGAATCAGACCAATTTAAAACTGCATTTACTACTAAATAGGGCACTTATGCCTACTATAAAATGCCCTTTGGGCTAACCAATGCAAGTGCCACTTTTCAAAGAGCTATGCATATGGCCTTCAAGGGAGTAGTAGCAGGGTTTGTGCTGGTATACCTAGATGATGTAATTGTGTACTCCAAGCATTCAACAAATCATTTTGGTCACCTTGAGCATGTATTCAAAAAAAGTAGAGAATATGGTGTGTCTTTGAATCCTAAATGCGTGTTTGCTATCGATCACGACAAATTGTTAGGACACATTGTATCAAAGGATGGTTTGGCCATAGATCCAAAAATGGTGGAGGCTATTTTGTCTCTTCCCCTTCCAAGTCACACAAAGGGTTTGTAAAGTTTCCTTGGAAGGATCAACTTTGTAAAGAGATTTATTCCAAACTTGGCTGTTAAGCCTCTCACAACCATGTTGAAGAAGGATATAGTTTTCAGATGGACTGGGGAAGGTAAAGATGGTTTTGCAAAAATAAAATAAGCAATTTCTCAGGCTCCCATGCTAAAAATCCTAATTATGACAAAGATTTCATCCTCTACACTTTGGGAGGAGAATAAAGTATCTCAACTATCTTAACACAACTAAATGATGATTGGTTAGAGCAACCCATTGCTTTTTTTAGTGAGGGCCTAAAAGATCATGAGCTTAAATATAGCTACATGGAAAAGCAGGTCATCATAGGGGTTAGAGAATTGAAGAAGTTCAAACATATGCTTTCTAACAACCAAATTCAACTCCTAGTGCTACATGCGAGTGTAAAAGATTTACTCCTAAACAAGGATATTGGTGAAAAGAGGGTTGGATGGATCACCAAGGTCATGGAATATGACCTTAATATCAAAATGTAAAGTGGAAAATTTGGAGTCTTAGCAAATTAACCACTTGGAAAGGAAAGTTCACTAAGCCGATTTTCACTTAGGAAAACTTTACATTCGAAAGAGGGGGATGAATCTACTAGATCCAATCCTAAATGATGCAATGAGTAAATACTAAGTAGATTGGTTGAAATTGGAATGTGGTTGACCCTCTTTTTTAAGTTGAATAAGTAAAGTTCTGAAATTGAAGACAATATAGGCAAAAACATTGAGCTACAGATTCAGGATTCAGTCATGCACCTAGATCTAAGAAGTTTGAGATGATTCGAAGCTACTCTGTGAAATTAGGCAAAAGTTGTAGGAACTGCGTGTCCGGACATGGGCACCCTCTTATCGGTCCTCCAAACTTCCCGTGCGTCAAAAAGGGTTTTTTCTGCCTCTGCGAATAAAGCTAAATTCCAGAAGTACAATTGTGCACTTGTTTCCTACACACGTAAAGAAGAAGAAAGGGGTTGGGAATAAGGGTTTTCCTAAGTTAAACCCGGTTTGGAATCAACCTTGAATGAAATAATACAAATGCTTGAAATAAATGATGGAAATGTATACCTTCAAATTTGCAATAGATGATGATGATGCTTTGGTTCTTAGATGTAATCACATATGTTGTATGAAATGGCGCGAACATGACAAAACCCTAACACACGCATGCATGCAAATGAATGATGTAATGTTTCTCCAATGGATAGATGAAGAATATGCATCCTTGAGGAATGCTAGATGATGAATGATTGAATGCTTGATGCTTAAATGTAGTCTTCTTGCCTTCTCCACCTTGTCATGCTAACACCTTATGATCGTGTGTTATGCCAAATGAGAGGGGAAGACCTCCTTATATACTTGCCTATTGTCAAATATCTACTTTTCTAACAAAGGCTGACATAGGGGATTCATTTCCCACTCAAAATTGAGATAGGGACTAGGGGCCAAGATAGGTCCCAATTAGGGAGGACCAGGGCATGGCATCCTAGTCCTACCCCAGTTTGGGATAGGATCAAAGGGGTATGCAAGTTTTATGATGCAAATATGAGGTTTGGTTGCATAGAAGAGACATAAAAAAGTCCCGATCAAGCATGGGGATGAGACCAGTAATTTAGGGCCCAAAATACGGTCAAAATTGCAGGGTGAAATTTTAAGATGCTACACAAAATTACCAAGTTAGTAAGAGGCAAGGGCCTATGCGAGAAATTTGTTTCATATTTTGATAGGGATCCAGAGACTGCCCTTGTGCTACAAGAAGAATAGAAACCAACCAACAATGAATATAGACAAACTAGTTGGTTTGAGGACATGCCTTCTTTCTTGAGGGATGGTAGTTACCCCCTCAATTTTGACAAAACCAAGAGAAGACATTTCAGACTTTAGTCCATTCTTTATGTGTTAGTGGATGATATTTTGTTCAAAAGGGACCTTAATGGAGTCCTACTGAGATGCATCAAAGGAGATCAGATCAGTACATTATTAGAAGAGTTTCATGATGGCCCTCTGGGTGGCCATTTTTCTACAATGACCACTGCAATGAAAATAATCAGGGCAAGCTATTATTGGCAATCCCTATTCAAGGATTCACATAGGTGGGTGAGGAAGTGTAAAGAGTGTGCCCTTTTCTCAGGAAAAAAAAGGTTGGCTTCCCTTCCTCTTCATCCTATTCAAGATGACCGACCTTTTACTTAGTGGGGCCTAGATTTTATGGGCCCAATGAATCCTCTACCAAGTGTAGGCCATAAGTGGATTTTGGCTACCACAAATTATTTCACTAGGTTTATAGAGGCAGTCACCTTGAAGGATGCTATTGAAAGTTTAGTGGTTAAATTTCTGGAAGGAATTGTAACCAGATTTGGTGCCCCTTCCACCATCATATCTGACAATTCTAAGGCTTTTGTCGGATCTCAGATCAGTTTATGGGTAGTTAGGCATGACATATACTTAAAGACATCATCAAAATTCTACCCCCAAGGGAATGACCTAGCTGTATCCTCAAATAATAACCTCATCAGAATCATCAAGAGGACTCTGGATGAAAATTAGAGATCTTGGCATCTAAAGTTAGGGACAACCCTATGGGCTGACATGATTACACCTAAGAGAGAAATTGGTAATTCACCTTTCATGTTGGTATATGGAAGGGAGTCAAGGTTTCCCTTATCTCTTGAGTTTCCCTCTTTTAACTTAACACACCATCTAGAGCTTTTAGAAAATGATGCCATGGAAGTCAAATATGTAGAATTGATAGAGTTGGAAGAAATCGGAGGAAGGACCATGCAAAACCTCAATTTTCATCACGGATAGGTCAAATGGAATTTTGACGAAGGATCCACTCATAGGATCTTTAGGGTTGAGGACCTTGTCCTTAAGTGGGATGCAGAGTGAGCCAAATTAGGTAGGCACTCCAAATTTGATGCTATTTGGAGTGGCCCATATGTAATCACCAGCTGCAAGGAGGTTAACTCTTTCAAGCTATCTAGGCTTAATGGTGAGATCCTTCCTATTGAACTCAATGGCATCAACCTCAAGGCTTGTGCTTGAGGTGAGTTTTGGCCATGTAAATAATAGATAGTTTATAGCTTTCCAAGAAGTGTATGAACACTGGTCATTCTCCCCTAGAATGACAAAATTTTGATCTTTGCAAGTAGCAGGGCAGAGGTTTTATCATCATTTCCTAGTCTTGACTCTGCACCCAATGTATTTCCTTAGGTTAATAATCATTGTGCCAAGTAGGCTTTGCCATCCCCTCCGAGTCGCCAAAAATATTGACAATTTTTGTGTCAACCTTAGCCATACAGATAACCGATATGAGAAATCATCATGTCTAGAACCTTGTGTGTCTTCCACCATGGCTAAAACCCTGTGTGTTTACCACACTTTGTTTTTCACATTGTGTTCATCACCACAATGAAAGAAGGGAAGAGGAAAAGGCCACATGAGATGGCATGGAAGAAATAAAATTAATTCTTTCTTCACCCCGCACAAGCAAAAGATAAAGGCAAAGAGGTCCATGAGATAGCGGAGGGAGGGGAGTTCTATATTCTGTGCTACCCTATGAGGATATGATGAAGAATGAGAAACTATCATGAAATAATGAGGAGAAAGGAGACTTGGTATCCCCCACCATCTCATGAGGCACTAAGGAGCATAAAGAGAAGACCTGCGAGATAGTGGGGAGGGAGGAATCTTTCCTTTCCCTACTACCCCACGAGGAAATTAGAACGAAGAAAAAAGTATTGTGGGCCAACAAGGGTAGGAGAGGAAAGGAACTCCCTGCCATCTCACGAGAAGATTAGAGCTAAGGAAAGAACAATGTGAGCTAGCAGGGAAAGGGAAGGCACATGCTTCCCCGCCATCTCATGAGAGATTTCAAAAGGCCGTGAATGAAGTGTAGGATAATGGGGAAGCAAGGAGGTCCTTTTCCCCATCACCCTGTGAGATAAAATTAAGCAATGTGGCATTGGTTGATGGGGAAGGGAGAAGTCCTTTTCCCTACCATCTCGCGAGGCAAGTATGGATATGAAAATAGCCTTGTAGGAAAACAAAAGTAAAGTAGATCGCGTCCCCCACTTTTACCTGTGATATGGTTGTTTAGTTGATGGGCCCGAACTTCATGGTACAATCTTGGCCATCCATCTGTGTACGATAAGGAGGATCTAGTGGCCAAAATTTAAACTGGAGGTGATCATTGAAATTCAAACAAGTGTCCGAGGGTGGTTGCCAACTTAATGGGTTGAAAATCAGTTTCTGACCCCATCAACTAACCAAATCAAATCTGATCTACTCCAACAACTTTCAGAGGAACAAGGGAGAGTGCCATTACTCTTCTATTCTCTTGCAGAGGTTTCTCTCAACCACCCATACTTATTTATTGCAGACAAAAGACTTGTGGGTATGGAAAAGGGTGTTCAGATGCCATCCCAATGCAGGAGTTTTCCTATTTTTTAAGGATTATTTCTCCTCCCCAGTTATACAAGAGATCTTTAGGCACACAACCATCAGATCAATCTGTTAGGATCTAATCTTTCTTTATTTGTAACCTAACCTTAGTTGGTTAGGGTTCCCAATTAGTGTTCTATGTGAGTTATGGTTGATCTATAAAGGCATTTTTGCAACCCCTTCTAAGGGTTCTTCTCCCTTTTCTTTTATAGAATTTTTTATGATTTCTGTAACTGTAATTTCCCTTCCTTTATGTTAATAAACTACTCATTCTTACCTTATCTCTGTTTTTGAATACACTATGTGTTATCCACCTCTTGTTCTGCAATCTTTCTTTCTTTTTATCTCCCAATTTCAGTTTGTATTTACCAAAGCATTTGAACCTTAAATTTATTGAAATGACGTCTTCTTCTGTTGATACTCCTCTGTTAGTAGAAGTTTCTAAATGAGCAAGGCCGCAATTTAAAAGAAACTCATTTCAGTCTATTAAGGATGATCCCAATGGTGCTTTTTTGTCTGTTCCCTACAAAATTTTGTATGTTGATGATGTGATAACATACATTCACTACACAATTGAGGAGACCGAAAATAAGGACATCTTAACCCTATATACTAACTAGATAATGGATGAAGTTGGAAATCCTAAGCCGGAATATGGACAATTGCAGAGGAAGAGAAAATTAACAAATATGGCCAAGGTTGTAGCAGAACAGATGGGTTTTACCAAAGATGCTATTAAGAAGTCTAAGGAGAAAGCATAGATTGAATCTAAGAAGCCTAAGACTGAATCGGTTCTCTCCTAGTCAAAGCCTAAGGATACTAAGTCTTTGTCTACTCTGGTGAACTCATCTACAAATCAAAGCTCATCCAAAAAAAGAGTGTTGAAGTAGAAGAAGAAGCCAAAGAGAACTTATGTAGCTATATCTCTCATTACCTCTAAGACTAAGTTAGATGAGGAAGCAGAAAAAGTAAAGAAGAAAGGATAATTTGTCATAGTGATTAGGAAACTACAGTTTGGTGGTACTCAACCGAGCAAGAAGGTAGAATCTGAACCCTATCTAATCGGTAGGGATAAAAGGGGAAGAAGGCTAACGACAAAATTTGATAAGGACCTTGAATCCGGTAAGGTGGAAGGTAAATATACCTTTATTCCTCCATTAACTGCAAAAGAACTAATTGATGAAATAGTTAAGGATGGTAATCTTAAGAATATTAGTGTATACTATGATTTTGATGAGAATGAGAAAAGGGAAGCTGAGGAAGTTGTTGTGTTGCATTTGCATAACTTTAGCAAGTCATTAATTGAGTTATAACGTAACATTCCGAAAGGTTTGTATAATATTATTGATGCTAGAAGGCTAACTGAAAGTAGATTAGATAAGGAAATGAAAAAGCGTGAATTGATAAATATCAGTTCTTGCATATCTCAAGAAGAAGTTGATAATATCATGGAGCTGTCCAACCAGAAGGAATTTAGAAGCAAAAATAGAGTAAACAGGCTCATGGTTGGCAGGGTTGAAGAAGTAAGAAAGGAGATTGAAAAAATATGGAAAAGGTTCCTAAAGGATAATTGATTGCCAATCAACCCTAAGTATGATGATTAACCTCAGAAGGAAGACACTTCGCATCCAAAAGACTAAGCAAATGTAACCCTTGAGACAATCGATAGTCAAAATCCTCCGGTTGATCATACACAGACAATGGAAACGAAAGGTGAAGTGGCCCAAGAGACACCTAAAGATGTTACTGCACCAAGTGGTGACACTAATGCATAGGCTGAAGAAAAGGAAAAGGATAAAGAAGGAAAGGTTGTAGAAAGAGAAGAGGTAGAGAAGGATAAAGTACATGATAAGGAAGAAGAGGTCGATAAGGGAGAGCAGAAAACTAACAATGTCCCGATAGTCATGCAATTGACACTCTTAAGGACAAGGGGAAAATAATACTCCCTCAGATCTCCATTATTTTTGATAAACCTATTGACATTGGGCAGATGTCCTTGACATAAAGGCTAATGGAAGCTACATCAGTCTAGGCTCAAGCTAGTTAGGACTTAGTGAAATCAGAGAATGAGGACAAGAAGCTGATTGAGATATCGGTTGGTGTTTTACAGAAGGTGGCACCGAAAGTGCAACTAGATCCAAATTCTGAACCCTCAGGTAAGATCTTATAGTTAATTAACACTATCAATACCAGTTTTGAATCACTGGAGAAGGCAACCACCAAGAAGGTGTTGGATAGATTCAAGGAGGTGAGAATGCAAACCTTCTAGAAAATGATTGAAGATGACAAAGTTAGATTAAATAAAGGACTGTAGACTATCTTTGAGGCAGTGAGTGAATGCAGGAAGATATACAAGTCATGTCTTTCACTGTCCAAATTCACCTTAGATATAGACAAGCAGATCAACGTTTGCCAGGGAAAACTTGATACTATAGCTCAGTCATTTGATTCAAATGTTTCCCTTGCTAGCAGTATAGATGGATAGGTGATGGCTCTTACTGATCAAATCTCAAGCCTTAATTCAGAAAAAAGGAGAGAATATTGAGGCGGGTTGGTGAGCTTCAAAACCTTATTGCTCCCCGGATGGACACCATGTTGAGCAATAAAGTTCATTGCTTGAAGACAATGACTCGACCTGTTCCATCTGAATTGAAAGATGTGGAGATTTATGCCTCTATTTTTAGTGCATTCATTATAGTTTTGGATAACTTGGAGAATGGGTGGGACACCCACTTAGGATTTTTGAAGACCATTTTTGCAAAAATCTTCAAGTATGTATAGAATATCCAATATATACCCCTATATATAAGTTTTTTGAGCAACACCCCATCTTTGGCACTATTGTCAAAGGAGGAGAGTAGAGTGAAAAATGTACAAAGAAGGTTTCAATTTTTTGGGTTGATACAGGTTTTTGAGTTTTTTGTCTAAAGGGGGAGCCTTAGGAAATTTTGATTCGGTGTATAGGTTTCAAAACTTAGTCATTTTTCACAAGTGTTACTATCAATGCCAAAGGGGGAGATTGTTGGAAATTGACACTCATCTAGTGGATTTTAGTACATGGATAATGGATTAGGGTTGTCATTGATGGCAACTCTCCTTGTAAATCCTATCCAGTAATCATTATTTTTGGTAACCAGTGGAGAAAGTGATTTGGTAATCTATCTTCGGTATTTCAGGATAAGCAGAGCATTTTTGGTCCGGAATCATTGCGGTGATTGCGGTGGTTAGATTCATGCATGGGATGATAGGGCCGACATTTAGAAATCATTTGGACGCTATTTGGTTGATCGGCATGTGTTTTGGTGATCTGGTTTGAGCTGACACCCGGTTACATGTTACATTGCATTTTGTGCTTGTCCAACTTAATGAATGCTTATTTTGTGGTTGTGGATATATATAACTGATGTAGAAGATCTTTTTATATGATGATATGAGCTAGTTGTGATTGAGAAATCCTTTTAGCACATTCTCACATGTGTATTCTTGATTCGATAGTTGACTGAGAAGCAAAACAAAGCATAGTTGTAGAGGTGTTACAATCAAACTTCTTGCATTTAACCAAAACTCATCCAAGCATTGTTTGATGCTATTTTGGAGTTTAAACATTTTAGTTATCATTGTAATGATCTGTAAGTCAGTGAGACTTCCATATTGTAATTGAACCTTTGGTTCTAAGCACTGTGCCTGAATGCAAGTGCATTTCCCTGATGTAATATTTATTTAGTGATCATAGTATATGAATATTGTGGGTTTGAATCCCACCATAGTTTTTCCCTTTCTGGATTTCCACATAAAATTTTTGGTGTTATGGTTTTGTGGTTGGTTATCTTCTGTTTGTTCATTTGAATTTCTTGCATTTTCTTCCAGTGGTCTGAGAATAAGTTTGAAAGTGTATTTACCGGTATAACACTGATTCACCCCCCCTCTCAGTGTTCCTTGATTCCAACAAACCTAACCATCCATGGTAACCCTCAAGTCTCCTCAAGCATTAAAGGCTTTTGACCAATTGAACCCTTTAACCCTTGCACATTCCTTTACCCCTTGGATAAAATCTTTATCCATTAACCTAACCTTTACCTAACCACCCATGGTAACCATCATGTCTCTTCAAGAATTTAATTCTTTGTCCCTCTTCTCTCAAGCCTTCCCTTGTTGACACTTGTCAACATGTGATTGGCTTGAAAGAGACCGCATGGATTGAGGATCACCACTTCCTTAGGCAATCTTAACCCTTCCTCAATCAACTCAATCTCAACCCTTCATTTGCCCATTTTTCCTATAAATGAAGCTCATTCCTTTATTTTTGAGGGTCTCACACACACAAAGAAAAGTTATCCGTGCATTGTTATTTTGTAGAGATTTTGAATGATTTGTTTGATGTTTTAGCTCTTCCACTAGTTGGAGTTGCTAGTTTACATTAACACTTCATTTACATCCTCATCCATACTTGACATAATCAATCATCTCCCATCCTCCATTTGGCATCCCATTGTTCTAGTGCTCAAATTGAGGGCATACTCCACATAACAACAAGATCTTGGAGAGGAGGAGGACAAGGAAGAGCTAACTCAAGGGAGCATCATGGAGAAGTTTCGTATTCATTTCATTTTATTTATTTCCTAGCTTCTTGTTTACTAATATTCCTTGATAATGCTTTGAAATGGTTTAGTTTTATATTGATGACTATTCTTATATATATATATATATATATTAAATATTATATATAATTATATAAGAGTATAATATATTATACATTATTTACTAACAAATTAATTATCAGAATATGTAGTTTAAAAAACAAATTATTTATAATAAATAAAATAACCAACAACTAAAAAACACAAAGCTAATGGATATAGGATTAGATATTAGATATTGGTAATTAATAAATATTGGATATCGGATATAATAACTGACATCCATTTGATCTGACTTAACATGCAACTTTTGGATTTGCCAAACTTGCAAAGTGAACACAAAAAATGTGTTTGGAAGATTTCCTTGGTTTTCTAGACTTCACCCATGTGGCTGACGGCCTTTTTTTTACTCAAAATTGATGAAACGAAAAGGGTTTTATAAGGAAATTGTTAACTTTTCACCAATATAAATTTTGCCTTATTTTGAATTTAGTAAATAATAATTATTAATTGCTAACATATATTTGGACTAAAGTCCTGATTGATAGGTTGATTAAAAAACATCTATAACTCTCAAATAGTTTCATATTTTTTGAATCTGAAAGAGTATCACATTCTATGCTTCACATAGTATAGTATTAATATGGTGGTTAGACATTCAATTTTTTATTTTTAAAAATTTCTACTAAAATTTGCATAACTAATTATTTACTCATCAAAAAATTACAAAAAACATGTGTCACATCCAAGCATGTGTCCTCTATCTGTATTTAAAGTGGTATAAAAAAATATTATACTTTTCTTGTACTTAGGTTGGTCAAACATACACCTCCTTTTTATCTTTTTCTTGAAAATTTAGTAATATTGCATTGAAATTTTAAATTTTCACCAAATTGATATATATATAGAAAACAACTAGTAGCTTAGAAATTACATGCAATTTTCTACAAATTCTGTTCTTACATATTTTTGAAATTATGTTGATAATCTATTCAAAATTTCATGTCAAGTTGCCTAACTCTGTTTTTCTAAATTTTCATCACCAATCAAGGGCCTAGTTTGGCCCCTCATGATCCTACACATACCTAGTTGTTAAAAGTAACCAATCATTTGTTTCCACATCAGCTACACAAGTATAAGTCTCCTTTTTTAAAGACAATTGGTCTCACATTTTTTTTGGTTTTTTTGGAAACCTTGGCAAAAAGCATGTTGATGTGGCATCATATTTGATGATGTGGCCCTGAAACCTTAGTTATAAACAAGGGACTTACCAAGTAAGCCGTTGTAAAAAAATGGTAGTGATTTTAAATTTCCACGTAAAATTTTGAGAAGTACAAAGTTAGGGTGCTCAACTATTGGGTCCTCTCCCCTATTTTTGATGAACATCACGAGAACTCAACATGTCCATTTCTATATAAATTGGGTGGTGCCTCCATGAACTATTGATGTAAAGTGTACAAAAATGTTGCTCATTATAACAACATTGAGTGGTATAAGAATTGTGAGAGTTGTGTAAAAAATGAGTCTTGATTACTACAATTTGGGAACAACTATATTCATAATAAAAGTACCATGGTTTTAAGGATGTTTCGGTGGAGATGCTAAAGGAAGACATGCAAGAGGTAAAAAAGAAATATATTTATAGAAGTATAGAAAACAAGTAGATATTATGTTGAAGTGTGACAAAATTTCAAAATGTTAGAATTATGATAGTCATCATAAGATAGAGGAGCTCCCAAACTATTTTCAATATTAGGAAGTACAAAAGAAGGCCCCACATATGATATAGAAGGGAAAATCACTATTATGTAGAAACTTGCTTCTTCTTCAAACAAAATGGTGGTGTTAACTAGAAGTTATTCTTAATATCATCTCACCAATGCACCTATCCTTCTTGTATTAGATATAGTTATTACTTTTTTTGTACTAGTTATCACGTGGATGAGATTACCTTGAATTTTTTTTTTAATAGAAACTATATCTATTTGCACATTCTTAAATCAATTTAAGGCAAGGATGTATATAGAGAAGCATATATTGCGTGAGGGTTGTGGTCCACATTTTGATACCAAAATTTTGGCGCTCACCCAATTATAGTTTTTCAAGCATAGGTCTACCCACTTAGATTTTAGGTTTTCTTTAATAGAACATGATCAAACACATTATCTACATAGTTTAAAACCTACAATAAATATACACATCTCCCTTTTCCCACTATTTTCATATTTATTCTTTCCATAGGTGTTTCATCAAGAAAAAATTAGCAACATACAATTTACTTTCCTTTATTTAAGTAGTACTCTCCAACATATTAAACTAGAGATTTTCTTTTCTTTTTTAGTTTTTCTAGATACTTCTTGAATTAGAAATATGATAACCATTGGGTTCTCCTTTTATTCCAGTTAAAAATTCTTGAGAGTTTGTTAATTATGTTGGTTAACAAATTTGCCAATTAATTCTGTTTTCTCATGCCCAAACAAGTGACAATTGAAACCATCAGATAAGTCAGATGTAATGATATTTTATACTTGCTCTCTCCTTATTTTACAAGGTATAGCCACCTTATAACAAAACATAATAAATTATTTAAACCATGCATGCTTTTAACCAGAAAGTAGGGGAAAGATAGAGCTTTTAACCAAAAACCTTAAAAGGAAAAATGACATAACTAAAATTAGGACGAGATAAAATACAAAGATTCTATATTGGACAATCAAATCGTAATAACCTCTAACTTAATGATTGTCATAATTTAAAGATGAACTATTCATAAGAGATACTCAAATATAAAATTGTAAATTACTTCGGAAAAAATAAGAAATTATCTAAATAGAAACACATTCTGTGATGCTAAAGATGTGGTTAAATGAAACAAGCATACACATAGATGAGACAATAAAACATAAGTAGGAAGAAAATAAAAGATCTAAATTAAAGATGCAAACCCATAGCCTCCTTTCAAATGTCCCATCTTCCTCTATTCTTAAGGACCTTCAAGGTTATAGAATTGTTGGCTCTCAGTAGAGCAATGAACTCCAAAGTGGCAACTCAAGAGTTGAGTAGCTACTTCATGATTGATTGTGTAAATTGTATGAAATGCATAATGACTGATGAATGATTTAGCTAGAATGATCTATTCAAGCTACATGATTGACAAAATGAAACTAGATTAATGTGAAAATGAACTATGATTAATATAATTAACAATTAATGCTAGATGATATGATGTAAAATTCCTATAATAACAATGCAAAAACTAGGAATGCAAGGGATCCTTATTGCTCCAAAATGAGGGGTATTTACAGGAATTCCAAGGTCAAAGCTGAGGTGGCAGGAATCGACAGTCTAGATTTGATATGAAGATATCAAGGGTCAAGATTGAGGAAGTTGGAGAAGAGGTTGGAGGAAGGGACACTTGTCATCTTTGTGGTGACAAGTGTCAAGGAGCCTTTCTCATAAGAGGGCAAGTGTCCAAGGGAGGAGACATGTGACAAAAATGCCACGTGTCTCAAGGGGAGAATATCCAACCCATAAGAGGTTAGGGTAAAAGAGGTTAGGATGTGCAAGAGGATAGGGTTAGTTAGACCCTAGGATTAGATAGAATGGGTTAGGTTAGGTGGTTAAAAGTTAGGAACCATGTGCTCATTTAAATTTAGAAATTCAAATATTTGAAAAAGATAATTAATCTCAACAAATAATGATTTGATTTGTTTTCACTAATTATGAGATTAGAAGAATGAATTTTAATGGGGAAGGATTAATTAATTTAGATTAATTAATCGAAGGGGATATGAAATGAACTATATAAATAAATCATGTAGATTTATTGACTAGTAGATGAATAAGGGAATTAATCAAATTTGCTTGTGAATTTGATTAATTGGGAAGAGGGATTAATTAATTATCTCGTATTTAATTAATTATCTTTAGACCATTTTAAGGTGTATACATTTTTCCCCTCTTTGAAGAGATGTGTGACAATGCATTGGTTCAAAGAAAACTTGATTGATGATGTTGCTGATATTGATCTTGATAGGACGTGGAATCGATCTTGATTGCGATGCAGATTCGGTTTTGATACGATACTGATTCGATTTGAGATGATAAATCTTGATACGATGTGAATTTGATATGGTTGATAGATTTTTGAGATGATAAATATCGATATGATGCCCTAGACGTTGATTTACAGATTACGATGCGAGGATGCCCCCTCGGGAGATGAATTGGATAATTTTTTTAATGTTTTTGAATATTTTGCGATTTCTTTAATAATTTTTTTGGATATTTTTAAAATTTATACAATTTTTAGATTTTTAATGATTTTCCAATTTTTAGATATTTTCAGAGTCGATCTGATTCATTTCCTGATAAGAAATTTGAAAACACTGCCCTGCCCGGATGATTAACTGATTAAATGATTGAAAATAAGTGGAATAAAAATCCCACCAAAATGCCCCACTTTGAGTTTAAAAAGGTGAATTCCTTTTACCACTCTTCATTTGTGCACTTGAGTTGTTTGAAAAATTGCTGTAAAGGAAGGAATGACGATCCCATACCACCAACATAGGTTCGAGTGAGTTAGGTGACACGAGCATCTTCCGGCCTAAGGTCCATCGATATGTACTTCAAGAAAAAATGCAACTTTGTCAAATTTTAGTTGATTTTTTGAAAAATTTAGCTAGTTTTAAAAAAATCATTTTTTATCATCTTCGCCATGTGGGTTTTAATTTTTGCTTTAGGGGGGGGGCTGCTGGTGCCATGGTGACACCACCACAAGCACCGTGGCGGATGTGGCCAGTGTCACCACGGGCGTCACGGTCAGTACGACTGGCGCTGCCAACGTCACTGCGGGTGCCGCTAGCACCGCGACTGACGTCGTCGGAGCCACTGTGGGCTCTGTGGAGGGCGCGACTGACCCTATCTGTACAACCGCGGGCGCCACTAGCGCCACCGAAGGCACCGCGGGTGCTTGCCATGATTTTTTTTCTTTTCTTTTTTTGAAATTTTTTTGATTTTTTTGACGTGATTTTTTTTATTTTTGCCATTTATAACATGATTTTTTTATTTTTGCCATTTATGACTTGATTTTTTGATTTTTTTTGCCAGTTTGATTTAATTTTTGATTTTTTGATTAATTTTTGGATGATTGATTTTGATGATTGCGATAAAATTTTTGCTACTCCTCTGACCCCCAAATGTCACGATTTTTGACAAAGGTGCTGAAATGCTGTCAATTTGATTTCGATAGAGTAAGATAAATTTGACTACGTATCTAATTGATAAAATTATATACTTCTGATTGATGAAATTTGATGACCAGTTCTGATTATCTCGATTTACATGTGAGATGAGATAAGATTGATAATGAACTCATGATATATGAGCATCATTGATAAGGGCTCAACGAGATTTGATATAAATCTCAAGTGAGCAAGATGGACTGATAGATAAATTGATTTGATAGATAGATAAATCAAGATATTGATATGATGATCTGATTTGATTTGTAGGAGTACTTTAGTGTCCTCCAGTCTCGGGAGTGCTTCCTGAAGACATGGTTGCTGATACCCTGCCTTAGCCAGACGGAGCGAGACCACATTGATAGGTGTGGTTTATCTTCCTTTCTTGACATGCCCCGACCTTTGATTAACTGAGGATTATTGACAGCCTTAGCAGAGCGTTGGCATAGTGAGCACAATACTTTTCACTTATCAATTGGCGAGATGATAGTGACACCTGAGGATGTATACCGGATACTGTGCATCCCTGTGATGGGCAAGCTAGTGTATTATGATCTTAGTGAGAAGGGTGGGACATATGTACTTTGCAAAGTTTTTGATGATGATGAGATTGGTGGATATGACATTGTGTGGTAGGAGATGCTAGAGCTAGGTTATGCCACTTACCCATTGTTCTTGTCAGATTCAGTTGGGGTTTCCTTTGTCCTAATCATAGGTCAAAGGGATTATCCATTGGATGGGGTCGCCTTCTTGAGTAGTTGGTGACACAAGGGACCCGATTTGCATGGTGGTCATGCATGCTGGCTCACTTGTATTATGACTTGCACCAAGTAGTGTACCAGGGATCAACTGAATTATCGACAGGGGTGACAGTTCTCCAGATATGGGCCTGGGAGCACCTACCTATCACATGACCATTGGCCAACAAAGATAGATTTGTAGGTAGGCCCTATGCTGATGGGTATCCAAGCACCATTGTCCAGCAAAAGCAGGGAAAATTGAAGTATTGGCGATGAACACTAGATGATTTGGATACTTTGATATGGAGACTGTACATAGATTGCAAGATCTGGCCCGAGGATTCAGTGGAAATGCCGTATGTATTCTCAACTTGATACCTGATCGGATCGACACCCTATGTTATCAAATAAATCCTTTTCCTGAGGGTGTTGAGACAATATGGTGGGATACAGGGGATACTATATTGTACAACTCATTATGTTCGCAGGAGACTGGATGTGGCTACTTGGGGCCCCTCTATTTCATATGACCAAGCGTGTGCAGAGTATCTATCATTGGGGCCACTAGATTGGAATTACCTACCAAGAATGATAGATAGTGGGATGACAGTTGATTACACTTTATACTTTACTACACACAGGTTTCCTAGGTTGACATGTCATGATGAGCTAGAGCTAGTTCTAGATGAGGACGACGAGAGGCCATGACAGAGAGCTCCTAGGCAGCCGAGGGATGGTGGGGGGAGAGGAGGTGGGGTTGGAGATGATGGTGGAGATGAAGGGGATGCTAGAGATTGATATGGAGGAGACATAGGAGATTATGCTGGTGGAGATGATGATGGGGGAGATGATGATGGGGGAGATGGCTGAGTAGTGGCAGTGGCAGTGGTAGGCACACCAGGAGCCAACAGTTCTAGATCGGCTAGAGATGTATATATGGATTGGATGACCTGGGTGGTTAGATGAAGGAGATAAGGTCCAGTGGATCATGGACATTAGGTCCCATAGCAGTAGGTTCCCTAGGTTCAACAGGTACCTATAGGAGTATCATAGGTTGAGAAGCCATAGGTAGAGGCACCTCGATGGATCCTCATTAGGATGTCTTCTCATCAACACCAGGCTCAAATTACTGACTTGTAGGGTTAGGTTCAATAACTAGAGAGTTGATTAGCGAAGAGGGACTCTCAAATAGCCCAACTAGAGGTCCATATGACACAATTACAGGTACAGGCATAGGCACAGATGTCCCAAGTATAGACATAAGCACATGCCCAGATTGTCCAGGTAGAGGTTCAGATGGCCTCTCTCATGGCCAAGAGAGATGCAGCTAGGGATAGGTGTCGATAGACTGAGGCATAGGTACAGATGTTAGGAGACTCTAGTTCAGGGAAGGCTTCCCTGAAGATGATGCGTCAAGTGGTCCAGGAGGCTGAGTATTTCATGAACTTATACTATACTGTTGTTCTTGCTGATCGGAGGGCTCCGGGCTTTTCACAGCTGAGCAGGAGATCGGGACAAAGCTAGTCTGAGAGTCAAGGAGTGACAAGGCCACTTCAGAGAGATCCCCCAGGTGGGGACCTAGGTACATGGGTATCGGCTAGTGTTACCAGACCTATCGCATCATAATAGAGTTCTGCTCCGTGCCCTAGTGGTCACACTAATATGGGACATTGATCCATTCATATACACACCTTTTGTGATGAGATATTGGTGATTCCCGCGATGTATATTTATGATGTATCTCATATATTTTTGTGATATCATTGTACCTTAGACATTGATCTTTTTGATGATATGATATACAGTCGATCCTATTCGCTCTACATGATCTATGAGATTATGGATGCATTCTATTTGTTATATGATTATTTTGTGTAGTTACTTTCATGATGCATGCGTTATTTTCTATATGTCTATGGATTCTAGATGATGGATGCATGTTTCTTACATGATGATGCAGTATTTACATGATGTTATGCAAATGTGAATATGGATGGTGATACTTATAAGTCATATGTGATGTATGTGCAATGCAATGCTTTCTATTTTTATGATGTTTTTATAATTTTTTCATGCATGTTAATATGAGATGGATGCAATGTAATGCAATGATGCTACTTTATTTGATTGATATGAGATGGAGGTAATGCAATGATCTAACTAAATGAATGAATGATTAGATGCTGTATATGAATGGTCTTAGTATGCAATGGTTACATGAGATGAAATAACTTACCATGTAGGATGAATGAAATGAATATTTTTGTTAATGTCCAATGTACTCAATCACGTAATAAGAGAGAGAACAACATGTTGAAGCCTTTGGCCTTGGAAAAGATGAGCTTTTGTGATCCCATGCAAAATGAAATGCAAATCTACTTAAAAAATGCAAATGCAAAATGAAATGTAATGCTGCGATCGGGTCAGTCATTTGGTCATTGCTTTGTTTCATCATTGAGCCTTTAAAATGTGGGAAGTGAGTGCAAACATCGATGGTATAATTGAACCATGATGACCAGAGCACTACTTTCCTGGGTTTTGATATTGCAAGTTAGCACAAGCATCGAGGTATAATTGAACCAAGATGACCTGAGTGTTGCTTGCGTAAAATAGATAGTATTAACCATTTCTATATGAAAATCCAAAATGTCTTTGATGATACACCAATGATCATGTCCCGAGACAAGTTTTCACATATTAACAATTAATTTACAGACAATAGACAAGAAAATATCATGTTCCTTCCTTGTTCCTCTATTCAAAGACATCTTGGAGTCACTCAGAAATCATGATAGCGAAAAATCAAGATAAAATAGTTGAAACTTTATTCTCAAAGTGTTAAAATCATTAGTCAAAAGATATCATCCATTGATATGTGTTTGTCCTGTTTAGACTAATAGGGGATAGTTGATGGTTGATAATTTGAGCTTGTGTTCAACGTTGGATGTGTCTCAGTTTTTTCTTGACAAGAGTTGCCTAACTGTTGTTCTACCTATTTGATTAAGATCAAAATGATGAAATTTTTTGCCCCTAGCTAGGTTCAGGATTTTGCCCCCAGTCTAGAAACAAACTTTATTATGATATATATGATGATCCAAACCATGGTGAGAAATCACCCACGGTGTCTGCGTATGTACACAGGATTTATTATGGATATGAACAACGCTGATGAAAATGAATGCAAGCGAAAGGATGCATGAACTAATAGATGAAAGAGCTAGCTAACAGATAGTGCTCATTGCCAGGTTTTCACCATCTGTTTTTATTGCACTTTTTCTCATATTTGATTTGATTTTTTATTTTTCACTGTTTTTCTATTTTTTGGTTTTTCACTTTTTTATTTATTTTTCTGCTATTTCACTATTTTTGGATTTTTCTTCTTTTTCATTGTTTTTAGATTTTTCTGCTTTCCCACTATTTTTTTTGGATTTTCTGCTTTTTCAGACATAAATTTTTTTCAGATGCATGCTATTGATGGGTTCCTCGAGTTGATCCCTATTTTGCATTGATAGTTGATATGCTCTTGACCCAAAAACTGCTGTGACCACAGAAAGACCTAACCAGTTTGGTTCAAACTTCCCTTTCTTTTCTCGATCTGATTGGTTTCATGGATTTTCCTTGAGAACTAGTTCTCCAACTTGAAAGGCTTGTGGTTTGACCTTGTGATTATAACTTCGACACATTCTTTGCTGATATACCTTTAAATGATCAAAGATATTTTGTTTTCGTTCATGGATCAATTCTAACTCTTGCAATCTAGATACTTGTTGTTCTTCATCTGGGATAAGGCCTTTTAATGATACTCGTAGAGAAGGCATCTCTACTTCTATTGGCAGTATTTCTTGTGATCCATAGACAAGAGAGAAAGATATGGCACCTATTGGTGTGCGAAGAATGGTATGGTAGGCCCGTGGAGCAGGGTTCAATTGAATATGCCAATCTTTGCCAACATCATTCACTATCTTTTTGAGGATTTTCATAAGAGTTTTGTTTGATGCTTTTGCTTTCCCATTCCCTTGTGGATAGTATGGTGTGGAAAATTTATGTTGGATCTTGAATTTCTCACATAGCTCTTGTACATCCTGGTTCTTGAATGGTCACCCATTATCAGTGATAATGGTCATGGGTAGGACATAGCGACATATGATGTAGTTCAAGATAAATGCAACAATTTGTTTTCCTGTGATATTTGTGAGAGGTATCACCTCAATCCATTTTGTAAAATATTCTGTAGCTACAAGGATGAATTTGTGACCATTGGATGAAGGAGGATTTATCTTTCCTACTAGATCAAGACCCCATTAGCAGAAAGGCCAAGATGTTGCCAAAGCATGAAGTTCTTATGCTGGTGCATGAATTAAATTTCCATGGATCTGATATTGTTTGCATGTTTTAACTATTTGAAAAGAATCTCGTTCCATAGTTGGCCAATAATAGCCCAAGCATATGAGTTTTTTTGAAAGGGTAAGACCACTTGAATGTGTGCCACAAATACCGTTATGGACTTCATTTATGGCCTTCTCAGATTCTTCTTGCTCGAGACATCTTAAGAGAGTACTGTCCAGACCTTGTTTGTAAAGGGTATCCGCGACAAGAGTATAATGTGAGGATTGGTGGATGAAATTTCTGTTTTGGTTTTTTGACAAGTTAGGAGGGAGGGTGTTCTCTTTTAGGTATGTATAAATTTGGCCATAGAGGGAGGAATCATGCCCAACAAGGTGACAAATAGTTTGGGAATTAGGACAATTATGAGCAGGGTAAAACAACTCTTTCACCAGGAATTCGTAGCACTCTTGATTTTCCCGTGTCTGAAGTAGAGAAGAAAGTCTTGCCATGGCATCTATTGCTTTGTTGTCATTCCCTAGAATCTGCTCAAAATTTATTTTGACAAAGTATTTCTTGACATCATCAACCATATTCTTATAAGGAATTAGCTTTTCATCCTTTGTTTGATAATCATCATTGATTTGATTGATGACGAGCTGAGAGTCTCCAAAGACCTATAGCTGTGTAATGTTCCACTCTATGTCCATCTTTATTCCTATGACCAAAGCTTCATATTCTGCTGTATTAGTATTGCATGGAAAGCTTAATTTGTACGCCTTTGGAATTGTATGACCTTGTGACGTGATGAATATAATGCCTGCTCCTAATCCATGCTATGTATATGAACCATCAAAGTACAATTGCCATGTCTTTGTGGTGCTCGTTAGGATATCAACATCTAGAAATTCAATGTGTAAAGGATGATCATCTTGAAGTGGCGCCTCTGCTAGCTGGTCTGCAATAACTTATCCTTTGATAGCTTTTCTGTCCACATATTCAATATTAAATTCTCTCAGTATCATGATACATTTTGCTAATCTTCCTGTTAATGTCGCCTTGCTGAGCAAATACTTCAATGGATCAATTTTAGCAATCAACTTGATGGAGTGAGATAGTAGATAGTGTCTCAATTTTTGAGAAGCAAACACTACCGCCAAGCATGCTTTTTTTGTTGGTGAATAGTTGAGCTTGTATCCTACTAATGTTCTGCTGATGTAGTAAATAACTTGTTCTTTTCCTTCATTATCCTATTGCGTGAGAAGAACTCCTAATGATACTTCGGTGGCTGATACATATAGTAACAATGACTTTCCTTGAATTGGTGACATTAGGACTGGTGGTTGCATGAAATATTATTTTATTTTATTGAATGCTTCTTCACATTGATTATCCCATTTGAAATGGACATTCTTGTGCAACAAATGAGTAAATGGTTGACATTTATCTGGTAGCTGAGAAACAAATCTTCTGATTGATTGCAGTTTTCCTTGAAATGATCCGAGTTGACTGATATTCCTGGGAGATGCCATTTCCATGATTTCTTTGACCTTGGCTGGATCTACTTTGATACCCCTAGCTGAAACAATTTATCCCAATAGCTTACCTGAAGTAACACCAAAGGCACATTTCTTAGGATTCAGCCTTAGTTTGTATTGTTCTAACTAGTCAAAGATCTATTCCCGTATTTCTAGATGTTCTTCCCTATTGTATGATTTTGCCAATATGTCATCCACATAGTCTTCCATGAATGTATGCATCATGTCATGGAATATCATTTTCATGGCTCTCTGATATGTAGCATTTGCATTCTTTAGTCCAAATGGAATGATGTTCCAACAAAAAGTACCCCATGGACATGTGAAATTTGTCTTTTCTTGATCTTCTAGAGCTATTTTAATCTAATTATATCCTGAGAAACCATCCATTAGAGAAAACATGGAATGTCCAACAGTTAAATCCACAATCATGTCAATATTAGGCAAAGTAAAGTCATCCTTTGGACATGAATTATTGAGATCTCTAAATGCTGTGCATACTCTAATACTTTTATCCGGTTTAGAAATAGGAACTATGTTTGATACCCATTGAGGATATTCTACAGGTCTGATGAATCCTACATCCAGTAATATCTTTAGTTCTTCTTTGACAAGAAGAGCGATATGAGGATGCATCTTCCTTAATTTTTGTTTAACTGGTTTGTCTCTTGGATTGACATTTAAGTGATGCATAATAAGATTTGGATCCAACCTTGACATGTATGCATATGACCAGGTGAAATTGATTTGCCGCCGTTTGAAGAATTCTATATATTGTTGCATTTCTTGTTTTTGATAGAGAAGTTGTTGGATGTAGAATCTTTGGTTGCTCTATTGTCCCAATGTTAACTACCTCTGTTGGTTCAATCAGTATGGATGACCTTTCTTGATAGTATTCAGGTAAGGTGTCAAATCTCCCATCTTCCAGTGCCTTGGGGAGGTTTTCACCGTTAGATGCGTCCTTTCTTTTTACTTTTTCTTGGTCTAATGTTACCAATAAATGGTTTTCAACATTAGACCTGATATTGTTTTCTTTATTTTTACTTTTGCGACTGGGAGATTTGGCACCCACTTGACTGGAAGATGTGTTGTTGAAATCCCTGGTGAAAGTTGTTCCAGGTTCGATTGCATTAAGATTTAAGGATATGGCATGGTCATTAGGAAAGGTATCAATGATAGTATGCCTTTCATTTTCCCAATCAATAAGTTCAGGATGAATTAGAGGTAAGGGGTACTCAAGTTGAGATGCGTTGAAGGTATTAAGGGTCATGATAGAGATGTCAAAGTTTTTGATATGTATTTGAATGTCTAGAACAATACTCTCGTCAGAATGACCTCTCACAAGCAGGTCTTGATCGTCCTCAATTAAGTCCAAGTCGATTGAATGTTATTCTAATTCAAGTGGGCTAGTTCCTAATGTTTGCGCCGCATATGCATGAACTACATCAACACCTACATCTTCTTCAAAGCAAGTTTCTTCAGATGATTGTTCAAAATGATAGGAATCCCATTCCCATTCATTAGAATCTATCTCACTTATAGCTTGCAATCTGTAGATTTGTTCATATATCGTTTGATTAGTTTCTTCTATTTTTCTTGCTATATATTTTCTTCTCTCATATTCAACTTCCTCTGGGCTGATATTGAGTTCTGTCAACCATTCTATCAACTCTCCTTGATTTTTACTAGCTTCTTGTCTATTTTGATTAAGAGTTAACTCTGCTTGGGAAGTGTCATTAGTTTGTTTTTCTTGTTGATTAGAAGATTTCTTCTTTTTCCATTTCATGTTTGTTTGTTCTTGTTGTTTGGCAGATGTTTATTTCCTTTCAATTGCAATTTGCTCTTGTCTGTTATCATGTTCATCTTGTTGTTGTCTACAAGAGGTGTCCTCTTGTAGAGTAACTTGTCCATACCCTAAGCTTGATTTGTCTGTAGCCTGCTGAGTATGAGGTTGTATAGGTTCTGAGATACCTCTTTCCTTTTTCCTATAGGACCCATTCCAGTGTATCCCATTTTCTGAAGGATTTTAAATCCTTTCCATATTTTTTAGTAGGTATTATGACATTATTGATCTTTTGTTGAACTTATTCATCCTTGTATAGGCATTTTAGCATATCTTTGTCCTCTGTTTCCTCTAATAAGGTCCTAACACTAACAAATGCTCCATCAAATATTGGAAGATGTTTCACAATTGGTTGTTGTTTAGAGTTTGATGGTTTTCCATGGAATTTAGGAGAAAGTGGTAACAGTGACAGTGAATATTCTCTGTTCCCTCAATCTCTTAGCTGCATTTGTTTTTCCATGCTTGAAGAAATTGAGGCAAATGATTTTTCTTTGGATTGTGTGTTTGAAGATGGTGCCTCCCTATTATGAGGAACAATGATCTCTTGAGCTAGTTTTAGATCACTACAGTACTGGAATGGATTTGAATCTACCGCGATTGTGATTTCCTGCCCATTGTATGGAAATTTTAGGCATTGATGATATGTTGATGGAATAGCTTGTATGTCATGTATCCATGGTCTTCCCAAGAGTATGTTGTATGATAAATCCAAGTCTAGAACTTGGCATGCTATGTCTTTCTACAAGGGTCCCACTCTAATGGGTAATACCACAATTCCTTTGGAGGAACACTCTTCTTTATCATATGCTTTGATTATGATCTTTTTTTGGGGATCAACTGCATCTTCAGAATAACCTAGAGCACGTACAAAACTTAATGAGAAAATATTTAGGCCAAATTCCCTATCTATTAGGACACATTTAATGCACGTCTTATGAATGAGGACTTCAATATGCAAGGTAGCGTTATGGGGATGTTGTAAGGACATGTCTTATTTGGTGAATGATAAATAGTGAGGGGTTGTGAGGTGTCCCACCATGGTTTGGAATTGATCTATATCAAGATCTTTGGACACTGTCGTATCTACTAATGCTCTTTCTAGAATTTCTTTGTGTGCAGGTGAAAGCCTTAAACTTTCTAAGATGGATATTTTCACGGGAGTTTTCTGTAGTTGATCCCCTAGACTGTATTGTTTTGAAGTGGATAACGTGTTAGCTGTAGGACCCGTAAAAACAACTTTGGCTTTGCTTCGTGTGATAGCATGAGAAAGTTCTTGTTGTTGTTTCTCTTTAACCACAATCACATTTACCACATTGTCATATGCATGAGCATAGTTCACCTTTGCTATACCTTTACCGTTATGCACTGCTAATGATTCACCCTTCTCATAGTTAGGAGGTAGAGTTTTGAAAGCTATGTGAGATTCATTTTTCATATGTCCATCCATAGTTATCACTCCATTATCAATCAAATCTTGGATGACATGTTTTAACTATTGACAAGCATCTGTTTGGTGTCCTTTGTTTTGATGGAAATCAAAATAATGGTTGTCATTCCTCCAAGCAGGTTTTACCTTGGGTTAAAAGTTTCTTGCTTCTGGCAAGGTAATCAACTTGTTTGCGAGAAGCATCTTTAATGCTAACCCAAGTGGTTCACCAATGTTTGTAAATTTCCTTCGAAAGAAATTGTTGAAAGTTGATTTTTTGTGATTGTTGTTCTGTTGCACTGCAACTGAGTGATTGGATAAATTAAAAACCGGTTGCTTTGGTTTTATATTTTTGTTATCAACTATCCCATCATTGATGACATTTCGATTTCTGTTCCAAAAATTGGGCTTATCATTGTTGTTGTTGCTCTTATTGTTGTTAGGAGGATTAACTCCTTCTTTGCATAGCTTCAACTCACCCTTCTTTTGTTGGAAACCAATAACACTGAGAGGGAGGGTGAATTAGTGTTATATCGGAATAGTAGATTTTGGCCTTAACAAAATATTCATGCACCAACCAATATACCGGTATAAACATAATTAAAAGAAATAAAGCAACCAATAAGCCAAAAACATAAATGGGAACCATAAAACACAAATTTATACGTGGAAAACCTAAATGAGGAAAAACCACGGTGGGATTTGTGACCCACAATATCAATCCACTGGCCATATGAAGAGATATTACAATATATGATGGGCCTGCACTTGCAAGAAGGGTTACAGCCTAGAGCACACTGCTCAATCACAATAGGAGCCTCACCAACTATATAAAATTCTAGACAACAATCGAGAGAAGTGAGAATTGCTAAGATAGCATCTTCTATGCCAGAATACAGTTCCAGTTTAAGCTTTGTCTGTTCCGGTTGAAACCCTAAACCCCCTTTACCGGAATAACCCTTACAATAAATTCCTCACATACATAGTCTCTTTGATATATTTCGCATCATATCATATTTACATGTCCATTACATTACATCCCTATCATATCAAAATGATCTAATCAATCCGCCCTATATACCCTAAAAAAATTTATGCGTTATGTTGGCTTACAAAGGTATATACAATATAAGATTACATGTCGGCCATATAACATAAATGAATAAACATTAAAATAAGTTGTCGATGCCAGATCCAAGATAAGTCGACCTCCAATACCAATAACCTTTGCTAAACCATGTCGGCCTGCATTGCCGATGACCAAAGAAATCTTCCCGACCTGCCAATGTAGAATCTGTGAAGTGTCTGCCGGTATACCATATGAAGCCAGAACCCAAAATCATGTTGCCATTAATGACAACATAGTGAAACCAACCAATAGAGTGTCAATTTCCAACATCTTTATCATGACTTCCCAATTCCATTATCAATCATCTTTTCAAAACTTTGATGACATTGCATTTTTAGATTATAACTCATTTGATCATTTAGGTTGTCGATGAATATGTCCATTTTCTTGTATTTTGGCACTGTACAAGGATATCGTGAAGCTAACCATCTCCATCTTTGTAGAAACATCATGAAAGATTCTCCACTCTTTTGTTTAGTATTGCATAGGTCTAGCATTGTGACCTCATGTTGTATGTTGTAAGAGTATTGTGAAACAAACTTATCCACTGATTTTGTGAATGATCTAATTCTAGGTGGAGGTTTTGAGAACCATTCCATAGCTAGTCCACTTAAGATCTTTGGAAATAATCTCATCAGGTATGTATCCTCATGTGCAAACTCCATACTCATCATGCAAAATTCTCATATATGATCTTGGGGATCAGTGCTTCCATTATATTTATCATATCTAGGAATTTCACAACCTGTAGGAAATGGTATCATGTTTAGATTTCTGTTGAATGGGTAAGGACAAATTTCCTGAAGTGAATACTTCTTAGTGGTTCCTCTTTTTATATCATGGATTTGCATTTGGATAGTTTGTATTTGTTGTGTGAGAGCTAAGAGAGGATTATCAACATGATTTCTCCTCATATCATCACGAGTTCTTGTGTGATCACGATCTCTTCGTGTATCATCATGAATCCTTCTTGTATCATAATTAGTTATTCATGTGTCCTCATGAGTTTGTGTATTATCAGGAATTCTTGTGTCATCTTTTTTGTGATTGAAAATTTCTTTATTTTTTCTCATTGTCACCGCAAGTGTCACTTGATCCCCCTTTTTCTTAAATTGTTCATGTCAAAATCTTGGGGAAGTTTAGCACCAAATTTTGCTAACATTAAGAAGTATTTTTATTTTTCGCCCTCCAATATTTTCTCCATGAATTTTTCAAATTTAGGATCTTGCTTGATTTCTCTGATGTGTTGATTAGTTATCTCTTCTTCTTGTATTTCATTTCCGTGTGTCATTTCCTTGTGATATTCAACCATTTTAAGTGTTTCTATTTCTATTTCTTCGATCTTTCATTTCTAAGCCTTGGTTAAAATGGGCATACACGTGTTTTGCATGTTTTGCAAGGTTTAAATCTTCTATAATGTGTCATAATAAGCGATTAATTGTTGAAGTAAATATGCTAGATTGATAAGACACGAAATGGTCATTCAAGTATTTGCCAGTTTGCAATTTTTTTGATCTTAGTTTGGAGTACAAATTTTGTGATTTTTGATATGACCAAGTTCAATAGGAACGATATATCTTATGATAGAGAATGAGGTTAATCTAATCAAGCATTCTAGTTTTATGATAAAGGATGATAGATCCTGATGAGAAACTATGTTTGAATGATCAATTTATCAAAGAAAATTTGATGTTGCACTTTAAGATGTTAGATATTGAACTTGTTGGAGATGAATACTTGAGAACCTTTAGTGTGTCTAGTCTTGAATCTGTTTTGACAGAAGATAACTTGACCAAGTGACTTGAGAAGATGACCTAGTCTCTATGTTTGATTGTCTAAGAAATGGGTTGTTTTTATTTTCTGATTTTGATGCAGTTTACAAGAAATGCTAACAAAATGACTAGAAACGCTGACAAACTAACTAGGAACACTGTTAGACTCGCCAGTAATGCTGACAAAATGACCAGAAATGCTCAGGAACTGACCAGGAACACTGCTATACTAACCAAAAATGCTGAGGGACAGACCAAAAACACTATTATGCAATGCAGTGACTCTAAAGTTCAAAACAATGATGTTTAGACTCAGCAAATTGGGTGTTTGAACTTAGGAGATTGTTATTTTGACCCAACTTTTTTATTTTTAGACTCAGATAACTGATATTTAGACTTAGCAAGTGTAAACTAGGAGATCTAGTGTTGAAACATGAGCAATTTGACATTCAACGCAAAAGAGATATTGCTTAGACCAAGAGAGCTGAAATTTAGACCAAGAGAGCTGACGATTAGACCAGAAGAGCTACAGTTTAGACCAAGAACTATGCTTTTTAGACCATGAATTCTATTGTTTAAACCAAGAGAGCTGCTGTTTGGACTAGAAACTCTATTGTTTAGACCAAAAACTCTACTGTTTAGACCAAGAACTTTGCTGTTGAGACCAAGAGAGCTGTCATTTGGACTAGAAACTCTATTGTTTAGACCAAAAACTCTACTATTTAAAATAATGGTGTTGGAACTTAGACAATGCTTGTTTTGACTCCAAGAGTTGATGTGTAGACTGAGAAAATTGATGTTTATACCTAGCAAGCTCAACCTTGGAGAGTTAATGTTGAAATATGAGAAAGTTAACATTCATACCAAGAGAGCTAACATTTGGATCATGAGAGCTACTGTTTGGACCATGAGAGCTACCATTTGGACTGAGAAAACTACTATTTGGACCGTGAGAGCTACTGTTTGGACCGAAAGAGCTACTATTTGGACCGAAAGAGCGATTGTTTGGACTGAAAGAGCAAATTTTTGGACTAAAAGAGAAACTATTTGGACCGTGAGAGCTACTGTTTGGACCAAAAGAGTGACTGTTTGGACCGAAAGAGTGACTGTTTGGACTGAAAGAGCGACTGTTTGGACCGTGAGAGCTAATCTACTGTGAAACTTGTAAATTTGACAATTTGAAGTTTGAGTTTACAATTTTTGTTCTATTTCAATGGATGATATCTTGACTTGACTTACAAACACAGAATTTAGATTGTATTTTTGTCCCAAAGGACACATAAAGTGTATGTTCAAGAAGCTTTAAAGAAAGCCCAAGTTTTCATGGGTTTTGAACAATTGAAAACACATCATTCAGTCTATCCTAAGGAGATTGTCTTCATTATTAGTTCTTAGCTCACACTTGGTACCCTGTCAGCTCACACAACCATGTCACCCCCTAAAGGGCGCCTGCATTTTTGCCTTTGCGAGAGCTAGTGGAGTCCCATTTTGAGCCTAGCAATAAGGTCTCAAAAGGGGTTTTCACACATACGTTCAAGAGGGACATATGGTGATTATCTTAAGGAGAGATTCTTCCCCCTCTGTGCACTAAGAATTTAATAATGTTCAGAGGTAAACCGGGTATATTCTAATTTTAATTAAAACTAGCAAGGGATCCATTCGACGCGTCGGGGTATAAACTCAATTAAGAGGTCTCCAAGCCTTAAAAACCAAGGTTTGATATACCCGAAAGTACGAAGGAGAGCTATTCCCGAGCACCATTGTTGACTTGATTTTCATCAAATCATGTTTATTTTATAGTGGGTTGGAGTACTTGGCATTAGCCGTTCCCACTTGGGTCATTCCCCTCTCACTGGCCTTAATGGCTTTGGCGTTATAGGCTCCTCAAGAGGTCAGACCCGCTAAAGATATGTACTATTGAAAAGAAAAGATGAGTTTAGCTTTTTGATCACCTAAGAAAGGTGAGAGCATAGTTGCCTATCATAGAAAACACATTAGACATCTTTGTTCATTTCCATTGTAATTAGTCTATGTACCTAATTTATCAAAAATAAGTGCAAAATCCCATGGCTGGAAATAAAGTTAGTAGTTTATATTGTTATCTTTGATAGAAAAATGGTTTATAACTCCAGCCTTTCACAACAAATAAGTACCTACAAAACCAACAAACTACAAATTAGGTTCGGGAAAATGACAGTCCAGAAGCGAAAATAAGAAATGCAGAATACAACATTAGAATACGCTATCAAATTGACAAAGAATGCTATCAAATGGACCAAGAACACTATGCAATTAACCAAAAATGTTATTTTGAACACCAAGAACGCTGCAGAATTGATCGAGAATGCTACTAAACCAACCGAGAACGCTGCTAAACCAACCGAGAACGCTGTCAAATAAACCAGAATGGCTACAAGACATACCATAAATGATAAGGTATAGACTGAAAAATGCTAAAGCATGAAAAAACATAAAAACAAAGCTGTGAAATCTCCCATAAACACCATTTGAGGTGTCGGGACGCTACAATGGAGACCACGAATGCAAATCGAGAGCTTTAGAGAGCTAATCTATGCATTGAAAGAGCTAATTAACCTATCAATGAGATTTCCTGCAAGAAAACTTGTTAAAGATCAAAGGGGCTTGGCCCCACGGTGGTCACCAATTAATGTGATGCTAAAGATGTGGTTAAATGAAACAAGCATACACATAGACGAGACAATAAAACATAAGTAGGAAGCAAATACAAGATCTAAATTAAATATGCAAACCCATAGCCTCCTTTCAAATGTCCCATCTTCCTCTATTCTTGAGGATCTTGAGGGTTGTAGAATTATTGGCTCTCAACAGAGCAATGACCTCCAAAGTGGCAACTCAAGAGTTGAGTAGCTACTTCATGATTGATTGTGTAAATTGTATGAAATGCATGATGATTAATGAATGATTTAGCTAGAATGATCTATTCAAGCTACATGATTGATAAAATGAAACTAGATTAATATGAAAATGAACTATGATTGATCTAATTAACAATTAATGCTAGATGATATGATGTAAAATGCCTATAATAACAATGCAAAATATAGGAATGGAAGGGATCCTTATTACTCCAAAATGAGGGGTATTTACAAGAATTCCAAGGTCAAAGCTAAGGTGGCAGGAATCGACGATCCATATTTGATCTAAAGATATCAAGGGTCAAGATTGAGGAAGTTGGAGAAGAGGTTGGAGGAAGGGACACTTGTCATCTCTATGGTGACAAGTGTTAAGGAGCCTTGCTCATAAGAGGGCAAGTGTCCAAGGGACGAGACATGTGGCAAAAGTGCCATGTGTCTTAAGGGGAGAATATCCAACCCATAAGAGGTTAGGATAAAAGAGGTTAGAATGTGCAAGAGGATAGGGTTAGTTAGACCCTAGTATTAGATAGAATGGGTTAGGTTAGGGGATGGTTAGGTTAGGTGGTTAAAAGTTAGGAGCCATGTGTTCATTTGAATTTAGAAATTCAAATATTTGAAAAAGATAATTAATCTCAACTAATCATGATTTGATTTGTTTTAATTAATTATGAGATTAGACAAATGGATTTTAATGGGGGAGGACTAATTAATCGAAGGGCATATGAAATGAACTATATAAATAAATCATGTAGATTTATTTACTAGTAGATGAATAAGGGAATTAATCAAATTTGCTTGTGAATTCTATTAATTGGGAAGGGGGATTAATTAAATATCTCATATTTAATTAATTATCTTTAGACCATTTTTAGGTGTATAGATTTTGCCCCTCTTGGAAGCGATGTGTGACGATGCGTTGGTTCAAAGAAAACTCGATTGATGATGTTGATGATATTGATCTTGATAGGATGCGGATTCGATCTTGATTTCGATGCGGATTCGGTTTTGATACGATATTGATTCGATTTGAGATGATAAATCTTGATACGATGCGGATTTGATGTGGTTGATAGATTTTTGAGATGATAAATCTTGATATGATGCCCGAGACAATGATTTACAGATTACAATGCGAGGATGCCCCCTCGGGAGATGAATCGGATAATTTTTCAATGTTTTTTTAATATTTTGCAATTTTTTTAAATTTTTTTGGATATTTTTGAAATTTTTACGATTTTTAGATTTTTAATGATTTTCCGATTTTTAGATATTTTCAGAGTTGATCTGATTCATTTCCCAATAAGAAATTTGAAAACACTGCCTTGCCTAACTGATTTGCTGATTAAATGACTAAAAATAAGTGGAATAAAAATCCCACCAAAATGCCGCACTTTGAGTTTAAAAAGGTGAATTCCTTTTACCACTCTTCATTTGTGCACTTGAGTCATTTGAAAAATTGCTTTGGAGGAAGGAATGACGATCCCATACCACCAACATAGGTTTGAGCGAGTTCGGCGACTCGAACGTCTTTCAGCTTACGGTCCATCGATACGTACTTCGAGAAAAACCCAACTTTGTCAAATTTTAGTTGTTTTTTGAAAAATTTAGCTAGTTTTAAAAAAATTCATTTTTTTTTTATCATTTTCGCCATGTGGGTTTTAATTTTCTTTACATTTTTGATATGGGTTTTTCGAGCTTTAAAATGGGTTGTTGGGTTTTTGAAAATTTTTAAAAGTTTTAAATTTTCAAATATTTCGCATTTGAAAAAGTAATTTTTAAAATTGTTTTTGCCCTTAAAAAAAGATATTTAATTTTTTAGCTTTTGAGGGGGTGGCACTGCCATGGTGACACCACCACAAGCACTGCGTGCATCGCAGCGGACGCGGCTAGTGCCACCATGGGCGACGCCACGACCGACAGTGCCAACGCCACCGTGGGCGTCGCTAGCATCGCGACCAACATCGTCAGCGCCAACGAGGGCGCCGCAGGTGTTTGCCATGATTTTTTAAAAATTTCTTTGATTTTTTTGACATGATTTTTTTGATTTTTGCCATTTATAACGTGATTTTTTGAGTTTTGCCATTTATGACTTGATTTTTTGATTTTTTTTCCATTTTGATTTGATTTTTGATTTTTTGATGAATTTTTGGATGATTGATTTTGATGATTGTGATAAAATTTTGCTGCTCCTTTGACCCCCAAACGTCCTGATTTTTGACAAAGGTGCTGAATGTGGACAATTTCATTTGAATTTTGAATTTGATAGAGTAATATAGATTTGATAAGGTATCTAATTGATTAAATTAGATACTCCTGATTGGTGAAATTTGATGATTAGTTCTGATTATCTCAATTTACATGCGAGATGAGATAAGATTGATAATGAACTCATGATAGATGAGCGTCATTGATAGGGGCTCAACTAGATTTGATAGAAATCTCAAGTGAGCAAGATAGACTGATAGATAGATTGATTTGATAGATAGATAAATCAAGATATTGATATGATGATCTGATTTGATTTGCAGGAGTACTTTAGTGTCCTCCAGTCTCGGGAGCTCTTCCCGAAGACATGGTTGCTGATACCCTGCCTTAGCTAGGTGAAGTGAGACCACACTGATAGGTGTGGTTTATCTTCCCTTCTTGACATGCCCCAAACTTTGACTAATCAGGGATTATTGATAGCCTTAGCAGAGCATTGACATAGTGAGCACAATACTTTTGACTTATCGATTGGCGAGATGACAGTGACACATGAGGATGTATACCAAATACTACGCATCGTTGTGATGGGCGAGCTAGTGTATTATGATGTTAGTGACCAGGGTGGGATAAATGCACTTTGCATAGTTTTTGATGATGATGAGATTGGTGGATATGACATTGCGTGGGAGGAGATGCTAGAGCTAGGTTATGCCACATTAGCCACTGGTCTTGCCGAATTCAATGGGGGTTTCCTTTGTCCTGATCACAGGTCAAAGGGATTATTCATTGGATGGGGTTGCCTTCTTGAGTAGTTGGTGACATAGGGGAGCCAATTTGTGTGGCGGTCATACATGCTGGCTCACTTGTATTATGACTTGCACGGAGTAGTGTACCAGGGATTGACCAGATTATTGACAAGGGTGACAGTTCTGTAGATATGGGCCTGGAAGCACCTACCTATCACATGACCATTCGCTGACAGAGATAGACCTGTAGGTAGGCCCTATGTTGATGGGTATCTAGGTATCATTGTCTAGCGAAAGCAGGGCAAATTGGAGTATTGGCGACAAATACTAGATGATCTGGATACTCTGATATGGAGACCGTACAAATATTGTGAGATCTGGCTTGAGGATTCAGTGGAGATGCTGTATGTATTCTCGACTCGATACTTGATGGGATAGAAACCCTATGTTATCGAGCAATTCCTTTGCATGAGGGTGTTGAGAAAGTATGGCAGGATATAGGGGATACCACATGGTACAACTCATTATGCTCGCATGAGATTGGATGTATCTACTTGGGGGTGCTCTATTTCATATGACTAGGTGTGTGCAGAGTATCTATCATTGGGGTCATTGGATTGGGATTATCTACTAGGTATGATAGATAGCGGGATGATAGTTGAGTACGTTGTATACTTTACTACACATAGGTTTCCTTGGTTGACATGTCCTGATGAGCTAGAGCTAGTTCTAGATTAGGACAATGAGAGGCCACAATGAAGAGCCCCTAGGCGACCGAGGGATGGCGGGGGGAGAGGAGGTGGGAGTGGAGATGATGGTGGAGATGACGATGGGGGAGATGATGATGGGGGAGATGGCCAAGCAGTGGTAGTGGTAGTGGTAGGCACAATAGGAGCCAACAGTTCTAGATCTTCTAGAAATGTATATATGGATTGGATGACCCAGGTGGTCAGATGGAGGAGATTAGGTCTAGTGGATCAGGGGCATCAGGTCCCAGAGCAGGAGGTTCCCCAAGTTGTGTAGGTATCTATGGGAGTATCATAGGTTGAGCAGCCATAGGCAGAGGCACCTCGATGGATCCTCATTAGGAATCCATCTCATCAACAACAAGCTCAGATTACTAACTTGTAGGGTCAGGTTCAACAACTAGAGAGTCAATTTGCAGAGAGGGACTCTTAGATAGCCCAGCTATAGGTCTAGATGACACAATTATAGGTACATGCACATGCACAGATGTCCCAGGTACAGACATAGGCACAGGCCTAGATTGTCCAAGTAGAGGCCCATATGGCCTCTCTCATGGCTGAGAGAGATACAGCTAGGGATAGGTATCGACAAGCTAAGGCACAGGTACAAATGTTAGGAGAGTCTAGTTCAGGGAAGGCTGCCCTGAAGATGATGCGCCAGGTACAATATTGAAATTTAGTGAGTGAGTCTGCAAAAGCTCAGGACTACATGAAGAATGTTCAAGGCCTTCAATATAATCTTCCTGAAAGGTATGATCTAAAGAGGTGAGGGTAAAGAAATGGGATAGATTGATTCTAACCTGTCTCTTTGCTTCTCTACATTCGCCTTCACGATATGGAAAACTCAGAGCTCTTGTTGTTTATTTAGGATGAAAAATAAGTTTGGAAGATGATGACTATTTTCAAGAATTAAAAGTATTTAATTTTGGTGGCTAAGGTACTGCAATTTCTCTTGAAAATTGTTCTAGAATGCTTCTCATATATTTTATCACCTGCTAGATATAAATGCACTGAACTGGCTGAAACCACAAAAATATAGTGTCTTGAGACAATTTCATGCTACAAATCACACCTAGTTCTTAAATAGGCCTGGATGAAACTCTGATTAATGCAACAACTTTCACACATATAGTTTAATTAAAGGATTAATTGATTCTCTTTTCTTATCATTGTGGTACTCTATAGCTTAGAGGATCGAATTAGGAATCATGAATTGAGATGGGTCTCTCTAAAATAAATGTTACCCCTTTGCATCAACCCGACCTCTCATACAATAACCGTCAAGGAGATATCCTCATAGGGTTAGGTGATCTAGCTTGGGAAGTTCATACTATCTATTCTCAGTACATGAGTGTGACCTTTGTCATAGATGAAGAAGAAGTCAAAGCTAAACGCCTTGAGCAAGCCCTGAAGAAAGAACTTGAATTGTTCTGGGGAGACCCATCTCAAGTCATGATTCATAATTGGATCCTCTAAGCTGCATAATACCACAATGATAAGCAAAGAGAATCAATTAATCCTTTAATTAAACTCTACGTGTGAAAGTTGTTGCATTAAATCAGAGCTTAATCCAGGCCTAATTAAGAACTAGGTGCGATTTGTAGCATGGAATTGAAAGTTAATCCAATGTCTAATTAGGTCCTAAAAAAAAGTTGTAAATTGAAATTGAAAGATAATCCAATGTCTAATTAGGTCATATATGAAATTTGTAGCATGAAATGAAAAGTTAATCCAGTGTCTAATTAGGTCCTAGATGAAAGTTGTTTGTTCAATTTAAATCCTTAAGTCCTGCAATATGTACTTCAATGCTTTCAAATCCTACAAATCAACTAATTAGATCTATGAAAACCCTGCACATAAAAAACTTGTCAGGAAAACCTTGCGTGCGAGACAGACAAGCTAATTAGGTAATCTCTTTGATCAATTGTGCAGTATATTAGACCAACTGCATAGTGTATTTGACCAATTGCATAGTATGCTTTACCAACCGCACATACATCTCAACCAACTGTGTAGGAATGGGTGCCACTTGTACAACTTCTTGAGGATAGTTGTTACAAAGTTAGTTAGATAAAAATTCAAGAAAAATGACTCTTGCAAAGACATGCCACATCGTCCTCTGAATATTTGGAAGGGAACATGTGTCTTCTTCATTCACATTCTTCATATCATCAAGGCCACATTATACTCTTGGTAGTATCTAAAGGACTAAATTTTTAAGTAATAATTAGCCAACTAGAAGAATTATTCAATATTGAAATTCAGTGAGTGTGTCTGCAAAAGTTCAAGACCACATGAAGAATGTTCAAGGCATTCAAGATAATCTTGCTGAAAGGGATGCTCTAAAGAGGTGAGGGTAAAGGAATGGGATAGATTGATTCTAACCTATCTCTTTGCTTCTCTGCAACCCCCTTCACGATGTGTAAAACTCAGAGCTCTTATTGTTGTGTATTTAGGATGAAAAAGAAGTTAGGAAGATGATGACTATTTTCAAGAATCAAATGCATTTAATTTTGGCGGCTAAGGTACTACAACTTTTGTTGAAAATTGTGTTAGCACTCTTCTCATATCTTTTATCATCTGGTAGATATAAATACACTAAATTGGATGATGCCTCAAAAAGATAGTGTCTCAAGAGATGAAAAATGCTTTGAGTCAAGCAGTCAACGAAGTATTGAACCACTAAACTAGGCTAGTGAAGAATACATAGGTTTGAAGATTTCTCGATTGACTGACTAAAAGAATTTATACATCTTGAAAATTAAAAATATTCTAAGAAGTGCCTATTGATCGAGAATTTATTGAACTTGCGAACCAAAGGAAAGGTTTGGGGACATGTTATCCTATGAAATGGGTACAAAGGTTTGATAGGAATCTGATGCGGAGCATCATGAAAAACCCTTCAAGAACCCCAAATCAACATGGAGTTCCAATCTCAACACAACATCTTCACTTGTATTAGAGGCATAATCTGATCATAATAATTATTATACAGTCCAAAAAAATATTAATATCAACCAACCAATACAATATCAAATCCATCATATCATTTTACAACCCTTTGAACATTAATCAAGACCAAAACAATGCATTATGCTGTCCCGGTTAATGACAGTTTGATATACCCATACTCAGTTATTAATAACTTTAAAATAAGAGTATATTTGGAAGATCGCTTCAGTGAGGCTGTAGAAAACTAGGTTTCTAAAACAATATCCAAAATTGAGAGCGATCCAACGGTTCATTTGAATGTTATTCCCTCTGTACCGAGACCTTTTTGACTGTTATAGAAAAAACAAGAAATGTGCATACCCAGTCCGCCTAAGGCATCAAATATCTCATTAAATACTTAACCAATCACATTGAAACTGAATTAATTTGAAAGATAGTTTAAACCTCTATCAAAAACCAAAGTTACAACAATTTCAAATGGTGAAATCAAAAGATTTTAGTGAAACTCTCCACAAACCCCAATTTAGAGGGTTTTTTGACAATTTTCACCAAATCTTGCACAACTTGCTTCAAACTGATTGGAATTGAATGAAACCAAAGGGAAAACAAAGTTAACTCATGCCATTATCATATGAAATACATTTCCAATGGATACAAATTATTTTTCATAAAGAAAAATGTGAATGATTAGACTGCAATACCCAGAAAACAATGTGGAGTGTGTAAAAACTTCAAATATTATTCATTTCCTTCCTCCAATATTACACACACCCATTGGATTTGACCAAATGATGGTTTTTATAACCTTCAAACATCCATATGGTATTTACAACTACCCAAGACCAATTACATCCTTGGTTTGCAACTTTATAATGCAATTTGTGTTTGCCAACATTTTTGACACAATTGATAATTTTGACATTTTGATAAATATGACCCCTAATCTTTGCTTGTGCACTTGGAAATACATTTAGATGGACTCAAAACAAAATTTTACATCCTATTTAACCTTCCATGGACATATTTGCACAACGTGACCTCCTAGACCATATTAGGACTCAAATACACATCTTGAGCAAATGTCTTACAATGCTTCACAAAATGACTCAAAATACATTAAAATGACCATATAAACTCAAATATGAGTGAAATGATTCATGACATGATCTTTAACCTCCTGGTGTATGTTTGGGTTAGGTGCTCCTACACCAGAATCCAACTATAAACAAGATTTGTCAACACTAAGTGAATATGTCAAGGTGAAGACTGACATATGAACTCATTTTTTCAGCTTAAGGCAGGAAAAAAAGAATTTCAAAAATTGAGGCAACAAAAAGCTTTGAAGGGGGACAAGGTCTAGTTAGGATGCAGAGAATCATAATATTTGGCCAGAGGCATTATCCATTGGGTGGCATAATCAAAGAAAAAAGGGGTAAACTAAGCATAACATCTTAAAGAACAAGCCAAAATGAAAAACAAAAGAACATGATAGGTGGATCCCACCTCCAGAGGCACCAAAAACTACTCAATGAAACCATCCATAGGATAAAAAAAATATGATCTTCTGTAAAAAAATGGACTGTGGAACATAATTTCAAAAATGCGATCACTTCAATACCTAATTTTTTACTAAAGAAGTGTAAAAATCTTTCTTGAAACACATCCAAACCTGAACAACCACTTTTAATCATACATCATTTCTTTAATGAGCTCATATGTAGCATTAGTGAAATAAATTGGTCCTCTATTGGCCAAAATTTCAATGACTCCATTTGGATATGTAAAGAAAGCATTGAAGTTCAAACATTCTTTCTTTAGAGTGTAAGTTGAGCCAATCTCTTGACATGAGCATGATTGTCTTGGTTTTGGAATACAAAATTCTAAAAGCATAGGATCCAGTCTAAATGTGATTTCTTCATCCCTCGTATTGAAGATATCATCACTGGTGACACAAGTAAATTGAAAAGGTAATTAATCCTTACTTTCATTGGGATCCATTATTTGATTACTAGATTCTTTAGTTTTATCTTCACTTGCATATATTTCTTTCTTTGAATTAACATAACCGGTAATAGGGAATTAAAATGAAACCATTTGAGCTTGCACAACGTCTCCTTCAAAAAGAGAATTTTTGAAAGTAGGAGGGTGTTGGCATATGATGAAGTGGTGACAAAAAATGTTGTCATTGATGTCAATATGTGTTCAAGCAGGTACACCAATATGCAGCGGTATGAAGCTTGGAAGCGGTACATGTCAACCGGTGTCAGGGTTTCACTAAGTGTGACTACCGGTTGGTAGTCTCAACTTTAGGGTTTCTGGTTTGACAATATAGCTTGTGTGATGCAACTGATGATATTATGTGATGAGTTAGCTAAGAAATAAGGATGAGATTGAGATGCCACGTCAGTTTTGTGCACGTGAAAGATTTCCTTGAGGATCTTGCATGTGAAGATCGATTGCATTAAATGTCTACCTCAAGAATGAACATTCTTCTTAGCGGTATGAGAAGAAAGCATGATGGGTTACTGATTTCTATGTGTGGTGAAGAATGGATGATGCAGAATGACTTGTGATCTCTTTGAGATTGTTTCATTCTATGAAAAGTGTTTGGACGGTCAGGATTGGACCGCTTGTAATTGTAAATCTAGGATGCTTAGGGTTTAGGGTTTGTGTTACCGACCTAATTCTTGTCTATAATGTTGATGAGTTTTGTTATTGTTATTTTTGGAAAAATTTGTGTATGTATCCAAGTGATGAGATACTTGCTAGACTAGTGAGTGAAAACTTCAGAGTGTGATTGCAAAGTAGAGGAACTGAAAAGGATCTGCCTTAGCATATAGTGCTGTTATCAGATCAGAGTTTTACCTATTGTCTTCTAACCATTTCAATAGAAGGAAAATCCATTTTCCAGGTAGCTTTAATAGGCTTACTGTAAATCCTCTAACCAGGTGACTCAAGTTCATTGATTTCTTTAAATCCTCTAGCGAGGTAACCTTTAATAGGGTTTCAACCTTTAACAGGGTATAAAGCCATCTCTTAACCAAGTGATCTTTAATAGGATCAGTTCTTAGCAGAACCTTATTGTAAAGTATTTAACCAGACTAGGCTCCTAATAGAGCGAGCTTCAAAAGAGTTCAAAACAAGATTGTGGGTATTCATCCCCACCGTGGTTTTTCCCATTTGGGTTTCCACATGAAAAATCTGTGTGTAATGAATTGTGCATTTTTCATGTGATGATTAAGCATTCTTTGTTTGAGTGATTATGCATGCAGAGCTAATGGTTATGGTATTGCTAATACACCACATGCATATGTTTATGGGTGAAGTAGTTATCAAGTATTGAATGTATTTGAAGTGTTTAGTTTTACCAGTTTATGTTGTTTGAAGTCTTACTATGTTTAACTGGTATTGCCATGGTTAAGTTTAGTAATGAAGACAACCTTTTAGCATTGTTTTAACTTGATAAGTTGCAGAGAAGTTTTTGTGTGTACTGATTCACCCCCCCCCTCTCAGTACCAGTTAGGGTATTTTTTGTTCATCATTATTCATCAATTTGTATCAGAGCAACTCTAGGTCCTCGGTGATATAAGCTTAACCGCTTGAGGTAAAAGATCCTGCCTTAATGATGAAGAGGGAAGGTCCTAAGTTCAATAGAGATAACTTCAAAATATGGAAGGACATAATGAAGATTCTTATCAAGAGTTTGGGTGCTCAACACTAGAGCTATGTTGAGAATGTCTATGTAATCCCCATTGGCACTCTAACCAATGATCAAAAAAGAGAGATTCAAGAAAATGAGCAAGTTATGGAAGCCCTTATTAGCAGTTTGTCCGATATTGAGTTCATTGTTGTACAAGATAAGGACACTCCTAAAGATGTATGGGACACATTGGAAACTATTTATGGTGGTGATGAGCATGTCAAGCAAGCTAAGGAAGAGAGCCTTAGAGGAAAATTTGAAGACATGAGGATGGTTGAAGGTGAAACCATTTAGCAATATGGCATAAGGATCAAGACTATGGTTGGAGATATCAAGAGCACTTTTGGAACAATTGAAGATGCCACCGTTGTTAGTAAATTTTTGAGATCATTGTTACTGGTCTATGCAATCAGAGTTGTTGCTATTTAGGAGTTAAGGTCTATTGACAAAACCAAGGTATCCTTAGACTCTATCATTGCAAAAGTGACTGCATATGAGTTGAATAGCTATGATGGCAGTGTTCAGAAGACTGAGTCAGCCTTTAGAGCATCCGCTGTACCAACCAAAAAAGGAAAAGAAGTAAGTATCAGTTATGAATCCAGACAATGCAGAGATATGGATGATGAAGAGATTCTGATGGAGTTTGAAGCTCTTCTTTCCAAGAGACTTCCAAAAGGCACTGGAAAATACAGAGGTAAGCTTCCTTTAAAATGTTTTTCCTGCAATAAGATAGGACATATAGCTATTAACTATCCTAACAATGACAATAAGGATAAATTGGAGAGGTTTAGAAAGTATAAAGGAGGAAATAGAAGAAATTATCTTGTTGCAGTGGATGAAGGTGTTACTAATGAATAATCTGATGATGAAGAGAATGAGGACATAGTGTTTATAGCTATAAAGGAAGAAGTGTCTAACAAGAAAGGACTTGTCTCTCACATTGACAACTCTAATGAGTGGATTATTGATAGTGGTTGTTCTCACCACATGACTGGTGAGCGGGGAAAGTTTATGTCTCTAGAAGAATATGATGGAGGTGTTGTCAGATTTGGCAATGATGCACCATGCTTGGTAAAAGGAAAAGGACCCATTTCACTGAATGGAAAGAGCAGTGTGGATGACGTCTACTGGGTAGAAGGTCTTAAGCATAACCTGTTGAGGGTTGTTGAGCTAAATGATAAATGACTCATTCTGGAGTTCAAAGGTGGAATTTGTAGTATAATTGGGAAGAGTGGTGAACTTATTGCCACTAGTAAGTAGACTAGAGGTAAGTTGTTTCAGCTGAATGCCAAGATTAGTTGGTGTCTAATGGAAAAGTTTGATGATAGTTGGATATGGCATACGAGACTTTGTCGTATGAAATTTGATAATATTATAAAGGCTAGTAAGATCAAGGCAGTAAGATGATTGCCTTTGCTGAACAAACCAAAGAATGCTTTATGCAAAGAATGTCAACTTGGGAAGATGTCTTCCTCAACTTTGAAAGGTAAGTCTTTTTCAGTAGAAAAAATACTTGATCTTGTGCATACTGATTTGTGTGGTCCTATGAAAACTATAAGTATTCAAGGAGATAGGTATTTCATGATTCTTACTGATGACTGCTCAAGAATGATTTGGGTCACATTCTTGAAAGACAAGTCTAAGGCGTTTGGAAAGTTCAAAGCCTTGAGAGCATTAGTAGAGAAGGAAAGTGGTCAAAAGATAAAATGCCTAAGAACTGATCAAGGAGGTGAATTCACTTCTGATGAATTCAACAAGTACTGTGAAGATAACAATATCAAGATTTAGTTGTCTGCCCCAAGGACACCACAATAGAATGGGATAGCAGAAAGGAATAACATGACTGTAGTTGAAGTGGCCAGAACAATGTTGATCCAAGGAAATGTTGCTCACACTTTTTGGAGAGAAGCGATGAGCACTTCAGTCTATACTATGAACCAGGTACTCATCAAGAAAGGTAAAATTAAAACCCCTTATGAGTATTATATTGGGAAGACTCCCACTGTGAGTTATTTTAAATTATTTGGCAGTAAGTGTTACATCAAGAGAGGTGAGCATCTGAGAAAGTTGATGCTAAATGTGATGAAGGAATATTTCTGGGATATTCCACTATGAGCAAAGCTCTCAAATGCTACAATAATAGGACTTAGAAAATTGTTGAGAGTATCAATGTCAGGGTTAATGAATACCCTGAGGAGCCCGAGGAAACCTGCAGTGAGAAAGTGGAAGATGAATTGGGTATAGCCTTCTGGAAACCAGTTAAGAAAGAAACAAGTAAAGACCTCAATGTTCCTCTACCGGTAGAAGCTGCAGTAGGTGAAGAAGTAGTAAGTGAAGAAGAAGAGGAGAAGCAAGCAAAACCAACTAGAGTCATTCCTAGATATGTGAAACTACATCATGATCCGAAGCATATCATAGGAGATAAAGATGCAGGGATACTGACAAGAAGAAAGGTGAAAGAAAACTCTTGCATGATTTCTGAATTGGAGCCCAAGACTTCTAGAGAAGCACTTACACATGAAGGCTGGATTAAGGAAATGAAAGAGGAGCTAGACCAGATAGAAAAGAATGCAACATGGTCCTTGGTACCCAGACCAGAACACAAGAATGTCATAGGTACCAAATGGGTCTTCAGGAATAAGCTAAATGAAGAAGGCACAGTTGTGAGGAACAAGGAAAGACTTTTATGCAAGGGATATGCTCAGGAAGAGGGAGAAGACTATGGAGAAACCTTTGCTCTTGTAGGTAGACTGGAAGGTGTCTGAATGCTACTTGCATTTGTAGCATTCAAGGGATTTAGGTATACCATGGATGCGAAGTCTGTGTTCTTGAATGGAATCCTAGAAGAGGAAGTGTATATTGAGCAACCGGATGGGTTTGCCTTATCAGAAGATAGTAACATGGTGTGTAGATTACACAAGGCCCTGTATGGATTGAAACAAACACCAAGGAAATGGTATTAATGGTTACACTCTCATCTTGTGAAAATAAGACTTTAGAGAATAAGTGAGGACAATAACATATACCTGAAATCTGAAGGTGATTAGATTCTGATCTATGAAGTATTTGTAGATGACATAATCTGTGGAGGAGATGATGAAATGAGTCATGCTTTTGCAGATGAAATGAAGAAAGAGTTTGAGATGTCTTTGATTGGAGAGATAAAGTTCTTCATTGGTTTACAAATTTAGCAAATGAAAAAGGGTATCTTTATTACCCAGTCCAAGTATGTCAAAGAGGTATTGAAGACCTTTGGCATGGAGGAGAGAAAACCGGTTGGTACACTGATGGTGATTGGCTGTAAACTGACTAAGGAAGATGATTCATTATTGGTGAATAAGAAGGAGTACTGGTCAATGATCAGTAAGCTGCACTATGTGGTGCACAACAGACCAGATACTGCTCATGCAATGGGTATAGTAGCTCATTTTCAGAAGAGTCCAAGAGAATCCCACTTGGTAGCAATAAAGAGGATTCTTAGATACCTGAAAGGGACTGTTGACTATGGATTGTGGTATCCATACAATGATGATTTTAATCTCAAAGTGTTTACCGATGCAGATTGGGCAGGTAATGTGGAGGACCGAAAGAGAACAATTGATGGAGCATTCTTCCTTGGTGGAAGACTAGTCTCTTGGACAAGCAAAAAGAAGAGTTGTATTTCTCAGTCTACAGCTGAAGCAGAATATGTGACAATATTTATGAACTGCACTCAGGCAATCTAGATGAAGCATGTACTGAATGGATTCAAAGTACCTATATCTGAACCACTGAGTATTTTCTATGATAATACTAGTGCAATCAATATTTCCAAGAATCCAGTATTGCATGCTAGAACTAAGCACATTGAGCTCAAGTATCATTTCTTGAGAGAGAAGGTTCAAAATAGAGAGGTCGTATTACAACATGTTTTTAGTAAGGAGCAGCTAGCAGACATATTCACTAAGCCCTTACCGAAGACTACATTTACCTATTTGAGAGGTGAATTAGGGGTTTTGTACCTTCATGAAGTAAACTAAAGATGTGTGCTCCACATCAGTCAGGTATCACAGTGACAAATCTTTCAGGATTGATGTGTTGAAGGATGCTACTCCATAAGGGGAGAAACATAGTGGAGTTTAGAAGCTTGTGCCTCCACTTTGGCATTGTTGTCAAAGGGGGAGAAGATATATGATAGGGGAGAAGATATCTGATGAAGATATTTTAGATACACTGGTCTATGATGTTTTTAATTGAAATGCTTCACTAAGTATTGCCATCAATGCCAAAAGGGGGAAATTGTTGGAATATGATGAAGCGGTGACAAAGCATGTTGTCATTGATGTCAACATGTGTTCAAGCAGGTACACTGGTATGCACTGATATGTACTGGTATGAAGCTTGGAAGTGGTATAGGTCAACTGGTATGAAGATATGTAGTGAATTGGTGTCAAGGTTTCACTAAGTGTGACTATCAGTTGGTAGTCTCAGCTTTAGGGTTTATAGTTTGGCAATATATCTTGTGGGATGCAACCGATGATATTCTGTGATGAGTTAGCTAAGAAATAAGGATGAGATCAAGATGCCATGTCAATTTTGTGCATGTAAAGGATTTCCCTGAGGATCTTGCATGTGAAGATCGATTGCATTAAATGTCTACCTCGGGAATGAACATTCTTCTTAGCGGTATTAGAAGAAAGCATGATGGGTTACTGATTTCTATGTGTGGTGAAGAATGGATGATGCAAAATGACTTGTGATCTCTTTGAGATTGTTTCATTGTATGAAAAGTGTTTGGACGGTCAAGATTGGACCGCTTGTAATTGTAAACCTAGGATGCTTAGGGTTTAGGGTTTGTGTTACCGACCTAATTCTTGTCTATAAGGTCGATGAGTTTTGATATTGTTGTTGTTGGCAAAAGTTGTGTATGTATCTGAGTGATGAGATACTTTCTAGACCAATGAGTGAAAACTACAGAGTGTGATTGTAGAGTAGAGGAACTGAAAAGGATCTGCCTTAGCATATAGTGCTATTATCAGATCAGAGTTTTAACTATTGTTTTCTAACCATTTCAACAGAAGGAAAATCCCTTTTTCGGGTAGCTTTAACAGGCTTACTATAAATCCTCTAACCAGGTGACTCAAGTTCATTGATTTGTTTAAATCCTCTAGCAAGGTAACCTTTAACAAGGTATATAGCCATCCCTTAACCAGGTGATCTTTAACAAGATTTGTTCCTAGCAGAACCTTATTGTAAAGTCTTTTACCGGACTAGGCTCCTAACAGAACGAGCTTCAAAAGAGTTCAAAACAAGCTTGTGGGTATTCATCCCAACCGTGGTTTTTCTCATTTGGGTTTCCACGTGAAAAATCTGTGTGTCATGAATTGTGCATTTTTCATGTGATGATTAAGCATTCTTTGTTTGAGTGATTATGCATGCAGAGCTAATGGTCATGGTATTGCTGATACACCACATGCATATGTTTATGGGTGAAGTAGTTATCAAGTATTGAATATATTTGAAGTGTTCAATTTTATCGGTTTATGTTGTCTTAAGTCTTACTGTGTTTAACTGGTATTGCCATGATTAAGTTCAGTAATGAAGACAACCGGTTAGCATTGTTTTAACTTGATAAGTTGCAGAGAAGTTTTTGTATGTACTGATTCACCCCCCTCTCAGTACCAGTTAGGGTATTTGTTGTTCATCATTATTCATCAGGAGGGTACATTGCCTCCTCTTGTGAGTCTTTTCCTCTATCTTCTTCATCATGAAACTTAAATGATGAATACTTGAGTGAAGTGAGAAGATTTGATCACTTCATGTAGATAATTGAATCAATATCATAAAAGATAAAAGTGTCTAGAATTGAATTATAATTTAAAAGGTACTTTGTAGCCTCATAAAAAAAATTCCTTCTATTTGGTCATCTTTGTTAATATAAAAAATAAAAGTTTTGGATTCAAGAAGAAACAAAGGCATAGATACAATACCGAAACTAGAAGAAGAACAACTCCCATCAAACTCTGAGGTCCAATTTTTTTTTTGACAAACTAGGGTTGACTGTGTCGATACTATTTTTGTTACTGGAAGTGAACATATAAGCTCCAGGTCCTATGTCAACATACAAAATCTTAGACCTTGGGTCTTTAGATTTTAATATTATAAATTTTTCTTTTGGTTTTGACTCTAGGAAAACCTAGTTTCTGTCCATGGGTATGGTAGTATAAGACTAGTCCATTTTAATATCTCCTCCTATATCTTTACAAAAAATTCTACTTAACAACATCTCGTATCCCTCAGGAACATCAACCACTAGGATGGTGAGCTTCAATCTCCTTTTAGGAAATTGGGCTAAGGTGGCTTGAGCATCTTTAATTTGGCCTAAGATAGGTACCTTAGAAGAGTAGATGGAGTAGAATTTTTCAATTATAAGAAGTGATTTTCAAGCCAAGGGATTTGGATACTTGAGTAAGCATGACATTGTTAGAAGCCCTTGAGTCTATAACACAATTGCTCAATATATACCCATTTATATAAAGAGATACGAGAAATGGTTTTGGTTTTTCAGGATGAGCCTTGAGATCAGAAGAGGTTGAGTAATTTCATATTTCAAAGTTGTTAAGGCCTTCATCAAACACTTGGCCATTTAATGGAGATGGTAAGGGTTCTTCTTTAATAAACCTGACAAGCCTATCCAATTCAAGAGGGTTGATTTTAAGATATTTAGCTTGGGAAATCTGGATTTTAGTATTTTTACATGATTTCACAATATCAAAAGATGAAAGGGTTCCATTGAAATAAGGGTTGGGGGATACCTTAGCAAAGGTAGTTATGATTGCTGGCATTATGTTGTATGTTATCATTGATGTCAAATCCTGTGGTCAAGTTAGGTCCAGATGTGATATATTGAGCAACAATAGAAGGTAGGTATGTATGTGATCTCGATGGTAATTTGGTGATTCCCCAAAAGATTCAGATTCTTGGAAGATGTGTTGTTGATGTTACTTAGTGCTATTTTTGGTCCGACTTGATCAGGAAGTCAAGGTGTTGATCTGGAAGTTAAGGTTGTGTAACGATGTTCTGTTTTGGGTCTGGCATTGGCAATGTATGTAACCTATTGATGTGTTCGATGAAGAGCACTGTAATGTGGTCCACTTCTCATTCTTTCCCACCACCGTAATGTTTAGTATTGACCTATTTTAGATCTCTATCTTCACCGACTTGGAAGATCATGTTTTTCGGAGACAATATATGTATGTGTATGATGTGGATGAGTTAGTGTGGAATTTTTGTGAATCCCTAGTTGTGTAGAAGATATGCAAGATTTAAGGAATCCATTTGTTGTGGTGAAGTGTGTTGCAGATAGTTATCAAAAATAGTTCTGATAGTACAGATTGTTGGCATTTGACTGAACCGGTAAAGAATGCTGGTGATATGCAACTGGTAAAGGATTGATTGGTGAATGTGATTGAGATTCATGTTTGATGACTAAGTCTTGTGTTGTCATTGATGGCAACAATGTTTTTGTAGTCATATAAGTCTTGGAAGCCAACTGATAAGGTATAACTGATACATAAGACAATTTAATAGAGAACTGGTAATTAGGACTTCAACCGGTAAATAGGAACATAGTTTCATTCATGCAACCGGTAAATAGGAACATAGTTTCATTCATGCAACTGGTACATGCCATTGATGAAGAGTTGGATGATGCAGTTTTAAAGAAATGATGGAGACAGGTATTTGGAGCTATGTTCATGACCACATTGGCAAATTCAATCGGATAAGCAAGATTTGATGTACATAGCAGACATCTTGATGAACACTTAACCGGTAGTGATAAAGTCACTATTATCGATAAACCAGCACAAGTTTTGTTTTATTTTTGGTTTGTTATGTCTTTGGTCAATATAAGTTCAATGTGCAATGTTAGTTTGTCTAGATTTATTGAACCTAGGAAATTATTCCAAGGTTGTTATCCAACTAAGTTGATGTCTATAAAAAGTGTGATGAGTTATGAATGCATGTGCACGATCAAAGGCAAGTATTGAGATTCTGATTGTTTGGTGATTAGTGAAGCTCTATATTGATGTGTTGTTGAAGTTTTGAGGATCTGAAGTAGATCTTATCAGACATAGAGGTGTTACATGAAGATCATTTGACTGTTGTTTTCCCAACAGTTTGTAGCAGTAAAATCCCCTAAACGGGTAGGTCCTAACAAGCCTTAATTTGTAAATCCCCTAACAGAGTAGCTCTAGATCAGAGTCTTAAATCCTCTTGTGAGGTTTATCCTAATAGGTCAAAGATCCTAATAGGGCTCATCATATTAAATCCCTTAACCAGATGAATCCTAATTGGGTCTTCTCCAAACATGGCATATTTGTAAGACCTTAACTGGTCAAGATTTCTATTCTACAGATAGTGAATCTTGTGGGTATTAAATCCCATCGTGGTTTTTCCCTTTTGGGTTTCCACGTATAAATCTCTTGTGTTATGTGGATTTTTTATTATTAAGCATTAGCTTATGTGGTGATATTCCTCTTATGCTTGTTAAGTTTTAAGTTGTTTAAGTTGGTGATCAGATTCATATTGTTTTTGCTTGCAATGATTCAACCCCCCCTCTCAGTGCCTTATAAGTTTATCAATTGGTATCAGAGATAAACTTATTTGAGGCTTAACTGCTTGAGAAGGATTCCTAAGGAAGACATGGGGGATATGAGTTATAGAGAGATGTCTAATAAATTTGCAGAAACAAAGGAAGCCCTAGAAACATTGAGAGGCAAGTATAAAGATTCACTTGCTAAGAGAAGAGATCTAATCAAACAACTATTGGAGGTTTCTCAGAGTAGTTCTTCTAATGAAGAAAACATAGGTTCATTAGTTGATAAAGTGGAGAAACTGAATTATGAGAAGGATAACTTGAGGAGAGAGCTAGAAGCCCTAACCATCCAGACGAGTTAGGAACTTGCAGAAAGGAGGGCAACATAAGACAAGATCAAAGAGAAAGAACATGAGATTTTTAAGTTAAATCAGGAAAATGGCACTCTATATGCACATTGGCATGAGGAGAAAGAAGAAAAAGAAGAAATAAAGGTAGAACTAGATATGACAATGTCTCTTAGAGAGACTCTTATGAAAAGGAATCAAGACCTTGCACAAGAACTTGCTGATGCTAATGAGAAACTTACAAAGTTTAACAAAAGTTCTACCATGGTTGATAAACGGATCCAATCTTAGAGGATGAAAGGTGATACAACTGGATTGGGATATAATACATTTGAGAAAGATGAGTCTTTCGATACTAAGGACAACATGCATGAAGGTAAACCTACACCTAAGAGTCAACAACCTACCGGTAAGAAATCCTATAAGCCTATTTGTTTCAATTGTCCTAAGCTAGGACATACTGCTAATGTTTGTAGAATCATATCTGATGTTACTAATGGTTATTGACCTAATACATATCAAGGATATAAGCCTAGAACTTTTAATGGATATTTTTATACTTGAAACATCCATGGACATAGAATTGTTGAGTGCAGGTATGGAGCAAATAATCCGGCACCTCACATGAGCCAGAGGTTTGGTGGTGGTTATCAAAGAACCTTTAATGACTAGAGAATTCCTAACTGGCAGAGACCCTATGATAACTGGTCTAGTCCCTATGAGATGGAAAAGAGGAGGAATGTGGTTTGCACAATTTATCATAACTACGGTCATGTAGCTATGAACTACAAAAGAAGGACTGGTAGAGGGAATTATGGACCTTGGAGAGAATTTGGTATGTCTTGTTATCATTGTCATAAACTAAGACATATTGCAAATTTTTGCAGAGCTAAGGTGAACCAACTGGTGAATCAACTTGTTGACCGAAAAGGGAAGATGAAAGTTGATGTGGAGGAGACTAGAGATGAAATGAACAGAATCTAGAAAAAGAAGGATGATGAGAAAACTAAAGACAAACCATCAGAAGATCCTAATTCTTCACCTAGTGTGGAGAACCCTTCACTGAAAAACTAAGCTGTTAAAAAGCTTAGGGGGAGCTTAATGTTAGATCTATTTAAGAACCCCCTGAAGGACCATAAGGTATGTTAAATTTCAATACTTTGATGTATTATGATATTAAGAAGTGATTTTTTGATCAAACCGATAAGTTTGATGTGTTATGAGAACTGGTAGTGTGAAAAGATATTTTAGGGTTTTACCGGTAATGCCATTTAATGCAGTAGATAATGGGGAAATAAAAAGAACTTTTTGAATATCATTTGTCACATTGCATTCTTATGAGAACACCGAGAGTGAATAGAGCAGAGCAGAACTTGTGTATGCAACATTTGAATAGATTGACAAAGATTTGAAGTGATTTGATATCGACAATCAGTGAGAAAGCTTTGTCGGTGTTTGAAACCCTAATGCAGAAGTGGTAAAAGGTATTTATCTAGAAATCTTGTTATCTACTTATCTTTCTGAATCATTGAAGATGTACACCCCACATCTAGTTGATGTTACCGATAGACCCTGTCCTAAATTTAAGAGGCACCCATTTAATTATGAGGCAATTGATCCTAGCAGAGCCCTATCTGGAGTTCCTTGTGGTGTCTTACATGTTGAAGATGTTAGATCATTTTATCATTACAAACTGGAGGATCTTGGTATTGCTGCTATTTTTGACCAGTATAGAGAATTGTATGATAAGAATAGTATTTTTAAGGAACAATTCAAAAGGGTTACCGAGAAAGGGTTTCACCATGCCCTAAACACCATTGATTATTTTGATAATAAACTTGTGAGATATGTTCTTAGCAGAATTCATGATCAGTTTATGTGGCTCGACCAACCACATAAAATCTATAAGGAAGCTATTCATGCAATAACCAAACTTTGTGCCACCGATGAGGCTCCAGTATTGAGATCCATTCCTAAGAATGATGTAGAAAATTTAATAGGATCTAAATAGGATGGAAGAGCAATGATGGTGAATAATATCAATAATCCAACAACAAAATATGCCTCAATGGTTATTGGTTATCATATCTATTACTCTAGCAGGATGAACAACATCCCTCCTGCTGCTATTCACACTGCCCATCAGATGATAAAAGAGGATGTTGATTATGAATTATCATAGGCATTGAGGAGGCAACTGATGTTGAACCTAGAATCCATCAAGAAGTATAAGAGGTTAATGTTCAAATTTGGTCAATTAATTCTTGGTTTATTCTTTTACTTTCAAAATTATTTCCCCGATATTGGTGATATCCAATGGATAGATAGCACTCCAAAATTGGTACAGATGAAGAACAACATTATAATGTTGGGTAATGGTTCTGGCAAGATTGCATGGGGATATTTTAAGGACTTTCAAAAGAAAATGCATGCAAGGGAAAGGATACCGACAAAGATTATCAAGTAGTATGAAAACATAATTTGCTTTATGGTTGATATAGTTATCTGTATGATGGAGGCAACTGAGGCCCAAACTACATGGGTTATGCCCATCGGATATAAAGTGGACAAGGAAATTCTGATTACATATGTTGATCATTTTCTTGCCCAACTGGTAGATACAACAACAAAAAATTTTGGCACTTAAAAGGAGAAATCTCTTCAAGTGTATTCAGAACTTAACAAATTGGCAATAGCAAAGAAAGTTAGAAAAGAAGTTGAAGAATTTGCAAAGAAAGCAGGATTCACAAAGGAAGCCATTGCTGAAGCAAGAGAAAAACATGCTGCTCAACAAGCCAGAACATAATCTGCACCAATCGGTACCCCCACTGGTGTAATGATGAGCTAGAAAGGAGAAAGCCATAGAGAAAGAAAAACCAACAGCTATTAAGAAGGAGAAACTAGTAGCAAAAAAGAAGGTGAAACCAGTAGCAACAAAGAAGGCGAAACCATCAAAGATTCAGTTCTGGAGAAAAGGTAAGATTGTTGAACCACCTACTGCACCGGTTAAGACTGGTAAAAGGAAATAGAAACAAGCACAAAAACTGGTAGATGCTGATGAAGAAGAGACTGAGTCCAAAGGAGAAAAGAAATCCCTAAGGGCCAGTGGAAAAAGGTCTAAGGGTGTTGGTACTTCAACTGTGAAATCTTCAAAGAAACTGGTAACCAAGCTGACACCTCTTGAAAATTTAATAATAAACATTAAAGAGTATGGTTTATTGACTGGTGTGAAGAAACTATATGAAATTTTTAATGAAGATGAACAAAGACAGATTGAGGATGCAGTTGTTTACATGATGAATAAATACAACAAGGCCCTAATTGAATTGCAAGGGAAGATTCCCAATGCTTTATATAATAAGATTGATGCAAGATGGCAAGCATCCATGAGACAAGACAAATAATTTATTGAATTTATTCTTAAGAATCTGCAACCTGAAGCTACAAGAGAGGAGATAGATGAAATTTTTGCTAAGGCAAAGTCATCTTTTAGGTCAAAGAAAAGGTTGACAAGAATGTTAATTGGTGAGACCCAATTAGTCCATGAGGAGACTGAATAAATTGTGGAGAAGGTATTGGGTTTGATTCTAGATAAAGAGGAAGAAGATAAGGAAGATGAACCAGAAAGGTTTAAGGCTTAAGATCTTCCGAAAGGTGTTAAAATAACTCATTTTGAGCCTGATGAAATTGTGATGGGTGATCAACCGGTAGATGATCAACTAGTGAACACACAAACTGAACCTGTGATTATCCCCGATGATGATACCGGTAATAATGATGATGTTGATGCTACTGACAATGTAGATGTATAGGATGTTGATGTTCAAATGTCTGAGAAACATGAACAAGAACAGGGATGGGAGGAAAAGAAAGACGAAGAAGAAAAGAAGGATGAGGAGCCACCAGTAGTAACTCAAACTGTTGATACACAACCCCCACCGATACATGAAAGTGAAAAGGATAAAGAAAGTGAAAAGAAAGAGGAAGTGACAAAAGATAAGCCTAAAGATGCAGAGAAGAAGACAAAGGAAAAGAAGATAGAAGAAAATAAAGAGCACAAAGTAGAAGAGAAAACCGAAGAAAAAAAATAGAGGATACTATGCCTAAAGTGACACCTTGGTCACTTGATTACAAAAAGAAAATTGAAGATGAAGATGATGATGATTCTATAAGAATCAAAGGACCACTAGACATGGACAATTTATGCTCAACTGAGTTGATGGAGATTGCAACTGCCATGCAATCCCGGGCCAAGAAGTAGAGGATGAAAGAACAACAGAAGGAGGCAGAAACAATAAAGAATGTTGTTGAGATTTTGTCTAGTCTCCTACCAGAGACTGATATAGATACTTTTGTTACTCCTATTGATAATCTTGGACAACTTGTTTCTGATGCCGGAGAGCAAATGAAATCATTTGAGGATGCAGCTTATATTAGTGTTGAGAATGATTACAAGAAGAAAAGAACTGAGCAATTGATGACTGAAATTGATAAAGGGAAAGTTGCTCTTACTGTCAATAAGGACTATTTAAAAGAGGCACTTGAAATCGGAGGTAAAATCCTCTCAACTGTTTCCAATTTTGTTATTATTTTGTGCTGATTTGAAGAAGAAGAAGGAGGAGGAGGAAGCTAAGCAAGAACTTGAAATTCTTAGTGAGTCATTCAAGCCCCTTAATGACTCTGCTATCAATTTTGGAAGATTGGTTGTTGAACTTCAGCATAAGTGAAAGCTTATGAAAATGAATAGGTTAAGAGGATCAGATCACTACAGGAATTACAGACACAACTGATACCAAAGGTGGAAATCTTGCAGAGAGCTTATAAGGAAACTTAAGCCATCCTTGCAACATCAGAGATGAGTACCATAGATGTTATGGAGGAGCTTGCTGGATAGATAAAGACACATGTGGAGATTACCGAAACTATTTTTGAGACATGGGATAATGATTTGAAACAATTAAAGTCTCATTTTAGTGATTCTTTTTTATAAGATTTACAATTTTGATGCACATTTTTATGTAAGATTTTTTTATCTTTCATGTATTTAATTCTTTGTTTGGCATTGTTGTCAAAGGGGGAGTAATAGTTGAAGAGTTAGTCAAAATTTTGTTGTATTCATAATGGGGAGTAGTAGTATGAGTCTTGTAATGGTTTAAATTTTTGTAATAGAATGTAATTTCTAAGGGGGAGTATATGTCATGAAGTCAATTTTTGTATTGCACACTTAGTTGACAAAATTTTTCCTAAGTGTTGTCATCAATGCCAAAGGGGGATAATGTTGGCATTTGACCAAACTGGTAAAGATTGTTGGTGATATGCAACCAGTAAAGGATTGATTGGTGAATGTGATTGAGATTCATGTTTGATGACTAAGTCTTATGTTTTAATTGATGGTAACACTATTTTTGTAGTCATCTAAGTCTTGGAAGCCAACCGGTAAGGTATAAAAGGTACATAAGACAGTTTAACAGAGAACCGATAATTAGGACTTCAACTGGTAAATAGGAACAAAGTTGCATTCATGCAACTGGTACAGGCAATTGATGAAGAGTTGGATGATGCAATTTTAAATAAATGATGGAGATAGGTATTTGGAGCTACGTTCATGACCACATTGGTATATTCAACCGGACAAGCAAGATTTGATGTACAATGTAGGCATTCTGATGAACACTTAACCAATAGTGATAAAGTCACTATGATCGGTATACTGACACAAGTTTTGTTTTATTTTTGGTTTGTTATGTCAGTGGATGACATAAGTTTGGCATAAATTGAACCTAGGAAATTGTTCCAAGGTCGTTAGCCAACTAAGTCGATGTCTATAAAAAGTGTGATGAGTTATGAATGCATGTAACGAGATCAAACACGAATATTGAGATTCTGATTGTGTGGTGATTAGTGAAGCTTTGTATTGATGTGTTGTTGAAGTTTTGAGGATCTGAAGTGGATCTTATCAGACACAAAGGTGTTACATGAAGATCATTTGGCTGTTGTTTTCCTAACAGTTTGTAGCAGTAAAATCCCCTAACCGGGTAGGTCCAAACAGGCCTTAATTTGTAAATCCTCTAATAGGGTAGCTTTATATCAGATTCTTAAATCCTCTTGCAAGGTTGATCCTAATAGGTCAAAGCTCCTAACAAATCTCATCATATTAAATCCCTTAACTGGGTAACTCCTAACCGGGTCTGCTCCTAACATGGCATATTTCTAAGACCTTAATTGGTCAAGATTTCTATTCTATAGATAGTGAATCTTGTGGGTATTAAATCCCAACGTGGTTTTTTCCTTTTGGATTTCCACATATAAATCTCTTGTGTTATGTGGAATTTTTTTTATTGGACATTATCTTATGTGGTGATATTCCTCTTATGCTTGTTAAGTTTTAAGTTGTTTAAGTTGATGATCAGATTCATATTGTTTTTGCTTTCACTGATTTACCCCCCCTCTCATTGCCTTATAAGTTTATCACAAATTGTGTTTCAGTGGTGGATTTCTTTTCTCTCTTTCTTTCTTTGGTAGTGAGCCTTTCTAGGTAGTGAGCCCTCCTGCAGTGAGCATTTTGGCAATGAACCATCCTTTGTAAAAATCACATTAACTGGTGTCACCTTAACTGGTGTTTTCATATTGAGAATTAGCATTCTTCGTGGGTTTTCCCTTGGGTTTTCCATGTAAATCCTGGTGTTCATTGTGTCTAAGTTATTTTGTGCATATTCTTTCATGTTATATCTGTCTTGATTAACTCTGCTAATTGTTCTAGATCTGTGAATAAAGTTTAAAGAAGATTTTAATTGTCAACTGATTCACCCCCCCTCTTAGTTGCCTAGATATTCAATAATGATTGCTTTTGATTCTTGGTCTTTATGGTTCCAAGTAGCACCCCTTGATAGGATTAATTTTGGATCAACTGAGACACCACTGATTCCTTCTTCAGAATCCTTCCTTTCTTTGAGTGAATTTTCCTTTGGTAGATATGGCACAATTGGAACCATTTACATAGGTATCTTCCCATTTTTCAAAATTAGAATTATATTCAAAGAAATTTATAGTATTACTAGTACTTTGTGATAGCTCTTCCTCTACTTGATATTCATCTTGTTGATTGTTGATTGAGATAATTTGCATAAAACTTGTCATTTTAGGATGAGTGGAGCCATCATGGTTTGTCGCTAGATAAAATTACATACCATGTGGTTTCCCTTGGTTGTTGAGGGAGGGGTTTCTATGGCTAATTTCTATGTAGGCCCAGTTAGAGATAATCTCTTAGGGAAAGTCCCTTATTGACCATAGTTATTCTTTGACATGTCGTGGTATAATGATTGATAACAATTTTTAGACATTTGTCTCTTTAAAGCATTAGCCAATATTTGTATTGTTGGGTTTGTAGAACTGATTACTTGAGGTTTATTAGTTTGTAATACTTTTTCCCACCTTTTAGATGTTATTAGATCATCTTCTACCGATATAGCCAGTGCTTGTGCTACTATTAAATCAACCATGTATTCTCTTGTGATATGAAAACTAACATTTAAAGGAAGTGTATTGATTAAAAAACACTTTTGAAGAGGATCCCCAAGTTTGAGATTATTTGGGATTCAATTAGCTATCTTATTGAATTTTTCCACAAAACCACACATGGGTTCATGCACTTCTTTCTTCATGGAAGATAATTAAGCGATTAGAGTGTGCTCATTCTTAATAGATTTAAATCTATCTTCAAGCTTGGTTCTCATAGTGACCCAAGTATTAATTGTTGCACTGGGTAGATGATAAAACCACTCAGTTGTCTCATCAATGAGAGATTCCACAATAATCAGACAAAAACATCTTCATATTGGACTCCAAAAATTGGGCATGCTATGAAGAAGGCATCAATATGTTCCTTAGGAGTAACCTTTTGATCTCCTTTGAATTTGGGTACTATTTTTCTTGAGCTTCTTGGTAAGTCATGTAACCTTGCCCCTAAATTAAGAGGGCCAATCACATCTCCCCAAGGGATCGGTAGGGACATGCTGATCAGATTAACAAAGGAGAAACTGACTTGTAAGAATAGGGAAATCCCTAGTAGAATCAATACAAGTTAATTAGAGACTTTGGATGAGGAAGAGAAGATGGCCTATCTAGAAACCTAGTCTTCTTAGTGGGTGGGAATGCTAAAAAAGGTTAATGGATCTGAGAAAATCAAAATTAGGATCCAAGAGTCTATCTTTAAATCAAAAGAAGGATATAGAATCACCGACCCCCCCTCTAATTATTTTGGGGATGATTTGGTTGATTATGGGGCTATCACTAATACATTTGGCCTCAAATTTCGATAGAGGTTTCTGACAGACAAGGCATTTTGTGATCAAATTTGATTTTAAAAAAAAAAAATGCTCGATAACATCAAAATGCCAACGACGTTTTCCGATGAATCCTGTGTTAGTCAGAATTCTGATGACCACATGCATTATTAAAAAAAAAGAAATGTGTGGGTTCATTTGAAAATCATGCGTGACAGATTGATTTAACAATTCCTTTGCCTCTGCCAATTCCTTTGTTTCTTTGCCTCTCTTGCAAATTGGGTTCCACATGTCCTTCTCCCTTTAAATCTCGACTTCCAAATTAACAACAACAGATTTATATCAACCATCTTGTTATCTTTTCCTGGTTTGGTTTAAAATTTGGTCGTCTAGCAGGTGATGTCGAAGGATTGAGTAGCTAGTTTGGAGGCTATGGAACTATTGGAGATGGAGAAATTCCTAAAGATTTTCGCATGCTTGTAAATTCCTGTGGACTTGCAAGTTATGCGTTTGAATCATGTAAAGTTGGTTGCAGACAAGTTCATTTCAGAGTTTGTGTCTCATAAATTTGAGCTTGTCATCCTACCAGTATATTCTCATTTATCTGTTTTTCTTTACTTTACTAATGCTGCAGTTCCTAGTTATTGAAAAGTCTTCTAATTATTGGTTATGTTAGATAAAGGCTATAAGTATTGTATAAAAATTAAAAAATAAGTAAACCCTATTTACTATACTAGAATCAGGACATAAGGAACGATGATGTCCACATATTTATCAAGTGGTTTTACAAATAGACTTCAACTTCCAAGTTTTGTCAAATCCACAGAAAAATCTTTTAAAAACAAATAAGGTGATATGCATTTGAATCTTCCATAGTTCAATTTGGCACCAGTTGTAGAGTGTGTTGGGGTTCAATCTAACAGTTGGAAATTTTGCTTGAATGCTCCCTTGTGCATATAGCCTTATTTTTCCCATCATATATAACATATTTGAGAAATATTTAAATGGATCTCCCTCGGTCAAATTTGTCTTGGTGTTGTTCCTCTTCATTCCACCTGCTATTATCATATGTTGTAAGTTGCAAAAGCCCAAAAACTTTCTCTGTCCAAGAAGGTTTTGGTCATTTTTCTCACTTTTTGTGGAGTTGAAGACTTTTTGTTGACTACTAGACTTATTCTAATTGTCTAATATCCAGTTCCAACTGTCAGTCCCATGTGGAAGCTCTGCTAAGTATATTGGGTTTTTCTTCTCTTCATCTGCTTTTATTTCCTCCTTTTGTGGGTTTTTAATAAACATCTAGACTTTTGTCTCTTTGTCCCAATAGTCCATTCTCTTCTGCATCATTTCATTATCATGTACTCTAAAATTTTCTTGCATTCTCTAACTTTACTTTCTTTTGTTACCATTTCATCCATTTTTCATAGTTCCAGACTTTCGGGGTTCATCCTTCCCTTTCTCATCCCAACCTTTGGCCTTTCTTCACTCCCAATTTTTGCAAGACTTTTCTCGTCTTCCATTTTCCCTTTTGTGGACTTTCAGAGGTCATCCAAACTTCTTCCCATCCTTTTCTATCTTGCGACCTCCCATCCTTCTCTGCAGCCCCACAATCTTCAATAACTTCTACTTTTCAGACTTGTGGAGTTCTAATGGACTTCTTCCATTTCTCTTCCACTTCTAGACATCCATACTTACAAACATCCATACTCTCTTGTTTCTTAAATAAAATGGAGAAATAAATGGTACTAAGATTAAGAAGCTACATACTCATCATGAGTAATGAGAAATAAACAAGCTTGTCAAGCTTGAAATCAATGTGTAAGGCTAATTGAGCCATTTTGTCAAAAGTTGTTAAATAGTCCTCTTCAGGTCCCGATTGCTCAAATAATGTAAATGTACCCATGGAAGGGTAATAAAGGTTTAATATGTTTTTTTTAGTCCACTATTAGGTGCTCAAAGTATCTAAGTAATGTTTAGTGGTCATTCATGTCAAAAGGAAAAAGTTGTCAAGGTGTCACTAAAAAGTTGTAATGCAACAATGCATAAAATGTTGTCAAATTGTACATTTTGGTCTTAGGGGTAGTTGGAACAGTTATAGAACCATGGGAGGCTATAAAATCCATTATTTAGTTGGATTAAGTGTGTGTGACAGAGTTGGAGGAAAGTCTTGTAAGGCTAGATCAAATAAAGCCTCTGTCTATCACTTAATTCTGCAGGGTTGTGACAGATACATGGTTGTATATCAGTTTGAAAGTAAAACTTCCATGTAATTGTTTGTTGGATAAATAGGAAGGAAGTGTATTGCTATAAATTATGTATTGGAAAATGTTTTTGATGAAGATTCAATGAGAAAATTGATTTTTTGTTCAATACTTTTAATTGTTATTTTTGACAGTCATGATTATTTATTGCTTTAGATATTTTTCCTAATAAGATTTGGATTGAATCCGACCCCTAATAACCTATTTGAGGTTGTATAATGAAGAGTTGTCTTTAATTAAAGACATGTTTGAAGGTCAGCCATGAATTATAAAGAAAGTTCTAATGGTTTTTGTAAAAACTGTCATAAAACCCTTGTTGACAGGGTTGCAACAAAAGAATTGATTATAACTCTTAATGTAACCACTCAAGTTTCTTCATATTTTGGATTCTAATAGTCAATTAAATTATCTTTCATATGAATTTGGTTTCATGTTGATTGGTTGTATAAATTATAAGAAATCTTATGCCCTAGCAGGCTAAATATGGAATGAGCCTAAATGCCATTAACTCAAAACCACATTATGAATGATAAAACCTTAAAATTCTCAAATTAAAACCTTAATACATTATGAATGAATTGATTGAATTATTCATAATTTCATCATTCCTAAGTTGATTCTATTAGATGACACAATAAAAAGTATTTTCTTTTTTAAAAACTCAAATATTTTTCATCAACTTGCCAAAATCAAGCTTCTTTTTTAGCCAAGAAAACTATCTAAATAAAATAGTCTTCATAATTGAAGAGAGTATAAGTTTAAGTAACATTTAAACTTATATATAACTATTTATAAGAATACTTCCATACTTACGATATCCTTTTGTGTAGTTTGTGAAGGTTATGCACCAAAGTTTAGATAGCCCAATTTTTTTGCATGTGAAGAAAGACCATGTCAGAAAATATTAGCGAAGAAAAAAATAAGGAGACAATTGCTAGATTGTGGTCTAACTTGAAAATAAAAGGTGATGGAAAATGTTATTGTCCCTTCAAAATTTGTAAGAGCTTAAAGACTAGAAGACTTCTAATCAAAATAACTAAGAAACATTGTAGGCATCATGGTCACATTGAAGGGGGGCATGATTATCATCCATTGGTAAGTTGTTCATTATATCATTTTAAAAATTTATATACATAAGAAATCACTTCATGATGAGATCATGATCATGGTTTATTTATGTTGATCATTTTTATATAGGTCGAGCTCCCCAAGGCATATGATATGGACCAACACAACCTGGAGAATATGTTTTTTGAAGTGGAGGAACATGGAGGTGTGAATATCGAAGCTGAAGATAATGATCCCATGGAAGATGATGATCATGTGCCAGAAAACACAATTGAAGATGATGGTACAAATACATTGATCCATGACACATTTAGTACTGGCGCAGGTGATCATGATGATCAAGATGAATTTGATGTTGTTCATGATTTACCTATACTTGAGAAGGCATATGAGCCCCTTTATGAAGGCTCCCAAACAACTCTTCTCTCCGTTGTTTTGTTGTTGGTGAACTTCAAGGTTATGAATGGTTTATCCAACATAACAATCTCACGTATGTTAAGGTATGTCCTATATGTCATTATAGTTTATAAAGGGTGAATCATGTACCATTAATATTATTTATATTAACAAAATAATTTTTTGTAGATTGATACGTGAGTTTTTGTTACCACCATCAAATAATCTACCTCGCTCATACTGAGAATTATCTTCCATTCTGAAAGATATTGGAATGGAGTATCAAGCAATAGATGCTTGTCCCAATGATCATATTATATATCATAAACAACATGAATTTGCAACAGAATGCCCTGAATGTCATATCAGTAGATATCAAACACATCAAATAACAAAAAAGGTGCCTTGCAAGGTTCTTTGTTATATTCCCATTATTCCATGTATGCAACGATTATTCAGGTGCACTAGCTTGGCTTAATTTATGGATTACCATGCACGCAATAGAAGTTGAGATGACATTATTTGAACATCTATGGATGGTTCAACATTTATGGACATAGAGGAAAAGTGGCCACACTTTAAAGAAGAACCTCATAATCTCAAGCTTTCATTGGCAGCGAATGGTGTCAATCCATTTGGAGAGATGAGATCTATTTACTTGGTGTGGCCAGTTTTTGTTATCAACAATAACATTCCTCCATGGATGTCAATAAAGAGGGAGCACATAATGTTGGTGATTATTGTTCCAGGTATTTTATCATTTAATAGTCATCTACATTTAATTATAAATATTGCAGTAAAATGGTCATAATAATTATGTAATTTTTTTGTTCATTCGACTAGGTAAGTACCAAGCTAAAGATATGAATGTATATATTGAGCCTCTTATCAATGAGTTGCTAGAGTTATGGAATGGTGTCACTATGTATGACGTCTCTAGACTGATAGGACAAAGACAATTTAAATTCCATGCAATGCTTATATGGACAATACATGATGCCCCAGGGCTAACACATTTTTGTGGTATGTTATAGTGTTCAATTTGCGCATTATAATTATAATTATAAAAATTAACATATTTAATCCAATTATACATTATCTTGTAGGTCTTCAAACAAAGGGAAAATTTTCATGTCTAGTTTGTGGTCCAAAGATGAAATCCCCTCATTCAAAAAGTTTAGGAAAATAGGTGTTTGATGAGTATAGACACTTCCTCCACAGAAATCATAAGTATCAAAATACTGAAAAAAATCTTCTCAATGGGAAAGAAGAGACTACATCAAAGCCATGAAGAATGAGACCTTGCCTAAGGAAGTTGGAATATAATAGAATTAATCGTTAAGGTAATGTCATTCCATCTAATGGTTTATGTTTGGAATTTGTATTTTTCTATTGTGTTTTGTTTATTGATGATGTAATTGATGATCATGAAGGTCGTCAAGGCATTAATGACCACCTTCCAAAGGGACTAAAAAGTTATCCAAGATAATTTAGTAGGTTTCCCTACTACGAGTAGCTACAAATTGTGCATTTGTTTGATACTATGCATATTGGAAAGAATATAACAAAGACATTATGGAAAATATTGGAGGGAAGGCATGACAAAGAAAAAATTGTCAAAATTTTTAGTGACATTTAGGAATCCAATCATGCAATGAAAAATTTCATTCAATCAAATAGCAATGGAGACCGGATTAATATAAGTACCCTTCCTTGGTTATTAATGGAAAACAAAGCAATGCTATAAAAGAAGTCATACGAAAAATTCGATTTCCCATAGGATTTGCTGCGAACATAAACAATCTCATATCAAAGAAAAGTGAATTTGGGTCAAGGATGAAAACACATGATTGACATACCTTCATTAAGGTAATTCATGTTCTTGTGTATTTACTAAATATTTGTATACTACGCATGTACTTTTCATTGTATTATGTTCGAAAGCAATGAAAAGATCATTTGATAATTGTTGCAGTACATTCTACCTCTCTCTCCTAGACAACTTTGACAATAATGTCAAGCAAGTCATATATGATCTTGGAAAATACATGAGGTAAGTAGTGATCTTTGTTCAATTTGTTGTATAGATAATATATTTGCAATTTGTTTTAATTGTTATGTAATACATTGTATATTATTTTGTAAAGTCTCGTTTATATATTTTTGCGTCTTGAATCTCTTCTAGGTGGTTGTCATCTAAAGAAATATATAAAGAAGATATAAATATTGGAAGAGAAAAATTCCTCATTTAATGTGTGAAATGAAAAAGTGTTTACCTTCAACTTTTTTCAATGCACAAGAACACTACCTCATACACCAAGTTGAGGAAATTGAATTGTGTGGACCTGTACACACTAGGTCAATGTAAATGGTTGAGAGACACTTGAAATTTTTGAAGGCTTTGGTTCGACAAAGAGCACATCCTGAGGGTTCTATGGTGGAGGGATATAGTAGTGATACTATTAAGAATGTAATTATGTACTAATTACTCTTTATATTTATATAATCTAACATATTTCAAACTTTTCATAGACTAAGTGAAACGTCAAAGGCAACCAAGGCAAGACAAGAAAAGCATGAGCAACACAAAATCGACTTTGGTGGTTATATGAAACTTTCCGCATGAATTGTAAGTATCAGTAAATAAAATATCACATCAAAATATTTATAAATTGCAAACAATTTTTTTTTTATCAAACAATACAATCAAAATTCATGATACTAAGAAATAATGTAGGGCTCTGAATTCAATAGAGTACCCACACAAGATGATATGAGAATTTCCTACCAGGAAGGCTATACAGCCGTGGCTAAACGACTACAAGAATTGAGTGGGAAAACATGAGATTCTGGTGCATCCGTCACATAGGTAAATAAGCTATATGAAAATAATTTCAAATTGAATACTTTACCAATAATCTATTTGATGTTAAGTTCCAACATAAAGTGAATTTATTTGTTTTAATTAAGCAAGAAATTATAACAATGCGCATGACATTGGAATGCAACCTGATAATCGTGGAACACAATCTCCACATGAAGGTCCAGATGTGAATCCCAGTAGTGGAGGTATTCATTTTCTATTCAATTTTTTTAATGTAATTATTAATATAAATAAACATCTTAAATTGTAATTGGTGTAGAAATTAATGTAACCTTTTTTGTTAATATTTTAGAGCATATAGGCAGTGGTGACCAAGTGGAGCATGATCCAGGTAGACAACATTAGGAACGTGATGTTCCCTAGTCAGGTAAAGAGGACCACTATTATTCCTTTAAACATATTTAATTGCAATTGGTGTATTGATTAATGTAACCTTTCGTATTTCAACTCTAGAGGATCTAGAGGGTGTTCAACATGTTGAGGTTGAGGCTAGACAAAATGATTTCGAAGATGATGTGGCCCCATCAAGTAAAGAGTGCCATGGTTATGTTCTTTATATTAATGAAATACTTGTAACAAAAATAAAAAATGATTTGAATTTAACCCATTTATTTGTTATTGTAGAGGACCCCCCTTTGCATCAGTGTCCTCGTCCTTAGAAGAGAACTAGGCATACATTGAGATCACGGGCAGAGTGCAAAACAACTGAAGAGGGGGGAAATGATGAAGAAAATGATTCTCCACTTAGACTTTACATAGCTTCTTTTATCACTGTTTAAAAAATGGGTTTTCTGTTCCCATAATTGGCTAAGTTTTTGAAATTTTGAATCAGACACACTATCAACTGCTTTAAGTCTGTGTTAGGTCTTAAGGGTTTAGGGTTTTAATTTTAAATCACTCAATGTCTGATAAAAAACCCTCTGGTTTCTATTCCTGCATTACTTTATCTACTTAAGTAATGGGTCTTGGTGTCGTTTGAGGTGTCCCCCCATGTCATTTGCCTAGGCGGTTGTTGAATTAATCGTAAAAATTTATACCTTATGTCTTTTCTTCCTAATGTTGTCGGGCCCAGTAAGTTGCACACAGCTCTCAGATAGATCTATGGTTTTCGCAATTTTGTTAGGCGAAGTTGCGCATGGTTTAAGACTCGTGAAATGGTGAAAGGGAAAAGCGTTCTCAATGGTGTGCATTTGGTCCGGTTTAAAAAGGCTCCATCTCGTTCAAAATCTAACGGCTGGTGTTATTTCGCAACCGAAACTTGCAAGTGAAATACCTTTCACGAAATGGCGAAAGCGTCTGGTGGGACCTTGCAGTGAAGACTTTCCAAGTGACTAAAAGGTGATCAAGTCCAATCTGATCCGACGGTTCGCGTTGTTTCATGGCTGATAGATGCTCGAAGGTTATGCCCTGTGAAATAGCGAAAAGGTTTTCGGTCCACGAAAAGGGAGTTTTAATAAGAACATAACAGATGCGCAAGTCTCATTTGATTTGATGGTTAGCACAGCTTTGCAGGAGGAAGATGCTCAATAGTTAGCTTTCGTGAAGTAGTGAAATGACGTGGTGCTCCAAGTAGGCAGTCCAGTTGGTCGAGATGGCGAGTAAGATGATGGCACGTGGCAGAAGATCAATATAGTCAGCAAGTCGGGTCTAAGGATTAAAAGGTGGGTCCCAGTGGTGAATCATGCCATGGGATAAGAGGTAACTTGGCAGATACAGGTGGCAAAGATGAGGTGGAATCCCATTTTTTCTCTCAACAAATGAAAGGTTGACATGTCAGTTTAAAGGTGACTAGATGCCAAGTGGATGGAGTTTGAGTTAGAGGGCCCACGTCTGCCAAATTCAGTTAAGTTGTTAAGCATCGAGCAAGTTAAATATAATCTAATGGCCCATGTGAATTTGCAATGGTAAAGTGCTCGTGTTTTATGCCCTACGAAACATTGAAAAGGTTTTTGGGCCCCGAAGACAGATAGAGCATGAAGTTAAAACGGGATCAACTCCATTTTGATCCAAGGGCTCGCGTTGTTTCGTGGTTGCTAACCAGCCGAAGGATATGCTTTGCAAAATAGCGAAAGGAAGAGAAGGTTCATCCAGGTAGAATGCTAGATGGTGACATGTCAATTGACACGTGGTTTTAGAAGAAGGAAAGGGCCCGCCAAGGTGTAACCGGCAGTTATAAGGGAAAGACATGTGGGAGACGTTGAACTAAACTCGAAGAGTTTTCCAAAGCTAATGATTGAATGCCACGTGGTGTTTAGTAACCAATGAAAAAGTGGCCTAAGTGAAGCAAGAATAAAGGTATCCCTTAAAGGATGGTCATCTCCAATTTGATCCAACGCTTTGCATTGTTTCGTGGCCCTAAGTTGAAAGTGGTTTAAGCTATGCAAAATAGCGAAAGACCGTTAGCCGTCAAGATAAAGGCACGGTTAATGAAGAAGCTAACGGTCCTGGTAAGAATTAAATGTTGAGTAGTTAAAGTTCCATCCAATGCCTAGCGTAGCTTTGTGAAGGAAAAGTGCTCGGAGGATAAAGCCCGCGAAATGGTGAAAAGGAGGTAGGGCCCGGTGCTAAGGCAAAGCTGTTAAGTCAGTGTAAAGGCCGATCAAGTTTCATTTGATTAGACGGTTGGCATGATTTCGTTTAACTTATGCTCTATGAAAAAGTGAAAGAGTGAAAGGGAAAAATGTGCAGGTATGTTGTGATCCATTGGAGCGAAAAATTCTAATTCTCTCATGAATTCAATTCTGAAGGGACATTAGAAGCATGTGGTATCAATGTCGCAGTTAAGAGCATGAGTACCATATATGATCTCATATCAATTGAGTGAAGGTATCATTCCAAAGAATTTTTGTAGAGGAGTGGTTGCAGAGCTATTTTCTTCAAATACAGAGCAAATTCATTCAGTTGCACAATAGATTCCTTCAAGCTAACAATAGGTTTTCTTGCACTCTTGTTTGGCAATTTCTTACCAGTGTGTTTTAATTGAGATCTTGATTTGTCACATAACCAATTGGGGAAAATAGCTAAATTGCTTGCATATTTTAAGATGGCACCTAAGAGAGAATTTTCAGGGAAAGTTAATTACCAGGAAAGGGCCATTTGTGATGATTTTCTCGAACAGTTGACATTGTCAACTAATCAGGCATCAAAAGTGAAAGAACTAGTGCCAAGAGCTCCTCGTTTGAAGATAGGAGAAGGGTTATATAGTAAGGGTAACTAGTTGAGAGACCCACAGGTTGGGTTGTCTAGGTTGGGGTTGTTCAAAGTTGGATTTGGCATGAGAAATTCCCCAACATCACAGAATAGCATCTGGGAGTTAGATGTGGGAAAATTAGTAGTTCCAGGAGTATTCATGGATATGGATCTCCTAACTCAGATTGCACATAATTATGATCCAGTCACAAGGAGCATTAGGGATATAAATGGGAAATCCCTCATTGAAATAAGTAATGAGGAATTCAGAAGTGCTTTTGGGCTTAATGAGTTTACCAATTTTCTAGAGCCTATTAATTTCAAATCATTAGCTCAAGTATACAGTGCACAGAGGAACCACCTTAGAAATGGGCCTCTTAAGGAATTATTTGTGAAGATAGGAAGGTTGACAGTTGTAGGACCCAGCACTGAAGAGACTTTCTCATTGAATTTGTTCACCCTTAGGGCTAAGGGATTGTATTGGCCACTTTGCCAGTTTTTAGGAGAGGATGCTGAGGCAAATATGCCAAATCATTACATGCTAATGATTGCTCAGATTTTGAATCCTTCTCTTGCAGTAACATTTGATTATGCTTCCTTTATTACTGATGCTATCCATGGAGGGTTGATAGGAATAAAGAATGGGAAGGTTGATAGGCCTTTTGGATGGTATTCCCTCCTGATGCATCTATTTTTATTCAAAGGTGGTGATTATTTTGCAAGTGGAATGGATCTTGTAAAAGAGAAAGATGGAGAAAAGATGCCAGTGCAATTATGGAGTACAGTGCTATCATGGGATAGAGATGATGCTAGTTTCTTGAGGTTTGATAAATGTTTTGCATCAAAGATTAGGACTCTCCTATGTTCAAAAAATATGAGAATCCCCAAGGTTCTTTTGGAATTCATTAGACCAAAAGAATTTGCAGAAAATATAAAAATTGTCCATAATTGGGGAGATATTTACTTGTACCCTGTCTCCACAATTTTCAGAGTATTTGGTTTCAGAGGCACTCCATTTTTATTGCCCTATCAGGTCCCTCTCAAATTGGGAACTGCAGAAATCCTCAAACAAATTGGTAGTGTGCAAGAAGTAGAGCTAACAGGCAGGGGTAAAGGGACTATTTTCCCTACGGTTACTATAGCCCACCAATTTGTAATAACCAAGGGAGGTTGGAATTGTTTTGAGGATTTTCTTAAACCTTATCATTTGTCAATTGCAGTGTCTAGGTGTGCCGATCCTGAAGATTTCTTTAATGGCATGTTTAGAAAGAGAGCAGTGTGCAGAGGTAGACCCCATCAGTTCCAGTTTCCTGAAGACCTCATTAGAAATGAGTTTGATCTAGATGAGCAGGAGCTGAGCAAGGAAAAATGGGTGGCTTATAAAAAGGCCTTAGATTTTGTACATCAGTTTGATACCAGCTATGACCCATTGTCTAGCTTTTTCCCTTTTGAGGAGAAAATAAAATACCTAATTCTTTGCTTTGAGGATGTAATGCAGACTCTAAAAGAAAAGAGGGAGGTTGTGGTTAAAAACAACGTTGAAAAGGAAAGAATGGTTCTAAGTAGGTCTGCCCCCACTAGAGCAATCCCTCCTGGTGACTATACGTTGCACAAGAAGTCTAATTATAGTGTGCTGATGCCTACAACAGGGGAGCCCTCTACCTCTAAAGGAAAGAGGAAGATACAAGAGGTCACTGAAATCCAAGATAGCCCAAAGAAGCAGAGAGTAGGAAAAGAAATACAATCTGATACACCCTTGTACTCTCCCTCCCAATCCCCTATTTATATAGGAGATGAACAGGCAGCAACTGAGCAGCTGATACAGTTAGGTAGCCTGGGAGAAATAGCCTACACATATGATGAAGTAGAAGAAGGAATGCCAGAAGAGCCCCTCACTGCTGAGATGAACATCACTACCAATGAATTCAAGGGTCAGGAGTTGGATCCTGAGATCAAGTAGGCCAGTGAGGACTTTTTGGCTGACAACAACTTTGTTACATCAGGAGCATTCATGCAATTTGTATGGAAGAAGAATATTGACAAATACAATGCAAGATGTGAAAAGAGAAAAGGTGAGCAGCCTCATAAAGATCTAGCTGTGGTTGAGGAGGAAATAAAGCAAGAAATGATAGATGAGTTTAAGACCATCACTCTTGAGCAAGGAAGAGATATGGTGGCACAAGCTGGAGTACTCATTCTCCTTGAGTGGGACATAACGGATGCCTTGGTATTGGAGGAAGTGAGAAAAGAAACTAAACCCATGGAGGGAATCACTTTTAGCAAAGACAATGCTGCATTGGTCATGTGGTCCCTCAAAAGAGATGAAAATAGGAGAAATAAGGACACCCCAGGGTCAAGTTACCTTGGTGGAATCATAGTAAAAAGAGTGAAAAACACAGGGGTGGTGGAAGCTGCTAGCACTGTGCTAGAAACTGCAAAGTTTAGTATTGGAGTAGCAGAAAGGGAAGCTAAGGAAAAAGAAGACCTCCAAGTCAAGTTGGAGACAATTTTGAAGACTTACAATAGTGCTAAGGAAGAGGTAAGTGGTAAAGATATCATCATTGCTAAGCTGCAAAGCCAGTTGACAGGATAGTACCATCAAGGTGAGTCTTCAACATTGATGATCTCCTCTTCTCCTGCAAGACCTCCACCTACCAGCCCCATTATTGAGTTCCCACCATCTCCAGCACCTTCTAGTTCTCAAATGATCAAGATCACTCCCCAAAAATTGGAGAATTTAAAACAGGCTCAGGCCTTGTATGCCAAGAAGTATGAAGAAAGAGTAAGGGCTACCATTTCAAGTTTTGCAGACACCATGAGTGCCTCACTATTGTACAACAACATCAACAAGATTTTGGATATGTGGAATGAGCTTAATGGAGATAAGGCCATTTTGATGCCTATTTTTGACAAGTGGAAGCCTAGAGAGCAGGATTTGGAGCTTATTTGTGTATCTTATGATGAAGCAGGGGATGATCCTATCATCAAATCCACTTGTGACACCACAAAGGATCTAATAAAATTAGTAGAAGGGATAGACAATGCTGATAGGAAGATCAACTTGTACAAAAAGGAGTACACTGATCAGGTTTTTGAATTGCTCCCAGAAGTTTTTGTTAGCCCAAATCAATTAAAGGACAAACAGGTGTGGCTTAAGGAGTTAGAGGCCAAATTGTCAGCCAGAATAAAAGGAATTGTTGACTTGGATGATGCTTCCTTTTTTGTTGTAACAATTCAGGAGATAGAGAGAATCAAATCTCATTACGGTTTTCTCAATTCAAAGGTTAACAAGATGAGAAATTCATGGAAAAGGTCAACCAAGGCTAAAGCAAAAGTGATTAATTTTGCATGGATGATTGATGATGTGTACAATGAGTGGACAAGAAAATATGCCATCCAGAATGTAGAGCAGTTAGAAGGCGGTCTTGAATAGTTAGATGAGGTTGCAATGGGACAACAAGTAGAAGAAGCCGCAGAAGTTGAAAAGGACTTGTAACCGTTTTTGTAAAAGATCTTTGTAACTTCTTCTTGAGAAGAAATGATTGTAACAAAATTCTCCTAGGAAAGTCTGAAGCTATGTGCATCCATATTGTTATAATTGGATACCAGGGCTAGTAGAAAAATGACCGCAAAGAATTGTAAGAAAACGCTGCAGAAATTTATCTGAGCTTTTCCAAGTTTTAATGGAGAATATTCGAAGGTTTCTTGTAATACTTTTTTGAGGAAAATATCAGTATACAGACCATTGGTTTTGAGTAAAAACTCTGTGTTGTCTTCATATGTATTTGCATGTGTTTACTGTTTCACTCTAAATAATCCAGGGTTATTTTGTTTGAATAGGGGTTGTAAGGCAATTTTCAGTAGGTGTGTTTCTTAGCTTTTCTCTTTAGGAGGGAAATTAAATATGCAGGGATCACTTCTTCCAGTAAATTCTTTGTGAGATATTTTGAATTTTGATGAGCATAGTTTACTTTGGTATGCATAAATTCTTATATGTGTTAGGCATATATAGGGATTTACAGAAGCCAAACTAATGGGATACGTATAGATATTTGACTGTGAGAGTGTTGTTTGAAACTTAGATGACTCTGTGACCTTGGATAAGGCACTGGTATAGATCAAGGTTGTCTATTACATGTTTTGTAGGTCAAATACTAAATATGAGTGCAGTTTTCATTCCTTTGTTTCAGTAAGTTTTAAGGTGATTAGATCCACTAGTTTTCTGGACTGGTTTGCTGTGGATTTATCTTTTAAAAGTGTGAATTTAGTTCACAAAGGTATACCCGCTTGGACTCTGAGTAGGTCTGAAGTGTAGAAGGTTAAGAGTTTCCTTCCCTTGAATATCTCTTCTGCACAGAGTTATTATATTATTATAGGGATATTGAAGTGAATCAAATTTTGAGAACAACAGCTTCAAAAAAAAGAAGAAGAAATGATTGTAATCTACATTATTTGATAATGACTGATTTTTATGTGTTAATGAATGCAATTATGTGCTAATCAATGTTCATGAATTATATGTGTTAATTAGTATTGATGAATGTTGCGTGTTAATGAGTGTTAATGAATGTTATGTGTTATTGAACGTTATTTGATAATGAATGAATGTTATATTTTATTAATGGATGAAACAATGAATGAATGTTAGATGTTAACAGGAAATTTAGAGTGATGTTAGGGGGTGGGGGGGAGGGGCCAAATGAGCTTCCACCTTCACATGGTTGGCCCTGTTAAGTAGAGAGTATTAAACTGTTCTCAAAATCAAGCGAAGCTCAATAAGATAACACACTTTTCAATATTTCATTATGTTGCATAGTTAATCTTAATGAATAATGTATATTGAATCTTAATTGCAAGGTCCAAAAGAGCCAACATGAACAACAACACCACAAGTAAGTGGTTTGTTTTTTAAGTTTTTTTTTCATGATAATCTGGGAAGGTTCATCTGTAGTGTTATGTGTAACTGTGAAGGTGAGAAATTTATATTTTTTGTTTTCTAATATTTATTTTTTATTCTAGGTGGATGACTTGGAAGAGGTCAGTGATTACTATCAAAATAGGGGTCACTTTGATGAACTCGTATCCGTGTTTGTGATGAGCAGAAGCACTGGAAGGAACTTACATATTTATATATTCAAGATGATGAATATGATAATGCTGCCACTACTATCATAAACCATTCTTCAGAGGCATGGGATCATATGCAATTCAAAGATGTTGTAGTTAAAGTGGCCAATGTTGAATTGTACTACAAAGTTGTACACTTTTATTTGCAAAACACCCAGATCTTATTAATGACCTCTTGAATGTCCTTGCCCTTAGGGTAGAGCACACATGAGTGGTTGACATCATGCGTAAGGTATGGCTCTCAACTCTTTTATTATGTTACTATTTTTAGGATTACCGAGATGTCTTTCACTTGGGTATTAAGTTTTTCTAGATGTTCTCTTTAGCAGCTATTTGGTTTGGAAAAATTTCATGAGTATCTTTTGTTCTATTGTATTTGTTATCCATGCTGGACATCTCCTTCTTGTGAAGCCGTACATGGTTGCAATACAAAGCAACAATGTAGCTGCATTTAATGAGGCTTTGATTAAAATTTATGTAGAAGAGGAAGATTATGATAGGCTTCTAGAATCTATAGATATACACGATAACTTTGATCAGAGAGGGCTTGCTCAGAGGGTGAGAGGAACTTCTCTGTTGGTTCTTTCATTTAAGTTAAAGTGGGATGTAATTTAGCATTTGAATAGTTTTCTAATGATATTCAATTTCAATTAGGTTGAGAAACATGAACTTATTGAATTCCGGTTAAAGGCTTTTCTATAGCGAATTTTCAAAAAGCCAGTGACCCTTCGAGGAGGCAAATGATTCTTGAATTCTGTTTGGTTATATTTTTTTCCTGCTGAAAATTATGAAATTATTACTTATAAATGTTTATGAAGTTGTGCCTATATAAATTAAAAGTATGATTCCTTGATGAAGATTGATTCTGAAAATACCTGATTTAATTATATCAGATCAACAACAAACCAGTGCCTTCATCCCTTACTAATTTCATACTATTTAAAATTGAAAGATCCTACGTATAACCATGGAGACAGTTTTAATAACTTGTTTTCAAAACAAGACTATCACATCAAAAACATCTATATGGATTGTAACTGGAATATAAAATGTAGTTAGTCTTATTGAATTTTAACTTTCTTCTGAAAGACCAATAAGACAATTTAAAACTTTTCAACCAACCTTTCAAATTGATTCTCAAACTGAAAATTAGTCGCAATCACAATAGCATAAGATAGCATATTGACACAATCTAATAAAATATATTTTTTCACATGGAACTAATCAATCAATTGAAAAGAATATACCATTCAAAATGAAGAACACTTGAAATTTATATTGAAAATAGATAATCAAACCAGTTGATTTCAATATGTATCATCCACCAAATTTTATATTTCCATATTATAAACTGCATAAGTGTTGTATAAAATTATCTTGATAAGATTATAAAACTTGAGGTATCTCCCCCACTTGTTCTAAAAGATCCTCCATTTATAGATGAGGATTCAGTTTGAAAGTGAAAGGGCATACCCTTTCATTAAAACTAAAACTAACAAAAACTAACTAAAAACTAACTTCCTAAAAACTGTCTTTACAATATGAACATATCATAAAAACATAGAAAAACATGACTTTGGGCTCCAACTTAGACATCAGGTCTGGTCTCCCAACATCTTGCTGCACTTCTGAATATGTTCCAAGTACTTCTATGACTTATATGTGTCTACATCATGGATGATATCCCTGACAATGACTTCTAGTGTGACAAAGTTTTAGTGTGACAAAGTTTTCCATCTGTTTCACAGTCTCTTTCAATTCAATTCCATCAATTTGGACAATATCAAGGGAGACATTGAGAAGACTACGACATTCTAAGATCCATACATCTTTATCCTTTATCTCACTCTTCTGATCAATTATATCTAGGAGACCATGCTGAACAATGTCTTTGCCTTCATCATATCCAGATTGTAATTCTTCATCAAATTTATTGTGTTTAGCCAACAACCTCTTTATTTTTTCAGTTTCTTCAGTTTCTACTTTGGCCATTGTTTTATCATGAAACCTTGTTCCCAATATGTTTAAAATTATATTGTGTGAAACTGCATTGTCCATGTTCTTTTGAAATACCATCCAGAATTCTTTTAGAAAGCCTTGTAAAACCTTAAATCTTTTAGTTAGTAATACACCAATAGTATCTTCCCTCACACTTTGCATCTTTTTTAATATCCTTTTATTTGCTTGCTAGAACTCCTCACATTTTTTCTTTCATTGAGAGATATCTGGAGTAAGAACCATTGACACCTGTTGCCCACTTCTCCTTAGTGTTTCTTCATACAACACCTTGTATTGGTTCCCATCCCTCACTACTCTGACCATCTGTGCTTTATTGAATTTTGAAATATCCTCTCCGATATCAGTAGAAACAATTGGATCAATTTTACCAACTTTTAGTTTCATCATATGGCCAAAGGCCTTGTCAATATCAATGATCTTTGGTCTCTTGTGGGGAGGGTACATATCCCATAACCTCAAAGATTCCTCATCCTGATCAAATATTGAACCAATAAATACATCATTTACACCTTTTATATTCAATTTGAATTCCTTGTTTTCTGAATGCAATAAACTATCAAAGATAAAAGAAGCACTGAGGTTCCATCCGAGAAACAAAATCACCCCATACTCTATAAGTAGTTACCTCCCCTTTTGAGGGGTCATTGTGGTTATCTCTGCATCAATTTTCTCTTTTAATTTCTTTAACAACTCAGCCTCATTATCAGGCGTTATGTTGGGAATAGAGTCCCTCAATTTCTTCCCTTTAAAATTGCACAAGAATGATTTAAATTCTTTGGAATGAATAAAAACATAATAAAAAAACAAAAATAGAAAACTCATCTAACCGAAAGTTAGCATGAACTTCTAATGATGTCTCTATTTTACCGTGCATGTCTGGCTCTTCTTCCTTCTCTGGCACTTGCCATCCAGAGACAACTGCATTCTCATTAGATTAACTTTCGACCTCCTCCTCCTCAGTTTCAATTTTGTGGAGTCTCCGTCTCTTTTCTGCCAGTTCATTATTCAGTTTATCAATTACCTCTTTGGCCTCTGCATCCTCCATGTTCCTGATGATATCGTCATCCTCAATACTAACGTGCAGATAACCTCCCAAGTTCTTCCTCTTCTTGCAAGAGTGAATGTATCCTTTAGGATCATAGTTTTTCCTGGTATAATGCTCAAACAAATTATATTCTTCTATTAGCTTCTTATAAATTATTTTATAAGATTTGGTTGACACTATGGTGAAATCACCAAAACTTAGTGTCCCAGGCAAGAAGGCTTGCTTACGTATATTTGCAAAATGTTTAGCATTGGACACTCAATTTCCTCACAATCTCTAGATAAGCTATTATGTCTGGTACTAGTTTTGGCAACATGTAGGGTCTCCCCTCAAATCCATATACTCTAAAACATGTAATATCCTTATTCATAAACTAGTCCCCCCAGTTATGATCAACAATGTGTCTTTCATCATAATCCCTAGATCTTAGAAACCTCTTGATCTCATTAGAGATAGACCCTTCACATGAAATCCCATACATTCGATACAATGGCATCACAATAAGTTCTTCAAACTTAATATAGTTGCACCTCATATATTGAGAATCCCAAAGAGATGTCCATAATTGGATGGGCTGCTCCTCACCTTCCCTGCTCTTGGTATTTAATTTTAGGCCCTCAGGCCAAAAACCCTTTACATATCCATAAAATAACACTAGATGCATCAATAGTGAATAAAATTTGAAATTGGGATGAGTATCATCCCTAAGGTTTAAAAAACCTTCGTGCAAGCTCTCCACCAGATATGTTGCATAGTCAAAAGGCCTAGATTCATACGTTTGTATATCAGAGGCTAACACTAGCGACCCAGTGCTTGCTAGATCAGGCACCTCCACCCCTCCTACTTGCCCACATGACATTTATGTGTACTGGAAGTAGTGTCTGAACAAATCAATGCTGAATGGTGGCCCGTCTTCCTCTATTAATTTTCCCACCTACATCTTGTGAATGACAAATTTCTAGCCGGTATATGTAGTGTCCATTATGAGGTATTCTTCCTCCAACTCCCCAAAGGACAAGGGCTTATAAAGATTGGGGTCTAAATTGAAAACCTCGTTTATGGTACCTACAAAAAATCTAATAAATGCTTCCCCATTTGGGAGCTGAATGCACCTCTTCATCGAATTATAATTCCTCACCAAAACCTCTAGCAATCTTATGTTTACAAAAATATTGGGGAGTGTTAGCTTACCTAAATTTGTCATCCAAGGATTGTAGAGTGCCATCTCCTTTCTCCTTCTCAAATAGTAAAACATAAACAGTTCTTGTCCCCTTACCTTGGTCCAGACACCTCCGACCTCTCTGTACTTGTCTTCTAATTGGTCTCTCCTCGACAGGTGCTGCTTCGACCTTCTGGATTTTGGGCCAGGTGCCTGTATTTGGTCTATCATGTCTTGGTTTAACCTTCTGACTAGAGGCACCTCTTCAATTTTTCCTTTCTTCACCTTAGAGTCAGGTCTCTTGGCTGTCCTCTTCTTTCCCATTGAAGTTGAAGCTTCCATTTTTGCAATTACAATCCTCTGCTCTGTTATTCAAAGGTGCAATGTGTTCTATCTATGTATTCTTCTTTCACCAACGTAGTATCTAGACAAGGAAAATTCTAGTTCTGCTGTATTCTTTTGCAATAATGAACTTCTCATAAAATTTGCCTCGTGCGAACCATAGATGCATCTACTGCAAGTATTAAATAGAAGATTTTTAAAAATTTTGGTTTTGAATTCTAATATGACAACAACTCATCGACATATGTCTCCTCGATGAATATTTCCCTTTTGGCACTCTCTAAATAGCCCTTTATTTGCTTTGACATCTTACTTTCTCTTATTGGGATACCCTAAGCTAATGACTACTTTTCCTCTGCATCGGTATATCTCAAACTGATATTCTCATCGGGCATAGGGTGAGCTCATTTAGCATTATCGTGATAGGAATTGTTTCCCCGATGGGCTTCATCATCGGCATAGCTCTTCTTGATGCAATCGGCTTCATCGCCATGAGTCTTCCTGATAGTGTCTTCACTTCGTTCAATCAGTTCGCTCCTTCATTGGGTATCGAGGTAATCCGAAATGAAACATACCGATAAGCAAAGTCTTCCCCATAGAGTATGTTCCATTGGTATATGTTTCACCGATGATTTCTTTGGGCATCAAGGTGGATTAAATTAACACATACCGATCACTTTGGTTATATCGATGCAACCGGCTTCATCACCATGAGTCTTCCCGATAGTGTCTTTGCTCCGCTCAATCAATCTGCTCCATCGGGTATCGGGGTAATCTGAAATGAAACATACTGAATAGAAAAGTCTTCCCGATAGAGTATGTTCCATCGGTATATGTTTCACCGATGATTTCTTTGGGCATCGGGGTGGCTCAAAGTAACACATACCGATCAGTTTGGTTATACCAATGCAACTGACTTCATCACCATGAGTCTTCCTGATAGTGTCTTCGTTGAGCTCAATCAGTCCACTCCTTCATTGGGCATTGGGGTAATCCAAAATGAAACATATCAATAAGCAAAGTCTTCCCAATAGAGTATGTTCCATCGGTATATGTTTCACCGATGATTTCTTTGGGCGTCGAGGTGGCTCAAAGTCACACATACCGATCGCTTTGGTTATACCGATGGACTCTTCTTTTTGCCACTCTTATTGGTATAAGTCTTACTGATACCCTCATTGGCTATCAGCAAGACAATTCTCCACTACTGCCGCTAGTGTTTACTATGCCGATGGGTCATATCGGTATAGTTTTTGCCGATGCATCAATTCTCCTCAACTTTTCTCCTTGATAGGTATAATTTCTGCCGATGAGTACAACTCCTACTTGCTACACTCTCTCATCGGTATATGAAATCCTGATGGAAAATTGGTCTTTGTTAGTTGAAGTGCCCTCATTGGTATAACGTATACCGATAATGTGAAATTTCAATCATTTTCAACTCCTTCTTTAAGATACAAAAATTGATTATGGATTTAATACAATCTGAACAAAAACTTTGTTCTGCATGAGAGCTTTACCCTTTCTGATAATTACTTGTGCACTTTGATCAATCCCAAGAACCTGTTTGTCAGGCCTCCTCACCTCAAAAGGAAACCCAGAGTGCTTCATCTTGTCTCAATGCCACCCTCAATATGCCCACCTGATGGTTGAATCTTTGGAGAGAAGTCACAAATGGATGGAGATTGTCACTACAAGATTGCACCTACACATAAAACCCAGTAGTAACTATTCTTATGGAAAAAATGCTCAATATATAAAAGGAAATTAAAGAAAAATAGCATTTTTAAGAGCATAATTAATTTGAAAAATTATGTGCTAACATGTTGTGTTGTTCACCAAAAGTGATAACCCAAGAACACCTGCAAATCTATCTATGAGATAGCCAATCTCAATCAATGAAACACTTCAGGGCTTGGACAACATAACATAGGATCCTAATGATCCTCCTGCACTTCAGGTTCTGCTAGACCTAGGGGGGGACACCCTTTTGATGCATTAAATACAACAATCACAAACATAAGACTACATCAACAATAAGTAGACAAACCCTTCCAAATCTCTATTTCACCTATTATTTGTATAAGATCCAACCCATTTGTACGTGTCACAAGCTCACCAAATTAGGTAACACGTACAGATGGGTTGGATCTTATACAAATAATAGGTGAAATAGAGATTTGGAAGGGTTTGTCTGCTTATTGTTGATGCAGTCTTATGTTTGTGATTGCTGTATTTAATGCATCAAAAGGGTGTCCCCCCCTAGGTCTAGCATAACCTGAAGTGCAGGAGGATCATTAGGATCCTATGTTATGTTGTCCAAGCCCTAAAGTGTTTCATTGATTGAGATTGGCTATCTCATAGATAGATTTGTAGGTGTTCTTGGGTTATCACTTTTGGTGAACAACAAAAGTGGTGACTCTACAGGGGAGAGTCACATTAAGGATCCAGACGCAAATTTGTGCTTAAGTTGTGAAGAAAATCATTGTGTTTGTGGAATTCCTGCGTATTATTCTAAACCTTGTTTTCATAATTCTCATACTCTTGTGGGTGGTGACTCTGTCATATTGGAACCAGTCCTTGTGAATTATAAATCATTCTGAAAGGAAAACAAGCATAATGCAAGGAGGAAAAAACACTAGATCATTCATGAAGAAGCATCCTCGTAAAACTTTGCAGGAAGGTTTACCAGAGCAGTCGCGAAGGGGCTAGAAGAGATCAGTGTTACACAAACCATCAAATGCTGCTTGGGTATAAAAGAATAATAATATTGGTAAGATGCCTGATCGACCTATTTATGCAAATTCTAATTCTTCTTCTAGGGATTCTGAACAAGATATATTAGGTTTCCATTCTGGATTGTTTGGAAATATTGATAATGCACATGTTTTAAATCAAGATTTATCCCATGTTAGTGTCTCTGCAAAAGATAGGACCAGTTCAAATGCAATTAGACACTCTATGCCTAGAACAATTGATGGAAACATTAGTTTGATTAACATAGATCAAGTCAATATATTAGATTCTGAGGAAAATTTCCCTGACGAAGATAAAGTATCCCAAGAAATTGAAGATTTGAATAAAAGAGTTCACCATCTAATTTCCCTAAGAGCCCAAAAGGAAGCAAATAGGGAGAAAGAAGTCAAAGATAAATTAATGGAGAGAGATAGGCTTCTTAGACAAATAGCTGATCTTGAAGTGCTAGCTAAGGAGAAAGAAAAGAGTGATGAGGAAGGCCCTATGATTAGAGAAATTCTGATCCCCAAAGCCAAGCAAGCATATAGGTTAGTAGTCCAACCAAACAAGGAAGTATTTAGTGATTCTTAGCTTCCTAGGACTAATGTGGATAAAGGAAAATAGAAATGGGTGGATGATAGAACTGAATCTAAAACTGCAGAGGAGATTTCTCATAGGTTGTCAGCACATGAGAGAGAAATGGAGAGAATGAGGAAAGAAAAAGAGGATCTCCAAATGGAACTAGAGAAAGCTGAATTGGAAGCGGCAAATCAGGAAGTAAAAAGAAAAATTAGTTACTTAAAGGCTCCCCCTATCACGTTTCCATCAGAAGACATTAGTAAGCCTGATCCTCAACAAGTTTCCCTTCCCCCAATTAAGATTCAACCTACAGTGCCTGCTAATATAGCCTTGGTGAGTCGAATCCCTATGAATAGTCAACACACCCAAGTATCTCAGTCTCCAATTCCAAAAGTTAGAATGACCATGGGAAACAATAATGCTATTACCCCTTTTCAAAGGAGACCAATCAATCTAGAACAATATAGACAATTGTTCTTTGATGGGATCCCAGGATATCCCAATCATGTTCCTACTGAGTTAAGAGATAGACTCCATAAATTTGCTGGGAAAAATGTAATTAGTGCTGAGGAACATCTGAAATCTTTTGGGGACCTAATAAATGATTATGAGATAGTGGATGAATATGTTATCATGAAACTGTTTGTGCAATCCTTGGTTGATGATGCAAGAGATTGGTACAAAGGTCTTCTAGTTAATAGCATAGGGTCATGGGAGGATTTTAAAAATTGTTTTCAAGAGCAGTATGGTGATAAGACTAATGTGAGCTTCATGCTCAATGAGTTCAATAACATCAGAAAGTCTGATAATGAAATGGTCACTGACTTCAATGCCAGATTCCAAAAGGCTATGCACAAATTGTATCAAGTGATGAGATTAGATGATAACATGTGTTTAAATACCTACTACAATGCATTTGATTCTAAGATGGCCTATATCCTGAGAGATAAAAATCCACGTAACTTGAGAGATGCTTTTAGAATTGCCATTAATGTAGAAATTAATAGAAAAGCATCCAGGAAGTTGGGAAGAAGAACAGATGGTAGATTATGGCAAGAGACAAAACAACAACCTAATAAAGTTGCTAAGGAGGAAGATAAGATAGAGAAGCTAGTTATTGCAATGAAGGATCTAACTACCAAGGTTAACAAAAATGACAAACCTCATTACAACTGGAAAGATAGACCCCCCTTGATTACATGACATGCCATATAATACAAATTGGAAAGATGGTAAACCCCAGAATGAGAAGCCCAAAATTGCTCAGAATTAGGACACTCCATATCCCTTGAAAGGGAAAACTGTCCATAATGTAGAAAATACTCCCTGGTGTATTGCTTGTGATGGACCACATTCTCCTCATCAGTGTGTAGTGGCTCAGGCTCTTGAAGAATCTATGAGACAAGAAGCTGAGCCTGACATCAATATGTTTGAAACCATCATAGAAAGTGATGAGGAGTCCATGCAAAGTGAATAAAGTGATGTGCTAGATAATGAAAGTTTTGTTCAAGGACAACTAACCCTAGATTGGCATCCTACATTGAATGTGGTAACAATTAAGGATGAATAGGTTCATCTTAGAAGGCCTAGTGAGGAAGAAGTTAAAAATCTTACTAAAGCTGCCATTGCCAAAGCAAAACACAACTATAACTTGAGGAGCACTAAGAGAGACATTGATCAGGGTGAACTGGGTTCCATGTTCATAAAAGAGGTCACTCAAAAGGGGGTAGTAGGTAGTGCTACTACTGTTCCTAACATTGGTCAAGAAAAGGGGGAACAAGTTAAAGATGTACCCAAGGGTACAAATGATAAAAACATTGGTGATATACAAGGAGCTGCCACAGTAAAAAAGGCGAGTCAACTCAAGACAGAAAGAGTTAGAGCTAGTACTGAAACAAGTAGTAGTTCTACATTTGACATGGCTCAAGCTCTTACTCAAATGAAGGTCATTGTCCCATTAATATAATTACTAAAGATTAAAGAACATAGGGATGCAACCTTGTCTTTATTTTCTAGTATATCTGATAGTGACACAATCTTACCCACCGGTTCAGCTAGAATTGGGAAGGATCAAGAGTTCCAAACCCTAGAGGTTTATGTTGGAACCACTATCACTCAAGAGCCTTCACAGGTAGATCCTTTCTATGTTACTTTGTTAGTAAAAAACCAGTTGATTAAAAACTGCATGATAGATTCAGGAGCTACTGCTAATGTAATGCCTTATGGTGTTATGAAAGAATTAGGACTGTCAGTAACCACTATATATGGGAAATGTTATGCTATGGATAACAAGGAAGTACCTGTGATAGGTACAATGAAAGATGTTGAGGTAAAAATAGCAGCATTCCCTGAAGCAACTTATAAAATGGATGTTATTGTTACTGATACCAAGCCCCATTATGGTATGTTACTATCCAGGCAATGGGCAGCAGTAGTAGGAGGAAATGTTCAACTGGACTTATCCTATGCCACCATTCCAATCAATAGAAATCAGGTCAAATTGTACAGAGAGCCACGAGCTCCTAGGGTAATTGAAAATGTAGACCCTAATATGCTCAATTGTATGATTGATGTAGATCTTGATAACTTTAGACTTCAACCAATTTTACCCCAATTGAAGAATACTGACCCCATTGTGGTCGAATTAGAAGCACAATAGTATGGATTATGGTAGATGTATTTTGATGGAGCTTGCTCCAAAGAAGGATCTGGAGCAGGGGTTCTCTTTGTATCCCCATCAGGTATAACCTTCAAGTAGTCATTCTTATTGGCCTTCCAGTGCACAAATAACACTGCAGAGTATGAATCCTTATTGTTGGGGCTTGAGGTTGCAAAGAAGCATGAAATCTAGTTGTTAACATTGTTAGGGGATTCAGAATTGGTTGTATCCCAGGTAAGATCTAAATATGCATCCAAGAATGATAGATTGAAGAGATATAAACATGCAGTTTGGGATGTTATTGAGCATTTTAGTGCATTTTCTATTAATTGGATAGAGCGATCAAAAAACATTATGGCAGATTTCCTAGCTAATGTAGCCTTGAAAAATGATGATGCAACACTAACCGGTATTTCCACTGTGGAAATAAAATCTAGGCCTGCTATTCCTGATAATGTGTACAATTGGCAAGTTTTTGCTGATGATGAAGATATTCTTAGGTTTATTCAATGTGTTGATGATTATGATGGATAGAAGATTGATTGCAATGCACTGGTGGAGGTGGTGGATAATAGGGAAATAGTATTTGGAAATGATTTGGTCCAGTTGGAAACCAATGAAATACCTAAAGGGCTGGTAGAGCTAGAAATCATGTTCAGTTACAATGACAATCACTTACATCAGCAGTCTACCACCAAGTTGGAAGAACTAGAGGAGGTAAACCTGGGGATTGAATCATCCCCTAAGTTAGTATACATTGGGAAGAAATTACCCCCTCATGTCAGGAATAACCTTATTAATTTATTGAGGAAGTATAAACATGTTTTTGCTTGGTCTTATGAAGACCTAAAGGCGTATAGACAAGATCTTTTTTAGCATGAAGTTCCTTTACTTCTAGATGCTAAGCCTTTCAGACAGAAATAGAGACCCATTAATCCCCTATTAGAAACTAAGATGCAGCAAGAGTTGACCAAATTAAGAGAAGGGGGGATTATCAAACCTATAAGACATTCTTCAAGGGTCTCCAATCTGGTCCCAGTAAGAAAAAAGAATGGGGACATTAGATTGTGTGTAGATTTTAGGAATCTAAATGTTGCTTCTTTGAAAGATAACTACTCTTCCCCAAATATGGAAGCCATGCTACAGAGAGTGACAGGTTGTGACCTTTTCTCCATGATGGATGGTTTTTCAAGATACAATCAAGTGTTAGTGAAGGAATTTGAATAGTTTAAAACTACCTTCACTACTCCATGGGGAACATATGTTTATGTCAGAATGCCATTCGGATTGAAAAATGCTGGAGCTACATTTCAGAGAGCCATGGATGTAGCCTTCAAATAATTCATCAATGTTATCATGGTGGTTTATCAAGATGATCTAACCTATTTTTCTAAGAGGGCTGATGATCATTGTGGACATTTGGAAAAGGTGTTCAATAAAGCTTTGGAATTTGGTGTGTCACTAAATCCCAAGAAATGTCATTTTGGAGTCACTGAAGGAAAACTATTGGGACACATTGTTTCCAAAGAAGAGGTAAGGATAGACCCTGAAAGAATTGAAGTAATAAACAAGGTGTCTCAACCTAAGAACGTAAAAGGTATTCAATCCTTTCTAGGTAAAGTAAACTTTGTTAGGAGATTCATTGCAAACTTTGCAGAGATTGTGAAGCCTATTGTCAAGTTGCTCAAGAAAGATACCAAATTTTTTTTGGGATCAAGAAGCCTCAAAGGATTTTTTTGAAATTAAGAAAGCCATTCAGGAAGCACTAGTGTTAAAATCTCTTGATTACAGTAAGCACTTTTCTCTATTTTCTTTTGCCTCATATCATACAGTAGTTGCAGTATTGTTACAAAAGGATAATGAGAGATATGAACATCCCATAGCTTTCTACAGCAAGTATTTGCAAGCAACAGAATTAAAATATGAGACCATGGAGAAACAAGCTTATGCTTTGGTTAAAGCTGTCAAGGCTTTTAGGCCATATCTGGTAAATGCAAATATCATTGCTTATGTCCCACATGCTGCAGTTAAGGATATTTTGTCCCAGTCTGAGGTTACAGGGAAAAGATGTAGATGGATTAATAGAATTCAAGAATTTGACTTGGAGATAAAGATCACCAAATTGGTGAGAGGTTTGGGTTTGGCTAAGCTTATGATTGAGTCTAATCTTATGAATGTAGAAATACATAATGTTGAAGTCAGAGATGCATCAATCACTAGCATTGAAAGGCAACTTTGGTACTCAGGGATAGTCCGATTCCTAAGAGATGCTACATTCTCAGAAGGAATGACACATAATCAAAAAAGAACTCTGAAACTCAAGTCCCAAAAATATGTGCTCATTCAAGGTGATCTGTTCTGGAGGAAAAGAGATGGAGAATTACTAATGTGTTTTGATGAGTTCCAGGCTAAACAAGTATTGATTGAAATGCATGATGGAGCATGTGGGGGTCATTACTCTGCCAAGACAACTGCTGGTGAGATAATCCTGGCTGGATACTTTTGGCCCACCTTATTCAAAGATGCTCATGCATATGTCCGAAAATGTGACCCATGTCAGAAATTTTCATCCAAGTTGAAATATGAAGGAGCCTTACCCCTAAATCCAGTCTCTGTGGAAGCTCCTTTTGTCCAGTGGGGCATTGATTTTATAAGAGAAATTGTTGAGAGGTCAGGAAGAGGTCACAGATGGATCATAGTAGCCACTGACTATTTCACCAAATGGATAGAAGCTATTCCTACAAGAAGAGCTACAAGTAAGGTTGTCATTGATTTTCTAATGGATAATGTAATAACTAGGTTTGGAACACCTGCTAAATTGGTAATGGACAATGACATGAGTTTAAGGTCAGAAGAGTTTGTAGGATTTTGTACCAGTCATGGAATACTCATGTCTTACTCTTCACCCTATCACCCTTAAGGGAATGGACAAGCAGAATCTAGCAATAAAAGCCTTTTGAACATCATCAAGAAAATCCTAGAAGAAAATAAAAGATCTTGGGATAAAAAATTGAAGTTAGCTTTGTGGGCAGATAGAATAACGGTCAAAAGGGCCATTGGAATGTCACCTTTTGAACTGGTTTATGGTACTCAGGTCAGAATGCCAGTGAATAATCTTCTTTCAGTTTACAAATTCTTGCAAAATGAGGATATGGGGTTATCTGAACCAATGGAAAGCATAATGATCCAAATTGTGGAGGTGGAAGAGCTTAGGACTTTGGCTCATAAGAGAAATCAGAAGATCCAATTGCAGTCCAAATACCTTTTTGATAAGAGGACATCATTAAGGAAGTTTCAAATTGATGACATTGTTCTTCAGTGGAATGCAAAAGGATAGGACAAGGGGAAGCATAGAAAATTTGAATCATTATGGATTGGCCCTTTTGTGGTCTATGACTTAAATGGTAAGGATTCATATTTTCTGAAGAATATGAATGATGAAATACAGGAATTTCCAGTGCATGGACAATTCCTGAAACATTATTTCTCTTGATGTCCATGCATAGTAGGTCCTTTGTTTGTACATATTTTGTTTCTTTCCTATTTTCTGTTTGGGTCTATGTTTTGGTTTGTTTCTCTAGAGTTTCTGAGTTTTCTTGTGTTGACCTTGCGATCAACCATCCCCAGTCAGAGCTGCTGTTATCACTGTTTAAAAATGAGTTTTCCTTTCCCATAAATCGGCTAAGTTTTGAAATTTTGAATTAGACATGCTATGAGTTGCTTCAGCTCTATGTTAGGTCTTAGGGGTTTAGGGTTTTAATTTTAAATCGTTCAATGTTTTATCAAAAAACCCTCTGGTTTCTATTTCTTTGTTACTTTATCCACTTAAGTAATGGGTCTCAGGTTCGTAGGAAGTGTCCCCCCTTATCATTTTCTTAGGCGGTTGTCAAATTAATTGAAAAATTTATGCCTTATGTCTTTTCTTCTTAATGTTGTTGGGTCCAGTAAGTTGTGTGCATCTCTCAGGAAGATCTATGGTTTTCACTATTTCGTTAGGTGAAGTTGCACATGGTTTAAGACCCGTGAAATGGCGAAAAGGAAATGCATTCTAAATGGCGATTTTGGTCCAGTTTAAAGAGGTCTCATCTTGTCCAAGATCCAACGGATGGCATTATTTTGCAACCTGAACTGGCAAGCAAAATACCTTTCACGAAATGGCAAAAGCATCTGGTGGGACCCTGCATGCGAGGATTTTCTAAGTGACTAAAAGGTGATCAAGTCCCATTTGATCCAACGGTTCATGCTATTTCGCAGGATGAAAATGCCCGACAGTTATCTTTCATGAAGTGACGAAATGACATGGCACTCCATGTTGACGGTCCAGCTAGTCGAGAGGGTGGGTAACGTGGATACACATGGCAGAGGTCACAATAGTCAGCAAGCCGGGTGTAAGGGTTAAAAGAAGGTGGGTCCCAAAGGTGAGTCATGCTGCGGGATAAGAATTGACCTGGCAGATACAGGTGGCAAGGATGAGGTGGAACCTAGTGTTTTCTCTTAGCAAATGAAAGACTGACATGTCAGCTTTGAAAGCGACTAGATGCTAGGTGTTTGAGGTTGAGTCAGAGGGCCCACGTTTGCTAGAGTCAGTTCAGATGGTTAAGCATTGAGTAAGTAAAAAATAATCTAATAGCCTGCGTGAATTCACAAGGGTAAGATGCTCATGCTCTATGCCCTACAAAATGGCGAAAAGGTTTTTCGTCCCCAAAGATAGATAAAACATGAGGTTAAAGAAGGATCAACTTCATTTTGATCCAATGACCGATGTTATTTCACGGTTGCGAGATGCTTGAAGGATATGCTTCACGAAATAGGAAAAGTAAAAAGGGTTCATCCAGTTGTCAAGCTAGATGGTGACGTGTTCATCAACATGTGGCTTCAAAAGAAGTTGAGGGCCCGCCAAGGTATAGCTGGTGGTAAAAGGGAGAGACACATGGCTGACGTTGAACTAGGCTTGAACAGTTTTCAAAAACCAGTGATCGAATGCCACGTAGTAACCAATAACCAATGAAAAGGTGGAGTAATTAAAGCAAGCATAAAGGGTTTCCCTTAAAGGATGGTCATCTCCAATCTAACCCAATGCCTTGCGTTGTTTCGTGGCCCAAATTTGAGAGATGTTTAAGCTTTGCAAAATAGCGAAAGACCACTAGCAGTCAAGGCAAAGGCATGGTTGATGAAGATGTCGGTGGTCCCAATGATAGTTAAATGTAGAGCAGTTAAAGTTGCATCTAACGTCTAGCACGACTTCATGAAGGAGAAGTGCTTGAAAGATAAAGTCTGTGAAATGGAGAAAAGGAGGTGGGCCCAACGCGAAGGCAAGACTGTTAAGTCAGTGTAACGACCGATCAAGTTTCTTTTGATCGAATGATTGGCGTGATTTCGCCTAATGAAATTTCCTGAAGGTTATGCTTCGTGAAACAACGAAAGAGTGAAAGGAAAGAATTGCAGGAATGTTGTGACCCGTTGGAGTGAAAATTCAAATTCTCTTAGGAATTCAATTCTGAAGGGACAACTGAAGCATGCAGAATCAATGTCGCAATTAAGACCTTGGGTACCATATATGATCTCCTGTCGATTGAGTAAAGGTATTGTTCAAAAGAATTGTTGCAGAAGAGCAGACACAGAGCTATTGTATTCAAATACAGAGCGAGTCAATTCAGTTGCAGAGCAGATTCCTTCGAGCTAAAATCAAGTTTTCTTGTACTCTTGTGTGGCAATCTCTTTGTGGTGTTTTAATTAAGGTCTTGATTTGTCGCTGAACCATTTGGGGGTAGTTGTTTAATTGCTTGCATTTTCAAAATGGCACCTAAGAGAGAATTTTCCGGGAAAGTCAATTATAAGGAGAGGGCCATTTGTGATGATTTTCTTGAGCAGTTGATGTTGTCAACTAATCAGGCATCAAAGGTAAGAGAATTAGTGCCTAGAGCTCCTCGTTTGAAGATAGGAGAAGGGATATATGATAAGGGCAACTGGTTGAGAGATCGACAGGTCGGATTGTTTGGGTTAGGGTTATTTAAAGTTGGATTTGGAATGAGAAATTCTCCAGCCTCGCAGAATAGTATGTGGGAGTTAGATGTAGGGAAGTTGGTAGTTCCAGGGGTATTCATGGACATGGATCTATTGACTCAAATTGCACATAATTATGATCCAGTCACAAGAAGCATTAGAGACATAAATGGGAAAGCTCTTATTGAAATTAATAATGAAGAGTTCAGAAGTGCTTTTGGGCTAAATGAGTTTACAAATTTTCTGGAAGCCATTAGCTTCAAATCATTAGCTCAAGTATACGGTGCACAAAGGAACCACCTTAGGAGTGGGCCTCCCAAGGAATTTTTTGTGAAGATAGGTGAGTTGATAGTTGTAGGACCCAACACTGAAGAGCCCTTCTCATTGAATCTGTTTACCCTTAGGGATAAGGGAATGTATTGGACACTCTGTCAGATTTTGGGAGAAGCTGCTGAGGCAAATATGCCCAATCACTACTTGCTAATGATTGCTCAGATTCTAAATCCTTCCCTTGCAGTAACATTTGACTATGCTTCTTTCATTACCGATGCTATCCATGGAGGGTTAGTAGGAATAAAAAATGGGATGGTGGATAGGCCTTTCGGATGGTATTCACTCCTCATGCATCTATTTCTATTCAAAGGTGGTGATTACTTTGCCAGTGGATTGGACCTCATAAAGGAGAAAGAGGGAGAAAAGATGCCAGTGCAACTATGGAATACTATGTTGTCATGGGACAGAGAGGATGCCAGTTTCTTAAAATTTGATAAATATTTTGCATCAAAGATTAGGACTCTCCTCTACTTAGAAAACCCAAGAATCCCCAAGGTTCTTTTGGAGTTTGTCAAACCAAAAGAATTTGCAAAGAGTATAAAGATTTTTCATAATTGGGGTGACATTAATCTATACCCAGTCTCAACAGTTTTCAGAGTTTTTGGTTTTAGAGGCACTCCATTCTTGTTGCCCTATTAGGTCCCTCTCAAAGTGGGAATTGTAGAAGTCCTTAGACAAATTGGTAGTGTACAAGAGGTAGAGCTGACAGATAGGGGTAAAGGGACTATTTTCCCTCCAGTTACCATAGACCATCAATTTATAATAAACAAGGGAGGTTGGAATTTTTTTGAAGACTTTCTCAAACCTTATCATTTGTCAATTGTAGTATCTAGGTGTGCCAATCTAGAAGACTTCTTCAATGACATGTTTAGAAAGAGAGCAGTGTGCAGAGGTAGACCCCATCAGTTTTAGTTTCCTGAAGACCTCATTAGAAATGAGTTTGATCTAGATGAGCAGGAGCTGAGGAAAGAAAAATGGGTGGCTTATAAGAAAGCCTTAGACTTTGTGCATCAGTTTGATGCCAGCTATGACCCATTGTCTAGCTTTTTCCCTTTTGAGGAGAAAATAAAGTTTTTAATTGTTTGCTTTGAGGATGTGATGCAGACCCTGAAAGAAAAGAGGGAAGCTATGATTAAAAGCGACCCTAAAAAGGAAAGAATGATTCTAAGTAGGCCTACCTCCACCAAAGAAATTCCTCCTGGTGATTATACACTGCACAAGAAGTCTAGTTATAGTGTGCTGATGCCTACAATAGGGGAGCCCTCTACCTCCAAAGGAAAGAGGAAGATACAAGATGTCATTGACATCCAAGAGAGCCCTAAGAAGCAAAGAGTAGGAAAAGAAGTATAATTTGATACACCTTTGTACTCTCCATCCCAATCCCCTATTCACATAGGAGATGAGCAAGCAACAACTGAGCAGCTAATACAGTTAGGCAGTCTAGGAGAAATTGCCTATACATATGATGAAGTAGAGGAAGGTATGCTAGAAGAGCCCCTTGTTGCTGAAATGAACATTACTACCACTAAAATTAAAGGCCAGGAGTGGGATCTTGAGATAAAGCAGGCCAGTGATGACTTCTTGGCTGACAACAATTTTGTCACATCGGGAGCATTTATGCAGTTTGTATGGAAACAAAATATAGATAAATACAATGCAAGATGTGAGAAGAGAAAAGGTGAGCAACCCAACAAAGACCCAGCTTTGGTGGAGGAGGAAATAAAACAAGAAATGATGGAAGAATTTAAGACCATCACTCTTGAGCAGGGAAGAGATATGGTGGCACAAGCTAGAGTGCTTATTCTCCCTGAGTGGGACATAGCAGATGCCCTGGTACTAGAGGCAGTGAGGAAAGAAACCAAGCCTATGGAGAGAATTACTTTCAGTAAAGATGATGCTACACTTGTCATGTGGTCTCTCAAGAGAGATGAAAATAAGAGAAGCAAAGATACCCTAGGGTCAAGTTACCTTGGTGGAATGATAGTGAAGAGAGTGCAGAACACAGGGGTGGTAGAAGCTGCTAGTACTATGCTAGAGACTGCAAAATTTAGTGTTGCAATAGTAGAAAAGGAAGCCAAGGAAAAAGAAGACCTCCGAGTCAAGTTGGAGATAATTTTGAAGGCCTATAATAGTGCTAAGGAGGAGGTAAAAGGTAAGGATAGCATCATTGCTAAGTTGCAGAGCCAGTTGACAGGACAGTACCATCAAGGTGAGTCTTCAACACTAATGATCTCCTCCTCTCCTGCAAGACCTCCACCTAGCAGCCCCATCATTGAGTTCCCACCATCTCTAGCACCTTCTAGCTCCCAAATGATTGAGATTACTCCTCAAGAGCTAGAGAATTTGAAACAGGCTCAGGCCTTATATGCCAAGAAATATGAGGAAAGAGTAAGAGCTACTATTTCAAGTTTTGCAGATACAATGAGTGCTTCACTATTACATAATAATATAAGCAAGATTTTGGATATGTGGAATGAGCTCAATGGAGATAAGGCCATTTTGACACCCATTTTTGACAAGTGGAGGCCTAGAGAGTAGGACTTGGAGCTTATTTGTGCATCTTATGATGAAGCAGGGGCCAATCCTATCATCAAATCCACTTGTGACATCACCAAAGACCTAGTAAAATTAGCAGAAGGGGTGGATAATGTTGATAGAAAAATCAACTTGTACAAAAAGGAGTATGCTGAGCAGGTTTTTGAGTTGCTCCCAGGAGTTTTTGGTAGCCCAGATCAATTGAAGGACAAACAGGTGTGGCTCAAAGAATTAGAGGCCAAACTATCAGCTAGAATTAAAGAAATTATTGATTTAGATGATGCTTCCTTCTTTGTTGTGACAATTCAGGAGATAGAGAAAATCAAATCTCATTATGGTTTTCTCAATTCAGAAGTCAACAAGATGAGAAATTCTTGGAAAAGGTTGACCAAGGCTAAGACAAAAGTGATTAATTTTGCATGGCCAACTGATGATGTGTACAATGAATGGACAAAAAATATGCCATCCAAGATGTAGAGCATTTAGAGGGCACTCCTGAACAGTTAGAAGAGGTTGCAACTAGACAACAATTAGAAGAAGCTGTAGAGGTCGAAAAGGACTTGTAACTGTTTTTGTAAAAGGCTTTGTAACTTCTTTTGGAAAAAGAAATGATTGTAACCAATTCTCCTAGGAAAGTCCAAAGCTATGTGCATCCATATTGTTGTAAATGGATACCAGGACTAAGAGTAGAAGATTGCAAAGAATTGTAAGAAAATGCTGCAGAAATTTATATCTGAGCTTTTCTGAGTTTAATGGAGAATATTCCAAAGTTTTTGTAATACTTTCTTGAAGAATATATCAATATACAGACCATTGGCTTTGAGTAAAAGTTTGTGTTGTCTTCAAATGTGTTTGTAAATGTTTACTGTTTCATTCTAAATAATCCAAGATTATTTTGTTTGAATGGGGTTGTAAGGCAATTTTCAGTAGATGTGTTTGCTAGCTTTTTCTCTTTAGGAGGGAAATTAAATATGCGGGGATCACTTCTACTAGTAAACTCTCTATAGGATACTTTGAATCTTGATGAGCATGGTTTAATTTGGTATGCATAAATTCTTATGTGTGTCAGGCATATATAAGGGTTGACAAAAGCCGAGCCAATGGGATGTGTGAAGATATTTTGTTTGGGGAATATTGTTTGAATTTAGATGACTCTGTGACCTTGGATTAGGCACTGGTATAGATCAAAGTTGTCTATTACATGTTTTTAGGTCAAAATACTGAATATGAGTATAATTTTCATTCCTTTGTTTTAGTTATTTTCAAGGTGATTAGATCCACTGGTTTTCTAGATTGGTTTACTGTGGATTGATCTTTCGAAAGTGTGAATTTAGTTCACAAAGGTATACCCGCCTGGACTTTGAGTAGGTCCAAAGTGTAGAAGGTTAAATCAAACCTTGTCATATGTTGTCCAAAGAGTTTCCTTCCCTTTGACATTTTTCCTGCACAGAGTTTAATCATTTTATTATAAGGATGTTGAAGTGAATCAGATTTTGAAGACAAGGATACAATGAAAACTAGTTCTCAATCGAGTGATCATGAACTTGCAGAGGAATTGTTGGTGTATTTTGTGGAACAGGTATACAATTGGTAAAACATATAGCTAGTTGTTCTCTCTCACAGGATAAAGTATATATTGAATTTTCATTTTGGATTGGGGCATTGAAATGGGGCTTACTTTTGCATTTGGAACTGCAGGGCAAGAAAGAATGCTTTGCTTCATGCTTATTCATATGTTATGACTTGATCAGACCAGATGTGGCTTTGGAGCTTGCCTAGATGAATAATATGATTTACTTTGTGTTTCCATACCTACTTCAGGTTCTTGATATACTCTGGTGATTCTGTGAATATTTTAAGTTTCTCTTTAATAAACATTTTAAATCTCCTGCAGAATTAAATAGTTAATATTCAAAAAATTTCTTTTTCAAAGTTCAATCGAGAATACATGACAAAAGTTGATGAGCTTGTTAAGGACAAGTTAGAGGCTATCCAAGAAGATAAATCCAAGGAGAAAGGAGAGAAAGATCTTGTTTCTCAATAGGTATGCATTTTTCTTAATTGAGCCTCAAGGAGCACTTGTTCTACTCTACTGACGATTTTTAAGAATTCAAATAAATATGTGCCTATTTTGTTTACAAAATATGTATGCTCAGCTTCTTCCCCTTGCTTTGCCAACACCTCCCATAGCATTTTTAAGAGCATAATTAACGAAATTATAGAAAATATCATTTTTAAGAGCATAATTAAGGAAATTGTAGAAAAATAGCATTTTTAAGAGCATAATTAAGGAAATTATAGAAAAATAGCATTTTTAAGAGCATAGTTAATTTGGAAAATAGCATTTTAAGAGCATAATTAAGGAAATTATAGAAAAAAAATATTTTTAAGAGCATAATTAAAGAAATTATAGAAAAATAGTATTTTTAAAGAAATTATAGAAAAATTATGTGCTAACATGTTGCACTGTCTAAAAAGGATAATCTTTACAAGGATGCAATGGAAAATAGTTCTCAATCGGGTGATCATGAACTTGCAGAGGAATTGCTAGTGTATTTTGTGGAACAGGTATACAATTGGTAAAACATATAGTTGGTTGTTCTCTCTCACAGGCTAAAAATATATTTTGAAATTTCATTTTGGATTGGGGCATTGAAATGGGGCTTACTTTTGCATTTGAAACTACAGGGCAAGAAAGAATGCTTTAGTTCATGCTTGTTCATATGCTATGACTTGATCAAACCAGATGTGGCTTTGGAACTTGCCTGGATGAATAATATGATTGACTTTGTGTTTACATACCTACTTCAGGTTCTTGATATACTTTGATGATTCTGTGAATATTTTAAGTTTCTCTTTAATAAACATTTTAAATCTATTGCAAAATTAAATAGCTAATATTGAAAAAAATTCTTTTTCAAAGTTCATTCAAGAATACACGACAAAAGTTGATGAGCTTGTTAAGGACAAGTTAGAGGCTATCTAACAAGAGAAATCCAAGGAGAAAGGAGAAAAAGATCTTGTTTCTCAATAGATATGCATTTTGCTTAATAGAGCCTCAAGGAGCACTTGTTCTACTCTACTCACAATTTTTAAGATTTCAAATAAATATATGCCTATTTTGTTTACAGAATATGTATGCTCAACTTCTTCCCCTTGCTTTGCCAGCACCTCCAATAGCATTTTTAAGAGCATAATTAAGGAAATTATAGAAAATAGCATTTTTAAGAGCATAATTAAGGAAATTATAGAAAAATAGCATTTTTAAGAGCATAATTAAGGAAATTATAAAAAAATTGTTGGCAAATGCACACTCCAATGAGAAATTGTAGGTGATTGAAGGTATTGTCATTGATGGCAACCTTACAATCCTATGGCACTAGCAGGCACCGACACCGACAGACTCTACACTGGCATACAGTTCACCGACAGCGAAAAGATGATTACCGACACCCTGGCCGACAGGATTTTGTTTATTACATAATGCATTTTATTGTAATATATTTTTGTAAGCTGACATGGCATATTGTAATAAGGCTCATATATGAGATCTTCTAGAACATTTGAAATAGGTAATATGCATAAATGGATATTATGTGCGAATATGGAGGCAAATTGTGGAATAAGGTTTATGATTATTGCAAGAGCTTAAACCGGTACTGAACCTGGCATAGAAGATGCTGAACCAAAGTAGTACATGATATTGGATTTACATAATCCATTTTTGTAAGTCAGTGAGACTTCCTTTTGTATTTAAGCAGTGAGCTTTAGGAAATTGGCCTTCCTGCATGTGCAGGCCCTTATTGTATCAGTAATATTCACTTATTGGCCAATAAGCAAATATTGTGGGTCACAAATCCCACCGAGGTTTTTCCCACACTGGATTTCCTCGTTAAAAATATTGTGTTATGGTGTGCTTTCTATGTTGTGTTTATTGTTCTTATTTACTGCATTAATTCTAGTTTACCGATACACTGTTTTGGAATGTAATTTATTTAATAAGTTCACAAAATCCATTAATCGATTAGATGCTGATTCACCCCCCCTCTCAGTATCTTTGGGAATCCTAACAAAAATAGCATTTTTAAGAGCATAGTTAATTTGAAAAATAGCATTTTAAGAGCATAATTAAGGGAATTATATAAAAACAACATTTTTAAGAGCATAATTAAGGAAATTATAGAAAAAAGCATTTTTAAGGAAATTTTAGAAAAATTATGTGCTAACATGTTGCACTGTCTAAAAAGGATAATCTTTACAAGGATGCAATGGAAACTAGTTCTCAATCGAGTGATCATGAACTTGCAGAGGAATTGCTGGTGTATTTTGTAGAACATGTATACAATTGGTAAAACATATAGTTCGTTGTTCTCTCTCATAGGCTAAAGTATATTTTGAATTTTCATTTTGGATTGCGACATTGAAATGGGGCTTACTTTTGCATTTGGAACTGCAGGGCAAGAAAGAATGCTTTGCTTCATGCTTGTTCATATGCTATGACTTGATCAAACCAGATGTGGCTTTGGAACTTGCCTAGATGAATAATATGAATGACTTTATGTTTCCATACCTACTTTAGGTTCTTGATATACTCTAAAGATTCTATGAATATTTTAAGTTTCTCTTTAATAAACATTTTAAATCTTCTACAGAAATAAATATGCCTATTATGTTTACAAAATATGTATGCTCAACTTCTTCCCCTTTCTTTTCCAGCACCTCCAATGCTTGGCATGGGAGGTTTCTTTCAGCCAAGTATGAGTGGAATGGGAATGCCTCCCATGCCAGCTTATGGTATGCCACCTATGGGTGGCTATTGATGGGATTGTAGAACTTAACGTGGGACAAAATTCTTCAATCATACGTGGTTTTTTGAGGCTGGTCTTCAAGTGGAAAGATTAGATTGTGAAATTGTTTTTATTGTCATTTGGTTGGTTGATACAGAATAATGAATCTTTAGTATTATTGTATTGGTCAATTAGTTCAAATATTTCTATCCACCAAGCATCCAACGCCCGAACTGTCACATGCTTAGATTGTCAAATTGTTATTATTGTCATTTGGTTGGTTGATACAAAATAATAAATCTTTAGTATTATCGTATTGGTCAATCAGTTCAAATCTTTCCATCCACCTAGCATCTGATGAGGATGCTGTATGTCTAACAACATCTTCGTCAGATAAGTAGTGAGGGGGCCATCAGAATTTTGACACCCACCCAATTTATTTCGATGCCCGAACCATCGTACATACAACATCCTCGTCGGTGCGGATGCCCTGGTTGCCATTTGACATTGTCGGAAGTCCGACAGACACCCATGAAACATCCGACGAAATTCTCACCAGATGGGTGGTCATGTTCACTGTTGGAACATTACCTGGAAGCTGTTGGAATTCTGACAACTTATCGGGTTTTATCGACGGCTAAGTGCAATCATGGTCATCATCGAAAGAGTCTTCGATGGCATCAGAATCCCGACGGTCTTGAGCACCATCAGAATATCTGACTACAAGTTTTCAACGACATTGCTTGTCGACAGTTCGATGAATTATATTCAGAATTCCGATGAACTACGATCGGAATTGAGCCCCAAATGTACTAGTGTATTCTTGAGGTGGCTCCTGATTTATTTTACAAACTAGATTTTGTAGAATAGATACAACAGAAAATCTCCTTTCCCTACATCTCACCAATCTAGGGAGTTGGGATACTTATTCCTCTTCTTGTAAAACTTTCCCAACACTTCTATAATCCTCAAAGTTCCTTCTACACCTCCAAGCCAAATTTTTCAGTTGTGTAATGAGATCTTCTTGCCCATCTTGCCAGCCCAAGTTTAGTTGAAGGACTAGAAATATATCCTCATGATGAAACACCATTCCAATTCATCACAAACAAATTTTTTATCAAAATCACCATGCAAGAATATATAATATATAACTTGCCAGCAGAGTCACCAAAATATTGTTGGTTAACAAATTTGCCATTAACTCTATTTTCTCACGCCCAAACAAGTACCAATTGAAACCATAAGTTAAGTTAGATGTAATAACATTTTACACCTACTCTCTTCTTATTTTAAAATGCGTAGCCACCTTCTAATAAAACATAATAAATGAAAACCATGCATGCTTTTAACCAGAAAGTAGGGTAAAGAAAACACTTTTAACCAAAAAGCTTAAAAAGGAAAAAGGACATAACTAAAATTAGGACAAGATAGAATACAAAGATTCTATACTGAACAATCAAATCATAACAACCTCTAACTTAATGACTGTCATAATATCCATTCAAAGATGAACTATTCATAACAGATACTTAAATATAAAATTTTAAATTTAAAAAATAATAAGAAACTATCTAAATAGAAATGCATTCAACATAGGAAGAATAAACCATAAGATTATCACAACTCAAAGTTTATGGCTCTTAGGAGTTAATTCAGATAATGATTAATTGCTCCTCCAAATAATTGTACTACATCCCCCTCTTTCTCTCTCTCTGAAAGAAAATCCCCCCATTATATTTATAGCCAGATTTTAATAACTATCATCAGGGGTAATGACTTCTTGAGGATAGTCTAACATACAAAGATAGTTAGATAAAACTTCAAGAAAAATAACTCTTGCAAATCCATGCTGCATTCTTCTTTAAATGTTCAGGAGGGAACATGTGTCTTCCTCATTCACATTCTTCATATCATAAAGGGCATATTCTACTCTTGGTAATATCTAAAGGACCAAAATTTCAAGCATAATAATTAGCCAACTAGAAGAATTCTACAATACTGAAATTCAATGAGTGAATTAGCCAAAAGCTCAGGACCATGTGAAGAACGTTCAAGGCCTTCAGGATGATTTTCCTAAAAGGGACACTCTAAAGAGGTGAGGGTAATGAAATAGGATAGATTGATTCTAACATGGCTCTTTTATTGTTTGCAACCTCCTTCATGATGCATCGAAGCTCTTGTTATTGCATGTTTGTGACAAAAAAAAGTTAGGAAGATGACAACTATTTTCAAGAATTAAATTCTTTGAATTTTGGTACTTCTCTTGAAAATTGTGATAACTTTCTTCTCATGTCTTTTATCATTTGTTGGATATGAATGCACTAAACTAGCCAATGCCACAAAAAGATAGTATCTTGGGAGCCAAAAATGTTGAGTCAAGCGGCCGGCAAAATATTGAACTGTTGAACCAAGCTAGTGAAAAATACATAGGTTCCAAGATTTCTCGATTGACTGACTGTAAGAATTTATACATCTTGAAAGGTGACAATGTTCTAAGAAGGGTCAGCTGGACGAAAATTCCTTAAACTTGCGAATCCAAAGGATAGGTTCGGGTACATGTTAGCCAACTGACTAGGTACAAAGGTCCAATGAAAACTTGATTGTAAACAAGATTTGTCAATGCAAAGTGAATATGTCAGGGAGAAGAGTGAGATATGAACTCAGGTTTTAGGCTTAAGGCATAAAAAATGAAATTTTTTAAAATTGAGGCAACAAATTACAACCTCATAGGCTTATGGACTTGGTGGATAGGCTTGAGCTCACAAAATTTAGAAAATGAACAATAAGGCTCTCAAGGTGCATGCACTTGTATTATATTGAATGCATGGTGTTGACTGCATTGAACTCATTAATGGTCATGTCTTCTCATTTAAGTTGGTGTAATTACACTTGACCTTTTAAATGTTCATTATTTAACTCCCATCATTTTGTTAGAGATTTGATTTTTTCCTTGCAGGATCTTAGCATTAAATTTTAATAGGTTGTCCAATAATTGAACATCATAATAACACAACAAAATGCTAGCTTTTATTCTTACTTTTATTAATACTTTGTATTGAAAGGATTGACTATTTTTTAAAATGAGCACAATTTATCAAACAATTAAAATTTATTTGATTATCTATCTTGGGATAGGAGTGTTTCAGGGGTAAAATAAGTCATAATTAATCAGATATATAAGAGGGAATCACAAAATCTAATCTAATTAAAACCAACTCCTAAATGACAATGAAATACATCAAATCAATTGACTATCAAAAATAACAATGAAACTCCCTCAATTGATCTAAATAGGCTTCCATTGATCTTATCCAAATTGTGTGATAGGTGGCTCTTAGATGTTGCACTGGGATTCTTGCATATGATAGACATAATTATTTCGAAGATCGTGATTGTTGAAAGAAGATAAATGATCTTGTATTTATATATTTTTGGGATAGATTGGGTGGGATATTGAACTGAAGTGCTGATTGATAGTTTAATTGATTTGATTGATCAATGAACTCATTTTGATTGATCTGTTAAGTGGATTTATTGAAGAGATAACTCAATTGATTGACTAGATGACTCAATTGATTAGCCAGTTGACTAGATTGATTAAGAACAAGACCGAATAGATGAGTTAGTCAGAAAAAGTGATTTGGAGTGAAAAGGGGAGATTGAAGAGTTAACTGATTTGATCAATCAGTTATGGTTTTCAACATGTGCTATAGGATTTTAAAAAATAAAAATAAAAATAAAAGTGGAATATCCACTAAACATATATATTAATGATAAAGAGTTTACATCGGGTTCAAACAAGGCATACCGGCAGGAAAGAACCCACAAGAAAACCTCCAGTTGTAGCCTTTTAAAACTGATACAAGTATATAATACCCTTACAACATATATGCTGACCAACCCCCCACCCTCCTATATCTACATTTTTACAAGAGTCCCATAGGACTATTCAAAAGCCAGAGTTACCCTATCAGGAAAATATATGTACTTGGAGAATGGTGAAGCGGATAATTGAGAAAAACTTCTCTGTCAGGACCATGTCTAACCAACCAAATAAAAATGATGTCGAGTAGTCTTCAAGCCTGCAAAAAGAACCATACCACCAGCTACAAAAAGAAGTTTGTTAGATATCCAAAAACCAAGAGCTAGAACTCTCCTCCGGAGGTTCATGAGATGAGGACGAAGGCAGAATCACCCTCAGAGGGAATGCTATGCAAGCAGGAGCAGAGCATAGAAAGCCCAAAGAGATTAATGAATGTAAATCCTGGAAAACAACCCAAGCTTTGTCCACATATTGATCAGGAGCTAAATATAACAAAAAATCCATAGAGGCTCGAGTGTTTTCCATGGAATCGCATATTAATCCCATTCGTAATTCATGAAGCAAATGATCAGACCAGCCATTAGCCAAAAGCTCATGGCGAGGAAGAAAGCCACTGTAATAAAAAGAACCCATATCAAATCGATAGCCAGACAATGCAGGAGAAACCACATCCCAATTGCACGCTATCGGAAAGACAAATGTGGACACCAAGAGGGGGACCAAGTCCATATCAAGTAAAACATCAAAATAAATAGTAACAAAGTGAGAAATAAGCTCTACATAAGAAACTTGAGGACCGACTTGTAACCATCGATAGCCTAAAAGCCTACGAAATTCATAATCCACCACAGGAGTAAACAAATTGAAAATCTTACCAAGTTTGACAACATTGTCCTCATTTGCATTTTCTTCCCCCAATGATCGGGCTTCTAAGACCACTTTGTAAACTCCAATTGGCAGAGAAGAAGACATTGTAGGAGGAAGGGCTCCAAAAACCATAACGAACCATAAACTACTTTGAAAAGAACAAAAGATAACATATTTGAAAGCGAAAACTGTCCTAAATTTCCCATAAAGGCACTGTAAAGAATTCATTTTAAGCATGCTTGAATAAATCAATTCACACAAATTAATAGCCTTCCACTAAAACCCACAAGCGTCTCTCCCGCAAGTAAGGGCATCAACTACAGAAAATGATTATCTCATAATCCAAATCTTGTCAGGGTCGGACTTAACCAAGGCGGCCTCTAAATCTTATAAATGTCGTTACTACTGCGAGGACACATGTCGCATCAATATCAAAAAACAGGATCTTAGGGAAATCTCTCCTCGGCCTGTGAAATAGAAATATTTAAAGCTTTAAATTAACATGCATACCTCAAAAGTCTACAAAACAACCCTTTTACCCAAAGTACCCAAGATATACACCCCATCATTCTGCTCAAACCAAATTTTAGAAACACACCATATGTAAATAATGACGAAGCCAATTAATTACACATGTGATGCAAATATAATTTGATCCAAGAGGAGGATGACATGCATATCTCAAGTAGTGAAAGAGACAGATGATGTACCATAAGACCATGGCCACATAGTTAAAACATTCATGAAAGAGGGCAACCACATCAGATAAAAATGTTTATCAGGATGAAATGCCAACTGTAATTAACTTGTCCAAACCTCATGCGATACACACATTAACATCTAGCCCAGATGCAGAGTTGTAGGAACACACCATATGCAAATAGAAACATAGAAACCTCCTATCAACACATGAAGTACAAATACAATCTGATCAGAGGAGAGGATAATATGTATACCTCAATAGGAAATGGAGAGAATATCTCAAAATAAAAAGTTTAGTCTTTGGGATGGGAAGTATACTCGAGGAGGATGTCTTGAGGATTGTCACTTACTGCAACACTCTTATGGTGTGCACCAGAGTCAATAGCCAAATTAGCCAAAAAATCTGCCAGTTTATTTAACTCTTAAAAACAATGAGATAATATGAAAGTATCAAAGAGGGATAATTTCTCCAAAATATGATCAATTATGTACTTCAAGTGCCAACAATTACTCTTGCAGTTAAGGACATTTTGGATGACTACCATTGAATCCCCCTGAATTGAAAGGTTTTTGATCCCTAAAGAAATAGCCAAATCAATCCCAAGTGATAAAGCTTGACATTCAGCAAAATTGTTTGATTGAGAACTAAGGGCATGATATTGAGTAGCTATTAGGTCTGCATTATGGTAAAAAATGGCTATACCAGCCCCAGCCAGACTTGGATTTCCTCAAGAAGCTCCATCAAAGTGAATCTTGAAGTGACCCAGAGGAGGAGGAGCCCAACTAGCCTCAATTCTCCTATTCCTACTAACCAGACCCCTTGCAATAGACCCATGAGAAGGGATGATAGACAGAGCTTTCCATGTCCTTGTAATCATGCCATCCCAATGAGAAAAGGATGTCAGGTTTTCTAAATTCTTATGAATATATGACAAGGCCACCTCCAAAATAGAAGCCTCTATCTTGACTAAGATATCAGAAAGCGAAGCAGATACCTTTTTAAAGATCCTATTGTTTCTTTCTAACCATATGTTCCAAATAATAATCAATGGAGATATAAGGCAAAGGTAGGCATAAAAGGAAGATGAGAACAATATAGGTCATGCTCTGAAGAGGGAGAGAAGGTCACTGCCTGTAACAAAAGATAGACCTAATTTCCTGAAAAGCCATTGCCAAAAAGAAAAAGAAAAATCACAATGAAGGAACATATGAGAGGACAATTCCAATTTCTGATTGCATAAAACACAAGGGAAAACAACAGACAAACCCATCCTATCCAATCTCATCCTGGTAAGAACCCTATCTTGAATAGCAAGCCAAGCAAATGCTCCAGCCTTCGGGAGGCATGCTGGATGCCAGAATAATTTAAAGGGCGAAGAAGAAAAATCCATAGCTGGCATAAGAGAATTATATCCATCTTTCACTAAGTATTTTCTAGATGTGTTCTTTGTCCAAATAAGCTCATCTTCCTTCTCAGACAAGGCGATAGTTCTATCTTTGAGAATAGAACAAAAATCTGCTTTCAGGCTAGGGCTAACAGAGAGAAAATCAATCGATTTCCATTTAGCCATATTCATATGACCATTATGTACTATATTAAAATAATTAGATAAAAAGATCCCCCATTTACCCAAGAGAATTGATTTCAAAGGTGACCAATCCCTGATAGAATCCAAAGGACGATTCCCATTCCAGGCATCATCCCAAAATCTAACTTTTTTACCATTATGCACAACCCAAGAAAGATGTGGCAGCAAGACACCTCTACATTTCCCCATGAAAGTCCAAATAGCCAACCCTTGAGGCAGAGTCAAGGCCTGAAAAATAGATTCCGTAGCACCATTATAAAGATACTTGGCGAACATGATCCTAGCCCAAAGGGAATCTCGTTTATCATACAATTTCTACACTAGCTTGGCCCCCAAGGCTATATTTTGATTCTCCAAATTATGAATTCCAAACCCCCCAAGCTCTTTGGGAAGGCAAACCTTATCCCAGACTAACAAGGGGATCCTAGATTTCCCATATTATTATTCCAAAGAAAAGATCTCAGAATATCCTTTAAACTGACAATAACAGCCTTTGGAGCTTTTAGAATTGACATTAAATAAATTGGCACCGCATTCAACACATATTTAATCAACACAATTTTCCTAGCCATGGTGAGCCATTTGTGATTTCATGACAAGATTTTCTTTGACACCCCTTCAACTACCTTATCCTAGAAACTTACCTTATCCTTTTTAACAAAAAAGGGGATACCTATATAACTGCATGGAAAAACCCCAAGTTGGAAACCCCAAAACTTCTGAAGCTTACCCTGGATGAGGGAGTGAGTGTTTAGGAAGAAGATCTTAGATTTATCCTTGTTAACCTTTTGACTCAAAAAATGCTACATAAGACCTAACCACTTGATCAATAACCCTAGCCTCCTTCAAGGTAGCACAACCAAATAATAGGGTGTCATCAACAAAAAGGCAATGAGATATCCTCTGATCAAAGTTTTGAATTTTGATACCCTTCCAGAAACTTTTCACATGAGCTGAGTGGATTGCCCAACTCAGAGCTTCAACTAATAGTATAAATAAAAAAGGGGACAACGGGTCCCCTTGCCATAAGCCCCTAGAAGAGTGAAAGAAGCCACAAGGGGACCCATTGACAAGAACCAAAAATATAGCCGAGGAAATACAAGACATGATCCATTTTATCCAAGCTAAGGAGAAACCCAACCTTGACAGAACAAATTTTAATGCATTCCATTCAACCCTATCATTGGCTTTCATCATATCTAACTTAAGGACCATGGCAGGGTATTTCTGGGATGAAATCAAATGTAAAACCTCATGGGCAACTATATCCCCTTTAGAAGTTTCCCTTTGTGGAATGAAGCCTCCTTGCTCAAGGGAAATTATTCTAGGTAAAAGTTTGGCCAATCTCAAAGCAATGAATTTGGAAAATATCTTATAAATGGTGTTACATAAAGCTATAGGATGAAAATCTGCAAAGGTTTTAGGGTCCTCCTTCTTAGGTAAAATAGTAATTAAGGTAGTATTCATCTCTTTAAGGATAGACCTATTTCTCCTAGCTTCCTCTAGAGCCAAAAGGACATCCGGACCCACAAAATCCCAACATTTTTGGAAAAATAATGGAGTGAAACCATCAGGGCTGGGAGCCTTATCCGAGTTAATAGCAAAAATAGCCCCCTTAACCTCATCTATTAAGAAAGGATACATTAACATTCTATTGTCATCAGGAGAGACAAGAGAGGGAATGTGAGAAGAGATATTATTAGAGTCATCGATGTTCTTAGAAGAAAGAAGGTTCTTAAAATTTTTTACCACTTCCCTAGAAATTTCTCCTTCTTGAGAAAGAATATTTCCCTGACAATATTGAATACAAGATATCCTACTCCCGATCCTTTTCATTTTAGTAGTAGCATGAAAGAATTTTGTATTCTTATCTCCATCAGCTAGCCAAAGCTCCTAGGTTTTTTGTCTCCAATACACCTCCTCTCTTGCCAAGATTTCTTCTAATTCACTCTCAAGAGACCTAATTTCATCCAACACCTTAGAGGCCATACCATGTTGCAATACATGCCTATTCAAAACCTCTAACATATCTAAGATCCTTTGTTTTTCTTCAAAAATATTCTTGAAATGCAGAGATTTCCACCCTCTGATATTTTTTTTTTTAAGAAATCTTCTTGACGATCTAGAACATTCTAGACCCTCTAATGAATGGAGCCTCACCCCACCACTGCTGCAGGAGGGGAAGAAAAGAAGGGTCCCTAAACCACATGGGTTCAAACTTAAAAGGCAGCTTGTGAGAAGGACTATCTATCACAAGAGACAATGAAACCAGAAAATGATCAGATCCAAACAAAGGAAGGATGGAAGAGAAAAACTCAATATCTGACTCGAACCAATTAGAGGAGAGTAAAAATCTATCCAATCTTTCCGCAATTTGAGAAAAGTTCTTCCTCGTGTTTGTCCATGTGAAAATACCATTATTGGGCTTGCAATCAAAAAGAGACATCAGAAATGAATGCATTAAAGTCATCCATAAACTTCTTATTTGGACAAATACCGCTTGCTTTTTCTCCTAAATCCAGAATTGCATTAAAATCTCCCCCCAAAATAATAAAGGAATGATTCCTAAGGGGGGATGAAACCCTAATGAGTTCTTGCCATAGATTGTATTTAGCTAAGATGCCTGAGGGGGCATAAATGTTAAACACTCATACTTTAAAACTAGACTCTCTGAATGATACTAATGATAACATCCAATTTGGCACAAATGCAACCAATCTTACATCAACTACAGAATCATTCCATAATAATGGCAGACCTCCCGAAGCCCCAGAGGCCAGGAAAGATAAAAACTTCCACCTCTTCCAAGAAGAAAATATGAACTCATAATTCTCCAAAGAGAGTTTAGTCTCCTGAGGCATACCTAGATCCCACTTAACCAAGTCTAACTGAGACCTAATCAAGCATCTCTTGTTAGGGGCATTTAAGCCCCTAACATTCTATGAGATGATCCTCATTGGCCTCGAGGGGAGGTCGACACTCCCCTCTTTTCACTAATGGGAGAAGAACAGTTCTCCCCAAAACTTTTATGTAAGCTTCTTTTGAGCACCATGGATCTAGTAGCCAGAGGACTGAGAACATGCTTTTTTTCTTTTTAATGGGACACGAGTCATGGCCACTACTTTTCCCATTACCTAATGAAAATATGGAAGCCTTCTTAAACCCAGGGGAAGTAGACAAAACTTGCTGAATACCTGCATCAATTTCTAGCTGAGTTTTACAGTTCTTTGGAGGTCTACCCCTACCCAAGGACACTACAACATTAGGGAAATTCAGCTCAACTTGGGCAATAGAAGAACTAATAGGCAAATTAACAGAAGGTGATCAACAAGACTATACCAAATCCTGAAGAACCACTCATTTTGGAACATCCTGGGAGACATTGATAGGAGCCTCAGAGGGATTTAACGAAGGGGAAATTGGCAAACTCTTATGAATTAAATCCAAATCATTTTCAATCGAACACATGATCTTGTCCGAGACCTCATCTTCCACAAGATCCTTATTAGATTTAAGTAGATGCTCCACTTGCTGAACCATGTGTTCATCTGGAGAAATATGTAAAGACACCTGAGGCATGCCACACTCCCTGATAGGCTCACTATGCAATAACTCTTTTACTTGTTGCATAAGAGCATCATCATCAGTGTTAAAGGGGGTAGACACAACCGAAGCAATCACCCTAGTATCTACAATATGATGTGGTATATCCATATGCCCAGTCAACTTTTTCAAAGATCAAGGGGCCTCATTTCCTAGATTGATACCAAGCCCCTCCTTCTGGACTTGACAATGATTGGAACCATGTATATGAGGAAGACATGTTTGACTATCTAGAATAGCAATGCCATCTTTGCCCTAGACGACAGACTTGGGATTAATAATGTTCACATCACTATCTAGATTATCAGTGTTGGCTTTGTGTTTAAATTAGGTGACATTGTTAAGGCCCTCCTAGATCTGACAATTAGACTCAACCAAGACCTGAATGAAATCTTTAACAGGGGTGGGTTTAAACGGAACAGACGAATCTCCCTTATTGTTTATACCAGTTTTTGCATTATGAAAATCCAAGAAAAGGGGAGCATCCACAACAATCACATTTTGACATAGATCATCATTCATCTTCACAATAGGTTGTTTCCAAATGCCCTCATTTGATTTAAGATTACAAGAAATCGGGCATACTGAAGAAGGGGAAACCATTACACATATTTTTACCAGAACCTTCCCTTCCTGAAAAATAGATTTGGATGTCAAAAAATTCCCAAAGTTATCCCCTATGGATTTCAGCACCTTGGGATCCATGAATTCAAAAGGTAGTTGTGGCAATCCAAGCCAAACTGGTAGAGATTTTGGTTTGACCCAATCCGGGACAAAAAAGGGTTTCCAAGTAGAAACCCTAAATAAAACATTACCAAACCAATGATATGGATTCACAAGAACATCATCTTTAAAATGGGGGGAATCGAAAACCAAAACACAGGAATTTGAAGATAACAATCAAAAACAAATTAATGCGGGCCACCGTTTTCGCAATTTAGAGTGCAATTTAGATAAATTGGTCGGAGGGCCCCAAAATTCCCCTAAGACAGCCACAGAATGTAACTTGGAGGCCCTTTCTGCCACAATAGAACCAGAAAAATCAAAAAAGGGCCATGAAAACCAAACCTCTTTTGATGGAACTGTGTCAACCATGTTACCATTTTCCCGACGAGCTTTACTACTGGAGCTTCTTGCGTCTTTGCCAGCAATATCAGTGACAACCGCCTGTTTTATAGACCTGGATGCCCTAGGAGCAGCATGGACTCCCTTAGCCACCACTTTAGTAAAAGAACGGTTAGCAGTAACGAAGATGCCTAAAACCTTTCCCTGAGATTGTTTCTGTTATTGCCATTCAGACCTTGCCAGTTGAAGCTAGCCAAATGATGACGCGAGAAATTCTTTAAAAAACACCAAAAATATTTGGAGACCGGACGGAATTCTCTGCACTACCTTCCCAAATGTGGAGCCCTATCTTCCCAACGTCCCTTGGAGAACACCCACTGCGGCACATGTGGCAGATCATCCCATGCCATATCTGCCCAAGCACCAAATCTCCTAATGTCGCCTAGTTGCAGAGCCATACTTTTGATTTTCATTAATGTGCGATTATTATAATTCTTCCACCTCTTCTTCTTTTAAAGATTATTATAATGTGCTGTAGGATTTTTGAATTGAAATTCAATTTCATATTTATTTAGATTTGAATTTGGATTTTCAAATGATGAAATGCACATGAGAATGAAATTCAAATTTGGTTAAATTCAAATTTGGAAAATTGGAATTAGATGAAATTAGTTGAAATTCGAATTTGGAGAATTGGAGGAATTAGTTAATTAATTAAATAATTTAAATAAAATTATTTAATCATTAGAAATGAGATTAATTAAATAATTAAGATTATTTAATTAAAAGAATTAATCATAAATTTTAATTAAATAATTAATATCTAATTAATATTTGAGAAAGGAGTTTAATGATGAATTGATTAAAGGATAGAAATTGATTAATTAATGAGATGGATGATGATGATTAAGTCAGAAGAATAAGATTAATTAGATTAATTAAACAATTAAATAATTATTGAACTAATAGGATGAATAATTAGTACATGATCAATGAGACATTTTTAGGTGTTTACATTTGCCCCTCTTTGAGACAATTTCGAAACGACATTGTTTCAAACAAAACGAAAAAAAATTCTACCCTAGTATGCCCTGATAATGGAGGTAGGATGCCCCCTCAAGAGATTGTTTGTGCATTGAAGGCATGAATGATCTCTTGAAAGAAGAAGAATGTTAGATGAAAGATGAAAAATGATTAACTTGATGACACAAATGAGTTTGATTGGATAGAAGAAATGGTTGGAGTGATTTGTAGATTGACTGATTGATTGATATATAGGATAAAGATCAAGTCTGGTTTCAAGAAGGACAAATCCTGTATAAGACAAAGATGATCAACATGTCTAGTTTTAGGAAGGATAAATCCTGTATAAGACAAAGATAGATGATCACGTCTAGTTTCAAGAAGGACACATCCTATATAAGACAAATGATTAAATATGATGAAAATTGGATGAAAGATGAAATATGATAAAAGTGAAGAATAATTGATTGATAAATAGAATAGTTGATGTGAGGAAATGAAAGAATTATAGATAAAAATATTGGAATTAAGTGATGAGAGAGACCATGTTAGATGAATGAATTGATCAAAAAGAATAATCAAGTCAATCCATGAAAAGATACTTGATAAAAGAATGATCTTGATTGATATAATTAGCATGATGATATTGATGATTGATACACAAAATTTTGTGCCTTTATTCATAGCACAATATATATTCATCAAAATTAAGTGATGAGAGAGACTATGTTAGATGACTGAATTGATTGGAAAGAATAATCAGGTCGATCCACGAAAAGATACTTGATAAAAGAATGATCTTGATTGATATAATTAGCATGATGAGATTGATGATTGATACACAAAATTTTGTGCCTTTATTCATAGAGTAATATATATTCATCACCAAGCCTTATTATGTAACAATGAAGCTACGTACATCAAGGTATAAGGAACCAAGATGTAAAGATATCTCATTGCAGAAACAAACACATAGTAGACAAGGAGTGAACCCTCCATTCTAGGAATAGCGCCAGGGGTTGAGGTATGTGCGGTAGTCACAAGCATAGATATCCATGACTTTTAGTTTTGCATAGGATACTTGTCGAATGAACATACCAATCATAGACACCCACTAGAATTATTTCCCTAGAACTTCATTGTTTCACGCCATAAACAACAAATAAAGAAAAAAAGATAATGCCCATCACGACTCCTCTAGTCACTTGTGGACATCCTTGAGTAGTATAGTAACATGATTGATCGCCAATTGATAAAAAGATAAAGACCGAATAGGATAAACATCCGGTAGCCTTACTGATCTGTGTCTTCATTTTGATTGCTTGATGTGATGGTTCATAATGTCTAATTTCAGAAAGTTTGGAGCCTGTTTAAGACTAACCTGTCTGGTTTTGAGTGTATCCATCTTTGCTTAAGACAAGATAATGATCACTTGATATGGATAGTTGATATGATTGATAAGGTAGTTTGATCAGTTGATTACAGATGTTGATAAGATAGTTTCATCCTTTGCAAACTTCGTGCGAAGTATTTGTTGGATATCTACTAGGGTGTTTGATTCTTGCAAGACATTTTATTGCAAGTTTTTGATATTTTTGGATTTAGTGGATCTTTTTTGAATGTTTTTGGTTTATTTTTTAGGATCATATTTGGATGTTTTTTTATTTTGTTGTTTTCTGATGTTTAAGTTTTTTTGTTTTCTAAATGTTTTTGGTACTTTTTTCAGGATCGTATTCGAATGTTTTTGATATTTTATGCTTTTTTGATGTTTTTGGATGTTTTTGATTTGTTTGGATTTTTTTTAGGACTTTTTATGATGCTTTTTGTTTTTTCATGACATTATCTGATTTTTAGGAATTTATTCATGACATTATCTGATTTTTAGGTTTTTTTCGGCTATGCCCCCAATATGCAGACCTACAATGACATGATGATCTGCAATATGTACATGGAGACAATAAATTTAGGCATTGACCTATGCTAATGTAGTATGCAAGATGAAGATGCATTTCCTATTCTAACAAGGATGATTGCATGCATTTTTACTTTGTAATACATTATTTGGATTAAAGGTACGAAACATTTCAGAGATAGGAGTTCAATCCATTCTTAGAATACCTTAGACCATCCAACTTAACACACTATGTTACCAAGATTTATAAATGGAGACGTGGAAAAATTCCCCATCGATTCTTGAAACTTTTATCTTCTTTTGCCCATGTGTGTGCAATTGAATTTATTCCGACCCTTATAACCATTAAAGACCCTTAGAATCCTATGTGACTACCTACGTGAGTTATTTTGACTTCAAAAGCATCCTAGATAGAGCCTTGGTACCAGCAAGTGTCCATAGCTTCAATTAGGTTATCATTGTAATCTCACGAATATTGCTCCATTGCCAGCGGGCGTCCATAGCCCTGATGGAGTTACTCACATGTTCCAATACTCAAGCTTTTATAAACTGATGATAAATAGAGCTAATTAGACTAATAGGAAAATCACATATTATTAAACTAATCTAGTAAATCCTAAACATAAATCAATGAAAAAGATGCAAATCAAATGATCTAACTATATAAAACTCCCTATTTTGCATCATGGTTTCCATTGTCCTTCTCTAGAATTGTGTTGTGTGTGGCTCTCAGATATCAAACTAGCATTCCTGCATAGATTCGATACAATAATTTCAAAAATTGTGATTCTAGCTTGAAATTGAGAAATAAGCCTTTCTTTTATAGATTTTCGGGTGAGATGGGGTGAGATTTGTAACTGAAGTGCAGATTGATAGTTCACTAAATTTGATTGATTGATTTGTTAATAGGTTTTGGTTAACAGATTTGTCACCTAACTCTATATTCTTACACCCACAGAGATGACAAATGTGGTAGCTACCTTCTAATGATTTTCAATGAATAAATAATAACCCATATGATTTTAACTAGAAAGAAAATAAGGAAAGAGATTTTAACCAGAAAGATTTGCAAAGGCATTCACAAAACTAACTACTATTTTTTGGGGTTTTTCAGATTCTCAAATAAAAGTTACTACAAAACACCATTCACAGATAATATTTCACAGTAACTAAAATTTCAAACCATCCACCACTTCAATATAAATTCATCAACTGACATCCATTTCAAAGAATAGAAAAGCATTCACACACCATAATTCAAATATTATGAATATATGAAAGCCACCAGTACATCTAAATTAAAATAGAAGATAATAACATGCATAAAAGGTTTCTCTCTTATGAGAAAAACAAAGTTTGCCCAAAAGATCCTCTAAAAGTAACTAATACACTTATTTATAACTAGTAATCCCTTGTCTTTTCCGTTCTCAAGAAACAATTACTAAAGATAACGGTCTTGAACATGACCGTTCTCAAAATAGAAACAAATCTACTAAGAAACAAAATTCAAATCACATCATAAGACCACAAGGCTACAAAGTCACCAGACTTGGGCTCTGACATTGGGTGTTGGGTGTCGATCTGCAATCTATCTATCAATCTCATCTGCCTTCTCTTCTTCTTCGATCAACATCAACATGATATCTTCTAATTCTTCCCAATAAAAAATAGTAGCTCATAAAAAGTCATACATGCTCAAAAGAATATGTCCCTACACTGGCTCAACATCTGGCTATGCCACGAGACCTTTCCTATCTTGGAGCACCATTTTGCCAAAGTTAATTATTCAGGTTTCTTCCTGCTTCTATCTCATCTTGCAAATGTTGTTCATGGTTTTTAGCTTATTCTACAATTTTATTTAGTATGGTGACGACCCTCCTATATTTACTGGAATCATTTCATGCTTTCCATGCAAAAGACTGTAACTATCGGACTATATCCTCCTACTCTTTCTCTGACCAATTCAAATCTAGATTATGGAACAACAACTCACCGTCATGACACAAGACCATTCTGATATGTGCAAAACTGATGACAATGTTCTCCTTTAGCTATGTTTAATGCTTTCTACAATAAATGACAACATCAAATGAAGTAACGCATGCCGCCACCTTTTTTGTATCCTGATTTCCTAATGGCCATTAATGACGATACTTGATAAATATTCCCTTGGTTTGTCCCCTGAAGATAGTACATTATGTGGTGATCAATGAGGCAGAAAGAGGGACGACAAGAAGTCATTATTCTTATCAACATGATAGTCTCATTTACTTCCATCGGTGCCCAAGCAGGACTTATCTTGAATATCACTCATGTTGCCACCCCAAGGTATTGAAACAAATTGAAATTACCTCACAAAAATGTCCTTACTTGGAATCAATGGCATCCCTTAAAATCTTGGGGGAGTTGAACATCTACCACAACATGAGGAGTGTTGAAAAGTCAAGAGATTGGGCAACTTCACAACCATCAAACTCCTTTCGAAAGCAACCACAAGTTTGACTTCCTAAGGGTGTCGAATTTATGCTGACTTTCCTAAGTTGGTCAAATGATTGGGCAGTTCTAAAAGTTAAGAATCCCATGATAGAAGTTAGGAAATTTAGAAAGGCCATGACAAGAGTGAATAAGAGAAATAGCGGAGGGAAGTGAATTTTCAAAAGTTTAAAAATTTATAGGTAACATATAGGCTTTGAATGGGGGCTAGGACTAGCAGGACGCAAAGAACTCCAGAACTTGGACCTGTGCATGCAAAATTGGGCAATAAAGTCAGGTGTAATAGAAGGAAAGGGTGTTGATTAGTAGTAGGGTGGAGGGGCAACTAGGAAAAATGCAAGGTTAACAAGCCAAAAATGGAAAGAGAAACAAACTGCACCTACAACAAACCAAAAATGATCCTAAATATGTACACGACCATAAGGGCCTTATGATGAAAGAGGGCAATATTATTCAAGAGAAACCATTTATGGGTTGAGAGAAATATATACCCATGTAGAAAACATGGTTTGGGATGCATGATATTACATGAGATGAACTATGTCAGATGACTATTCCTAGACAAGGGTTCCAATTACGGCTACACAAAATTTTGTATATGTATTCATACCCAAACAACCATTCTTCATGATAGGCTTCTGGAACCAAACCTTTAACCTCTTCATGACTTGCTTGGGATAACTCACTATAAACCCTCTGAGTAAATTTAACCAATGTGTCTGGTCCTTGATCATACATCTCCCAACTTGGTTTAAAGATATCAACATAGCTATCATGGCCCTATATATAGACTTCACATGTGGATAGCTCAAGACCTTTAGCAGTCGAGGATTTATGCATTGCTTCGTTAATAGGCAAATAATCACCGACAAGGGTCCTGGGTTTTAGACTTGAGAATTAAACATCTCTACTTCCCTTCTGTGTACGATAGCATAAAGAAAGAAATTCATCATCATCAGAGCTATCCTCGAGGACACCTTTCTTAAGCTCATCAGAAATATGGAGGAATGGAAGCTGTTTTATCGGTTGAGGGCTTACCACTTCAAAAAGAGGGTTATTCCTGGTCTTGGTATCCTCATAGGATTTTGTAGGGTAATACAGGAGATTCAAATGATTGCATTTAATTTCTATCTCTTGTTTAAGAGACTTCTTTTTGGAAAGAGAAAGGGAATATTCTTTGAATGCTATGTCCCGCACAGAGTTGACTAAGTCGATAGAGGGACTTTTAGACAAATAATCCTTTCCTGGCCTACCCACATTCAGAACATGGTTCATACAAGCAGTACATAATTAAATCTGGTTATCATATTCCAAAAGCATAGGATCAAACCTCTAGAGGATTTGATCTTCTCAAGCATGTAGGAGCTCATCTTGGAGAGTGACTTGAGGCAATTTTTCCTTCTTTTCACTTCTACCAAAAATGCTTATGAACTTTTCCACTTCAACCTCAGTAATGTGACCTTTATCGTCAACTACACCACATCAGAAGTCACTTTTAAAACCTTGATAGAGCCAAATCAAAACATAAGCCCTTTTAAATTCTTCTGATGTATCCTACTCTTCATGGGTACCTGATAATAGTTCTTTGGGCTTAACTTTACACTTTCCCTCAAATATATTTTTCTTCTTTGTTGCCCTTATCGGTCCCATGGCATGGACATTTCACATGATACAACTTCGAAAATCCTTCCTTCTTTTCAATTGTTAATCATGCATTAAACTGAAAACCTTCTCTAAATTAGTACAAACAGAGTCACTAACCTTCTTACCAAAAGATGTTTAAAATGTTTCCTAGGACACACTAATTTCAAAAAGTTCCCCAACAGAGTCACCAAAAATCTGTTAGTTAATAGATTTGTCACCTAACTCTATATTCTTATGCCCACATAGATGAAAAATGTAACCATAATTGAACCAGTCTAACAAACTATTTATTGATTGATTCTCTACTTATTTTACAAGGTGGTAGCTACCTTCTAATGATTTTCAATGAATAAATAATAACCCATGTGCTTTTAACTAGAAAGCAAATAAGGAAAGAGGTTTTAACCAGAAAGCTTTGCAAAGGCATTCACAAAACTAACTACTATTTTTTGGGGTTTTCCAGATTCTCAAATAAAAGTTACTATGGAACACCATTCACAAATAATATTTCACAGTAACTGTAATTTCAAACCATCCACCACTTCAATATAAATTCACCAACTGACATCCATTTCAAAGAATAGAAAATCATTCACACACCATAATTCAAAGATTACAAATATATGAAAGCCACTGGTAGTGCTTCTATATTAAAATAGTAGATAATAACATGCATTAAAGTTTTTTCTCTTATGAGAAAAACAAAGTTTGCCTAAAAGATCCTCTAAAAGTAACTAATCCACTTATTTATAACTACTAACCCCTTGTCTTTTTCGTTCTCAAGAAATAGTTACTAAAGATAACGGTCTTGAACATGACCATTCTCAAAATAGAAATACATTTACTAAGCAACAAAATACAAACCACATCATAAGACCAAAAGGCTATAAAGTCTCTAGACTCAGGCTCCAACATTGGGTGTCGGGTTTCGTTCTGCAATCCGTCTATCAATATCATCTGCCTTCTCTTCTTCTTCGATCAACATCAATAGGATATCTTCTAATTCTTCCCAATAAAAAATAGTAGCTCAGAAAAAGTTGTACAGGTTCAAAAGAATATGTCCATGCACTAGCTCAACATCTAGTTGCACCATGAGACCTTTCCTACCTTGGAGCACCATTTCACTGAAGTTAATTATTCAGGTTTCTTCCTGCTACTAGCTCATCTTGCAAACATTTTTTGTGGTTTTTATCTTGTTCTACAATCTTATCTAGTATGGTGATGACCCTCCTATATTTACTGCAATCAGTTCGTGCTTTCCATGCAAAAGACTGTAACTATCAGACTATATCCTCCTGCTCTTTCTTTGGCCAATTCAAATCTGGATAATGGAATGATAGCTCACCGTCATGAGGCAAGACCATTCTGATATTTGCAAAACTGATGACAATGTTCTCCTTTAGCTATCTTTAATGTTTTCTACAAAAATGACAACATCAAATGAAGTAACGCATACCACCACCTTTTTCGTATCCTAATTGCCTAATGGCCATTAATGATGGTACTTGATAAATCTTCCCTTGATTTGTCCCCTGAAGATAGTGCATGATGTGGTGATTGATGAGGAAAAATGAGGGACGACAATAAGTCATTATTCTTATCGACCTGATAGTCTCATTTACTTCCATCGGTGCCCAAGCAAGGCTTATCTTAACTATCACTTGTGCTACCACCCCAAGGTATTGAAACAACTTGAAATTACCTCACCAAAATATCCTTACTTGGAATCTATTGGAATCCAAGAACACTGAGAGGGGGGTGGGGGTGAATCAGTGTTCTACTGGAAAGGAGAAATTTAACCTTATTAACACAACAATTCAGCAACTGGTAAACATAAACGCATATAACAATAAGCAACAATGCAACCACAAAGATGAATACAATAACACCACAAATTTATACATGGAAAACCTCAAAGAGGAAAAACCACGGTGGGATTGGAGACCCACAATATCTATCCACTAATCAGATGAATAAATATTACAATAAGGGGCTTGCACATGCAGGAAGGCTAACAAATTAGAGTACACTGGTCATCACAAAAGGAGTCTCACTGACTACAAAAAAAAGTGGACTATAATCCAGAATGAAGATTGAACTGCAAGTATAGCATCTCCTATGCCTGAGTATAGTTTTGGTTAAGGTCAGCACCGGAGGTCTCAAACCTCTTCCACAAACCCAATTCAATCACCTATGATTGACCAAAACCTTTACATATGATTACAACATTATTCGCATACAGATAATCCCATAACCATCCATCCCATCACCATAAACATGATCTACAAAGAGATCTTACATCATATTTATACCAACCTGGGACCTAAACAATTAGGTTGGCCACCTAAAATATAATAAAATAGATCCATTACATAATCCTACAAACTAATGATAAACGAAGTCGGCCTAAGACCAAAACAACATAATCCAAACAATAAATCTAACTGGTGACGCATTGGGAGCATCAACCAACATGTTACATAAACCGGTCAATAACCTAGCAAAATAAGATAGCATTAGGTCCGGTCCTAAATGCAAAACCATCGATCAACATGAATACAAACAAGATAACCAACAACATCCCAAAATCCATCTAGAAGCCGCAACAACACCACTTATTAAGTGCATCAAAAGATCTTTAACAAAGCTCTGCCGGTAAAATCCTTACTAGTGACCAAAAGGCTTACTAGAACAAATGATAGCTCTTGAGTGATCAAATCCTGAACTAACTAATCATGATACGCATCTGAATAGCATGAATGACAGATCCAAACCAATTCCACAAACTAAAGCATACTAGAGCATACCAGATCATAATGCAACCGCTCTACCAGAACCTACCGAAAATCGATAAACAACCAAAACAACCGGTGTTGCCATCAATGACAAAACATCAATGCAACACATAATCAATTCCTCCACTTTTCCAACAATCTCCCCCTTTGGCATTGATGGCAACACTAGATGTGAAAAAAATTCAAGTGCCAAGAAATGCCAAACAAGTCTCCTCCAAAGGAAGACAACCAACAATCTCCCATAAGATGATATTACAATGAAGTTAACAAACTCCCCTTGTGAATGATATCCTTGTTAAGCTCTGATCTCTCCCCTTTGACTGATATTCTATTAAGCTCTTTTTTTCACATATATATCTCCCACTTTGACATCAATGCAAAAAATATGACATAAACATCAAAGAAAAATCATAAATCCACAAAACCACACAACTGACTACTCCCCCTGCGTAGTAGCACCAACACATCAATCCAAAATGAATAGTAGCTCTGTAAATGTATACTAGAATGATGCTAATCAACATCACTCAGGTCTCTACCAGAGGGGAAGAAAACTTCAATATTTCTCTGAAGTACTCAAATGATTCTGTGAAGTTTTGCCAAGATCAAGAGCTCAATGAAATGTACAAAATAGAGACACAATATAGGACAAGAATAAACTGTATTCTCATCAATAGAAAAAATGATCAATAATCAAATTACATACAATGTAGATGAGCTTGCTTATATAGGCAAGGCTAGGGATATGTGAGCACACAAACATGACATGTGGCTCAATAAGAAACAAGGGTAGGTAGGAAATAGGTGTGGGTAGGTAGGAGAAATAATATAATAGTCCACATGAGGTGGATCACCCATTGAATGTGGAGTGTAACAACAAGATCAACACCATAAAAGGTGGAATTTCTCCTACACACACTATCCCAATGTGGCACAAACACCCAAGTGTCTCATACCCAAACTACTATGAAATGCATTTCCTAAGTAAACTTAAGTAAAGTGTAATAATATCCAAGATGAATAATTATTTACACCAACACCCCCCCTTAAGTGCAACTTAGGGGAATGCACTTAAGTCTACAATGCAACTAAGCAATGCAAGATGGGTCCCAACTACGAGGCCATGTTAGGTACCCATGTACAAATGCAAATGCATGCAAAACCAATGCAATGAAATCTCTCACAATGTGGGGAAAGAGAGAAAAACTCAATGGGAAAAAACCCTTCCCCAAAAGAGAGATGAAAAACATACAAGAGAACTCTCATAGAAGAATGTGAAGGACAAAAACCCATGTGAGGAAAATGTCCTCCCCATATGAGAGAAGAAGAGAAGCTAGGAAGCCCCCCCTAAATATGGAATCTGCACCAATGATAGAAGCTCAATGTATGAAGAAACTACTTCACAAACATCGAACAACATTCCTTCCCTTAGGAGGAAACAAAACCAAAGGTGTATCCATGAAGTCTCCCCAATCATGAAGGGAAGATGTATGAAGAAAACTCATGATGAAAGGAATCTCTGAAAAATACTCAAGTGTCCCCATGTCGATGCTGAAAGATACCCCCTCCAAAGGTGGTAAACTGTGCCACACTGCTGAAAAAGGCACTCCAAGATCTAGTGGAGATGGATGTAGAACATGTCCCAAAGACTCACATGTCTCCTCAAAAAATAAAGAGACCTCCTCCAACTGCTGTACATAAGTATCCACAATCATGTCAACCTCGAAAGAATGATCATGTAGAGAATGAACAAGAGGGTCAGAGTGTGCCCTCGCAACAATCGAAGAAGGATCACCTTCATCAAAGAGAAGATGAATGTCATCAATGATGTCTCCCAAATCTGCAATGTAGGATTCTATGAACAAACCTGCAATATCTGTCAAGTAATCATCCCATGAATCTGAAGCTGGAAGACAATGAATATCCTGCTGCACTGAATCACATGAAGGCAAAACTGTCGCACTATCCACATCATCAGGTGCAATAGGTGATGTGATATCAATATGAGGAGATGAAATATAAGACTCAAGAATGGGGTCACATGTGAGAATCCCCATGTTCAAGTGCCCAAAGTTCTCCTCAAAATCTGAACCATCACAAGAAGTGTGATCATCATGTGTAGAATCATCAAATGTGAAATCATCATCATCAACAAAATCTGAAAAGGAGTATAACCGAGATGCATGATCAACCACCCTAGTCGCAATGATAGCTCTAGTCTCCAGGTCTCTAATGAAAACTGAGTCAGGTGTGAACTCCACAACTCTCTTAGTTGCGCCATGTGTGATTTGATAGATAGAAAGGAGATTGTTTGTCAAGTGGGGTACACACAACACATCATTGAAGGAGTTATCCCCAATGTCAATAGATCCTTTCCCAATCACATCCATGTATGTATGATTGCCCATCAAAATCTGTGGCATGGTGTAAGGCTCAAATGTAGAGAACATAGACTGCGAAGATGCCATATGATGAGAAGCCCCTAAATCTAGAAGCCATCTCTCTGAATCATGATTGATAGTAGCACATAGAGCTTTTCCTTTTCTTGTTCCAAAAGAGTGAGTCTTCCCACTTGTAGAAGCCATGAAAGCTTGCCCTTTTCCTTTTGAATGTGAGGAAGTGGAAGTTGATGAATCATCCTTCTTGTAGACTTTAGGCAAATCAATGTTATGCTTTTTGATGATGTGTGAGCTCATCAATCTTCTTAGAATGGCAACGATGCTCCTCATGACCAATCTTTTTACAATAAGCACAAGTAGGTCTCTCCCTCTTTGGTGAGTTATCTCTCTTGGAAGAGGATGAATCTCCTTGTTGTGGAGAAGATGATGCTTTTTCTTTAGGCTTTGATTGCCATTTCTTCTTGTTTGAGTTGTCCTTTCCTTGATTTCCTTTGTTCCCTTGATTTGCCACTAATGCTTGAGACTTAGAAGCCTTAAGAATGCCCATGCTTATCAACTTAGTTTGTTCCATCATCAACATTTCATTGAAAGCATCAAATGTAGGCATTTTGTAGCTTGAACCCATTGTCATCCTATGGGTTTGGAAACTAGAAACAAATGCTGCATATTCTTGTGGAAGCTTGCCTATCAAGTTGAATATCAATTGAGTATCCTTCTTATCAATGCCGCAATCTTTGAGTTGTGCCCTCAACTCATTTGCCTTAGTGACATAATCTTGTATAGTATCAAAGTTCTTGGGATCTAGCATGGTGAGATCACTATCAATTTGATATCCCCTAATCTCATCAACTTGACCATACAAGTCTTGAAACTTTTGCCAAGCATCCTTGATTAGAGTACACTTCTCAATATGAAAAATGAGATCCTTTGATACATACTTTCTTAAGGTACCAATTGCCATGATATTTTTAGTTAGCCAATCCAAGTGACCAACTGGCTCAACCTTAGGATCAGCGGGAGTAACAATAGTTCCATCAATGTAATAAGTGAGTCCTTTTTCCATAAGTTTACTCCATGCATCAATTTTCCAAGTAGCATAATTATGTGGAGTTAAGAGAGGAAACTTAGAAGAACCCATAGCAGCAAAAAGGAAGGAACACAAGAGCACAAAAGCACAAGAGACACCCCCTCAAATTCAATCAATCAAAGTACCCCCCCAAAAGTGATGATTTTGGCACTTTATACTTAGTGCGATTACAATGAGCCACTTGCAAAACAAGGCAAAGTGGACTTATGATGCAAATTTTACAACTTCTCAAATGAGATTCAAGAGACTTCAATCAATAGTGCAATGAATCTAACTGAGATTCAAGCAAATATACAAGTACCAAGAGAGCCAAAAATGGCCAAAATTTGAAAGTACAATTTATACTTACAATGGCATCAATCTGATAGTATCATGTGAAATTGGACAAAAAAATACACACTTTAAAAAAAAACAGCACCTGAAAAGGAGGTCGTATGACCCCAAACAAAGCCTCTGAAGTTGCAAAAACTAGGATTACTTAGGTACAGTCACCAAAAACTGTATTTTATGAAAAATCAGTGCATCAAAATCAAAAAATTTCTTCACCACTATGGAGAGAATAAAATTATAGCCCATTTCAAAAAAAATTGCACCTAAAAAGGAGCAAAAATAAGCAAGTTATGGCCATTTGAAGTTGAACTGCAAAATCAAAAAACTCAATGAGAGGGGCCTGCAAATTTTTTGAAAGATGATGATGTGGCGCTGACGTTAGCAAGTCACTGTGTTAAATTTGATAGCCGTATGACCATCGCAAAAACTTTGCCTCTCTGCTGACTGGGCGTCCGTACTATACAGACTGATGACATGGTAGATGACTATGTAGGTGACTGTGCAGTACGGATGCTGACGTGCCACTGTACGGTGGTGTACAAAAATTTGACGTGGCAGGCTGATTTGGCTGATGATGTGGTGGCCGTATGGATGACTATGTGTACGGGTTGTACTCGCGGGCCAGTGGTTGCCTGCCACGTGGCGGACGCGGGTCCTCCTGTCTGGTTGACCGCCGGCAGGAGGAGGCTGCCGGAGGCGGACTGGAAGCCAAGGACGGCGGCGGTGGCTGAGGTAGGGGGCACTAGAGAGGAGGTAGCGGGCACCGGAGAGTGGTGCACGGGAGGAGTTGAGGAAGATGCCGGCAGCGGTGGTGGCGGGAGACTCCGACAGGGACCTGCGGGCGCACGGCACGGACGACGGCGGGCGTGTGCGGAAGGAGGCGCGGGTGGCGGCGTCGTTGATCTACGGGTACAGGTGGCGTCGGCGGCATACACAGGTACCAGCAGGTACCTGTTAGTGGTAGGTATAGGTACGCGACCTGGACACACAGACTGCGGGTACGGGGGGTCTGCAGACCCCCAAAAATTGCTTTTTTTTTTTTAAATTTTTTTTCGAAATTTTTCAATTTTTTTTTTTTTTTTTTTTTGATTTTTGATTTTTTGAAATTTTTTTCAGAAAATGAAATTTTTTTTTTTCAAAAATTATAATAAAAAAATTTCGAAATTCATACAATAATAGCAAAATTGGCAAAAAAAATTTTCTCTCCAAAATAGGCCGACTTTATAACCAAAATTCATGGAAATGACCTTTTGGACGCAATGGTGGGGTCGGATATGGTCTAGGACACCTCCAAAATATGCTGCTCCTCAGATCTGCCTCTTGACGTCACAATAATGCCTCTTCAAGATGAATCAATGAAGCCCCAATGGCTTTGATACCATGTGAGATTTTGCCAAGATCAAGAGCTCAATGAAATGTACAAAATAGAGACACAATATAGGACAAGAATAAACTGTATTCTCATCAATAGAAAAAATGATCAATAATCAAATTACATACAATGTAGATGAGCTTGCTTATATAGGCAAGGCTAGGGATATGTGAGCACACAAACATGACATGTGGCTCAATAAGAAACAAGGGTAGGTAGGAAATAGGTGTGGGTAGGTAGGAGAAATAATATAATAGTCCACATGAGGTGGATCGCCCACTGAATGTGCAGTGTAACAACAAGATCAACACCATAAAAGGTAGAATTTCTCCTACACACACTATCCCAATGTGGCACAAACACCCAAGTGTCTCATACCCAAACTACTATGAAATGCATTTCCTAAGTAAACTTAAGTAAAGTGTAATAATATCCAAGATGAATAATTATTTACACCAATAGATTCCTTAGGCAAGGCTTTAGTGAAGATATCTGTAATCTGCTCTTTAGTGTTCAGAGTTTGACTTCATTTGCTTCCACCTTCTCCTTCAAAAAGTTGTACTTGATAGATATGTGCTTTGTCTTAGAATGAAATATTAGATTCTTTGATATGTCAATAGCAGTAGAGTTATCACAGTGAATAACTACCGGTTCATTACAATCCACCCTTATATCCTTCAACATTTGCTTTATGTAGTGTCCCTCCCTAATTTATCTCATCTTTTGTACATCAAATGAATATATTAATCTAGCTTAGTCTACTTTATGATGATTTGATGGTATCATGTTATGTACTAACCCTATTTCATGATTGTATTAGATATGATTGTGGATCTATATTTGATCATTATTCATGATGGATCATATTTCTTATGGGATTTTAATGACATTATGATTATGCTAACCCTACTCTATGATTATGATGACTGCGTTGATGCTATGATGTTTGTGATTGTCTTCTAGTGTCTTCGTGATTAGAGATGATGTTATACCACTCATTGCGAGCACGATATGACATTGTGATTCTCTATCACTTTCTTGATCATTTATTATGTATATGTATTGTATATATGTTGTAATGTGTTTAGTGGTGGATGCAGGATTGTAGGTACCAAACATCGACTCCACCTGGTCTCATAGGTCTGAGTGTGTCTTTATCCCAATGGCAAGTTGTTGAAGATGGCCTGTGTTTCCCTCCTATACTCTAGGCTTAAGTTGATACCCTTGTCAATTAGTGTCTTGACTTGAGTCCTTGGTCTGCGTCATGTGGTATGTTGTTCAACCTTATGTCAAGTTGCCTTGTGAGTTTGTGATTATTTATTAATTAATTATTAATCAGTTTATACAGTTTATAAATATTAAATTAAATCAATGGATGACATTAATATTTTTAACGTGTGATTATTATTATTATCGAAAAATTATTACTCATTAATATTTATTTTATGGATTTATATTTTATTGGTTATTTGGAATTGTGGAAATTAATTAATCAAATTACTACATATAACCATTCACGTAAATCATTAAATAATGGTTAGTACGAATACAATATATTTATACATATTTATTTTCTGGGAGTTTATAATTAATTAATAATTAATTGGTGGAATTATATTAGTTGAGTATTTATTCTTATTAGTACATTCATTTATTTATTTGTTATTTATTTGATATTTTTATATGTATGTGGCAGATATTTATAGTACTGATTTTAACTTATATTGGCTAGAGCATTTATATGTATCTATACATTTAATTATTTGTTTATTGTTTATCTATTTATTTATTTTTGGCTTATCTATTTATTGATTATTTATTATTTATTTATATTGGTTTTGATTTATTATTTGAGTTTTTGATTTATTGGATTATTTATTTATTGTTTAATTACTGGATGGGTATTTATGTCTGTCTATACATTTACCTTCTTTAGTGATTATTTATTGTTTGTCTAATTATTTATTATTTATTTATTTATTTGTATCGTTGTTTTATTTATTTGCTATTATTCATGTACCCACCCCTTGTTATATTGGCCTTCTTGGGAGTTGTGATTGTGAGGATAATATTATTTAACTATTTGTTTATTTATTTATGTTAATTGTGGTTTTATATTTAATTGGAGGAGTTAGTTATATTGCCTTTGATTTATTTTATTGGGCTTTAATTTATTATTATTATTTGTTATATTATTATTATTACATTCTCTTCTCACTATTTGAGTAAAATATTATGTTTATACCTACCCTATTATTTTATTGGTTGAGATTTTAGGGTAAGTAAATAATATTATTTTATATTCTTACCTCGATTTTTGGAAGGGGGTTGGTATAGAATATATTTTATTGGAATATTTTGATTGGCGGATATTCTTCTGTAGTTTTGAATGAGACTCTATTTATTGGCTTTGTGAGCATTTTTGTGGGTGTGCTTCTGGATATCTTTCTGTGACTTTTGGATTTTAGAATTGCTTGGAGGGAGAACTACTTGGTTGGGTTGAATTTTGGAAAGCTTATTGGTTTGAATTTTTTCTCTTCTACGATTGCATTACCATCACTCTACTTCCAGATTGGAGATCTTTTTCCATTCTTGCATTTTGATTTTTGAAAAGAGATTTTTTCTTCATGACTGCTAAAAGATTGTTTAAGGAGATTTAGGAATGAATGATTATTCTATTATCAGTAATTGGGAGTAATATTTTGGGAAAAAATTATATATGATTTTATGAATCTCTGTGTTGTATTGCTGGAAAAGAGAATTTGTGTATGTTAATATGTTGATTATAATTTGTTTGTGAATGTATTGTGGTAACAATTGGTTTTGTGAGGTTTATTTGTTGTTGTATACCCTATCTTATGTCCATTTGGTTTGATAGATCTGGAGTGGCTATGTCTGTAATAATTTATGTCCAAGTTATTGCCAAAATAAGTTGGAATTCTTGGATGCGTTGTATTGTTGGCCTTAACAAGGCTTTGTTTTGGTTTCTTATTAGCTTTTAGTGACTTCTTGGTCGTATTTATGCCATTGTAAGGCCTGTGCTCGAATCTAGGCAATTTTGAATATCTCTACATTCTATTTTCCGTGAGTTGGTCCCTTGTTACAATAGTGCTACTATGGGCTTCAATAGCCCCAAATTAGTGTCAATAGATTTTTGGGTTGGTTTTTGAGTCCTTCAATTGATTTCTCTACTTGGTCTTTATTCCAAAGGCTTGTTTTGTTATGTTTTATGGTTTTGGGGCACTATGCAATTTATTTGTGATATGTATGAATCCATTTGGGCTCCAAAAAGTGGTTTTGTGCTTGTCTGTTGAGGTTTTGATATCTTTCTCCAACATGTTGAGTGATTCCTTGCTGTTGAGGATGGTTAATTGTAGCTCCAGCGATAGGTTATGTTGTGCCTCGTTGTGGAGGATCATTATATGTTATTGGATTCATGTATTGCCCCTATTTATGTTTATTTGTAATTCTTGAGGCTCTCTTTATTAATGCATTTTGGCATTATGAGATTATGGCTTGGTCCTTGTTAAGTGGCTCTTGGTTGTATGTTGATGGCTATCTTTATGATTCAGTTGTATCAGTTTTATAATGACTTTTAGATGCTTCCCATGTTGAGTTTTATGTTGTTGTAAGATGCATCTTGTTATGTTTTTACCCTATGGTCTTGGTCTATGTTTGGGAGAGTGGGCTCTTGCATGTGTTGGACCTAGGTTATGAGCACTAGATCTCTAAGAAGGGGGTCTAGACCTATGGAACCACATGAAGAGTTTATGGTTTAATTTGGAAGTGGTAACATTATTAATAATTGATTAGTGGGTTGGGTAATTAAGAATTCACCCAATCAATATAAAGAATATGTTGTTGTATGCCCCAATTGGACTAACCCAAGGAGATGGTTTTTGGGATCCTAAATTGGGAAGGCCATTGGAGTGATATACCCGATCTCCCTTGAGTGACTCCAAGGTGGAGACAAATTCCACATGAGGATAGCATGTGATGACACTCTACCCCACATGTTTCCATTATCCATATGCCTTGTTGTTGATTGTGCCTCTGGAGGTTGATTGCTTTGATTTAGCCATGAGATATATTTTGATGTTATATTCTTATGTTGGAGTCTTGTAGTGTCATGTTGTATCCTATGGTTGTTAGGTGTTAGCTTAGGTATTGAGTGTGAGTTGGAACCTTATGTCATCTCCTAGCATGGGGGGTGGTTCCTATTTAGTTCCACATGGTCGGGTGGTTTGATTCCTTCTACAATTGGGATATTCTTCTTGGATGTTAGCATGCACAAATTTAGATTTATAGTATCTCATCATGAGTTTGGATTCTTGAAGCATATTTATGTAATCAAAATTGAAATCATGTGTTATGAAAGATGGAAATATAAAGAAGACTATGTAATCAGCGTATTGAGAACATGTATTATAGAACACATAGTAGGATGATTTTTGAATGAAATGTATTGAATAAGATTGCTATAAATGGATATTCTATTGTAGATGTTGTTATTGATTAGAAAAGAATTAAATGATCTAGAGATATGCATGCTATGTCTTGAGTATATTTTGTGGATAGTAGTGATTAGGTTAATTATCATATATGCCTTTATTTGAAAGATATTAATCTCCAATATTAGATATATTGAGATATGAAATATGGCTCTTTATTATGTGGTTGTCCTATGGTTCTGATTTCTATGTATTAGAGATGTTACCATATTATGATGTCTTGTAAATGAGGAATATGAATATGTGTCTATGTAACTTGTATTATTAAGATGGGACGTAGCAAAGAGATTATGTGCTTGTTCCATGTTCTTGTTATAGAAGAACTATGCTATTGTTATAAGATGATGTATTGGTATTTGGTTCATATTATAGATATGTTTTTCATGTTGAGGATGAAATCCTATGTTTAAATTAGGGGATTGAAATAGTAGATTGTATTTATTCTTGTAGAATCATTTGACTCTCAAACTTGTTTAGTAGATTGGAATCCTATTTGGATGTAGATAATTACTTGCTTCTATGATCTTGCATATGGCTATGGATAGTATTCTTGATGTGTTAAGTGTTCAAATGAGTAAACACGAGTATTAGAAACATTCAATTGGTACTAAAAAATGAACCTTAGAAATAATATGGAAGGGAATAGAGCTATGTATATGTGTTAATGTTTTATCATAGTTGCATGGGAAATAAATATTTAGTTGGATGATAGTATATGGTGTTCTAGATGGATATGGGATGTGTTAGTTTAATGTCAAGTAGTGACATTGAGATACCCTAGGGAATGGCGATGCATTACATGGTTTTATTATGTAGTTGTGCTAATGATTAAATAGATGTTCTGCTTGCGTAATATGATTATATGGTTATGTTCTTGTTGATTTATGTATTCATGCATATAATTAACAATACATTGATGAATAATGGTAGTATTGTTGCATTAATAAATACTAGTAATAACGTAGTTGTAATGGTTATCTTAAAAGAAAAAAAAATATCTCTTTTTGTCAGTAGATTTTGGTTTATTTATCTAGGGTATTTTGGTGGCCATTACACTTCATCCATAGAACTTGTGTATAGTTAGTAGCAAAATCAACATACTTAGCTTCAACAATAGATAAAGAGGTACATGACTATTTCTTGCTGATCCATGAAACAAGTTTCTTTCCAAGAAAGAATGCTCCATCAAATGTGCTCTTTCGGTCATCAACATCTCCAGCCCAATCCACATCTATATATGCACATAGTGTAAAGTCATCATAAACCAAAAACCATACCTGAAAATCCTAGAAAATATCTAAAAATATTAGCTACCGGAGCAAGGATTCAACATAATCAATTCCTTCCTTTTGAGAACATACTTTGTAAACCAATCAAGCCTAGTTCCAACAACATCCAAGTCCACGTGTTGTCCTTTTCTAACTGATCCAATTTCCTCTTCCATAGCTCTCATCCAACATTCATCCTTACATGCTTCATCTACTGATACCGGTATAATTAAAGAAATTAAGCATACCTCATCAGCTACCAACCTTCTTCTTGTCTAATTATCTGATCTTCTGAATGATTTAACCTTACATACATAGGAGTCTTCTGACTTTTTGTTCCTCTGCTCTGATCTTCAGTTACTGTTGAATTTTATGATAATGTCGGGGTAACTGGTTCAACTTTTTGTTTTGGTGTAGGCGCTACTGGTTCAATTATGATCATTTCCATTGTTGGTTCTCTCTCATAAGTTCTGATTTGAATTTTGTCCAACTCATCCACTTTGACATTAGTGCTCTCCACAATTCTGCAATCTTTTGTTATAACATCGGTAAACAGAACCAAATCCAAAATCCAACAAATATTTGCCGGTTAACCTTCGAAATGACTTCTCCAAAGTCTAAAACAATCTTTTAGACCACTACCAGGGGTAATGCAACATCTATCATCAATTTGCCTCCCCTAAGGCGAATACCTTAGATACCGGATGCGTTTCCTGCTGGTGTAGGAACATTTTGCTCTACGGGTTGAGTAATCAGAGCATACACTTCAGCCGGATGAACATCTAGGGCATTTGATTCTACAAGTTGATCCACAGACTTCATAACTCACTTCTTCTCATGCTCCTTTCAGATATCATCAACCTTCTATTTTCCCTTATTAGATTTATCACTTCCTATCGGTAGGTTCTTGCTTCTGCAAACTTTAGCAATATGTCCTACTTTGTTGCATGCATAGCAACTAACATTATTATTCTGAATTGCCTTACTATAACCATTCTTCAACCTACATTGATTAGCCATATGTCCAAAATTTCCACATGCATGACATCTCACATTCATTCTACAATCTTCTGTCCGATGACCATACTTTTTAGAATTTGAACACTAACTGAGAACTGCATTATTATTCTAATTTTCTCTATTCCTGCATTGACTTTCCATATGACCAAATTTATTGCAAACAAAGTATCTACCATAAAATTTATGTGCATTGGGTTGCCTTACCGATGATATATGATTCTAATTGACCTTCTGACCGGATGTGTCATCCTGATTTGCAGTACCAGAGCTTTCTCCATGCTCAAATCCAAGACCTCTAGTGTCTCCAATGTCCCTTTGATCCTTCAATAATTCATCAAGCTTAGTAGAACTAACCTTGAACTTGTCTTTGTATTCATCAGTAGCATCTAGATCTCCTCATAGGATTAACATCATTCACTCCAACTCTTTCTCATTGTTCTATGATTGCACCAATTTAGTTCTTAGCACATCATTCTCATGCGCTAACCTAATGCATTCCTCAGATCTGTCTTTCAGAGATATAGCAATATTTTCTTCATTCTTCTTTCAATCTTCAATCTCCTTAGACATCCTCATAGTTAGAGCTTGCATTTCATTCTTCATGACACTATTCTCCTGACTTAGCTTTTGCCATAATTCCTTAAGGGTATTATTCTCTCCATCATCCTGATTTTGCAATTGATGACAAAGTTCCTTCCTTTTAGCTTGGGTAGATGAAAACTTCTCCTGCAAAGTAAAAATGAATTCTTTTGCAGATCTCAACTCATCTTGTAACTTCATGTTCCTCAACCTTTCAGCATCATAGTCTTCAAGAGCTACTTAAAGTCCCTTCCTCAAACTTATCTCCATGGATTCTAGATACAAAATCTTCCTCAAGTTGTTAGACTTACTCTGAGGCACCAGGATTTGATACCAATTGTTGGAATCCAAGGACACTAAGAGGGGGGGGGGGGGGTGAATCAGTTTTCTACCAGAAAAGAGAAATTTAACCTTATTAATACAACAATTAAGCAACCAGTAAACATAAAAGAATATAAAAATAAGCAATAATGCAACCACAAAGATGAACACGATAACACCACATATTTATTCGTGGAAAAACTCAAAGAGGAAAAACCACGATGGGATTCGAGACCCACAATATCTATCCACTGATTAGATGAATAAATATTACAATAAGGGGCTTGCATGTGTAGGAAGGCCAACAACCTAGAGCACACTTCTCATCACAAAAGGAGTCTCACTGACTACAAAAAATATTGAACTACAATCTGGAATGAAGATTGAACTGAAAGTATAGCATCTCCTATGCCTGAGTACAGTTCCGGTTAAGGTCAATACCAGAGGTCTCAAACCTCTTCCACAAACTCAATTAGATCACTTATGATCAACCAAAACCTCTGCATATGATTACAACATTATTCGCATATAGATAATCCCATAACCATCCATCCCATCACCATTACCATGATCTACAAAGAGATCTTACATCATATTTATACCAATCCGTGACCTAAACAATTAGGTCAGCCACCTAAAAGATAATAGAATAGATTCGTTACATAATCCTGCAAACCAATGATAAACCAAGTCAGCCTAAGATCGAAACAACATAATCCAAACAATAAATCCAATTGGTGACGTATCAAGAGAATCAACCAACACGTTACATAAACTGGTCCATAACCTAGTAGAATAAGATAGCAATAGGGCCAGTCCTCAATACAACACCACCAATCAACATGAAGACAAACAAGATAACCAATAACATCCTGAAAGCCATCTAGAAGCCGCACCAACACCACATATCAAGTGCATCAAAAGATCTTCAACAAAGCTCTGCCAATAAAACCCTTATCAGTGACCAAAAGGCTCACTAGAACAAATTATAGCTCCCGAGTCATCAATTCCCGAACCAACTGATTGTGATATGCATCTAAATAGCATGAATGATAGATCCAAACTAATTCCACAAACCAAAGCATACTAGATCATAATCAAACCACTCTACTGGAACCTACCGAAAACCGATAAACAACCGAAACAATAGGTGTTGCCATCAATGACAAAATATCAATGCAACACATAATGAATTCCTCCAATTTTCCAGCAGAATCAACAATGTCCCTTAAAATCTTGAGGGAGTTGAACATCTACCACAACATGAGGAGTGTCAGAAAGTCGGGAGATCAGGCAAGTTCACAGCCATCAAACTCCTTTCGAAAGAAACCACAAGTCTAACTTCCTTAGGGCGTCAAATTTATGTAAACTTCCTTAAGTTGGTCAGATGATCCGATGGTTCTAAAAGTTAAGAATCCCATGATAGAAATAAGGAAACTCATAAAGGCCGTGACAAGAGTGAATGAGAGAAATAACGGAGGGAAGTGACTTTTCAAAAAGTTTAAAATTTTATAGATAACAATAGGATAGATTGATCTGTTAACTCAATTGCTTGACCAGTTGACTGGGTTGATTGAATAGTTGACTCAATTGGTTGTGGAGATGACTGATTTGATTAGGGAGATGACTGATTTGATTGATTAGTCAAAAAAGGTGATTGAGAGTGAAAAGGGTAGATTGGAGAGTTAACTGATTTGATGAACTAGTCAAGATTTCAACATGTGCTGTAGGATTTTGAAATTGAAATTCATTTTCATTTTGATTTTAATTTTAATTTTGATTTTTGATTGATGAAATTCAAATGCACATTTATTTGAAATTTGATGAAATTCAAATTTGAGAAATTGGAATTAGATGAAATTAGTTGAAATTTGAATTCGGGGAATTGGAGGAATAAGTTAATTAATTAAATAATTTAAATGAAATTATTTAATCATTAGAAATGCGATTAATTAAATAATAAAGATTATTTAATTAAAGGAATTAATCATAATTAATTAAATAATGAATATTTAATTAGTATTTGAGAAAGGGGTTTGATGATGAATTGATTAAAGGATAGAAATTGATTAATTAATGAGATGGATGATGATGATTAAGTCAGAAGAATAAGCTTAATTATATTAATTAATTAATTAAATACTTATTTAACTAATAGGAAAAATAATTAGTACATGATCAATGAGACATTTTTAGGTGTCTACAAGGACTACTGATGAGACCACGGTTATACTGAGAGGGAAGTTCGGGGCGGGGAGGGTTGAATCAATATAACATTAAACTTTTACTTATTCAACTTAATAACTAACACACATAAATTAATCTCAAAGCATATTCATTTTATATAAACATTCACATGAAATTTAGCTACCATGTAACACAAGAAGAACATAGGATATATATGTGGAAACCCTTACAAGAAAAAAGCATGGTAAGATAGCTTCCTTATATATAAAAAAATTCTCTTACAAATTCATAGGTATCAACCCACCAGAAGCATCAACCCCTCATTTTATTTGTGAGACACTTTCCCACTAGAGGCACCATTTCATTCTAACTTGTGAGAACTTTCCCACTAGAGGCACCAAACCCTCATTCTAATTTCCATCTAAATGTTATTTCTCCAATGAATGATGGACAATCTTCTTGTTCAAAAATTCCACTGTAACTTTTTCTCCAATCTGCTATGACAATAAATTTGCCACAAAAGTATCTTCAAAAGTTTGTTAAAATGGTACTATCATATGTTTGTCAAATTTTCTTCTACAACCTCTTACAATATCCTTACATAGTCTACAACCAATCCTCTCAATACCTTCTCTTTATTTGCATTCGTACCTTTTCAATTTATACATAAGTCTGCTCCAAAATCACATGAATATCATTGCAAATACTTTATCAAATATTCTCTATATATACATTCAGTTATCTTTGATTCTCCAAGCTATCTTCTTAAATATTTTATTATATTATCTTCATATACAGATTTTCTAATATATATATATATATACATACATATTATAGACACTTAAAATCTGCATCACTTATGTTCTCCATTTTTAATCTTATCACGTGCATGATCTTCTTTATTCACACGATCCCATCCTATCCAGATTGATCCCTTGCCTTCCCATTTTAGGTTTGGGATTGTATTTCACCCTTAATCTTGTCCCTTTTGCATCAAATCATTTGCTTGTCACTTTTGCGGTGATGTTTTACCTAGTTGCATCTCAATTAGGGTTTTTTGCCCTTTATTCGATCCTCCCGTTCAACCCTTTCCATTCCTATTTAGATCCTTCCCATCTCTTCCCACTCTTGGTGATAGAGTTTCATTTTGACCTTTGCTTCAGCCCCCCTTATATTGGATTTTTCCCCTCTCGCACCCACAGTGTCCATTTTGACCATTTTATCTATCTTGGTTTTAGGGTTTTTAGGCTTGCTTTTAGGGTTTCGTCACTTCCGGTCTTCTATTTTCAATCTCATTGGATCCCCTCTCTTGCCTATCCATATGAAAAATTTACATTTTGACCTTTGTTCTAGTCCCATGGTGTTGCATTTGTCCCTTCTCTATCTGGTGACCTGCTTTGACTCAATTTACTCAATATTGCTCAGTTCTACTTGGTTTGCCCTAATTTGCAATTTTTCATTCAAATCATCTCATCTCCCATCCAAAACTTCCCATTGTTTCCAATTTCATCTATTTTAACCTAAATTGACTTAATTTGACCCAATTAAGGTCTTCGAATGTCAGCTTGACTAATTTGTGATAACTCAATGATGAAAAGTGATTACCAAATTGTTACTAAAAGGGGGGGTGAATCAGTACAGACACAAAAACTTCTCCTGAACTAGTTTGATTGCAGACTCTAAACTACTAGAAATCTCTAACACCGGTCCAAACTAGACTACTACTAGTTAAACATAGTGCAACTGTGAAAGACATGAACCGGTCAATATTCTTAGCTTTCCACACAACCTACTTCCTCATTTCCACTTTGTCAGCTTGTTTTGAACTCTTTAGAAGTCCACTCTATTAGAAGCCTAGTCCGGTTAAAGACTGTTACAACAGGTTCTGTTAGGAACTGATCCTGTTAGGGATCACCTGGTTAAGGGATGGCTAGAATACCCAGTTAAGGGTTAAATCCTGTTAGAGGTTACCTTGTCAGAGGATTTTATGAGCTCAATGGCTTTGAGTCACCCTGTTAAAGGATTTACAGCAAGCTAGTTAAAGCTACCCGGTTAAGGGATTTTCCAACTATTGAAGTAGTAAAAGATCAACAGGTATTACAATGATCTAGTAATAGCACTCAATGCCAGTGTAGATCTGCTTTAGTTCCTTCCTTCTACACACACACTATGCAGGTATCAATCCTCTTATCTGGTCTGGCAAGAATCACGTATCTCTACACTTAGATACACACACAACATTTGCCAACAACCCTAACATGAAACACAACATCGACCTTATAGAACACAGATAGGTCGGAAGCATAAAACCTAAACCCTAAACACTTAGGTTAAGCAATTGATTGGTTCAATCCTAACCATTGAGCACTTTGCATTTGAATACAATGGTCTTGAATAGATCTCAAGACATTCTCCATCATTTGTTCTTCACCGCTTCATGGAGGCGATAACCCATCACGCGTTCTCCACCGTTTGAAAAGACTTCGCATATTCTTGAGGTAGATAGGATCAATCTCCTTCATGCAATATCCTTCATGTGCACGAGACTGACATGGCAACATGATCTGATCTCCATTACAATGCTAACTCATCACACAATGTCATCAGTTGAGTCACACAGGCTTGGAACACTTCAACCAGAAACCCTAAAGCTAAGACTACCAATCGGAAGTCCTACCACATTCCATGTACCGGTTCTCATTCTGACATACTGGTTCTATTTCACAACATCATACAGGTTCACTTGGACAAGCATACCGCTTTAGTTATTGCACATGTACCAGTTTACACCACCATACCGTTTCTCTTTGCTAGTTGCTTAACTTCAATATACTGGTTCACTTCTGTGCATATTGACATCAATGACAACATACAATATCATCATGTCATGATACTCTTGGACATATGCCAACAATCTCCCCCTTTGGCATTGATGGCAATATACAAAGATATCACTCTTTCTGCATCACATCTTCTCCTTAATACTGCAGATATCTTTTCCACTTCACATATTCTCCCCCTTTGACAACAATGCCAAAGTGGAGGCACAAGCTTCCTTATTCCACTACGTTGCTCCACTTGAGGAGTAGCATCCTTCAACACATCAATCCTGAGAAGATATTGCAAAGTAAGATCTGACTGATGTGGAGCACAAACCTTTAGATTACCTCTTGAAGGGGCAGCACCCCTAACTCGCCTCTTAGATAGGTAAAAGTAGCCTTCGGTAGAGGCTTGGTGAATATGTCTGCTAACTGCTCCTTACTGGAAACATGTTCCAATACCACCTCTTTGTTCTAAACCTTTTCCCTAGAGAAATGATACTTGAGTTCAAAGTGCTTGGTTCTAGCATGTAAAACTGGATTCTTAGAAATGTTAATTGCACTTGTATTGTCATAGAATATACTTACCAGTTTAGATATAGGAACTTTGAAGCCATTCAATACATGCTTCATCCAAATAGTTTGGGTACAGTTCATAAAAGATGCAACATACTCCGCTTTTGTTGTAGACTAAGAGATACAACTATGCTTTTTACTCATCCATGAGACCAGTCTACCACCGAGAAAGAATGCACCACCAGTTGTGCTCTTCCGGTCATCTACATTACCAGCCCAATTAGAATTTCTGAACACTTTTAGGTTGAAATCATTATTGTATGGATACCATAACCCATAGTCAATAGTTCCCTTCAGATATCTAAGAATCCGCTTGACTGCTACCTAGTGGGATTCTCTTGGGGTTTGCTAAAACCGAGTGGTAATACCCACTGCATGTGCAATGTCCAGTCTGCTATGCACTACATAATGCAACTTACCAATCATTGATCGGTATTCCTTCACATTTACCAGTGCTAAGTCATCTTCTTTTGATAGTTTACAACCGGTCACCATTGGTGTACCAACTGGTTTACTGTCTTCCATGCCAAAGGTCTTCAACACCTCTTTGACATACTTGGATTGAGTAATAGAGATTCCATCTTTCATTTGTTGAATCTATAGTCCAATGAAGAACTTAATCTCCCCTATGAGTGACATCTCAAATTCCTTCTTCATCTCATCGGCAAAATCATGACTCATCTTGTCATCTCCTCCAAAGATGATGTCATTAACAAATACTTCATAGATCAGAATCTGATCTCCTTCTGATTTCAAGTAGATATTGCTATCTTCACTTGTTTTTTCAAATCCAATCTTCACAAGATGGGAGTGCAAGCATTCATACCATGCTCTAGGTGCCTGCTTTAGTCCAAACAAGGCTTTATGTAGCCTACACACCATGTCACTGTCTTCTGATAGGGAAAACCCATTTGGTTGCTCTATATACACCTCCTCTTCAAGTATTCCATTTAGGAATGCAGATTTTACATCCATTTGGTATACCTTGAATCCTTTAAAAGCTGCATATGCAAGAAGCATACAAACTCCTTCCAATCTGGCTACTGGAGTAAAGGTTTATCCATAGTCTTCTCCTTCTTCTTGAGCATACCCCTTACACACCAGTCTAGCTTTATTTCTTATCACTGTCCCAACTTCATTCAGCTTATTTCTGAAAACCCATTTGGTACCAATGACATTTTTATGCTCCGGTCTGGGTACCAAGGACCATGTACCACTCTTTTCTATCTGATCAAGTTCTTCTTCCATTGCCTTGATCCAATCTTCATCTTTATGTGCCTCTTTGAATGATTTAGGCTCAAATTCAGAGATCATACATGAGTTTTCTCTAACCTTTCTTCTTGTAAGGATTCCTGCATCCTTTTCTCCTATGATTTGCTTTAGATCATGATTGAGTTTGACATACCTAGGTATATTCTTAACAACTTCCTCTTGCTTTTCTTCATCATCCTCATCTTCATCAGCATCTACCAGTGTAGGAGCACAGTTGCTGGTATTGGGCAAATTTGCAACTAGTTCCCAAAAGGTTACTACCGGTTCATTTCCTACATGCTCTCTGTCGGTTTCCTCAGATTTCTCAGTTTTCATCAACCCTAACATTGATGCTTTCAACAATTCTCTGAGTCCTATTGTTGAAACATCTGAGAGCTTTTCTCTTAGTGGAATACCCTAGGAATATTCCCTCATCACGTTTAACATCAAACTTGCTCTGATGTTCACTCCTCTTGATGTAACATTTACTACCAAACACTCTAAAGTAGCTTACCACTAGTGTCTTACCAGTCCAATACTCATAAGGAGTCTTATCCTTTCCCTTTTTGATGAGTACCCAGTTCATTGTGTAGACTGCAGTGCTCACCGCTTCTCTCCAAAAAGCATGAGTGACCTTTCCTTGGATCAACATAGTTCTAGCCGCTTCAACCACAATCTAGTTGTTTCTCTCTGCTAGGCCATTCTGCTGTGGAGTTCGGGGGGCAGACAATTGCCTCTTGATGCCATTATCTTCACAATATTTGTTGAATTCATCGAAAGTGAATTCCCCTCCTTGATCAGTTCTAAGGCATTTGATTCTTCTACCACTTTCCTTTTCTGTCAATGCTCTGAAAGCTTTGAACTTTCCGAAGGCTTCAGACTTGTCCTTCAAGAATGTGACCCACATCATTCTTGAGAAATCATCTGTAAGAATCATAAAATACCTATCTCCCTACACACTCCTAGTCTTCATAGGACCACACAAATTGGTATGCACAAGATCAAGTAAATTGTCATCAGTGAAAGATTTACCTTTGAAGGTTGAGGAAGACATTTTCCCCAGTTGACACTCTCTGCACAAAGGATTTTCCAGTTTGCTCAGCATAGGTAATCCTCTAATTGCCTTGGTCTTACTGGCCTTCACAATGTTATCAAAGTTTACATGGTAGAGTCTCCTATGCCATATCCAGCTATCATCAAACGTAGCCATAAGACATGTACTTATATTTGCATTCAGCTAAAATAAGTTACCTTTGGTCTTCATACCGGTGGCCATCAATTCACCATTCTTTCCTTTGATTTTGCACACTCCATTTTTGAATTCTAGAGTGAGTCCACCATCATTCAGCTGGGCAACACTTAATAGATTGTGGCTAAGACCTTCCACCCAATACACATTGTTAGCACTGCTCTTTCCATTTAGAGAGATGGACCCTCTGCCTTTGACCATACATGGTGCATCATTACCAAAATGAACCACACCACCATCATACTCTTCCAGGGATATAAACTTGCTTTGATCACCAGTCATATGATGAGAGCAACCACTATCAATAATCCACTCATTGAAATTATCAAAGCGGGAGACAAGAGCCTTCTTGTCTGACACATCCTCCTTGATTGCAACAAACACAATATCTTCATTTTCTTCATCTTCTAATTCCTCATCTGTGACACCTTCATCAACTGCTACAAAACAATTTCTCTAGTTTCCTCCTTTGAATTTCTTGAACCTTTCCAGTTTGTCCTTTCTATCACCATTAGGAGAGTTTATAGCGATGTCTCCTATCCGATTACAAGAGAAGCATTTCAAAGGAAGCTTACCTCTGTATTTGCCGGTTCCCTTAGGAAGTCTCTTGGAAAGAAGAGCTTCAAATTCCATCAGAATCTCCTCATCATCCATTTCTCTACTCTGTCTTGGTTCACTGTTGGTGCTTGCTTCTTTTCCTTTTTTGGATGGTGCAGCAGATGCTCTAAAAGATGATTCAGTCTTCTGAACACTGCCAACAAAACTATTTAGCTCATAGGCTGTTAATTTTGCAATGATGGAGTCTAGGGATGCCTTAGTCTTGTCTATTGATCTCAACTCCTAAATAGCAGCAACCCTTATTGCATAGACCGGTAATAAAGATCTCAAAACTTTGCTAACAATAGTAGAATCTTCCATTTTACCACCTACACTCTTGATATCTCCAACAATGGTTTTGATTTGTCCATATTGTTGAATGGTCTCACCTTCAACCATCCACATGTCTTCAAACTTCCCTCTAAGGCTTTCTTCCTTAGCTTGTTTTACATGTTCATCACCTCCATAGATATTCTCAAGAGTATCCCATACTTCTTTGGGATTGTCTTTATCTTGGACATCAATAAACTCAATTTCAGATAAGCTACTGATTAGGGCTTCCATGACTTGCCCATTCTCTTGAATCTCTCTCGTTTGGTCATCAGTGAGAGTACCGGTAGGGATAACATAAATGTTCTCAACATAGCTCCAATGTTGAGCACCCATGCTTCTGATGTATATCTTCATTCTGTCTTTCCATATTTTAAAGTTATCTCTGTTGAACTTTGGACCTTCCCTCTTCATCATTACAATAGGATCTTTCCCTCAAGTGGTTAAGCTTACAACACAAAGGACTTGGAGGATGCTCTGATACCAATTGATAAATCAATGATGAAAAGTGAGTACCAAATTGGTACTAAGAGGGGGGGGGGTGAATCAGTACAAGCACAAAAACTTCTCCTAAACCGGTTTGATTGCAGACTGTAAACTATTGGCAATCTCTAGCACAGGTCCAAACCAGACTACTATCAGTTAAATACAGTGCAACTATGAGAGACATGAACCGATCAATCTTCTCAAATTTCAATACAACCTACTTCCTCATTTCCACTTTGTCAAGCTATTTTGAACTCTTTAGAAGTCCACTTTGTTAGAAGCCTAGTTCGGTTAAAGACTATTACAACAAGTTCTGTTAGGAATTGATCCTGTTAGGGATCACCCGGTTAAGGGATGGCTAGAATACCCAGTTAAAGGTTAAATCCTGATAGAGGTTACCTTGTCAAAGGATTTTATGAACTCAATGGCTTTGAGTCACCCTGTTAAAGGATTTACAGCAAGCTGGTTAAAGCTACCCGGTTAAGGGATTTTCCAACTGTTGAAGTAGTTAAAGATCAACAGGTATTACAATGATCTGGTAATAGCACTCAATGCCAATGCAGATCTGCTTTAGTTCCTTCCTTCTGCACACACACTATGCTGGTATCAATCCTCTTATCTAGTTTGGCAAGAATCAGGTATCTCTGCACTTAGATACACACACAACATTTTCCAACAACCTCAACATGAAACACAACATCGACCTTATAGAACACAGATAGGTTGGCAACATAAACCCTAAACCCTAAACACTTAGGTTAAGAAATTGATTTGTTCAATCCTGACCATTGAACACTTTGCATTTGAATATAATGGTCTTGAAAAAATCTCAAGACATTCTCCATTTTTCATTTTTCACCGCTTCATGGAGGCGATAACCCATCACACGTTCTCCACCATTTGCAAAGACTTCACACATTCTTGAGGTAGATAGGATCAATATCCTTCATGCAAGATCCTTCATGTGCACGAGACTGACGTGGCAACATGATCTGATCTCCATTATAATGGTAACTCATCACACAATGTCATCGGTTGAGTCACACAGGCTTGGACCACTTCAACCGGAAACCCTGAAGCTAAGACTACCAATCGGTAGTCCTACCACATTCCATGTACCAGTTCTCATTCCAACATACCTGTTTCAGTTCATAACATCATACAGGTTCACTTGGACAAGCATACCGCTTCACTTATTGCACATGTACCGGTTCTCTTTGCTAGTTGCTTAACTTCAATATACCGGTTCACTTCTCAGCATATTGACATCAATGACAACATACAATATCATCATGTCATCATACTCTTGCACATATGCCAACAATTTGTCCACTTTGGTTTTATTAATTCATTAATTAATTAAGCCCTTTTTTACTAATTATTTTGCCCTAATCTTTCATCATTTCATCAAACCCCTTTCCCTTTTAAAATTAATTAAGTAATATTGCATTATTTGATTAATTTTGATTTATCCCCTTTAATCAAACAATCTTAATTGATTAATTAAAAGTTCATTTATTTAACCTATAGTTGAATAATTTTTTTTTTTAATTCAATTATTTAATTATGTCAGTCGATTTAAATAATTATCTTTATTTATTTAATTTTCCTAATTTTCTTCTCACATGAGGATAATATTTGCTTTTTCAAATTTTAATTGAAAATATCTTCTTAGTTGTCAAAAATGACAACTTTGTCTCAAGATTCCTCTTTGATTTTTGAAAATCTTAATACCTCATTTTAATTCAATTTTTAATTCGAAAGTGAGGTATGCATCCCCCAAAATCTACTTTTTTAATTTTCATATTTTTTTCCATCATCTTCTTTATCCTTCCTTGAATGGCAACTCTACTGTGCGTTCGATATCATCCGTCCACCTGATCAAACAATCTTTTAATCCTGTCCATCCATCGAGTCTCCAGTTTTCTATAAAGTGGGACTTCTCCTTTAATAAATTCATCTAATTTTTGAGAAGTTTCATTTTGTCTCATTTTTGAACAATCATCTAGATTAAGCAATGCTACTCTGTCTAGATAATCATTAGTAGTTAGTAAATAGCAATAGTTTTTAATCACATATTCCTAGTAAGTCTCGCACACCGTCTCCTTCACTTTTGTTGTTTTGTACACTTGGCCTCTCGAGAGCAACATATCTATATTAGAGATGAAAGGAAGAGAAACGCGGTCTAATTGAAGAAGTGCAATGCATGGTTTGCATTTACTTTGTGTTTTGTTTTAGTTACTTTGTTAGTAGGATTAGGAAAGTTAGCTTCCAATTTGAGTTCTGTGATTAGCTCGAGTAGATTGTATGCATGTTTTGGTTTTTGAACTAACCCCCTTTTTCCTCGTCTACATCAGGTGAGCCCGATGTGAAGTACACACCAAATTTGACACCTTTTGTAAGCTTTTTGACTAATTGCAGGTTCCAAAAGATCAAAGAATCTTGATTTCTGTGCTGGACACTAGTCTTGTGCAAGTGGCACCTAGTCTTTCACAGTAGGTTGAGATTTCTGTGCAAGTGTTAAAGCATACTATGAAATTGGTCCAACACACTGCGTAGTTGGTCTACTAAACTCCACAGTTGATCAGAGAGATCACCTTACTATCTTATTTGTCTTGTATGCAAGGTTTGACTAACAAGTTTGTTATGTGCAGGGTTTTGATAGATCTAATTAGTTGATTTGCAGGATTGATGTATAGATTGCAAGACTTAAGGCTTAAAATTGAACCAACAACTTTCATCTAGGACCTAATTAGACATTGGATTAACTTTTTATTTCATGCTACAAATTTTATATAGGACTAATTAGACATCGGATTAACTTTCAATTTCATGCTACAACTTTCATCTAGGACCTAATTAGACATTAGATTAACTTTCAATTTTATAGTACAAGTCGCACCTAGTTCTTAATTAGCCCTGGATTAAGCTCTGATATAATGCAATAACTTTCACACGTAAAGTTTAATTAAAGGATTAATTGATTCTCTTTGCTTATCATTGTGGTATTCTATAGCTTAAAGGATTGAATTAGGAATCATGAATTGAGATGGGTCTCCCCAAAACAAATGTTACCCCTTTGCTTCAACCCGACCTCTCATACGATAACCATGAAGAAGATATCCTCATAGGGTTAGGTGATCTAGCTTGGGAAGTTCATACTAGCTACGCTCTAAACATGATTGAGACCTTTGTCATAAACAAAGAAGAAGTCAAAGCTAAACGCCTTGAGAAAGCCCTAAATAAAGAACTTGAACAAGAGAGAGAATAACAAGAATTGAAAGAAGAAGAAAAATAGAAGTTTCCCCTTCTCTTGAAGCCCAATAGGGAGTTCTATCCTATCCAGTGATCTTAGATACCTTGCATCCTTAGAAAGTTTTAGTGTCTTTAGCCTAGGGTTTTTATATTGCATATTCCTCAGAAAATGAACAAAAAAAATGTCTCATAAAGTAAGGTTTAGGATTTCAAGAAACTGTAGAAGAGTAGAATGTTAAAGGTCAATCAAGAGATTTCAAATAATCCAACTAGCTGAGACTTTATTCACCAAACCTGACATATTGACGCAGGAGCATCCCCGGTTCATGGTAATCTTGCATCAATGAAAAATATTTCCTTTCTGTTTTGCATTTCATTATGCATTTTCTGACATTGGCTCACTGGATCTCAGAGAATTGGATTTTTATTAAGGAATTGATCATGTACCTTATTCCCAAACCATGGAGCATTTGGATAATTTTTTGGCAAGTTATTGCTACCAGTTTTTGAGATAATTTTCTGGTACCGGTTGCTTGATCTACCAGGATCTGCCAGATCCCTTCCGTAGCTTGCGGAGCCATGAGCATTGATTATGATGTTCCTTGGCATGTGGCTGACCTTCCCTTTGATATACACTTCATCCTTTGGATTTTTCAGAGGAATTTCTTTGGCGGAGGCTGACCTTGCTGTTTCTTACATGTTAGGTCTTGTTCTTTGGCATTTTGATCCCTTTTGGGCCGACTGGATCCCCTTGGATCATATAAATCATTGTAACTGAGCATTAGAATGTAGATAAGTTAAGATATAGAACATAGAAGATAGATCTAAAGATTTGATGTCCCGGTTGTGACCTATTATGTGATTAAGCATGTTATAGCAGGCCAATGAGCCAGTTTCTATAACCTGGTTGCTACCAATTGATTATAAACAGTTTTCATGATATAATTCATTCAGTTATGTATTGCCTCCATCATATCCTTGTGTTTCTATTGTGTTTATTCTTGTTGACCGACCCAGATTGATCTCTTTGAGGTCTCTCCTAATCGGTGATTGCACCAAGTGGTATCAAAGCGAGCGTGTGAAAATGCAGACCCTATTGTGATGGAAATGTTGCAAGGAATGGAAGCCTAATTGGAAGCCGTTAAGACAACCTAGAGATGAGGCTGACATGTTGAAGATGTGAGTGAAGACAAAGGAGAAGAAGCCCTGACTAAACAAGTAAACCCACCAACGATTGATCTTGATGAAGAAATTTTTTTGAGGGTTTTGAGTAGGGTAAATACCAAACCTCATTTTACCCCACCAAAATATGATGGAAGGTTGGATTCATATGAATTGATGTATTGGATCTTAGAAATGGAGAAATATTTTGATCTTGAAAACACTACGAAAGAAAGAAAGGTGAAATATTCTTGTACCTGGTTGATGTTAGACATTTCAAATAAATGAAAGACAACTAAGAGGGGGGGGGGGGTGAATCAGTTGTCATAGATTACTAGAACTATTAGCAGTTAAAAATTTAATACGTGAACCCAAAACATTAATACCAGAATAACAGTTAAACCAATTAAGTGTAAACAATGATCACAGAATAAATACCATCCACAAGACACCAAGATTTATATGTGGAAACCCAGTAAAGGGAAAAACCATAGTGGAAAGCCTACCCACAGTTAGATAATTCTTCTACAGTAAGTATGTGAATTAAAATTGAGAGGTTTTCACTTGTAGGAAGGCCAAAAACCTAGAGCACACTTCTCATCACAAAAGGAGCCTCATTGACTACATAGAAATCCAAACTATAATCTGGAGAAGTGTTGAACTGCAAAAGATAACATCTCCTATGCCTGAGTATAGTTTCGGTTAAGCTCAATACCAGAGGACTAAATCCTCTTACATAAACCCAATTCAATCTCCAATGATTGACCAAATCCTCTTCTTGAATGATATTATATTATTCTCACATTACATCCCTTTCAATAACCATGATCTCTACCATATATTATGATCTACAATGAGATCTTACATCTATATATACAAACCCTCGACCATAGACAATCAAGTCGGCCACCAGATAATAAACCAATTACATAATTACAAAACATGTTGGCCTTAGACGAAACAAATAATATTCAACACATAAGACATCTCGAAAACACATGGAGAGGTCCAAACCACACGTTACATTAAAGCCGGTCCATAACCTAGATCAACTGGGACCCAATATAGGTCCACACGTTACAACAATGATCTCCATCCACCAGGTCTTGAACATGATCACCATCAGCATCCTGAGACTCCATAAACTGCACCAAAACCACTTATGCATTTCATCAAATATCTTCATCAAAAGTGTAATGCCCCCCACCAGGAAACCCCAAAGGGTTTAAGTTAAAAACACTCAGATAGAGTGTAAAATTTTTTTTATTTTATTTTTTTAATGATAATTAAGAGCGTTAATGGAAAGTTACACTATTAAGATAGATTGAAGTTATCTCAAGTTATCTCTAACTAGATAGCACAGCGGAAGGCTAAAACGATCCTAAGGAGTTTCCCAACATGATTACATAACCTTACATCTAACTCAACTTGTGTCATTAGATCCATTAAACTAGATATCTTAATTACGAGATAATGCATGGATCTTGATTATATAAGTGTTCAATGGTTTGACATCTTATAACTTTAGGAAGCGTTCAATTACCTTGGGTGGATAGGAGGCCATTGAGGGGTTATTTATTCAATGCACTTTAATTCATAATTACATTAAGAGGTCTCCAAAAAGGTTCATGCGTCTAATATAGTGAAGTCCATTCATTGGGTTTGAGGTATCCATTCACAATTGGTTTCATCCTTTAATGTTTAAAAATATGCCTAATGAGATTCATTCGTTTAGGTTAAACTACGATTAATAAAATGAGGATTCCTTCATTTGATCTTAAAATATTCACCCACATTTGATATCTCTTTTAAAATATTAAATAGTATGGTTAATAAGAAAAATTCATTTCTTAAGGATTAAACTTCCATTAGTAGAGTGAGGTCTCTTCATTTGTTTTCATGCATAGCCAACTAATGAGTTGTAGATTCTTATGTGAAAGATAAAATGTGAGTAACCAGAGAATTCATTTGAAGTTTTGATGATGCAAATAATTGGACTAATTTTCATTAAGGTGGATATGCATTAGGACACACGAGAGCATCCTTTAAATTAAAATATCATTAACTAGATGACATTCATCATTTCAAGATTAGAATAATTAAGATCATAGTGATGTTCTTCCATTAGGCTTGAAATACAATTATCTTGTTGCATATCACTTTTTTTTTGTTAAATGAAGATAATATGAGAGAGGCTCTTTTACTAGATTTAATGTATCAACATCTAATTGAATCCTTCCCTATTCAGTTCATTTTTAGCATTCATAAAGAAATTCATTTATTGGGGTTATAAATATGGAAGACTAGTAGGGATAACCCAATTTTAAACTTAATCTGGTGAGGATTATTGATTATAATTACAACATGAATTATTAAGCATATTCATCCAATATACAACATGGATGCCTAGTTGAGTCCCCACGATTATCAAATTAATCTGGTGAGGATTATTGGTTATGATTAAAGCGTGAAATAACTTAACAAATTCGTCCAATGTAATGAAACATAATTAACATGGCACTTCCCATTTACTAAGGTAAAAAGGTAAGTATCTATATGAGGTTCATCCTTTAAATTTCACTTAGAATTTATAACATTAATTCAACTTTGTTTCCCATTTCTCATTCGTTCCATTAACATGCTTAAGAACAAATTAATCCAATAAAGTGTTCTAGCAAGATTCTTTCCACTATCACAATTTAAATTAACATATTTTAAATACTTTTCCATAATCCTAATTTACAATATTTTATGAACTTAAATAACTACATTTATCCAGATGAATAATGCTATGCACTTAGATTTGAATACAATAAATTTCCACCATACACTTACGCAAGAATACAACCATTCATGATAATTTAAAACATAAAACAAAGTACGCCATAAACATCGCATAACACAGATATGATCTCGGAGTTCACCCCTGATGGGCTACATCTTCGGGTCTGCTCAACTGCAAGACCCCTTTGGTATTATATTGTTAGGAATACATAGTTTATAAGTCTTTACATCTTTGCCTCATAGGCGGACTCAACCAATAAACAATAGACACCTCCTTCGGGGTTTACATAATGGTCCCTTCTAGAGTGGCTCCAACTGAAACACTTTAAAGCAAAAACAACAAGGATTTCTTAACTGGTGGTACCCTAAATGAAGGCTTGACCGACGTTGGTCAGACAAAAGAAATCAGATGACGGGGATCCAACATACCTATCTAGGCCGTGTTATTATAACAGACGCATCAATTTTCCAAAATAATAAGTCGTGCTCAAGCATTAACGAGTAAATACAACACTTTCTCAAATAGACATAAACGTCTAATCAAATTAATTAACCCTTAGATGCCCACTAATGACAAGTTGGTTTTACAAAAATAATCTAGCCCCTCTTCTAACTACACAAGAAAAAATTTACCCTCTTACCATAAAGAACAAATTACATTAAGAGTAAAAGGGGAAATGGAGAGAACATTACTGAACTAAATCAAGCTTCTATTACATACCTTCAAAAAATGAAAGCTCATTAACTCCACTCGATTTATTCATTATCGTATAATCAATCACCATTCGATTAAAAATACAATGCCAATCAATCCTATATTATAGCCCATAAATCTATATATGCCATTAATAATATTTGCTAAGTCGCTATTAACTATATTAGAATGTATTTTAAATATGTGCATCTATTATTTTTTTGTAAGAAAAAACAGTATTTCCTAAAATAAAAATCCCATTTCATTTGTACAACACAAAAATATTTCTCAAGAATATCCTATTGTATTTTATTATTTTATTATTTTTATTTTATATATATATATATTTTTTAAATCATAAAAATAAATTTTAAACTAAAATAAAATAAAACTTGAATTAAATAATGGAACATGGGGCTCTGCGGGCCCGCCTTCCAACACGAAAGTGGCGGATTACCCGCAGCTCCCGCGCGGCTCTGTGGTGGTGCAGGGTTTCCCTGCGGCCACAGTGCACGCAGGGCTTCCCTGCGGCCACTGTGGTCGCAGGTTTTACCCTGCGGCCACAGTGAATGCAGGGTTCCCTGTGGCCGCTGTGGTCGTAGGGGATTCCCTACAGGCCACGACGAGGGGAAAAAACGGGGGAAGGGGGCGGCGCCAAACCCTAACCCGCAAGGTAAATTTTCTCATCCTTTTTTTTTTGTTTCCCTTTTTTTTTGCGAATATTTCTTTTGTTTTCATCTTAATAAATTTTTTTTTGAAAAAAAAATCACAGTTTAAAGCTTAAACGCCTTGAATGAATTCTGAGAAAGAAAAGAAAAATGCATACACAGTCACCGTCATGCCTTTTTATTTTATATATTTTTTTTTTCTTTTTTTTTTCAGATTGTTTAAACTAAGAATGGAGAAGATTTTCTCTTTCTCAAAATATCCCCAAAAAAACCATGGCCAATCTTAAAAACAAGAACAACCAAGCCTTCAACCAAACTGAAAACTAAATCTTAAAAAAAAACACTCATGGGTAGCATTCCTTCTATTTTTCCAGCATTTCATGGAGAGCATAACAATAAATAAAAAGGGTAGATTAAAATTCCTACCTCCAAACGCATTCCGGGAAGAGATTTTTGATGAAGAAGAGCTCCCAAATCAGCTGCTCTAAATCTCCATCCCTCTCCAAAATCCCCAATCTCCCTTGCAAGAACCATCTTTTTCCAAAAAAAAGACCCAAGGCAAAAAAAGAACCCCCCAAAAACATTTCCCAACTAGTTTTAAAATCAGAAACCCTAATTTTGCCCTAATTTTCAATTTCGAAATTAGGCATTTATTTTTAAAATAAAATGGATAAAAATTAAAATGGAAGTCATTCATCTACATTATTTAATACATCTTATTCGCTTTCCTTATCAAAATTAAAATGCTTCTATTTCTTATTGCGTTTTTAAATTTTAATTTCTCAATATAAATTTTAAGCCTACTTCTTATTTCGAAACTATTGATCGGGTAAGGCGTTTTGGTTAATTTAATTTTCTAAAAATCAATCCTTTTATACTATATCAACTATATGAGTAAAAAAGGAATAATTTCTTTTAAATAATAATAAATTACCCTTTTTCTTCCAAAATGTGAAAATGAGTAATTTATTTCTATCTCCCAAATGACTTTAGATTTTTCCTTTCCAAAAACGCATAACTCATTAAATTCATTATTTTAAAATTAGCTATTAAATTAACTCGCTATAACATAATAAAGCGACATTTTTAAATAAACGACTAATCTAATGCAAGAGTCTTATTTATTCTAATTTCTCAACTACAAATGCGTAAATGTTACATATGCATAAATGAGCACACTAACCCAAGTTAAATACCTTAAGCTTGCCACAATAATAATTAGAGCAATCCCTTTAAATTAACGATTAATCGTATAAAGAAACTACCTATTTAAATTTCTATATCACTAATGTGTACGTTTACTCATTAAATTGAATTTAATACTTAGAACAACAAACTCCACTTACCTCGTGCAAGGCACGCAAATCGAGGAAGTCCTCCAAATCTCTCGACATGCATCCCAATGAAAAGCAAGCCCCATGAATCCACACACGATGCTCACCTAACCATGGCTAAGGCAAGCTGAGAGTTATATGACCACTAAATCCAAATTCTAAAGATGAAGGAGCATACTCAACCTTGCAAATTCCAAAGGAGATGAACCTTGCCCTGAGCAGTGTTGTACCTGCAATCTCCTGCACTCATGAATTCATACAAGCATGCATATACCAATACATATTCAATGAAGGCGTTAGCTCAAGATTTATCACAAGGGTTAGGAACAATTACATTTACACGAGAATCAATGCAAAAGCACAATAATAAGTATGCACAGTTATTAATATTATCTAAACTACACATTTCACCATGGTTAACCTACCTTTCAAGAATGCCACATAGGAAGTCAATCATGGTCAAACGGGTTTTACAAACCTAACTAGGGTATGGGCATTACAAAAAGATCTCCCGGTAAAACCCTCACCGGAACCAGAAGACAAGCTTCTAAGAAAACAGGATAGCATCTGATCACCAGACCAAAACCAACTTACTAAATATGACCATGAGTATATGAATAAGCCAATTCCATAAACAAACTATATCAGAGCCTACTGGATCATGCCGGATCCAAACCAACCAAAAAACCACTCATCCTATCGAGACCAAAAGGGTGTCGAGAAAGCATCTAAATAGCTAGTGTTGGCATCAATGACAAAACATCAATGCAACACAATTAATTCCCCCAATTGGCTAACAATCTCTCCCTTTGGCATTGATGGAAACACTAAATGTGAAAAACATCTAAGTACCAAGAAATGCCAAACAAGTCTCCCCCAATGGAAGACAACCAACAATCTTCCACATACATATGTACCAATGAAGTTCTAAAACAAAGACCAAACTCCCTTGTGAATGATATCTCTATAAAGATCTAAATCTCTCACCCTATAAATATCTCTCCCCTTTACTTTTTCTTTTTCACATCATTATCTCTCCCCCTTTGACATGAATGCCAAAAATCTGACATAAATATCAAAGAAAAAACACAAACCACTGAAACTCAAAGCTAACTACTCCCCCTGAGCAGTAGCATCCCCACATCAGTTCCAGAATGAATAGTATATCTAATAATGCATACCAGACTGATGTCAAACCGCATCAATCAAGTCTCTACTGGAGGGGCATAAACTCCCAATCTGTCTCTCGGGTACTACAATGATTCCTTAGGCAAAGGTTTAGTGAAGATATCTGTAATCTATTCTTTAGTGTTCAATAAACCAGTCTAACTTCATTTGCTTCCATGTTTTCCTTCAAAAAGTTATACTTAATAGATATGTGCTTTTTCTTAGAATGAAATACCATATTTTTTGATATATCAATAGTAGCAGAGTTATCATAGTGAATAACTACCGGTGCATCACAATCCAATTTTATATCCTTCAACATTTTCTTCATCCATAGAAGTTGTGTATAGTTAGTAGCAGCAACAACATACTTAGCTTCAACAGTAGATAAATAAGTACATGACTATTTCTTGCTGATCCATGAAACCAACTTCTTTCCAAGAAAGAAAGCTCCATCATAAGTACTTTTCCAGTCATCAACATCTTCAACCCAATCAACATCTGTATATGCACATAAAGTAAAGTCATGTTTCTTAGGGTACCACAAACCATATTCTGATGTACCTTGCAAGTATCTAAAAATCCTTTTCACCGCACTCTCATAATTTTCTCTAGGATCACTTTGAAATCTTGAAACAATACAAACAACATTCATTATGTCAAGCCTAGTCTAAGTCAAATAAAGAAGACCTCCAATCATAGATTTGTATCTTGTAGGATTTACTAGTGCAGAAACATCTTTTCTTGTCAATTTCTCACTTGTAACCATAGGAGTACTTACCGGTTTATAATCTCCCATATGAAATTTCTTCAACAATTCCTTAGCATACTTAGTTTGATAGATGAAAATACCTTTGTCAGTCTGAGTAATCTATAAACCTTAAAAAAAAGCATCTCTCCAATTATAGACATCTCAAACTCTTTCTCCACATTCTTAGAAAATTCTATGCATAACTTATCTTCACCTCCAAAAATAATGTCATCAACAAATAATTCAATAATCAATATATCATGATTAGTGATTTTATAATATAAATTACTGTCGACATTACCCTTAGTATAACCAAGCTTCAAAAGATATTTATCCAACCTTGCATAACAAGCTCTAGGTTCTTGTTTCAATCCATATAAAAATTTCCTTAACCTACAAACCATTTTTGTATCATCTGATCGTGAAAAATGATTAGGTTTCTCAATATAAACTTCCTCATCAAGATCCCCATTCAAAAATGCACATTTAACATCCATATGATAAACCTTGTAGTTTTTATAAGCGGCATAGGCAAGAAATAATCTTACAACTTCAATCCTAGCTACAAGTGCAAAAGTCTCTACATAATCAATTCCTTCCTTCTGATAATATCCTTGACAAACCAATCTAGCCTTATTACTTAACCATCCTCATTTAATTTATTCTTGAAAACCCATTTAGTTCCAATAACATTCTTATTTTTAGGCCAGGAAACCAAAGTCCATGTGTTATTTTTCTCAATCTGATCTAATTCTTCTTCCATAACTTTCAACCAATATTCATCTTTACATGCCTCAATTACTGATACTGGTTCAACTTGTGATATTAAACACACCTCATTAGTTTCCAGTCTTCTTCTTATCATTACTCCATTGTTCTTATCCCCAATGATCTGATCTTCTGAATGATTCAATCTCACATACCTAGGAGTCCTCTGACTCTCTTCTCCTCTTGCCTGATCTTTAGTTACATTCCCTTCCAGTGCTAGAACATCTTCCCTGATAGCCAAGAACACCCATTCCTTCCCATTGCCAAAACCACTAGCAAAGTCTTCTGCTAGTTCATCATCAGAATCAGTAATGCCTTCCTCATCCGATATGTAGCATGATTTGTCTCTGTGTTTTATCTACTTATACTTGTTCTAATATTCAAGGCTAGGCTAAAATGATCTTCTAACTCTTTCTTCAAATCTTGAATTCCTTTTAGGACATCTAGATGCAAAATGACCAATCTTATTACATGCAAAACATTTAAAAGGTGCTTTTCCTTCACACTTACTTCCTACTGGTCCTTTAGGTACTCTTCTAGCAAATAGTGCTTCAAGTTGCTCAAACTCATCATCTTATCTATTCATATCTTCTAATTCATTTGCATATAAATCTTTCCAATCTTGCTTACCTGTTGTAGATGTAGATGCATGAAAAGTAGGTTCAGTCTTTACAGCTCTAGATGGTCCAAATTCTTCAAGCTCAAAAGCACATAGTTTCCCAACCAAGGAATCTCTATTGATAGATGTATTAGCCATTGTTCTCAACTCATTAATAGCAATATCCTTCATCTTGTAAGCCGGCGGTAGGGCTCTTAGAAAGTTAGAAACAATTTCATCTTTGCTCAGAGTTCCACCACAACATTGAATTCCCATAACAATCTCATTTACCCTTTCCATGAATGCAGTAATCCTTTCATCTTCTTCCATCTTCAGGTTTTCATATCTCACCTGGTAACCATCAAGTCTAGGAATCTTCATTGTAGGGTCACCTTCATTAAGAGTCTCCAACTTATCCCATATAGCCTTTCCAGATGATTTGTCAGTTAATCCCATTATTTGTTGATCAGAAAGTGCACACGAGGAATTCTCTTCCTCTACAATCATTCTCAAGCTCCTTGTCCAGGTTTTCTAGAGGAGGATTGCCAGATGCCAGATTATAAGGTGTGACACCATTTTGTGTGATCTCCCAAAGCTCCTTACCAAGACATCTCAGATGAGTCTCCATCCGAATCTTCCATACTATGTAATTTGTTCCATCAAGCCTCAAAATATCTCTCTGAAAGATAGATCCAGATGAACTGGATGAACTTGAACTGTTAGTCACCATAGGATCTTCCTCAATTGGTCAAGCTTTCTACAGAGAGGACCAAAGCTTAGATACCAATCATTAGATGGTTCAAATAAAGGGAAGACAACTAAGAGGGGGGGTGAATCAGTTGTCACATATTACTGAAACTATTAGCACTTAAAACTTTAATATCAGAATAGCAGTTAAACCAATTAAGTATAAAAATAACCACAAAATAAATACCATCCACATGACACCAATATTTATATGTGGAAACCCGATAAAGGGAAAAACCATGGTGAGAAGCTTACCCACAATCAGATAATACTTCTGGAGTAAGTATGTGAATTACAATTGAGGGGCCTGCACTTGTAGGAAGGCCAACAACCTAGAGCGCACTACTCATCACAAAAGGAGCCTCATTGACTACATAGAAATCCAAACTTTAATTCAGAGAAGTGTTGAACTGCAAAAGATAGCATCTCCTATGCTTGAGTACAGTTCCGGTTAAGCTCAATACCAGAGGACTAAATCCTCTTACATAAACCCAATTCGATCTCCAATGATCAACCAAATCCTCTGCCTGAATGATATTACATTATTCACACATTACATCCCTTTCCATAACCATGATCTCTACTATATATTATGATCTACATTGAGATCTTACATCTATATACACAAACCCTCGACCATAGACAATCAGGTCGGCCACCAGATAATAAACCAATTACATAATTACAAAACATGTCGGCCTTAGACCAAACAAAAAATATCCAACATATAAGACATCCTAGAAACACATCGAGAAGTCCAATCCACATGTTACATTAAAGTCGGTCCATAACCTAGATCAACTGGGACCCAGTATAGGTCCACACCTTACAACAATGATCTCCATCTACCAAGTCTCGAACATGATCACCATAAGCATCCTGAAACTCCACTCGAAGCTGCACCAACACCACTTATACATTTCATCAAAGATCTTCATCAAAAGCTCTGCCGATGAAACCCTCACCGGAACCAGAAGACAAGCTTCTAAGCAAACAAGATAGCATTCGATCACCAGACCAAAACCAACTTACTAAATATGAACATGAGTATCATGAATAATCTAATTCCATAAACAAACTATACTGGAGCCTACCGGATCATGTTAGATCCAAACCAACCAGAAGGGTGCCAGTAAAGCATCCAAACAACTAGTGTTGGCATCAATGACAAAACATCAATGCAACACATAATCAATTCCTGCAAATGGACAATGGTTGAAGGGTCATGCATCTCTTTGGTGGGAGCATTTGCAATTTGATATATAGAGAAGACATAAAGAGAAGATCAAAACATGGGATTAGATGGTTGCTAAGTTGAAATCAAAATTTATGCCAGCCGATTATCAAGCGAATCTGTTCCGGAAGTTGCAGAATTTGAGACAGAAGGAATCTAGTGTGAAGGAGTACACTGAAGCATTTTACAAGTTGAATATCAGATCTGAACATGTTGATGATGAAGTTGAACAAGTTGTAATATATTTGAATGGATTGCGGGTGTCTATACAAGACAAACTCAATTTGATCAAATTGGAGAGTGTCGAAGAATCTTACTGGTATGCCTTGAAAGAAAAAGAGAAGCTAAACAAAAGACATGACTAGAGGCAGGAAGGCGGAGTTGGAAGGTTTTTTGGAGGAAGATTTCAAGGAGGAAGAGGATATACTATAGGTAGAGGAACCTGTACGGATCGGAACAAGGACAAGGAAGTGAGCAAAGAAGGTAATTCATACAAGAAAGATGATATAAATTTTGATTGAAGGAGTGAACCAGATGGCTACCAGAATGAGAATTTCAGAAAAGATGACAGAAGATAAGACAAGAGAGTGTTTAGAGGAACTTACTATAAGTGTGGAGGAGAAGGGCATTGTTCTTTTGAGTGTAAGAAGACAGAGAATACCAGAAGAACAACAGTGGTGGAAGAAAACCCCACTGGATCAGCTAATAAAATGGAAGATGGAGAACTATTGATGATGAGGAGAGCTTTGTGTCATACTGGGAGAGATGAAGAGCCCTTGCAGAGGAATAATTTGTTCAAGCCTAGATGTAAGGTATCCGGTAAGTGCTGTAAAGTTGACATTGATAGTGGTAGTTCAAATAATCTTATTGCAAAAGAGATGGTGAGTAAGTTGAATCTGGAAAGAATGAAATACCCTAAGCCTTATTAGATAGCATGGATTTAGGATGATCATAAGTTGTTAGTAAGTGAGCATTGTTTGGTGAAATTGAAAATTGGGAATTATCATGATGAATTCTTGTGTGATATTATGCCTATGGATATTTGTCACCTTTTGTTGGGTAGACCTTGGCAGTTTGATAGACAGGCAATACATGATGGGAGGAAGAATACATACACTGTTGTGGCCAATGGGATGAAGCAAACCTTGTTGCCCTTGGAGGATCCTTTGAAGAGTGAAGTCTGTATGAATGCTAGAAAATGTTTGGTGGATGGAAGGAAATTATTGGATGGAATGAGACATGAGAATGTGTGTTTTTCCTTAGTTCCTAAGAAGACTAAGAACCCGGAGTATGAAGAAGAACAACCAAAAGAGATAAAATATTTGCTGACAGAGTATGAAGACATCATTTTAGATAATGTGCCTGATGGATTACCACCTGTGAGAAGTATCAGTCATTGCATGGACATGATTCTCGGAGCTAGTTTTCCTAACAAAGCTACACACCAGATGACACCAACAAAGAATGGAGAGTTGAATAGTCAAGTGCCAGATCTATTGAAGAAAGGTTTGATCAAAGAAAGTCTGAGTCCTTGTACAGTACCAACAATATTAGCACCTAAGAAGAATAGAGAATGGAGAATGTGTACCAATTTCGGAGCAATAAATAAGATCACAGTGAAATACCTATTTCCTTTGCCAAGGATGGATGTAATAATGGACTGTTTGAGTGGAGCCAAATACTTTACAAAAATAGACTCAAAGAGTGGATATCATCTTATCAGGATTAGAGAAGGAGATGAGTGAAAAATAACATTCAAGACAAATGAAGGGTTGTATGAATGGTTGGTGATGCCTTTTGGGTTAACTAATGCACCGAGTACTTTCATGTGGCTGATGAATGAGGTATTGAAGAAATTATTGGGTAAGTTTGTTATTGTATATTTGGATGACATTTCTATTTTCAGTAAAACAAAAGAGGAGCATTTGTTGCATTTGAGACAAGTTTTACAAAGGTTGAGAGAAGAAAAGTTGTTGATAAAACTTAATTGTACTTTCATGAAAGATGAATTAGTCTATTTTGGATTTGTGATATCTGAGGATTGTTTGAAGATGGACCCTGAGAAAGTAAAAGAAATTGTTGAATGACCTACACTAGAAAGAATTGGAGAGGTAAGATCATTTCATGGATTGGATAGTTTCTATCGGAAGTTCATCAAAAATTTCAGTTTAGTTTGTAATCCTATGACTGAGAAAATGAGGGGAGATAGTAAGGAGTTCAAGTGGACCACCAGAGCAAACAAAAGTTTTGAACTGTTGAAGTGAAAAGTGACTGAGCAACCTGTGTTAGCTTTACCAGATTTCAATAAAGTATTTCAAATGGATTGTGATGCAAGTGGAACAACAATATGAGCAGTCTTGAGTCAGGAAGGGAGAGTAGTAGCTTATTTCAGTGATAAATTGAATGATGCCCAAAGGAGATATTCAGTGTATGATCAAGAATTTTATGCCATAGTTCAAGCCTTGAAGAAGTGGAGACATTACTTGTTGCCTAAGGATTTTGTGTTGTATACAGATTATCAAGCTTTGTAGTATTTGAACAGTTAGAGTAAGTTGAATCAGAGACATATGAGATGGGTAGAATTTTTGCAGAGTTACACCTTTGTGTTGAAGCATAGAAGTGGGAAATCTAACAAAGTTTTTGATGCATTAAGTAGAAGGAGGAATTTTATGACAGAGATGAGAGTGACAATATTAGGATTTGAGGAGTTGAAGACCTTGTATGGTGATGAATCAAAATTTTCAAAACCTTGGAGAACATGTAGAGAATCGGTTATGCTACACAGAAGCAAGTGGTTCGATTACTTCATTCAGGATGGGATGTTATTCAAAGGAGTTTAGTTGTGCATACCTAAGAGTTATATGAGGGAGAATATGAAAAAGGAGAAACATAGTGGAGGATTAGTCAGACACTTTGGTGTTTATAAAATAGTAGCAGTGGTGAGTGAGCATCACTTTTGGACTCATAATCATAAGGATGTTAGGAAATATGTGCAAAGTTGTAGAGTTTGTCAAGTTGCAAAGGGTAGTAGTCAGAACGTGGGATTGCATAAACCTTTGACAGTACCAAAGAGACCTTGGGAAGATATAAGCATGGATTTCATACTAGGATTGCCTATTTTTCAAGGAAGTAGTGAGATTGGATGGATTATCTAAGAGCATAGTTTCAGACAAAGCCACTAAGTTTGTTGGTTATTTTTGGAGAACAGTTTGGAAGAAGATGGAGACAAATTTGAAGTTCAGTTTTACTTTTCACCCATAGACTGATGGACATATAGAAGTAGTTAACCAGAGCTTGGGAAATTTGTTAAGATGCTTAGTTGGAGAAAAAAATGGAAGTTAGGATTTGATTCTTGCACAAGCAGAGTTTTCCTACAATAATTTTGTAAACATGAGTATCAGAAGGACATCTTTTGAGATTATTACCGGAGCACACCCTACAGGTATTTAAGAATTAAGAGATATTAGCAATGAAGACCATAGAAGTGCAGAAGCATAAGAATTTGCAGATCACATGAAGGACTTACATATTCAAGTTAAGCAATATTTGGAGGATATGAACAACAAGTATTAGGAGAAAGTAGATGAGAAGAGGAGACATAAGGAATTTGAAGTTGGCGATAAAGTGATGGTGTATCTGAGAAAAGAACGATTCCCAGTTGGAACTTATAACAAGTTGCAGATGAGGAAGTTTGGACCTTGCAAGATTTTGAGAAAGTTTAGTTCTGGAAATGCATATGAAGTGGAGTTACCAGATAGTCTAAGTATTTCAATTGTATTTAACATTGTAGATCTTCATCAATATCATGAACCAAAATTCAGTGAGGACAATACTGTAGACTGTTGGTATTATGGATATTTTGCATTGGTTTTGTCATTGATTTCAACACTTATCCTTCTGGAGATCTTTGGTTATGTTCACGCAAGTTCAGTGACTTATGCACAACCCGTATTTGATTCACCAACAAGTTATATTGTTCACCGGCACTAAGGATGACTTGTTATCATTTGGAGATCACTTGGTTATGTCAAAGACATGGTTTGGACACTTGGTTTTGGAGATTTGGTTATTGGTCTAATCAGGTTGACATATTTACTGTTACAGGCAAATTGGTCTAGGTTATGGACCGGCACGCATTATCTATTCTAGATCAGCATGACAGGTTATGGAGATGGTTTAATCAATTAATATTGTTGTTGGGCTGACATGATGCATTGCATCTTGACTTACTTGTGATAGATTTTATTGTATTATTCTTAGTAAGCCGACCTACACATTTGGTCTTAGGTTTTGGTATATATATCAGATCTCAATTGAGAGATTAGTGTGGTAGTGGTATGTAATAAGGTATTATAAGGTTGTGATATTTGGTATATGCAAATATAAGCAGAGCTACTCATGCATACATCATTTGAAGATTAAAGGAAGGTTTGAAGAAGACAATAAGAGCTTAACCTGTACTGAATCCAGCATTGGAGATGCTACTTTGAGCAATACATTATCATTGGACTTAATCATCCAATTGTAGTCAGTGTGACTCCCATCTTGTGATTGAGCAGTGAGCTCTAGGTAGCTGGCCTCTCTGTATGTGTAGAACTCATTTGTAAACACATACTATCTGTAGTAGTATCATCTGATTGTGGGTAAGGTTTCCCACCATGGGTTTTCCCCTTACAGGGTTTCCACGTACAAATCTATGTGTTATGTGTTGTGGATATTGTTTCTCTTTATGTTTCATGCATTAAGTTTCACTGATACTGTTATTAACTGTTAATCTGTTTATCGACATTAAGATTGGTTTAACGGTATTAAGTATTAAGTGTGATTAAAGTGTATTTGGGTTGAAATTAATAGAAAACTGATTCACCCCCCCCCCCCCCCCCCTCTCAGTTGCCTCTGGGTCCTAACAATTGGTATCAGAGCCAAGTCCTCTTTTTGTAGAAGTTTAACAACTTGAGGAGATTCTATGGCAACTAACTATTTCAGGAAGGATAGTCTGAAACTTGATGGAACTAACTATGGTATATGGAAGATCAGAATGGAGACGCATCTAAATTGCATTGGAAGAGACATATGGGATGTTACAAATAATGGTTATGTTGGTCCTACACTAGGTCAACCTAATCCACCTACATTGGTTAAGGATCAAGAGAATGATTGGAAATCTAGAGAAGCACTTTTGAGTGCCTTATCAGATTAGTAAATCATGGGATTATCAGACCAATCTATTGCTAAAGCTATTTGGGATAAATTGGAGACATTGAATGAAGGAGATACCACTGTCAAAATTGCAAAACTAGAATGCTTCCGGGTCAGGTATGAAAATTTGAAAATGGAAGAACATGAAAGAATTTTTGCTTTTATGGAAAGGGTTAATGAAATTGTTTTGGGAATACAATGCTATGGAGGTTCCTTAAGTGAAGATGAAATTGTTTCTAAAGTTTTAAGAGCATTGCAACCAACATACAAAATGAAAGTAACTGCTATTAATGATTTGAGAACTATGCCTAATACATCAATATCTAGAGATACCTTGGTTGGAAAACTTTTAGCATTTGAGCTTGAGGAATTTGGTCCTATTGCTACAATTAAGATAGATTTAGCTTTCAAAGCATCAACAGGTGATAAATCTAATTGGAAAGCACTTTATGCAAGAGAACTTGAAGACATCAGGAGGGAAAATGAAGAACTTGAAGAGCTTGAAGCACTATTTGCAAGGAAAATGCCTAAAGGTCCTATTGGAAGTAAGTATGAAGGTAAAGCACCTTTTAAATGTTTCAACTATAATAAAATTGGTCATATGACATCTAGATGTCCAGATAGACATGCAAGATTAACAGAAGAAGCTAAAAGAACATATAAGCCTAACCCTGAATATCAGAGATACAGATTCAAGAAAAATAGAGACAAATCTTGTTGTTATGCTGATGAAGGAGTTACTGATTCTGATGAAGAACCAAGAGACAATGGATGGGCTTTTGTTGCAATAACAAAAGATCAACCAACACCTACTATTCCACTAGTAGAGAAGGCCCTGGCAACTAAAATTGAAGAAAATGATGAATGGATTATAGATTCCGGATGTTCACATCATATGACTGGTGATAAAAGTAAATTCTTATCTTTTCAGGAATACAATGGAGGTCTAGTAATATTTTAAGATGAAAAAGCTTGTTTGATCAGAGGAAAAGGAACTATATCTTTTGATGGTAAGAACAATACTAACAATGTTTATTATGTTGAAGGTTTGAAGCATAATCTTTTGAGTGTTGGTCAAGTAGTTAAAAAAGGGTTTTAGTTACAATTCAAGAATGGTAAATGCAAAATCATGAATAGAACTGGTTTGGAAATTGCAACCGGTAATCAGACTAGAGGTAATATCTTTTATTTGAATAACATTGAAAAGACATGCTTGATTGCACACATTGATGAAAGTTGGTTATGGCATAAAAGACTTTGTCATGTAAATTTTGATTGCATTGTGAAGATTAGTTCATCTAAGGCAGTAAGGGATTTACCTAAGATTGTAAAACCTCATAATCTGGTATGTAAGGAATGTCAAATGGGAAAGAAAGTTAGAAAAACTTTTACGAGTATTTCTGAGAAAACCAATGATGTTGTTGATTGAATTCATACTGACTTATGTGGTTCGATAAGAACAAGAAGTCTACAGGGAGATAGATACTTTATGCTAATCATTGATGATTATTCTAGAATGTGTTGGGTTACTTTTCTCAGGGAGAAATCAAAAGCTTTTGGGAAATTCAAATTATTCAAGGCACTTGTAGAGAATGAAACCAGCAAGAAAATCAAATGTTTAAGATCAGATCAAGGAGGTGAATTTACATCTAAGGAGTTCAATACATTTTGTGAAGTCAATGGAATAAGAAGACAACTATCAGCACCCCGAACACCTCAACAAAATGGAGTTGTGGAAAGGTAGAATATAACTATTTTGGATGCAATGAGAAGCATGATATCAGAAGCAAATCTACCTCATGTATATTAGAGAGAAGCAGTGAATACAATGGTTTACACTTTCAACAGAGTTCACATCAAAGGTGAAACCGGTAAGACACCCTATGAACTATGGTTTGGTAATATTCCTACTCTTAAGTACTTCAGAATATTTGGAAGCAAATGTTACATTAGGAGAGATGAGTATATTGGTAAATTTGATCCTAGAAGTGATGAAGGAACATTTCTTGGGTATTTATCTAAAAGAAAAGCATATAGATGTTTTAATAAAATATTGCAGAAAAATCATTGAGAGTGCAAATGTGAAGATTGATGAACACTTTAGAAGAAATTCAAGGTCTATGGATTCTGAACCAGTAGTTGAGATAATCACAAATGAACCTATACAAAGTGCACCGGTACAAAATGTTTATCCAGTCACACTGACATCATTAGAGAATTCTACAATGACTGAAGAACAATAGCAAGTGAACACACCTAGGTATGTAAGATTGAATCACTCTGAAAGTCAGATAATTGGGAATAAGTATCAAGGAGTTATGACAAGAGGAAGACTGGAAAATAAAGAGGTATGTTTAATTTCTCAAATTGAACTAGCATTTGCCATTGAGGCATGTGAAGATAAACATTGGATTAAGGCCATGGAAGATGAATTGGAACAAATTGAAAAGAACAATACATGGACATTGGTTCCCCGACCTAAAAATAAAAATGTAATTGGAACTAAATGGGTATTCAGAAATAAACTTAATGAAGATGGTAAGGTAATCAGAAACAAAGCAAGACTAGTGTGTAGAGGATATTCATAGAAAGAGGGAATTGATTACAATGAAACCTTTGCACCGGTAGATAGAATTGAGGCAGTCAAATTATTTCTTGCATTTGTAGCACACAAAAACTATAAAGTATATCAAATGGATGTTAAATGTGCATTTATGAATGGTGATCTTGAAGAGGAATTTTACATTGAACATCCTGATGGATTTTCATTGACAAATGATAAAGATATGGTTTGTAGGTTAAGGAAAGCTTTATAAGGATTGAAGCAAGCTCCTAGACCTTGGTATGCTAGATTGGACAAATATCTTATGAAAATTGGTTACACCAAAGGTAATGCTGACATCAACTTATATTTCAAAGTAACTAATGAAGACATTTTGGTTATTGAATTTTTTGTTGATGGCATCATTTTTGGAGGAGAAGATGGATTGTGTAAAGACTTTCTAACAAGATGCAGGAATAATTTGAAATGTCTATGATTGGGGAGATAAAATTCTTTTTAGGATTGCAAATTTCACAGACTGATAAAGGTATATTCTTATGTCAATCAAAGTATTTGAAGGAATTACTGAAGAAATTTGGTATGGAAAACTCTAAACCGGTAAGTACTCCTATGACTACAACTGATAAACTATCATTGAAGGATGATTTAGCTCATGTTAATCTAACAAGATACAAATCTATGATTGGAGGTTTACTGTATTTGACACAAACAAGACCTGATATAATGAATGCAATGTGTATTGTTTCAAGATTTTAGAGTAATCCTAGAGAAAATCATGAATCAACAGTGAAAAGGATTTTCCGGTATTTACAAGGCACAACAAATCTTGGTTTATGGTATCTTAAAGATGAAAATTTTGAGTTATGTGCATACACTGATGGTAATTGGGTAGGAGATGTAGATGACAGAAAGAGAACCATCAGTAGGACATTTTTTCTTGGTAGCAGATTGATTTTATGGTTGAGCAAGAAACAGAGTTGTACATCATTATCAACAACAGAATCAAAATATGTTGCAGCAACAACCAATTGTACTTAGGTATTATGGATTAAACCAATGTTGAAGGACATAAAGGTAAAATGCAAAGAACCTATAATCATTTACTGTGATAATATGGAAGCAATTGATATATCTAAGAATCCAGTATTTCACTCTAAAACTAAACATGTTTCTACCAAATACAATTTTTTGAAAGAGAATGTTGAAGCAAAAGAAGTACCTAAGAATGTGAATACTAAAGAGCATATTACAGACATCTTTACTAAGACTTTGCCTAAGGAAACTTTTGAATATCTCAGAGAGTAGCTTGGGATCATACCCTCATCGGTAGAGACTTAGACAGTTGATGCTTGGCATCAAATCGACAAAATTTATAGAAAAACCTTTTTCTAGCTTTGATAGAGGAGAGCTACTTCTGAGGGGGAGTAGTTGGACAAGTTGGTATTTGTAATTGGTTCTATGAACTGGCTGTATCTGGTATTTGTATTTCTTTGGCATTTGATGTCAAATGGGGAGAGATATCTATGGAAAAACACATTATCCTTTGGGGATATTATTCATTAGGGGAGAGATTTTTGCTCTTTGCATCTGTATTTTGATTTATGGTATTGATCTATTCTGGAGATTTTGGTTTATTGGCATTTATGCTTTGGCACTTAGATGGTTTTTTCATCTTGTGTTGCCATCAATTCCAAAGGGGGAGATTGTTGGTATTATGGATATGTTGCATTGGTTTTGTCATTGATGTCAACACTTATCAACACTTGTCCTTCTGGAGATCTTTGGTTATGTTCACCGGAAAGTTCAGTGACTTATGCATAGTCACCGGTATTTGATTCATCGGCATGTTATATTGTTCACCGACACTAAGGATGACTTGTTATCATCTGGAGATCACTTGGTTATGTCAAAGACATGTTTGGACACTTGGTTTTGGAGATTTGGTTATTGGTCTAATCAGGTTGATATATTTGTTGTTACCAACAAATTGGTCTAGGTTATGGACCAACACGTGTTATCTATTCCAGATCAGCACAAAACGTTATGGAGAGGGTTTAATCAATTAATATTGTTGTTTAGCCGACATGATGCATCACATGTTGACTTACTTGTAATAGATTTTATTATATTATTCTTAGTAAGCCGACGTACACATTTGGTCTTAGGTTTTGGTATATATGTATGATCTCAATTGAGAGATTAGTGTGGTAGTGGTATGTAATAAGGTATTATAAGGTTGTGATATTTGGTATATGCAAATATAAGTAGAGCTACTCACGCAGACATCATTTGAAGATTCAAGAAGGTTTGAATAAGACAATCAGAGCTTAACTGGTACCGAATCTAGCTTTGGAGATGCTACTTTGAGCAGTACATTATCATTGGATTTAATCATCCAATTGTAGTTAGTGTGACTCCCATCTTGTGATTAAGCAGTGAGCTCTAGGCAGCTGGCCTCTCTGCATGTGCAGACCCCATTTGTAAACACATACTATCTGCAGTAGTATCATCTGATTGTGGGTAAGGTTTTCCACCATGGCTTTTCCCCTTATAGGGTTTCCACATACAAATCTCTATGTTATGTGTTGTGGATATTGTTTCTCTTTATGTTTCATGCATTAAGTTTCACTGGTACTGTTATTAACTGTTAATCTATTTACCGCATTAAGATTGGTTTAGCGGTATTAAGTTTGATTAAAGTGTATTTGGGTTGAAATTAATAGACAATTGATTCACCCCCGCCCCTCTCAGTTACCTCTGAGTCCTAACACAGACTTGGAGATACAGTTTCCCCATGAGGAACTGCATCATATTGAAGACATTTTGGACAGTAGGATTGGGCAACAGACCAATTGAAGATTTATCTTGGATTTAACATGTAGAGGTAGACCACCTTGGTTTTCCTCTAACCCCAGTAAAGTGAGAGACTCACTTTTTCAACAACCTTGGATGTTTGATGTAGGATCATCCCCGATTCATGGAAATCTTCCATCAACCAAAAATATTTCCTTTTTGTTTTGCATTTCATTTTGTATTTTCTAGCATTGGCTCACTAGATCTCAAGGAGCTAGATTTTTCTTAAGGACTTGATCATCTACCTTATTCCCAAACCGTGGAGCATATGGATCATTTTTTGGCAAGTTATCACTACTGGTTTCTGAGACAGTTTTCTAGTATCGGTTACCTGATCTACTGGGATGTACCTGATCCCTTTCATAGCTTGCGGAGCCCTGAGCATTGATTTCAATGTTCCTTGGAGTGTGGCCAACCTTCCCTTTGATCTACACTTCATCCTTTGGATTTTCCGAAGGAATTTCTTTGGCGAAGGTCGACCTTGTTGTTTCTTACATGTTAGGTCTTGTTCTTCGACATTTTGATCCCTTTTGGGCTGACCAGATCCCCTTGGATCGTATAAATCATTTTAACCGAGCATTAGAATGTAGATAAGTTAAGATATAGAACATAGAAGATAGATCTAAAGATTTGAGGTCCCGGTTGTGACCTATTTTATGATAAAGCATGTTTTAGCATGCCAGTGAGTTGGTTTCTGTAACCCGGTTGCTACCGATTGATTGTAAACAATTTTCATGATACAATTCATTTATTTCTATATTGCCTCCATAATATCCTTGTGTTTATGTTGTGTTTACTCTTTTTGACCAACCCAAATTGATCTCTTTGAGGTCTCTCCTAACTGGTGACTGCACAAAATATCCATTGCTCTCATCTTTAATGAGATTCGTGTCTTTGGCTACACTCAGAAATATTGCATCACCACCCTTGCCAAAAATTTGGGGTCCTCAAAACCTTAGCCATGAGAGCCTACCATGTTTGTGATGATGAAAACATTAACCATGAGTTGGACCATCTTCATCATATATTTAGATTGAATGGCTATTCCAACAAGTGAATTTCTAGAGCTCTCAATCAAGCCAAATCTTGTTTCCTTTCCCATGCCATCCATCCTTCTTCTCCCGACCTCCCTTATGTTTTGTTACCTTATATCGAAGGCATTTCCCACAAAATATCCAAAACATTCTCCAAAAAAGGCTTCCAAGTGGCCTTCAAGCCCTTCTCAACGGTGAAAAATTAGATCCCCCCTCTCAAAGACTCTAAAGAAATTTTCTCAGAGTTACGAGTTTACAAGGTAACTTTTTCAAGTGGTTCCCCATATATAGGTGAGACTGGTTGGTCCTTCAACACCAGAATCAAAGAGCATGGGGTTGACATTAGACATGAGTGAGTTCTTAAATTTTCCTTGGTCGAGCGCTCTCTAGCTACCAAGCACCATATTTTTTTGGAAAGCACAAAAAAATTGTCCAAAGAAGATAATTTATTTAAGAGGAAGCTAAAAGAAGCCATTGAAATACACAACCACCCTTCCAACTTAAATTGTGATGAAGGGTGGAGTTTAAGCATATCGTGCCATCCTTTTCTTTCCAACATCAAAAACCTTCATTACTCCCTCCCTTGAATTTCCTTGTGTTGGTTGTTCCCTATCTTCTCCTCTTCCCCTTGGCTTCCTAGGTTTGTGTTCCCTTAGCTCTATGCCCCCATTTCCTTCTCCCCCAAGGTTTGGCTCTCCTCGCCTCTAGCTTCCTTTTAGTGCCTTGTGTGCTTTCCATCATGTTGTTGTTGTTGTTGTTGTTGTCTCTTTTCTTTTTTTTGTTTTCTCTTTTTCTTTTTGTTTCTTTGATTTTTCATTTTGTTATATATTGTTACCCCCTATTTTAGCATTCATTGATTTTTCCCTGTATTGGAATATTCATGCGGAAATATTGTGTGTCAACTTTAGCATAGTTAATTTGTCTTTGCCGATGCGTCTTTATGTCCAAAGTGTTTGTGTCTTTGAACCTTTTATTTGAACCTTGCGTTTAGTTCAATAGTTCATCGGTTCATTGGTTCATCGAGTCTTTGTATATTATGTCTTAGTTGCGGCAAGTCTAACTTGTGCAGAAGGATTGTGCAGAGAATGAACTTGAACCGTTGAACCTTCATTTGTTCAAGAGTTCAATAGTTTAGTAGTTCCACATTCAAAATGGAAGCTTTGTAAAATCGGAGGCCGAAGGAGTGAAATGATTAGCCTAAAGGGGAATATTCTAGGCATCTCAGTGATTTATTTGAAAAATCCTCACTTAAGGTGGTAATCATTTTCTTGATAAGAGATCATGCAAAGTGTTTTGTAATAAAAGCAGGTGTCAGAAGTGTCATCTCCGCTGTCACTCAACACAAGTGGATGAGTTGTGGTAATCATGAAACCAAATTTTTAGCCATTTATATCGATTTTGTACAAAGAAGATTTGTATCTTCATGAAGAAGTTAAATTAGGAAAGGTGGAGGTTCGACGCTAGAGGTAATTTTCTTAGAATTAGAAAACACTCATTTGCATGAAAGGTGAGTTGAAATTATTCACCATCTCTATCATTTTCATGCTTCAAGGAAGAAACTATTAATTTTTGTTGTAGTAGCCATAGTGGGTGTTATTGCAGCTTGTTTCGTATTGAAAATGAGACCCGTTCCACCAAAATTAGGGTTAGAATCAGGCCTTAGTTGCTCTCTTCCAAGGACATGTCCCTAGCTCATGCTGATTTAGATGAATTTTTAAAAAGAGCTAAGAATCCCTCTGGTTCATCCATGATGGGAAGGATTGTCGATAGTGCGTTAATAGAAGCTTCAATTTTCCCTTCTGCTATACAGTGCCCTGAGTTAGTGCTCGAGTGCATGAACAAGTATGACCCTGAACATAGATGTATCAGAAATGCAAATGGGGGTGTCCTATTGAATGTGAATAGGGAAACTATTATGGTTGTCTTTAAAATTCCCGCCAAAGAGCCATATGAAGATTGGATGATAACCACATCGTATGGATTTTTCTAAGAAAAGAAAAACCCAGTATAGAATTATTATGGCTAGAAATTGGCTCTTGAAATTTCAGAAGGGTGGTTCTAGATTTCCCAAGCCCTTAACCAAAGAGCATTTGATCAAAGAGGTGAGGGACATTATCATTTTGTTGCACAAGGTGAAAGGAAGACAACAAACATTTTATTGGGAAGACTGGATGTACTTTTCCATCCAGGTCATATTAGATGAGAAGCGATATATAGATTGGGCTGAGTTAATTGCTGAGAGATTGCATGAAGGACTAAGTAATTTCCACGGAAATAAGAAAATCTATATTTCCTCATAATTGTTTTATTTTTTGGAATGTGTCATACCTTGGCCAGGTCCGCATCATGAGGAATGGGTTGATGGGATGAAAATTTATGATTACCATATGCACCTTGAACTACATAAGTCTCATGAGGATTTTTGAAGAGTTTGTGATGTGTTTGTAGGGAGACTGGTTTATGAACTTCAAGTAAATGTAAATAAATGATTGGAGGGTTCAAAACAAAACCATTTCATTTAGTATCCTTGGTTCACCTACATCAGGGTTGGAGGGTTCAAAACAAAACCATTTAAATTATCAAGGTTTTCCCTTGATTGCTTTGTGCTAATTGAATTGTATAGGCAAATTTCTCATATCGATAAGAAGACTTTGGCCAGACAAGATTTAGACGCTTCTTTCCTAGTTGAACTGGGTTATTATATTTGTCACACTGTTTTTGATGCTTTTAACATGGAGGCTGATTTTAAAAAGCTTAACCTTCAACACTATGCAGCTCAACCTAATTTTGATAGCAAAGGTTATGCTCAAACACATTTATCTCTTAAGAGGGATCTCTCATGTTTCACAACTTGAAGATTTATGGGAGGATTTCAAAGATAAATTTGAAGTGAGGAGAAGAACATTTTCTAGGCTTACAGTGAATCAGATTATTACTTTTCATCTTAGAATGAATGTAATGGGGGTTGTGGATGATGGTGAAGATTTAATTGATCCACAGTATGCAAAAAAAGTACAGGGTTCCCCAATCCCTGAGGTAGAATGGGATAAGGAGGAATATCATATTCAAATGAGAAAATTCCCTGTAATCCGCAGAATTGAGTAGTGGTTATGAAAGCAGAGATTGGGAAAGCTAGTAATCAAAGATTCTCCTGTTCAAAAAGTTTTGTTTAATAAATCTGTTAAAAATTGTGTTGCAGGTGGTTCCAAGGTTAAAATTGAGGTAGATATTGTCAAAGGTTCAAAGAAGTCTCTTATTAGCCAGCTTCCAACTCATCTTACTAGATCAAGGACCAAAAACAAGGTCAAAAAGTTGCCACAAAGTACAGTAGTGGTTGATTTGGAAGGGTCTCCTGAAGCTGAGAATAAAATGGCAGAAAAAAACATTGAGATACCCACCATGGAAGTTGGAAATATTGAAGAGCCTAAAAAAGAAGAAGAAGGCACTAAAGCTTCATTGATCTTAGTTAGTATAAGTGTTGAGCAATCCCAAGCAAAGAAGGATGCAGGTTCCAGTACTCATCATTGGTTAGACATTGCTCTTAGTAGCAAAAAGAGAAATGTGGTTCCTTCCTTGGTTCCTATTGAAGATATGGTTAGTAAATGCTTGGGTAAAAATCCAAAGTCTAAAAGGCTAAAGACAGTTTCAAAAATAGATTTTGATCAGGATACAGGTAACTGGACTACTGAGATAGCTTGCCCTGTTTCAGACAAGGAAGTAGAAAACTCTTCAGCAAAGGATTTAAGTGTTGAAAGAATTAATTTGGGTGCTGGATCATGTGTGGCGGATGTACACCATTTGGAGGCCTCCACCAAAAGAATAATAAGTAGGTCATGGAAGGATGAAAGGGATAAACAAGATCTCAAGGAAACACTGAGGCATATGGCAGTACATAGATTCTATTCATAATCCTAATTCCAAGATGATTTCACAGTTGCCCATGTCATTGGATCCTAAGTCGTCTGTTAATCAAAAAATTCTAGGTCAAATTCAAATAAGTAAGAAGGTGACAAATATTTTCTTGGAATGGTTGGAGGGGACCACTCAATCTGGCACATAATACTTCAAGAATATGAGCAAGGTGTATGAGAATGCCATAATTGTAATGAGAGAGATTGAGACAAAAATTGCCAATTGGAAGAAAGAAGAATCCAAGTGGAGAGTTGTGGTAGCTCAAATGGTTGATGAATAGAAGTATGGCATCATGAAGTTTTTGTTAGAAAAACCGGTATAGGGCTTGGATGATAATATCCTCTATGTATGGAGGAAAAACATTGAGTGGTAAAATTTTGTAGTAGAACAGGGATGTGAAGAATCTACTCAATTGCGGGACGAGTTAGCTCAATTCATTCTATCTATGCAAAATGATTAGAAATGCATTGGAATGAAGTGTCTAAAAGAGGACGAGAAAATGATAGAAAGTATGGAAGTTATTACTTAGTCTTTTGAAGGAAAAATTAATTATGTTAGAGAAGCAAAGACTCTAACAACAAATGACTTCTCAACTAGGGTGAAGATTGAATCCCTCATTTTCCTATGCATAGAACACTTGGGAAGTCATGCAGATATTATAGTCCAAGTCCAATGAGATAAGGAGATGTAGCATCAAAGTATTGCTCACATTGGACTTCCAAACATTTTTGTTATACAGAACTTCTCAGCCACTCATTTAGATTGGAAACGTGTCACCAACACAGTACAAAACTAGCCCAAGGATCCCATTTCATAGCTGCGATCTTGACCATGCAGGCCCTTTGGAATTGTTTAGTGATGAATTATAGGATAGTTTCAAAAATTAGTTTTTCTGGTTATGTTTTAAAAAACTGAATCTTGACTCAGGGGCAGAGTTATGTAACTCCGTGTTTCCCTAGACTACAATTAGCCAATCTATAGATATTAATATGTTTTAAAAAACTATCTGAAGGCCCAAGAATTTTTGGCTTTTATAATTGATACATTTTTTTTTTGTAGTTACATAATGTTTCAAAAAGAAATAGTCATTTATCTGTGAATGAATGAAAGTGATTATTTTGGATTCTCAAATCTGTGTGTTTGATGAAGGAAATTGAATTTATATGGGAGTTCAAGACTATCAAAATAGTCTTTTGTTTCTTTATGGAATGTTATTCACTTAAGAAGGAATTTCGTGTAAAAGTTTCTTTTGAATGAGAAGTGCGAAAAATAACAAAGTCTGTGAGCTTTGTCATTTGAGAACTATATTTTAAAAATTGCATTTACAACATAGTGATGTGTAGATGTGAAAAATACCTTTTGTACTTTCTAGTTAAAAGTATATGCGTAGTTTATTTTCTTGTTTTCATTCATTGAAAATCTAAAGAGGGAGTTGTACCTTAGGAAAATTAAGAGGGAAACCTTTGCTAGTTTTCCCAACCGTTTGCTTAATGTTTTGTTCTTTTAAGGGGTAATAGAGTGGTGTTATGTTAGTTTTATCAAAGGACAAATCTGTTAACCAACATATATATTATCGTGAGTGTGAAGTAGAGTACCTACAATTGCATCACAAACACTCAATAGATCATTACAATCTTGGTTAGCAAACTGGAATAAAATGAAAGATAAACCATGGCAAAGCGACCTATCGCCTCCTAAGAGATGCGAGTGTGGATTTTCTCTTAGATCTAGATGAGCAATCCCAGTGACTTGACTACACCAAGATGGAGGATTTAAAATGATATGATGTGCAATCTAGATGAATGCATGATTAAGCTAGATTGATCCAAGAAGCTAATTACGCTAATGATATGCATGATTATGCTAAATGATAGATGCAATTAAGCTAGATGAGAGATTGATAATGCTATATGATCAAGCAATTATACTAGAAGATGATCAAATTAAGATAGATCTAAGATGCAATAAATGATAACAATGCTAAACTAGAATGCTAGAAATGATATTCCTATAATAACAATGCTTGAAATCAGATCCATTGTGCTCCAAAATGGGGGATATTTATAGGATTTCCAAGGCCAGGGGTGAGGTGATAGGAATCAATGCTCAAGTTTGAGTTTGAAGATATCAAGGGTCAAATTGGAGGAGGTTGGAGAAGAGGTTGGAGGGAGGGACACTTGTAATCTCTGTGGTGACAAGTGTTAAGGAATCTTGCTCACAAGAGGACAAGTGTCCAAGGGAAGAGACATATGGCAAAAGTGCCATGTGTCTCAAGGGGAGAATATCCAACCCATAGGAGGTTAGGATAAGGAGGTTAGGATGTGCAAGAGGATAGGGTTAGCTAAACCTAGGATTAGGTGTAATGGGTTAGGTTAGGGGGTGGTTAGGTTAGGTGGTTAGAAGTTAGGAGGCATGTGGGGAATTTGAATTTAAAAATTCAAATAATAGGAAAAGGCTAATTAACTTTCAACACTCATAAATTGATTTGTTTTAATTAATTAGGGGATTAGAAGAATGAATTAAATGGGGGGAGGATTAATTAATTTAGATTAATTAATCAAAGGGGACTATTGAAATGAACTTATTAAATAAATCCTTAGATTTATTATCAAGTAGATGAAATGGGGAATTTAACCAAAGTGCTAATGAATTCAATTATATTGGGAAGGAAGATTAATTGAATAATTGCTTATTTAATTAATTATCTTCAGACTATTTTTAGGTGCACACACACACACACACACACACACTTGTGCATATATGTATACATATATACATGCATTAATTATATATACACACACACACATGTACATATATGCATACTTGTATTCATGCATTATATATATATATATATATGTTTTCTTGTTTTCTTGTTTTATTTATATTTTTAAAAATTTCTTATTTAACTTTATATTATATTTATACATTTAATTATTTAATTAGTGGGTTAATGTTAAGGTTTATTTGTTAGTTCTTTTTAGTTTAATTTCTTTTATTTTAATTCTTTCTTTTTCCTCTGGTCTTTTTTTAATCCTATTTTGGTTGTTTTTTTATTTTTATTTATTCCTATTATGGTTGTTCTTTTTCTTTCGTTACTTTTTGTGTTAATTTATTGCTTATTTTCTCTTCCTTATTTTTGATCTAGGTTTTATTTTTAGTCTTGCCTGTCCTATTTAGTGATTTTTCTTGCTAGGACTTCTTTTTTATTTTTTAATTATTTTTATTTGTCTCTTGTCATTTCTTGTACCGCTCTCTCTCTCTCCTCCCTACCTACTCTCTCTATTTAGTTGGTTGAGTTCGAAACTTTTTCTATTTTCTCCTTATGCTCTCTTATCATCCTTATGATGGATCATGGAGTGTGATCCAAAATGTTGATGACAAAAAAACTCACACAATCAAATCTAGAAGCACATTCAGACAATCTCATGGATTGTGGAAATATACTCACTTTAAGTATCGCATGTATCCAATCTCATCTACCAACAATCTTTGGAGGAATGCAATGAATTGATATGGTTCTCCTTGATGAAGAAGAAACATAAGCACTCATACTACAACCTAACCTAGGGTTTCATGAAAAGCAGGAGGACATAATCTCATAATTGCATGTCTTAGCTTGGAGAAAACATTCTAGTTGGGCTATGTTTGGACAAACCAAAACTGCCTTAGAAAAAGAAGAAGAGAAAGGATGACATCTAGAAGTGACCCTATAAAGAAAATGCGAGGAAGAACAAAGGAGACTTGATCAACAACATGAACAATGTCAAATTCAGACCAATCTTGCATCTCGACAATGAGATTAAACATCTTTTACTCTCCTTTTGTCTCTTCATTCTTGAATTAGAGTTTATTTTGCAAAATTCATAAAATTGAAGCTCTATCAATTTCCTGCACAGGTGGTCTAATCTACTCCATAGGTGGTCTAATTTGCTACGCAGGTGGTCTAATTTCCTGTGTAGTCGGTTCAATTTGTTGCACAGTTGGTTGAGTTTGTTGAGTAGTTGGTCATTTTCTGGGTAGTTGGCAATATTTTTTGGGTTTTTAATTTATCTTTGACAATTACTTAAATTAGAATTTCATTTCAATTTCTTGGGTTACTAATCATTTCTTTGTAGCATTATGGCATCCATGGGATGAAAATTGAAATTTTTAAAACTACTAATTTGTTTGATGCAAAATGATTATCAAAGATTGAAAATCAAACAAACTTATATGGTTGATGTTTTAGTGGCATAGCTCACCATTGCTAGCTTTTTCATTTTGGATTAATAAATGGACATGGATCTGCCTTCTGAGTAGCATAGCTCACCATTGCTATCTTTCCAAATTGGTTTAAAATGGACATGAAAATACCTTCTGATTAGACTAGTTCACAAATTGCTATCTTTAAAGGAAATGAACTCTTGTTTGCCATCTCTTGAGTGCTTGCTCATTTTGTAGGGTGGGCCCACTGTTGCATTGAGTACCTTTCCACCCACCTTTGAGGTCTTTCCTTTATGAAGGAAATTATATGAGATGCAATGCTTTCAAAATGATATGCAAGTACAGAAAGTAAATTATAATTAAAACCCAACCCTTTATATGTAATATCTTTTTAGGTTCATATTGTTAATTGGATCGGGGAGTGGATGTACCTCCATCATTTGCAAATAATAAGCATCATTACCAACTACTTTGGTTATAACAAAAGGACCTAACCAGTTTGGATCAAACTTTCCTAGTTTTTCACATTTAGCAGGATTCCTGTGATTTTTGTTAAGAACGATATCTCCTACCTCGAAGCAAGGTGGGTTTACTCTTTTGTTGTAGCTTCTTCTCAATTTGTTTTCATATCCTTGTAAGTGATTTAGTGCACTTTGCCTTTTTTTGTCTAGGAATTCTAGTTCTTGCAAATGTGCTACTCTATAGTCTTCTTCTGATATAATGTGTTTTAGAGAGACTCTTAATGATGGCAATTCTACCTCGATAGGAAAAATAGCTTTTGAACCATAAAACAAAGAGTAACATGTGGCACTAGTGGCTATGTGGACACCAGTTCAATGAGCCCAGAGATATGGATTTAGCTAAAAATGCCAATCTCATCTAGTGTCGTTGACAACTTTCTTTAAAATTTCCAAATATTTTTATTGGTTGCCTCTGCTTGATCATTGCTCTTAGATAGTAGGGTGTCACAAAACATTGCTGGATTTGAAATTGTTCGCAAAGTTCACTCACTTCTTGATTTTTGAAGGGTTGCCCATTGTCAGTTACAATGCACATGGGGACTCCATATCTACAAATGATATAATTCAAAATTAACTTGGCTATTTGCTTCCCCATTGTGAAGGTCATCGAGATTGGTTCAACTCATTTTGTAAAGTACTCAGTAGCTATGAGTATAAATTTATGTCCGTTGGAGGAGGTAGGGTGTATTTTCCCCACAGGGTCTAGTCCCCATTGTGAAAAATGGCCATGGTGATGTTATTGGCTGAAGATCTTAAGCAGGTGCATGGATTAGGTTTCCATGTATTTGGCATTTTTTGCATATTTGGACATGCTTGTAAGCGTCCTTTTCTATTATAGGTCAATAATAACCTGTTCGTAACATTGTTTTTCCTAGGGCTGGTCCAGAAGAATGTGCTCCACATATGTTGTCATGGACTTATTTTAGGGTGATTTGTGCTTCTTCAACATTGAGGCATTTGAGCAAGGTGTCATCTACACTCTTTCTATATAAAGTGTCAGCAATGATTGAATGTCTTGCTGATTGTCAGATGAGTGACTTTCTTTGATTTTGTGAAAAATCATGAGGTATATATTGATCATGAAGGTATGTATATATATCTTTGTACCATGGGGACTTAGGTCTGGTTATCATACATACATATTCAGTGGATGATATTTTATAAGCTGGCACAATGAGTTGTTCCACTTGAAAATCAAAGTGAGTTCCATTGTTAGGTATATCCAAGAGAGAGCTTATTTTTACCATTGCATTGGTTGCCTTGTTTTGCACTCTTGGTATTTGTTCAAATGTTACATTGGTGAAGTATTGTTTGTATTTGTCCACCAATTGTTTGTAGGGTGTTAGCTTATCATATTTTGTATTTTAATCATCATTGACTTGATTAATAATAAGTTATGAGTCTCCAAAGACTTTTAGTTCCATGATATTCCATTACAGTGTAGTACAGAGTCTTATCACCAGGGCTTCATATTTAGCGATGTTATTGGTGCAAGGGAAGTTGATCCTGAATGATTTGGGAATGGAATCTCCTTGAGAAGTAATGAATATAATTCCTGCTCCTACTCCATGATTTGTGTGAGATCCATCAAAGTATAGTTTTCAGTTTGTTTGTGCTGACAGTGCAAATACTTATTCATCTATAAAATCTACCACCATCGGATGACTGTCTTGTAGGCGTGCTTTGGCAAGTTGGTCTGCTATGATCTATCCTTTGATGTCTTTTATATCGACATATTCAATGTCAAATTCATTGATTATCATGAACCACTTGGCAAGCCTTCTGGTTAATATTGCTCTATTCATTGAGTACTTGAGTGGATCTAAGTTTGCAATGAGCTGGACTTTATGACTCAACGTATAGTGTCTTAGTTTTTATGATGCAAAAACTACTACAAGACAAGCTCTTTCTATTGGTGTGTAGTTGAGCTCATAGCCAACGAGTGTTCTACTGATGTAGTAGACAACTCTCTCTTTTCCTTGTTCATCATGTTGTGCTAGGAGAGCACCTAAGGAGGAATTTGTTGCAGCTATATACATGAGTAATGGTTTCCCGTGCATGGGTGGAACCAAGACTAGTGTGGACAAAAGATATTATTTTAGTTTCTAGAATGCTTCTTTCCATTGTTGTGTCCATTTGAATGTGATGCCTTTCTTTAAAAGATGTTGAAATGGTTGGCATTTTTCTACCAATTAGGCAATGAATCGCCTTATGGATTGTAATATGCCCTATAGGCTTCTGAGTTGCTTGAGTGTAGTGGGTGACAACATGCCAAAAATGGCTTTTACTTTTTCCAGATCTATTTCAATACCATGATTGGATACAATGAATCCCAATAGTTTTCTGGATGTTACTCTGAAAACACATTTTTTTGGATTGAGCCTTGCATTCTATTGCTCAAGTCTATCAAAGATTTTAGCCAATATGTTTAGAAGATCATCTCTTGTGTTGGATTTTGGTAGCAAATCATCTACATAGTCTTCCATGATTGTGTGTATCATGTCATGAAATAAGGTGGTCATTTCCCTTTGATAAGTAGCGCTTGCATTTTTAAGACCGAATGGCATCACATTCTAGTAATATGCTCCCCATAGACAAGTGAATTTTGTCTTAGGTTGGTCCTCTTATGCAATTATGATTTGATTATTGTAGACACCTAAAATTGTCATGTCTAATTAAATAAATATTTTATTTATTTAATTATCTAAGCTTAATTCTTCTATTAATTAAATAAATCTTTATTTATTTAATTAATTCATTTATCCTCTTCTAGCCTTATTTCTCATTTAAATAAATATATTTATTTATTTAAATTCCCCTTCTCCTAAATTAAATAAATATCTTATTTATTTAATTGATCCCACTTCTTCTATTAATTAAATAAATCTTTATTTATTTAATCAATTCATTAACCTTTTCTACCCATGACACATGCCATTCATCTCTTAATTCATACACTACCTACCCTCTTATTATTTTATTATTTCTTTTACCTACCCTCTAATCATAGCCGACCTCCTTTTACACCTCTCAATCTTATCCCTCCATTTCATATGGTGTCTTCTATATAAGGAGATGCTTCCTTCATTATCAAACCCTGACTAATCAATCATCTTAATGATTTGACTACACTATGATCCTACTTGCAACCACATTCCGTTCTTTGTTGAGCTCTTGTGCATATAAAATCTGAGAGCAAATATATCAAGAAAGATCAATGGAGATAGGAAGAATGGAGATCAAAACCCTATTGGACATGTGATGGTATAATCTTTGTGATTTCATTTGATTTGCATTGTCTTAGGTAATATTCATATGTTATGGTGGATCTTTGTTGTTGTTAGGCTAGGGTTTTGTGGTTGAATTCATTTAGCCTTTCAATATCATTATTATTGTTATCCATTTTCACCATAAACAATTATAACCAGAAAAACCATCCATGAGTGACAGTATTTCATTTCCAGTTGTCAAGTCCACTATCATGTCTATGTTAGGGAGTGGAAAGTCATCTTTTGGGAAAACCTTGTTGAGATCTCTGAAATCAGTGCAAATCCTGATACCTCTAGTATGCTTGGTTACTAGGACTAGATTTGAAATCCAGTCATCATAGTATATGGGTCTAATGAAACCCACTTTCAACAATTTTTGTAGCTCAATTTTGACTAATAAATCTATGTGAGGGTGCATCTTTCTGAGTTTCTATTTATATGGTTTGACTCCTAGTAGTAATGGAAAATGATGTAAGACTAGTTCAAGATCTAACCCTGGAATATCTTCATAAGACCATGCAAAATTGATGGGTCTTTTCTTAAAGAATTGGACAAACTTCTCTGTTTCTATTGGATTCAGGGACTTTTCTAGGTGTATATTACAAAAAATTTCAGCATCACTGATGTTGATTTCTTCGATTTCTTCTACTAATAATGTTGATTGTTCTTTATCAATAGGAAGAGTGTCCATTCTATTATGAGAAATGTGTTCTACTTCATTATAATTGTTGAGATTGGAAGAGGAGCTTGCTTCTCCAAAATATGTAGTCCTGTCTAAATCTATTGCAAAACCAGCTTTGTGATCATCATAAGGGAGTCTGTCTCTTGCACCCAAGAATTGAGCTAAGGATTCATCATTTTGAAACCAATCTAATTCTGGATTTTCTTTTTTTCCCCAGTCAATAAAATGTGGGTGTATAAGGGGTAAGCTATTGTTCCCTTCTGTTGTAGAAGATTCTGATAACATGCATACTTGGTTATTTGGATGACCTGATATATCCTCATCATCAGTTGCTTGTGGGATGCCATCATGATCAGATAGGAATTCATAGTCATGAGAATTTGTCACACTTTCTATGTATGTTTCACTTTCTGAGACTGTGCCACTCATCTCATCTTGTTCTTGTAGCTAAGTTTGATTAGTGGACCTCCTTTATATGGTAGATACCCTTCTTAATCCTGGTATCAGTCATTGTAGTCTCTCTTCATCTGACTCAAATGGAGGAGCCTGAGTTGTTTCCCTTGGTAAAAGTATTGACAACAACCAAGGATTAGGCTCATTTGTTGGTGCTAAGCCTATATCTATTACCATATTTGATTGTTCAGATATTTCTGGTAATATATTTCTAGATTATTCTATGTTAGTTTCTTGTAGAAGTTGCCTTATATCTTCACCATCTGATTCCATACTAGGAGATGTTGGTGCTCTCCTAGTTCTATGAGATGAAGAGGGAAAAACTTGTATTGATAACTGATTCTGGGGTATGTATTCTAAGGGTAACCTAGGCTTGTTCAGTATATCTAGTGTACGTTGCCTTGCCTTGGTTATCTTTGGTACATGTTTATATCCTAGCCCTTGATTCTTTGGGTTTTCATGTGGTAGAATAGGTTCTAATATGCCTTTCTTCTATAATCCTAATCCTATGGTACCATCATACCCATGTTTTTGTAGCATCTTGAAGCTATTGCCATACTGGTCTAGAGGTAACCTAGGTATTGTCATGTCATCTTCTTCTCTATATATCCAGTGATTGACATCTTCATTTAGAGATTATTCTTGTAAGTCTCCCCATCTAATGAAAGAGCATGAATCTAAGTAATTCACTATCTCTTTTCCTTTATCTTTCTTTATTACAGTGTTCTACAGCTTCCCAAAAGACCTAGGAAAAAGGGATTATTGTCTACCATTCAAGGTATTTGAAATGGAATATTCCCCACAACCAACTTACTTAATTTGTACAAAAGATATGGTAGGTGTATTTTTTTCTATTTCTGTGACTGTCAACAATTCCATTTGTAGGTGAAGTGGAGCTACCTAATTGTTTGGTACTTCATTGTCAGTGCTCGTCCTTAAATAATTGCAGTGTTGAAAAGGGTTTGGGTCGCCATGAACAGTGATCTAAATTCCATTGTATGGGAACTTCACACATTGGTGAAAAGTTGATGGTATTGCTTGCATGGTATGTGTCCATGGGCGGCCTAATAGCATATTGTACCCCATTTCTCTGTCTAGGACTTGAAAGGTGATGTCTGTTGTAACTAGTCCTATTTGTACTGGAAAATTCACTACATGCTTAGAAGGGCGTTACTTGTCATCATAAGCTTTGATATTGATTCTCTTGGTAGAATTAATATAATGTTCGAAATATCCTAAAGCTTTGATCAAATGTAATGTGCATATGTTAAGGCCAACTCTACCATCTATAAGTACTCTTCGAACTTTCTTTCAATCAATCAAAGCTTCCAAGTGTAAGGGATCATTATGCATAGGTCAGTCTATAGGTACATCCTTCTCAATGAATGTGACCTTTGAAGCTGCCAAGTTTCCAACCATGGACTGGAATGTGTTCTCATCAATATCTTTGGCAACAACTAAATCTTGTAATGCTTTGTCAAGGACGGCCTTATGAGCTGGCGAGATGCACAGTAACACAAATAATGAAATTTGAGCTAGAGTTCGCTTCAACTGATCCACCATATTGTAATTGCTAGTTGTTGAAGGGGAATTTGAAGGTACCCCTTACAATGTGATCTTTGATATTCTAGTGATGACAACACAGTCTCTACTTGTGGGATTTATTGTGATTGTAGCCACTATGTCATCTCCTGCACTGAGTTTATTTATGGCATAATCAAATACGACATTAGTATAATTGGTAGTATTTTTTTTGTGCATTGGAAATAGATGCCTTTCCTTTGTCATGCTTGAAAAAGGGATCCTTGAAGATGGTATGATCTTTGTTTGGTGTCGTACTAGCATCCACAATAATGTTGCCTTGATCAATGAGATCTTGTATGAGGTTCTTCAGTTTGTAGTAACTTGCTATCTTGTTACCTTTATTATGGTGGTATTCACATAAATCATTGTCATTCCACCAAGCGTGATTAAATGGACCTGGTTCATAGGGCCTAACTTCTAGTAAAGTTATGGCATTAATTTGTATCAATTTTTTGAGTGTTGATTCAATAGGTTCACCAAGGGGTGTAAAGCTTCTTTTGGGTGCACCTGCCCTTGGTGGTCTTGGATTGCTTGACTGCAGTGCATTGGTGTTGTTTATCTGAGTTTGATTCTTATTGGAAAGATCAACTAGTTCTTGTAGAGATATTGTTGGTTGAGATCTGTTTACAACATGGGCATCAACAACTCCATCATTTGTGACATTCTTATTCTTGGGCCAAAATTTTGGCCTTTCATTGTTTGTACTTGTGTTTGGGCCATTATCTTTGTGGTGTTTTAGTATCCCTTGCTCTAATAGGCCTCTTTCACATTTGATGCCTTTTTCAGTGATGTCTTTAAAATTGTTTAGGCATTGCATTTGTAATGGATACTTAATTGGAGGTACAAGATTTTCATTGAAAATTTCTACTTGCTTAGCTTCAGGGATGTGACTAAGACATCTGCGGTATAAACCTCTCCATCTTTGCAAGAATGTAGTGAAGGTTTCTCCTTCCTTTTGCTTTGTTGCACACAAATCCATCAAGGTAACTAGATTATCTATATTGAATGCAAAGTTTGATATGAATAACTCAACCAGTTCACCCCACAAAGCAATGTTAGGTGGGAGGTGTGAAAACCATTCTAATGTCGTCCCTCCAAGGCTTTTGGAAAATAGCCTCATTAAGTATGTATCATCATGGGCTACCTTGATACATGCCATGAATAATTCTTTGACATGATCTCGAGGATCACCTTTCCCTCTATATTTGTCCAACCTTAGAGTTTCAAAATGCATGGGAAAAGGTGGTATGTATATTTTTTTGTCAAAAGGATGTGGACGGAGGTTCTCCATTGTATAGCTCTTTTCATCATTGACTATTTTCATATTGGTCATCTATTTTTGAATATTCTCCATTTGTTGAGTCATGATCTTTGTTTGCGTCAATGGTGTATAGACTTGATGAGTGTTTCCCACAAAAGGGATAGTATTGGAGTATCTTTGAGCTTATTGAAATGTATATTGACATTCAGCTGAGCTGAGATAGTTATCCCTTGATTGACATTTTGGCCACTATAGGTGGATCCACCTGAAACTAAAGGTTGAGTTATACTTGTTGAAGCAGGGTTTTGAGCTATTGTAGCTTGCGTTGTTATACAAGGCATTGTTTGAGATGTAACATTTGTTGATGCAACTATTGATGATGTTGAAGTTGTAGTTTCTTGAGTATTTTGAGATACATCCTAGGTTGATGTTGCAAGTGTTGCTTGAGTCTGTGTAACAGTATGTACTTGAGGAATATTTTGATTCAGTGTCACACCTAGCGGCAATATAGCCAAAATTTCCACCCCTGGAGGTAATTTGGCCCCATTTTGGACTAATAGTGTGAGATATCTATCTCTATCATATTGATGAGATCGTTGAGAATCATAACGTTGCAGGATCTTGTTGGGATTCTTCCAATTCTTCTTTTGTCAGATTATGTTGTGTTTCATCAATGGAAGGCATCATGTTTGTGTTTGTTGATAAGGTTGCGGGTCTCCGACCCGGTGTTTGTTGATTTCTGGACATGTTCATATTCCATGTTGGGTTAACCAAAGGGTCATTGTTAGGTTCCACTTGATGTTTCACCTTTTGAGCACGTGTTAATGGCATGAATGTTATTCCAACATGATCTTGACTCTTTAAGACTCTCTAAAATGCGCAAATGCAAGACTCAACTAAATGTAGCTAGGTATACTTCTAACACTTTCTAAAGAATAAAATGCAGACAATACAACCTATGAGTGAAGACTTTCTATCAAGGATTTCAGAATTCAAACACAAGATCTTCAGCGTATTGTTGAAATGTTTCAAATTCTGCTCTTCTTTGTTTTGATTTTTTAGGTCTATGACAATTTGTACTGACTTCCAAACTTACTTGTCTATGAAAACTTAGACTATGTCAAATTGGTCTTGATCAACTATCAATTCCTTAGCAAGTATGTTTAACCCAACAATTATTTTTAATTGAACGTTGTTTGACCCAAGATTGGGTTGCTCAAATGGGAATTTGTCGTTTCCTTTTAGACCCATATGCTAAAGATTACAATGAAGACTATATGGAACCTAGGAATGATTGATACTTTGATTTAAGGACTCTAACGAGGATTTAGAAACTCTTCTATGGTCTTTTCAACCAATTGTTTGATGGCTTCCTTTTGAGCTGCCTTTTTTTTTTAATCTTTTTCTTCAATTTTTCATCAAGACGGACAAATTTTTGAATCTCATTATCTATGACGATTTCAACCATATCATACCGAGCACAATCAACTTTTAGTTTCCAAGAAAGGTTGTCCAAACTATCAATTATTGCTAATAGATCGTTGTTTTGTCCAAGATTGGGTTGCTCAAATGGAAATTCACCGTCTCCTTTCAGGCCCATGTATTGAGGTATGTTTCTTAGACTCTAATGCAATACTGAATTCTATATGAGTGGATGCAACTTGGTTGAAGAATAATCTTTTTGTGATGTGAGGACTTGTGCAAAAACTTTGTGTAGTATGATGACACTAAAGGAATTATGCATGAACTAGATGTCTAGGACTTAAGATCACTTGAGAATACCATGTTTTTCATCTTTGAATTTTGCAAAAATTTTGGTTTGATGTTGATGTTGACACGTGACATTTTTGAGGGACTTGACCTTGTTGAGATTCCACTTTGTTTTTGGTATTTTCTAAAATGTTTGAATTTGGTGAAATGTAGCAAAGGACACAACAGACAGATCAAAAAGAATAATAACACAAAAATAATACTTGTTTAAAGAACTTTTTCAAATTCTCATGAATGTTGGAGTCTTTTTCAAAACCCTATTTTGTTTTCGCTGTAATTGGTCAATCAATAGAACATCAAGAAGACTCTCCTAATGGTCAAAAGGTCACAAGTATTACCACATCCCACATCTTGATACTCTGTCAGCTCAAATAGCCCTATCACACCCTAGGGTGCACCCATTTTTTTGCCTTTTTCCAGAAATTAGACCAAAGAAGATTGCTCCTCAATTGGCTCGTTATCTTGGGAGATATATGGTGAGTGTCTTGTGTTGGCATTTTTTATGTTTATGTTGTGATTGTCATTGATGGACACACACTTGCATTGAGATCCCCTTTATATGTATGAGTTAGAGCACAACCAGTATTTGTTCCAACTGGTATGTTGTACTATAGTCTTTAGACTATTGGTGTTTTGCAGAATGTGTTTCCTGGTTTGAAGCGACATGTTGACCCCAAGCGGTTCGTAGATCCCAAGCGATACAAGGGATTAAAGCGGCATAACATATTTTTACCGGTCTTCATTTTTGTCAAACCAACAATTGGCATTTTGTATGAACCGGTAATACTTTGTGATGAGTTACCATCCACCGATTGTTTGACAGTGCCAACACTTTAACAATGCTTTTTGTGTTGTGTTACCAAGTATGTCCAGGTTCATTGAACCTAAGAAATTATAATGTAATCCTATTGGACCAACATGAAATTAGATTCCTTTATAAGGACATCATGTCTAGGGTTTTAGGTTGTTGATGTGGATATAGCAAAATTTTATGTTGTTGCTAGGGTTTAAGGTGGTTGAGGAGTTGGAGAGAATATGAATGTGTAGAAGACTGAAGTAATGTTGGAATGCATTAGGAACGAGCTATCAAGGATCTAACTGAGCAGTCTGTGCTATTACCTAGATCAGACACTTGTTGATTACTCACATCTTTGACAAGTTTGTAGCCCTTAACCAGGTAGGCCCAAAAGCCTTTTGTAAATCTTCTAACAAGGTGGTTCACATCTGTGGATCTAAAATCCTCTAGCAAGGTAGTCTTTAATTGGACTTATCTCCTAACAGAGATTGAGATTCCTAACAGGATCTATTCTGGTAAAGAACATTGTAAGACCTTAACTGGTCTGACCTTAACCAGTCTGGTTCGTATTCTACAGATAGTTACTTGTGAGTTCCATCTCACCATGGTTTTTCCCATTTGGGTTTCCACGTCAAAATCTCTTGTGTTATGGTGTTTTTGCTTCTGTGGGTGAATACATTATTAGCTATTTGGTTTGCATGTGTGCTAATCGGTTTGTCTGCTAAACTCTTTTACCAGTTTACTGTTAGCCTTGTTAAGTGTTTAAGTGCAAAGATTTTTGGCATACTAATTCACCCCCCCTCTTAGTATTCATCAATTGGTATCAGAGCCTACCTTTCTATAAGTTTAACCACTTGGAAAGAGATATGGGGGAATACTCTATAAGGGAACTTACTCATCGACTCACTCAGTTTGAGCAAGCCTATGATGATCTTATGGTCAAATACAAGGCATTTGAAGCAAAAAGGAGAGAACATGCTGAAAAGCTGATGGAGCTATCTGAAAATAGTTCTTCAGATGAAGCAGACATGGAAGCCCTAATTGCAGAAGTTAATAAGTTGAATGAATCAAACTCCAACCTGAGAAAGGAGTTGGAAGGACTGACTATCTGGATGTGTCAAGAGCTTGAGAACCGGAGGAAAGCTAAAGATCCGGTGAAAGAAAGAGATTAGTGCCCTAACTGCTCAACTCCATGCAAGCAGAATTGAACATTGCTATCTCTGAAAATGAAAACCTGTTGGAAACAAATGCTGCTATTTCCAAAGAACTCTCTGAGTCAAAGGAAATACTTGCTAAGTTCAACAAGAGTACTGTCAAGCTAGAGCAAAAGCTTGAATCTGCCAAACCAGTCAAGAATACCAATGGACTTGGTTATTCCAATCATGAGGAAGGTGAGACCTCTGGTACAAATGCTGGAATATCAAAGAAACAACTGGCATCAAAGGATAAAGGTAAGCAAAAGTTTAAACCTGTTTGCTTCAACTGTCTTAAAGAATGACATACTGCAAATGTGTGTAGGAGTAAGGCTTACAACAATTTTCCTTATTTCCTAAATGATAATCCTAGATCCTTTAAATTCAATGGTAACTGTTATGCATGAAACAAGTATGGGCATAGAGAATTTGAATGTAGGTCAATTATGAACAACATTGGTAGATATCCTTAGAGGACCCAAGGAGTTGGTACTGAACCTTTTGTGAACTGGAATCACAACCAGTTTAATGCCTTCAATCATCAGCCAAGAAGCGGTGGCTATCAAGTGGCAACCAGATGGAGAGCAAACTATATGGTCTGTCATGGTCATGGTCACACTACTGCAACATGCAGAAGGAAGAATGGAAACATGAACAATGGACCTTGGAGAGCACCTGGATTGGTCTGCTATCAGTGCAACAAACTAGGTCACATTGCCAGATTCTGTAGATCAAAAAAGAACATATATGATGATATACTGGTCACTCTGGAAGGAAACATTGATGTAAACACTATTCAAGCAGGCATGAACAAAACCTGGAAGAAGAAACCAGCAGTGTTACAAGAGGAACCGGTTTCTGCACCTAGTGTGGAAATCACAAAATCGACAAACTAAGCTTCAGAAAAGCTTAGGGGGAGCAAACAAAAATGTTTCAAACCCCCAGTTTACATTGGTAAAAGACCTTAACCGACATGTGATACTTGTCAATTGGCAGAAGACCAGAAACGGTGAAAGGAAAATTAGGGTTTATGCCCTAATGGAGGAGCATTAATTGCGGTAGGTGAGAAATATGCTTAAAAGTATTTTTCAAATCATTTCTCACTATCAGTTTTTGAGTGAAGAAAAGTTTTTCAAAGAGAAGAGTGAAGAAAAGGTGATTTGTGTTGAGATTTTGAGAAATTGAGAAACCGCAAAGGAGATTCAAATTCAAATTGCAAGCAGCCAAGTGAAGAACACAAAGCGGTGATTCTGCAACCGATGGAGTGTGAAGTGAAGGAGAATCTGAAAGCCCTAAATTCACATGTTTCAAAAGGTATTTCTTGAGTTTTTAAGATTCTATCATGTCTTCTACATCTCATACTAGTTCTAGTGCATCTGTCGAGTCTGCAAGTTTTATTCAATGCAAGTCTAAGTATAATGCCCTATCTCAAGTACTGGCTGGTGTTATAGTAGAAGAGGGAATCTCAAATTATATTGATTGTAAACTTGAAGACCTAGGGTCTCTTGCTATCCACTCCCAACTAGGTTTGTTTTGTGGACAGGATAAAAAGATCAAACCAGAGTATAGTATCTTGGAGAAGAAGAAGCTCCACAATGCTATTTATTTCCTAGAGGATTTCACAGATGATCACATTAGGATCATTTTGAGTAGAGTTCATGGTGACAAGATGTACCTAGAAAGAATGCATGATATAACACCACAAGCAATTCATGCCATCACCATTTTCTACAATACAGGGGATGTGCCAGCCCTAAGGATGGTAAGCAAAACTGAAATGTCCAAGCTCACTAGTTTAGTGAGTGACTCACGAGGGATGACCATCAATTCAATCAAGGATGATATGGTTAAGTATGCCTGCATTGTGATAGGCTATCGGACATTCTTTACCAGTAGACTTAGCTTTGTATCTACTGCAGTGGTAAATGCCGCTTACTGGATGATTAAGGAGGACGCATCATTTGACCTATGCACCAGTATGCAAAGGCAACTCCTATCAAATCTGAAGTCGATCAAATAGGATAATGCACTGAGATTCAAGTTTGGACAACTATTGGTTGGGTTGTTCTTTTACTTTCAAGGATACTTCCCAGGATTGGGAGACATTCAGTGGTTTGTGGACCAACCGGTTACCAAACAAATAAAGGAAAGTTTGCAAGTAGTGGGAACTAGTCACCTTGAAGTTTTGAACAAGTATTTTGATGAGTTCAGATGGAAAATGAGCCAAAGAATGAGAATATTAGGTGACATCATCAAAAAATACAAAGACGATATCTGTTTCACCGTCAAGGTGGACCAATGCATAATGGAGGCTGTTGAGCCTAGAGTGGAAGAAGTGGAGCCAATGGGCTATGAGGTGATGTATGAGATGCTGGAAGGGTATGCCTCTAATCTTATTGCCTCACCACTTGATCCAAAGGCAAGGAGAATTGGCACCTACCTAGAAAGGATAACACCAGTTGAGGAACCACCAACAAAGAAAGGAAAAGAACCTACAGTGAAGAAGGTAAAAGCAATACCTTCAACATCGGCACCGGTTACTGCAGTAACTCCTAAAGTGACCAAACAGTCACCAGCCAAGAAGAAACTAGAAGTGGCACCAGCTAAAGTCTTCGAGAGAAAGAGGAAGACAAGGAATGCCTCTCCAGACTCAGAAGAAATTGTGTCTGAGGAAAAACCAAAGAAGACACATCAAGCAAAGAAAAAGACAAAGAATGAACCGGCATCATCGGCACTGGTAAATATTGATATCTCCTCCTATAAACCTTTGACACATTGTCAAAGAACAATAAATAATATTAGGAGAAAAGTGCTACATGACTTAATTGAGTATTTTGATGACTTTAATGATGATGAAAAGGAAGCGGTTGAAAAGGAAATAATTCAGTATTTATGTGTTAATGACCAGTCGCCTTCAGAAATTAGATCTGAAACATTGGATTCTTTGTATAAGTCCTTAGACAATAAATGACGCATTGCCATAGAGAAAGAACAGGAAATGAGAGAAAAAGTTTTTGCTGAACATTTTCCTGATGTATCAAATTCGGAACTGTTCGATGTAATGAACAAATACAAAGGTCTTTTCTTCATGAGAAGAAGAAGACTCCTATTACTAGAAGGGAAGGGTAAGGAAGTGCTCAAGGATACACACACTCGTGCTCTAGAAGCTCTGAAGATGCATCGAGTGGCTGAAGCCAACGGGAAACCTGAGAAAGAACCGGTTATAACAAAACTGGATGAAGCATTTGATGATGAAGGAAACCCGACTGATGAACCGGTTGACACTATTGATGTCGATGCCCTAGACATAGAAGATGTTACTCAAGAAACACCATCTGAGGCAATAGAATGGGAGCAACAGGTTGAATAGGTTGATAAGAAAGACGAGGACAGATAGGAAGCGACAAAGGAAGAGGCTGAGTAGAGGAAAAAGGATGAAGAAGAGAAGCGGAAAAAGGGTGAAGAAGAGAAGAAGAAGAAGGATGAAGAAGAGAAGAAGAAAAAGGATGAAGAAGAGAAGAAGAAAAAGGATGAAGAAGAGAAGAAGAAGAAAGATGAAGCAAAGAGGAAGAAGAAGGAAGAGGAAGATAAGGAACATGAGAAGAAGAAGGAAGCAAAAAAGAAAAAGGTTGAGGAGGACAAAGAAGAGGAGAAGAGAAGAGACGCAGAGAAGAAGAAATCAGAAGAGGATAAGGAAAGAGAAGCGGCAAAGAGAATCCAGATGGAGACTCCAAAGGCAACCAGTAGTCAAGCCAAATCGGCTGACCTCACCAGTCCTATCGACCTCCAGTCTGCAAGTGAAATGGAGCTTATGCAGAGCATTAAAGTTGCCCAAGAATGACTTGAAAACATACAGAGGAAGAAGGAGTAGGATGTAATTCAAGTGGCTGTGGACACTCTTACTGGTTTGATACCCGGTACTAATCTTCCCAACACTGAATCATCACTGGCCAAACTAAAACTCCTATGCATTGTAGTGGATGATCAGGTGCAGAGCCTAGAAGAGGCAGTAGAGGCAAATGTCAAGAAGGAGCATCAAAAAGCTCTTAATATAGGTTTGGTGAAGAAGTTGAATGAGCTCCGGTCTGAACTGAAGAAAGAACAAAAGGATATAAGGGATGCTCTGGATGAGGGGAATCTGCTACTCAGCAAGATTTGCCAACCCCATCTATTCTATGATGATGTGCTAGCTTAGAAGCAAAAGCTTCAAATAGACTTGCAATCCTACATGAGCACATTCAAGCCACCTTATGATTCCTTTACAACTTATGGGCAAACCGTTCACTGGTTTCACATCCAGTCAGCAAAAATGGAGCAAGAGATCAGCACCTGGTCTAGAGATTTGTAGGAGCTACAACTGGTTCTACTTCCACGATCAAAAATTCTTCAGAAGTGCTATCTAAACCTGGATGCCTTAACAGTTACACAGGAGATGAGCACAATTGATGCCATGGAAGAACAGGTCTCCCAGATGCAGATAGAGAAAGAAGTAGCCACCTCCCTACTTGAGTCCTGGTCTTTATCGATGAAACAATTCTTGTAGGACTTTAAATCTATTTTTGACAAGTATTATTCCTTATTATCATAAACTTTTATTATTTTAATATCAAATGAAAACAGGGTTGTTTAGCTGTACTTTGTCATTGTTGGCAAAGGGGGAGAAGAATTCTATTTGGGAGAAGTATCTGGTAATAAAATTTTTGATATATGCTCTGAATATCTCAATGTTTATGCTCTATATGCAAAAGTGTTATACATTGTATTGTCAAAGGGATAGTGTATATGCTTAGGGGGAGAAATTTTGCTAATGGCATGATTATGCTGTAAAACACTTAGATGTCAAAATTTTATTTTCCTAAGTGTTGCCATCAATGCCAAAGGGGGAGATTGTTGGCATTTTTGATGTTTATGTTGTGATTGTCATTGATGGACACACACTTGCATTGAGATCCCCTTTATATGTATGAGTTAGAGCACAACCGGTATTTGTTCCGACCGGTATGTTGTATTATAGTCTTTAGACTATTGGTGTTTTGCAGAATGTGTTTCCTAGTCTGAAGCGGCATGTTGACCCCAAGCGGTTCGTAGATCCCAAGTAGTACGAGGGATTAAAGTGGCATAACACATTTTTACCAGTCTTCATTTTTGTCAAACCAGCAACCGACATTTTGTATGAACTGGTAATACTCTGTGATGAGTTACCAACCGACATTTTGTGATGAGTTACCATCCACCGATTGTTTGACGGTGCCGCCACTTTAACGGTGCTTTTTGTGTTGTGTTACCAAGTATGTCTAGGTTCATTGAACCTAGGAAATTGTAATGTAATCCTATTGGACCGACATGAAATTAGATTCCTTTATAAGGACATCATGTCTAGGGTTTTAGGTTGTTGATGTGGATATAGCGAAAGTTTATGTTGTTGCTAGGGTTTAAGGTGGTTGAGGAGTTGGAGAGAATATGAATGTGTAGAAGACTGAAGTAATGTTGGAATGCATCAGGAACGAGCTATCAAGGATCTAACCAAGCAGTCTGTGCTATTGCCTAGATCAAATACTTGTTGATTACTCACATCTTTGACAAGTCTGTAGCCCTTAACCGTGTAGGCCCAAAAGCCTTTTGTAAATCCTCTAACAAGGTGGTTCACATCTGTGGATCTAAAATCCTCTAGCAAGGTAGTCTTTAATTGGACTTATCTCCTAACAGAGATTGAGATTCCTAATAGGATCTATTCTGGTAAAGAACATTGTAAGACCTTAACCGGTCTGGTTCCTATTCTGCAGATAGTTACTTGTGAGTTCCATCTCACCGTGGTTTTTCCCATTTGGGTTTTCACGTCAAAATCTCTTTTGTTATTGTGTTTTTACTTCTGTGGGTGAATGCATTATTAGCTATTTGGTTTGCATGTGTGCTAACCAGTTTGTTTGCTAAACTCTTTTACTAGTTTACTGTTAGTCTTGTTATGTGTTTAAGTGCAAAGATTTTTGGCATACTAATTCACCCCCCCTCTTAGTATTCATCATCTTGGGGGCAGATTCTTCCTCACCCTTGCACTATGATAATCCAAGTGTCTAGTTATTGACTCCGCTGGGCTTCTAATTTCTAAGGTTTTTAGAAAGGGTTTCATTCGAGTGGTCACAATCACCAGCGTTTTACACTCCATTGAGGGAGGTATCCCTATCTATAGAGGTTACGCTCTACAAATTTTAACGTACCGTATAGGCACAAAGGGAGGCACAACACCGTTGTGACAACATGTAACACTCGTCGAATATGATTTTCATCACATATGCATTTATTTAGAGTGGCTTGGATTACTTGGCTTTAGTCATTGCCACTTAGGTCATTCCCTCTCACTTGGCCTTATGGGCTACTTGGGAGGTAGGCCTTCTAAAGGTGTTATCCTAATGTAGAAAATGAAATAAAGCATGAAAAAGGTGGGTCTGGATTTTTGATCACCCAAACAGGGGGAGAGCATATATCTATCACCTTGAAGACATGAAGAATAATGATTCCTTTTAAACCTTCATTGCAATGTTTTCTAAACTATTGGAGATGTTGCTCCAAAAATGCATGGGGTTCATTTTAACCATCATAGCAATGATGAAAGTTGTATTGTTCTTTTTAACAGCAAACAAAGAAATTTTCTACTCTAACCCTACAAAGAAAATAATGTTAGTAGACATATGGTGGTCTATCCAGCCTAATTTTCTCAGTTACAGAGCTCTGTCTTTTCACAAACAGAGAGCAATCTTGATAAAAACTAAAACTAAATAAAGACAAAATGCAAAAAACCTAAACTGGCAATTGCGAACTAACAACTGAGAAATTGTGAACTGATATCTGATCAATTGTGAACTGATATTTGATCAATTGCAAACTGATATACTATCAATTATGAATTATTGTGATAGCAATTGGGAATTGATGTCTGAGCAATTGCGTAGCAATATTAGGTCAATTTCTCATTAGTTGAATGCAAAAGATTTTTATTTTCTTTTAGACAACAACAAAAGATAGAAGATAAATATTTTATTCTGTAATGATGTTATCCCAAATCACACGAGCCATCACATCAATGTCGTCATAAAATTTATATTTGGCTATGAATTGGTGGATGCTTCTATGGTATTGGGCGATTTCTTCTTTTTCTTCAATTTTGCAAAGCTCTCTTTTTGCTTTTAGAAGTCTTTGGTATGCTTTATGTTCTCTCCTATGCTGCCTTGCCCTCCTTGCACCTAAGATTTTGAAAGTTACCTTTCCTACCATTGGATTAGACACATTTTATTTTAAAAATAAAAATTTCTAGAATTGAAATATTTTTATGGGTTAGGTGCGCAAGATCAACTAAATAAGAAATGACAAATAGAAAAATTAAATTTTTTCCTTTTTTGAGAAATTGCAGTGGATTTTGCTGTCAGTTGCAATAGATTTTAATGGCAATTGCGGATAAATATTTGCAATTGCGATTTTTTGTCTGATCAATTGCGGATTCTGGTTTTTTGTGCATGTACGAATTTGCAAAACCAATTAAATTAATAGAGGAAGGTTAGATCTGCTTCACATCAGACTCACCAATTGTTCTCATGTTTGAAATCATCAAATCCTAGCTAATTAGACTGAAAGGACGAACCACAAAATTCTTAACTAATTAAACTAATTTTAAACACAATACAATGAAATAAATGATAGAAATAGAAAGATTGAAATAAATTAAAATGCCCTATTCTCCACTTGTGCTTCCATTGTTCTTCTCCATTATTGTTGGTGTAGGTGGCTCTCAGGTATTGCACTTGATTTCCTGCATAAGATGGACAATAACTTTGAAGACTACGATTCTAGCTTGAAATGAGAAAATGAGGTTGAATTTATAGATTTTTAACACAAAAGAGGTGAGAATTTGAACTCAAGTGTTGATTGATAGACAACTGAAATTGATTGATCGGTTAACTCATTAGATTGGTCTGTTAACATAATTGATTGAGTCAACTGAATTGATTAACCAGTAGACTAAATAGACTAGCTAGTTGATTGAGTTGATGAATCAGATGACTGAATTGATTGGAGAGATAAGTGGATTAATTGATCAGTCAGAAAAGGTGATTGAGAGTTAAAAATGGTGATTGATGAGTTAACTGAGTTAACTAATTAGATAATTGATTTGATCAATCAATTCTAATTTTAGCACGTATTGTAGGATTTTGAAATTGAATTTGATTTTCATTTTCAATTTGGATTTGAATTTTGAAATTTGAATGCTGAAATGCACATGAAATTAACTGAAATTTAGATTTGGTGAAATATGAATTTGGAAGAAATGAAATTAATTGGAATTAAGTGAAATTCAAATTTGGGAAAAATGACATGAAATTAGATGGAATTAATTGGAACTAGAATTTGGGGATTGGAAGAATTAAATAATTTAAATGAAATTATTTAATCATAGGAAATTGAATTAATTAAATAATAAAGATTATTTAACTAAAGAAAATATCACAATTAATTAAATAATTGATATTTAATTAATAATTGAGATAGGGTTAATTGATTAAATGATGAAATGATAGAAATTTGATAATTAGAAATGTTAAATATTCTGATCAGAAGAAATATTTAATTTGATCAAATAATTAAAGAATTACTTAATTAAATAGACGAATAATTAGTGTAGAATTAATGAGACATTTTTAGGTGTCTACACTTAGTATATGAGATGGTTTAGTTAATTGTAATTGAAATGTATTTGTCAACTAGATAAATCAGCAATACAATTATTCATGTGGTAATTAAATGTTAGATAGTAGATGTGTAGATACGATGGAAAATGGATGTTGTTACTTTCTTCATGTTATTTCTTTAGAAATGTAAGTGAATTAATGCTTGTACCTTCAATATCTTCATGTGAATATGGATGTAAATTAAGTAGATGATAACATGTAGTTATGAGATCAATGATATGAACAATGACATTAAACAAAACACTTAAACTATCAATGGTAAAGCATGTGAAACACAAAACTAGTGATGATATAGTTAGATGCTTGGAAACTAGAATAACACTAAGGATGAAAACTATAATGAAACTTAGTACATAGACATGATTAAGAGATAAATGAGAATTTATATAATTGAGTTATGACTTCCATGAAACTAATGTTGCATAAATAGCATCATGAACATGTAGGTTGCATAAGTAGGTTAAATTGGCATTCTTGTGAGTTGATGCATTGAGTAGTGGACAAAAATAGTAGCATATCATGTGAAGTGTATGTTATAGGCTAATATGCATACATGCATTCGTAGTTGTGTTTATGATAAGGATTGATCATAATGGTCATAAAAAGTGAACTATTTCTATAAAGGTAATTTAAATAGATTTACCATAAACCATAAATGACATAGGACTTAGTAGTGACGTCAATGCCCTAGGGAAACATTGGAGCCTCGTAAGCAATTGAACCTTGTAAACATGACTTCACTTGTGTTAGTAACGTAATGTATGAAGCAACAAATAAACACTTAACATTAGATTTTAAACCATTGAACTAAATCATAAACTTAATGTCTAGATTGAGTTAGATGTAACCTTGTTAGTAAATAAAAAAATAATTATTCCACTCTTTTTGGACCTAGTTGTAGTAAGTTTCCCTAGGGTTTGTTGGCGGGCACTACACATTGGTATCAAAGCATAGCTTATGAGTTCCGGGTTCTACACTAGGTACTCTGGTTATGCGTGAGCACATTATGCTAGTTAGATGTTATCCTAAGCTTAACCAATGACTTTAAACCTGTTATTGTTTGTTGTAACTCCTAGTTCAGTGGCTTATAGTCTTCCCTTGCATTTTGTCCATTTAGGATGCCTGTTAGGCATAGAGGACATGGACCAGGATGTGGTCGTGGTCCTGGTGGTCGCATGGGGACTCATGAGAGTCCTCACCCCAATATTTCAGAGAGGCCACATCACAGTGAGCCGTGCTAGGAGTAGCCTAGTGGTGATGCAATACCTCAGTTGGTTGTAGTGTTACAGAAGTTTCTTGGCCACTTAGGGCCAAGGAAGAATGAGGTTAGATAGGGTGAGGTTAGGCAGGAGGAGTCTCACCAGTCAGAGCACCAGGAGAGAGAGTGCTCGCACTCCCCTCCTAGGAGGATTGTTGAGGTTGATCAGGAGGAGGTAGAAGCTAGCCACATGAGGGACTTAAGAGATTATCTCCCCACTTTTGATGGTTTAGGTATGTTAGGCAGTTCAAATAATCAGAGGACAAATGAGAGGGAGGGGGGGTGAATCAGTTGTCACCAGATTACCAAAACATTAAGCAATTAAAACTTTATTCTCAGAACACATAAGATCAATACCGAAACACATAAAACAATCACCAAAATAGAAGATATACCAATTAAGCACAACCAATAATTCGAGAATATTTACCATCCACATGACACCAAGATTTGTACGTGGAAAACCTGGTAAAGGAAAAACCATGGTGGGAGGCCTACCCACAGTCTGAATAATACTTATGCAGTAAGTATGTGATTACAAATTGAGGGGCCTGCACTTGTAGGAAGGCCAACAACCTAGAGAACGTTGCTCATTACAAAAGGAGTCTCACTAACTACATAGAAATCTAGACTACAATCTAGAAAGAAGAATGAACTACAATAATAGCATCTCCTATGCTTGAATATAGTTCCAGTTAAGCTCAATACTGGAGTTCTTAAACCTCTTTCATAAACCTAACTTGATCACTTATGATCAACAAAATCCTCTACATGAATTACATTATTCACTTGCATACCATAATCTACAATGAGATCATACACATATATCTACAAACCCTTGATCTTAAACAATTAGGTCGGCCACCAGACAATAAAACCTATTACATAAATATAAAACATGTTGGCTTGAGGCCAAACAAATATTATCCAACCCATAAGTCATCCCAGAAACACATCGAGAAGTCCCAACAACATGTTACATTAAGTCGGTCCAAAACCTAGATAGCACATAATAGGTCCGGTGCTAAATGCAATACCACCGATCAACTAGAACATGAACATGATAACCATCAGCATCCTTAATCCTTACTAGAAGCCACACCAACACCACTTATGCATAATATCAAAAGATCTTCAACAAAGCTCTATCAGTGAAACCCTCACCAGATCAATAGACCAGGATTACCAGCATATAAGATAGCATCTAATCACCAAATTAATACCAACTGATTGAACATAAATTTGAGTAGCATAAATAGCGGATCTAAGCCAATTACATAAGCCAAAGCATACAAGAGTATACATGATCAACATGATCCAATCAACCAAAAATCAAACATCCTATCAGAACCAACCAGATATGAGTAAATAGCCAAAGCAACTAGTGTTGACATCAATGATAAAACATCAATGCAACACATAATAAATTCCTCCAAATTGCCAACAAGGTACAGGGATGGAGGATGAGACATGGTTATTGGATCTGAGTCAGTATTTTTCTATGCAGCCATATAGCAGCAACACTAAGGCTAGGTGCGCCATCATGCACCTATGTGACTTCGCTTCCACTTGGTGGCGTATAGAGGAGAGGAAGATAGGGCTAGACATTACCACAATTTCTTGGGAGTTGTTTTTGGAGAGATTCCGAGCTAGATTTCTGTCAGAGCATTGGAGACAGCGTAAGGCTGATGAGTTCCACAATTTGAGACAGGATAGGATGATAGTTGATGAGTATGAGCAAAGATTCTTTGAGCTCAGACAGTACATAGAGATAGTGGCAGATGAGACTATGTTTGTATATCACTTTGTGCGGGGTCTCAAGGATTATATTTGTAGAGAGGTTTGCATGCATGAACCTAAGACCTTACATGCCACCATAGAGAAGGCAAGGATCATCGAGGAGAATCACTCCTCGAGTGCAGGGGATACTATAGGAGGATAGGTAGCCAGTTCCCTAGTCACATGTACAGCTGCCAGAGGTTCTCAACAATAGTCTACAGATGTGGCTAGAAGCCACCCCTCCTCTTTCCACAGTAGCTAGTGGTTTAAGAGGAAGCAGTCACAGGGTTAGAACTTTGTGAGAGGGGATAGATTTCTAGCTGACAGGAGTCATAGTCATCAGCAAAGTTATAGGAGACCCGCTCCTACAAAGCTAGCTCAGAGTTCACAACCTGCCTCTAGTAGAGGCAATGTCCAGCAGCTGAGTGCTACTTCTAGGAGTAGAGTTTAGGACAAGACAGGATGTTTTGCTTATGGGCAGCAGGATCATATAGGAGTTCATTGTCCTCAGTGCACATCTCAGATATCACATCAGCATAGGGCAACTATAGCAGAGCCCACTATTGGAGATTTAGTCATGACTCACAGGGTGTTCACGATGATCGATAACCATTAGGCTGAGCACCAGGCCTTAGTGGTTGAGACATCAGGTGTGATAGGTGGTATCCCTTGCTCTATTTTATTTGATTCAGGAGCTTCAGACTCTTTTATTACTCCTTATTTAGTAGAGAGATGTGGGCTTGCTATGGCAAAGTAGGATGATAGGTGGCAGGTAGAGCTAGCTATGAGTTCCAAGGTAGTGGTGGATTCCCTTGTGCTTAGTTGTCCTCTAGTTTTAAGAGACCTTGTTCCCTTGTGCTTAGTTGTCCTCTAGTTTTAAGAGACCTTCATACCTTAGTGGATTTGCGTATCATGGTCTTGGGATCTTATGACGTAGTTCTTGGTATGGATTGGTTGGGATTGCATCAGACATAGATAAATTGTAGGAGTAAGAGGGTGCAATGTGCAAATGATAGCAGAAGGAGTGTGGAGATTGTAGGCAATCAGAGACTTATTTCTCTTTGCATGATTTTTGCCATGCAGATGAAGAGGTGTGCACAGAAGGGTTGTCAGTTATTTACAGTCAAGTTGAGGGGTTTAGATGAGGAGGTTAGTACAAAGGAGTTTTTACAACAACATCCTATCCTTCAGGAGTTTGCAGATGTCTTTCCTAATGAGATTCCTAGTATGCCCCCACAATGAGACATGGATTTTAGGATTGATCTAGTATCGAGAGATGAGCCTATCTCTAGGGTTCTATACAAGATGACCACTCAGGAGTTGAGTGAGTTGAGAGTACAACTTGAGTAGTTGTTGGAGAAGGGGTTTATCCATCCAAGTGTATCCCCATGGGGTGCACCGGTATTGTTTGTGAAGAAGAAGGATGGTTCTCTCAGATTGTGCATTGACTATAGACGACTGAATAAGGCGGTGAAGAACTGATATCCTTTGCTTTGAATAAATGAATTATTTGATCAGATTAAGTATGCAAAGGTCTTTTCCAAAATTGACCTTAAGTTTGGATATCACCAGTTAAGGATCCATGAGGCAGATATACACCATACAACATTTCATACTAGATATGGACACTGAGTTTATAGTTGTGCCATTCGGTCTTAGGAATGCACCATCAATCTTCATGAGCTTGATGAATGGTGTGTTCAAGATGTATTTGGAGAGATTTGTACTAGTATTCTTGGATGATATTTTGATTTATTCTAGATCAGTGGAGGAGCATGAGGATCATGTTAGACAGGTCTTGCTATGTCTTAGGGAGAATCAACTATATGCCAATTTGGTGAAGTGCGAGTTTTTCTAGACAAAGGTTAGATACTTAGGCCATGTTATTTCAGGAGAGGGTATCACAGTTGATCCCTCAAAGATTTAGGTGATAGTGGATTGGCTAACACCCACTAATTTGGGTGAGGTGTGTGGTTTTATGGGATCTATCAGTTATTACTGCAGATTTGTGCAGGATTTTTTCAAGGATTTCTCACCCCATTACTTCCCTTCAGAGGAAAGGGAAGAAGTTTATCTGGTTAGATCATTGTGAGACAACCTTCAGGATACTTAAGGAGAAGTTGACTAGTGCACTGATACTTGCAGTTCCAAATCCATTGGGTGACTTTGTGGTTTATATTGATGCTTCACTGGAGGGATTAGGAGAGTGTTGATGTAGAATGGCAGAGTTATAGCTTATGAGTCATGAAAACTCAAGGATCATGAGTTGAACTACCCCACTCACAATCCTGAGTTAGCGGCAGTAGTACATGTATTGGTTCCCTAGAGACATTTCCTTTTAGGGCATCGATTCGAGTTGCACATGAATCACTGTAGTTTATATTACATATTCATGTAGCCAAATCTGAATGACAGGTAGAGACGTTGGATGGAGGTCTTGTGTGAGTATGAATTTGAGGTGAATTTCATACAGGGTAAGGAGAATGTAGTGAAAGATGCACTGAGCCGTAGGAGACATGAGATATCAGTGGTGACTTTGGAGGTGGACTTGAGGAGTTGTATACTTAGAGAATTACCCATGTATGCATGGTACTAGGAGGTTAGTTCATACATAGCATCGAGTAGAGACTTGGAGAGAAGGTACATAGGTTATTTAGTGGATACAGATGGTATTTTGAGGTACATGGGACGTATTTATGTTCCACCATTTGATGAAATTCAGAAGTTGATCATGACATAGGCCCATCTTGCACCTTACTCAGCACATCTTGGTGTCAAGAAGATGCATGCAAACTTGAGACAACTCTATTTTTGGGTAGGTATGAGGAGAGATATAGAAAATTTTGTTGCATGTTGCCTTGAGTGTTAGCAGGTTAAGATAGAACATCAACATCCAACAGGATTTTTACAATCTCATACAGTTCTAGAGTGGAAATGGTACATCATTTCCATGGATTTTGTAGTCGGATTACCCATTTCCTCTCATAGACATGATTCCATTATGATCACCATTGATTGGTTGACCAAGGTTGCATATTTTTCACCGATTAGATCCTCTTACACAACATCGATAGTTGCATAGATTTTTGTTAGAGACGTAGCTAGGCTACATGGTATTCCATGTAAGATCATATTAGATAGGGATCGTATTTTCACTTCAGCCTTTTGGACAACATTGCAGCATGATATGGGGACCTAGTTGAACTATAGTACATCATATCACCCAGAGATGGATGGTCAGACAGAGTGGGTGAATCGAGTTTTAGAGGATATGTTGAGGAGGTATGCTATGGATCATCAGTCCAGATGGGAGGATTACCTATACTTAGTGGAGTTTTCTTATAATAATGGTTACCATAGCTCCATCGACATGTCCCCCTACCAAGATTTATATGGGAGACCATGTCATACTCCACTCAGTTGGGAGGGATTAGAGGACATGGTGCATATTGGTTAACAGATGATATAGGATATGGAGGAGCAGGTTGCTCGTATTAGAGAGCACATGACAACTCCACAGGATAGGAAGAAGAAATATGTAGATGCTCATAGGGTAGATAGGAAGGCAGAAGAAATATGTAGATGCTCATAGGGCAGATAGGTAGTTCTCAGTTGGTGACAGGGTATTCTTGCGAGTTCACCCATGAAAGAGTCTTATCTGTTATGGAAAAGTCTCTAAGTTGGCACCTCAATTTGTAGGACCATTTGAGATCTTGGACAATATTGGTCCTGTAGCTTATTGCCTTGCATTTCTGCCTAGCTTTTCTTGCATCCATGATGTATTTGATGTATCAGTTTTGAGATTATACCATCCTAGCATATCTCATGTTCTTGATTGGAATTCCTTATAGGTCAAGGATGGGCATCTTTCTTTAGAGCCCATGCACATTATTCAGCATAGAGAGATGTCCCTAAGAGGATGGGGATAAAGAAGGTAAGGGTCTAATGGGACCCAAATGATGAGACATCAACCACTTGGAAGGATGTAGGTCAAATGAGAGAGTTTTACCCCTACTTGATCTCAGACTTATAGGAGTAAGCATGGGAAAAGGGGGGAGGATTAATACCCACACTTGAGTAGACTCTTATTCCATTTTGATAGACTCAATTAGACATTTATTTTGTGTGATGGATATGATAGACCTTCTTGGATTCATGTGATGCATAGATGCATTTTGGCTTTTATATGTGCTCATTGATGATCTTTGATAGATATTGTATGATTCGTGACTTTGGATACTATGGATTTTCTCATGCTTCTTTGTGACCTTGTGTGATTAGATATCATGATGATGCTCTCATTGCTACATGTATTTATGTCATGTTGATGCTTAGATAGATAAATTTTATTGATTATTGTTTATGATGAGATGGACATACTAACCCCAGTTTTGATTTATGTAAGATGTATTGCTCATTGTATGACTATTGTTTGATTATATGCATGCGGGAATCAACACCACATCACTAATTGTGAGCAGGATATGTCATTGCAGCATTCCTCCACTTGTTTGTTATATATGTGTGTGTGTGTGTGTGTGTGTGTGTGTGTGTGTGTGTGTGTGTGTGTGTGTGTGTGAGCATGCCTCTTCCCAATGGCAATATGTGGTTCGGAGATGTCATTGGTTCCCTTCTCACACTCTAGGTCTAAGTTTGGCGTCAAGTCCTTGTTATCAGTCTTGGCAAGTTCGCCATGTCATCATCGTCATCATGACTTGTGAGTATGTGGCATGATTAGTTGATCATTCAATTATTTTATTTTAGTTCCTTGAGTAGTGACTGATTTATTATTTAGTGTATTTAATTTCAGCATTTGATTGACTATGTTTGAGTGTTTACTTGATGCTAGTTATGGCCTCGTTAGTAATTTTTTTAATTTTAAAAGCTATTAAGATTTAACGATTTTCAATTATTTGCTATTTCCACGTTTAAGATTTGGTTAATGCTCATATTGAGATTTCGAGGTTTTATTTGGCCATTTATGTTTTAAGCTGGTTTAATTATTTATTTGCCTTGATTCTTTTAACTGTATATATATATAAGTTGAACGATTAAAAAGAGAACAAGTTATTATATCTTTCTTATTATATTTTACTATACTTTAATATTCCATTTTCTAATTTGGAAGTTTATTTAAAAAAAAAAAAACTTATGAGGGAATAGATTTAAAAAAAAAATCCCATAAAATGTGATATGGCAATTTCCAATATTTTTATTATCTCATATTTGAAAATTGCTAGGGTTTTCATTTTTGGGGAATTCTTTCTCTTCACATGTTTTGGGGATTCTGGGTTGTTGGAAGAAATTGCAAGATAATTTTTTTTTGAAGGATTGGAGAGTTGGGGGGGATTCTTTTCTCTTCACATGTTTTGGGGATTTCAGGTTGGTGGAAGAAATTGCAAGAGAATTTTTTTTGAAGGATTGGAGAGTTGGGGGAAATTGTTGTTGAAGACTGAGTTGCTGCCCCAAAATTCCCTTTTCACCATTTTCTTCAACAAGAGGTAGGGCTTTGCCTTCCCTTGATTCTTTTTTTTTCTCCATGATCTGAAACACAAGAAAGAAATCAGAAATGAAATCTTTGTTTCCTTTCCTTTATGAGTTAAAATCTAGGTTCTTTCAATGGATTTTTGTTTGCAAAATGAAATGTTGTCACTTCAAGTTTGCTGGGTGAAAACTCCATTTAATTCCATAGTTGAGAAATTGATTTCCTTGCTGGATTGTGGAAGAAAATAACAAAAAACCTCTAATTTCAAGCTTAATTTGATAAAAAACCCTTCTTGTGAAATCTTTGTTAAAGAAAAATTGGAAATCTGGATTGTTTTTTATTTTTTGGGTTGCTGTAAAAAAAACCCATTTACCCCCTTTTTTGTTGTTGTGTTTTAACAACAAACTGGCCTTGACAAAAATTTGGAAACAAAAAAAAGTTTGAAACCAAAAAAAAATTCAAAAAAAAAATAGAATACAAATTTTTTTTGGTCATGTAGTGGCTAGTGCTGCCAGCACCACCCATCACATAGTTGCAGATGCATTGAGTATGAGATTTCATGGGTTATACTCTATGTCCACAGATATACATTTGGGAGATCACATATTGCAACACTTGCCTGAGGATGAGTGGTATTTAGTGGTGTGTCAGGTAGCGCGATCTCAAGGGGCCCTAGAAGGGAAATATGCAGATTATTCATTAGAGTCTGATGGACTAATGCACCATAGAGGACACATTTATGTACCTTTTTCGAGAAATTGCATGATCTCATTATGATTGAGGCTCATAGAGCGCCCTATGCAACACATCCTGGGGTTAAGAAGATGCATACAAATTTAAGACAGTTGTATCACTGCCCCGGTATGCAACAACTCATTGAAAAACTAGTAGCCTGATGCCTTGAGCGCCAGAGAGTTAAGGCAGAGCATCACCATCCTGGTAGATTTCTCTAGTCTCATGAGATACCAGAGTGGAAGTTGGACACAATTTCAATAGATTTCATCATTGGTCTTCCTATGTCATCTCACCACCATGATGCCATCATGGTGACAGTTGACAAGTTGACCAAAGTATCTCACTTCTCACCAGTCCGAACTACTTTTACAACACTAGTAGTGGCACAAGGGTTCTTGCAGGATATTGTAAGACTTCATGACATTCCACACAAGATCATTTTAGATAGGGATTCCCTCTTTATTTATTCCTTTTGGAAGGCATTATAGGCAGCATTGGGTACCAAACTCAACTTTAGGACAACCTATCATCCGGAAACAGATGGACAGACAGAGAGGATGAACTAGGTGTTGTAGGATATGCTTCGTATGTATGTCATGGATCATTAGACTAGATGGTAGGAGTACCTTCACTTGGTAGAATTTTCCTATAATAATGGGCATCACACTTCCTTGGGGATGCCACCTTATCAGGCATTGTATGGAAGACCTTGTAGGACACCTTTGAGTTGGGACCGCATTGAGGATAGGGTAGCCATTGGTCGAGAGTTAGTTAGATATATGGAGCAACAGGTGGATTTGATCAGACATTGCCTCAGAGAAGTTTGGGATAGATAGAAGAAGTATGCAGATACAAAGAGGATAAATCGTAGCTACATGGTTGAGTTTTCTTGAAAGTGCGGCCGCACAAGAGTCCAATCTGTTATGGAAAGAGTTCTAAGCTCATACCTCACTTTGTTGAACTATTTGAGATCCTAGAGAGGATAGGACTAGTTTCTTATCATCTAGCCTTGCCACCTAGCCTATCATGCATCCACAATGTGTTTCATGTGTCTGTATTGAATAAGTATATTTATGATGAGTCTCATATTCTAGATTGGGATGCCTTGTAGGTGGAGTTGGACGGGCAGCTAGCTTTGGAGACCATTCACATTTTGGCTCGCCAGACGCTGTCTCTTTGAGGCTGAGAGCTGGACCAGGTTAGGATGCACTGGGATTGTTATGATGAGGTTACAACATCATGTGAGTATGCAACATGGATGAGATCTCAGTATCCCCATCTTTTTAATGAACTCTAGGAGGAAGTTCGTGCCTAGGGGGGATGGTGTGAGGCCTTGCCTCGAGCCCATCATCATACTTCTTTATTTTTCACTATGGAATTATCATTTGATACATTACTTTGATGCATTATGAATTTTGAGACTATTTGATAGATGATTTGATAACATTGGATATGATATATCTCATATTATATTTAATTTTAGTACCTATGTTGATGTTATGATGAATCATGTATACATGCCTAGTTGATGATTTCTTTATATGAATTCAATGATGTCACAAATTAGTAAATGGTTATACATGGATTGTTAGGAAAGGAAATTTGATTCTATCCTTATTGTTCTTGATTAAGAGATCAAATCATGATATGATATGAAATTGGATGATATATGTTTTAAAGTGTTGATATATGTTTTAAAGTGTTTTCTTTCATATATGTATGCATATTGTTTGGACCTACTGATTTGTGGATTGAGATGTGTAGGATATTAATCCATGTGACCATGGAAATACACAGGAGAACTAGAGCCAAACTTATGTTCAATTGTGAAGCCAATGTTTGTCTATTTGGAGAGACAATACCTCGTTTGTAAAGTGTTTATTTTGTAAAAGTGAATGCATGTGTGTGTGTGTTCTATTTGTTTAATTTTAATTTAAATTCACCTTGAAAAGACATGTCCAAGTGTATGTTGATGTGTTGTATTTTATGGTCACTTGACACTTGTAATGTGTTGTGAGTTGTCATGTGACATGTCTTTGAGAGGGAAATGTGAAAACCAATGCATTTTCAAATCCCATTTAGTGTTCCCAAAATACAACTCGGTTAGGGAGCCCTAGGAATGGTCAAATCAAGTTTGACCTGTAGATAAACTTTAGGTGGGTTTTTGGGGGGTCAAACTAACTCCTATAGTTTTGGTTAAGTAATATTTGAAGGCCCATTTGATATACCTATGGGTATGGGACCTTTTTGAGCTTATAACCACTCACATGTGATTGCCAAGTCACTTCAAAAGTGACATTTTCTTGATGGACAAAAATCAGCTTTTGGAAGATTGAGTCTTGGTTAGACAACCTTCCATTCTTATGTTGAATGCACTTCCCCACCTTACACTTACCCTTTTCAGTTTCCTCTTTTAGAAACCTTGTAAGAAGGTTGGGAAGACCAACCTATGAGAGCTCACCATCCTCTTCCAGGGAAGTTGGAAAGTGTGAGGAGAGAGTCTACTTAGGAGAAAAATTTAGACAAAATTTTTGTCACCCAGTCTCCAATCTTGGAGATCAAGAGTAGTTGAAGGAATTGAATTTTGAAAAAGAAAATTTAGGAAGGAAGCTTGTAGTTGGTGGATCTTTTTGGATTGGGTTGGAGGCTCTTCATCAAATCTCTCATCTTTTCCATTGCAGGAGTTAAGGTTGGTGCATTGTCACCCTTAGGATTAAATGCATTTTGGTTGTTTTGTGAAAAAATGTATGTGTTAAAATCTTGAGTGGTAATTTGAGTGTTTCGTTATTTTGAATATTGGTTGTGTTGTTGTTTTTGTTGAATTATTATATATGTATTTTTGTTATGGGAGTCAGGAAACTCACCCTTGGGAGGGTAGAGTAGTCTTGGGGTGAAGGGAGTTTGACATTCATAGGGTGTAGAGTCTCTTTTCCGAGAAGAGAGGGAAACAAGGATCTGGGATCCTTGCTGCATTTTTATTGTTAAATTTGGGGGTCATAAGGGAAGAATTGTCTTAAAAGCTTTAGGGGGTCATAAGGGGTTTATTTTTGTGGTCATGAGAGACCAATTTTTGAAAGGGATGTTGGCCTTGTGATGGCTTTGGGTTATTGTTTTATATTTGCAGATCTCCCCATGTTTAGTCCACCTTCACCCTACTCTAAAAATCTCATCCTTGATGGCTATGTGTTAATCTTGTGAAGGGAGTTTGTGTTGAATGTGTTTTCTTGAAATCTGAAAATTATATGTGTGATTGCTTGTAACTTGTTTGGCACATAGTTCTCCCAAGCTCGGGGGTGGCCCCTTGTAGGCCTAGGTTGGGAGGTGAGACTCCATGGTCACAACCAAAGGAATTTATATTTGCAGGTTTGCTTTTGGATGCAGGAGATGAAAGAAAGGAAGACTTCTATGTGGCTGATTTAGGGATGCTCCTAGTTGCAACTTCAAGACTATTTAGTTATGCTTATTTTCTAGTGTTTAGAGAAATCTGAAGAAAGGATTGTAAAAGGGGAGAAAACAAATGTATTTTACCTTCCTACGATTGTGTTTCAAAAAAAAGTGCATGTGAAAAGAAAAAAAAATTGTTTCATTAAGTTCATGTTTTTAGATGCAAAGGAAAAGAGACAAGAAAATAATAATATTATTGTTGTATTTCAGATTTTGAATAAATACAAAATAGGAGAAGATTCATGTTTTAGCAATAAAATGATGAGTTTCAGATTTAAGATATTGTCAAATGAAGATAACTTTGCAAGCTCTAAATTTGTATTACATTTATTTACAATCTGTTTAAACTCTTGGATAGTTTCATTCTTGAAAGTTTATTTTGCAAAAGTAAAAATGGGAAAAGATAGTATCTAATTACATCATTTGTATTGTTTCATTATAAGAAAAATAAATTACTTGGACAAGAAAATAGATTGAGATCCATTTATATTTTTCTTATGTGTTTAAATTTGCTTATTAGTTAATCTAAAAGTTTAGTTTTAAACACTACATTAGCATTTCATTTATTCTCATGAAACTAGAAATATTAAAATTTGAAAGTAAATTTATTTGAAGCATTTGTTATTATTCATCCTACAACTAGTAAATCTAGTGGTAAAATATATATTAAAAAAAGAGAATAGAAGTAATACTTCACTATAGGGTTTTGATTAAGGCTATACACACACATGTATGTATATATACATATATATGTGTGTGTGTGTGTGTGTGTACAAATATACATATGGACACACACACACACACACACACACACATATATATATACATGTATATATATATATATATATACATGTATATATATATATATACATGTATATATGTATATATACATGTATATATATATACATGTATATATGTATATATACATGTATATATATATATATACATGTATATATACATATATATATGTATATATATATATACATACATATATGTATATATATATACACATATATATACATATATATACACACACATATACATATATATACACACACACACATATATATATATATATCTTAATATATATATATATATATATATATATATATATATATATATATATATATATATGTATCTTTCAAAAGAAACAAGTCCGCTTTTTAGTCCTATTATAACTGTGCACCTACATTTTCAGAACAATATGATTATTCTACTACACACACACATATATTATCAAACGAAAACTGTATACAAAAATAAAAATAAATAAAAAAAACTTAACACACAAAAGAAAATGTATATGTTAACGTCGGCGGGAGGTCTCGGTGGGAAGCGATGCCACCGGGGGGGCACGACCCCACACGGGGCTCGATCCCTTGCAACCCCACTCTCCCTTTGCATGTGTCTCATGCAGACTCCATCGCCATCCCGCCACGACCTACAAAAAAAAAATGGCAGCCATTGTTATTACGAGACCAGGCAAACAAAAGAAAACCCTAACTTCGATTAGGGTAGAAATAGTTGGAAGTAAATAAAAAGAAATGATGCCCTAACATTTTGATATGTTAGGGCATTTTCATAAAATGGTTGAAAAGCCCCAAATTTTAAATGGGGGGGTGTTTAAAATATAAGAAAGTGGTTTAAATAAATACATATATATGTATAGAATATTAAAAGAATAGCAAGGGGATGAATTTTATTCATCTTTTGATTGTGTAAATATATATATATATATATCTATATATATTTCCAATGAAACAATTATATATGGGGGTTATAGATTATTAATTAATATTAATACAAGTGGAATTGTATTAATAATAAAATAGTAAACTTGGCTGTGTTATTAAATAAATAATATAATGATTCTCGCAAATAAATATATTTGATTATTAAATTAATATTAATATAAAGGGATTTTTATTAATATTAAAATGTTGGGATTGGCAAAGTCGCAATTAGAGAGTTTGATTGTTTATAATGTTTTAGTGGTGTTATTGGATTTATTTTAATCCACCATAAGCAAAAATGGAAATTAAATACTTATTTCAAGGGATCGAATTATAATCCTTTATAAAAATTATATTCTAAGAGAATGAAACTATTTCAGACACTTAGATGAAATTTAATAAATAATTTAATTTAATTGAAAATATAGCATCATTGTCAAGACTAGGGGTGGAATCTTTAATTAATTTTAAAGATCTAATCCCTATTAAGTGGGATTTAGTGAAATGACTTAGGGGTTGAATTTAACCCCCTTAGTTAACATATGCACTTGTTACCCCCTTTAGTTTTGATTAGTAAAACATTATAACCCACTTCATTATAGATCGTTACAAGTTGATGCTTAAGTTATCAGATTAGTGATACTAAGTGATCAACCTCATCTTAGTATTACGTAAATCACAAGTAATTATGGTTTAAGAAAAAAAAATTGTTGTTGTGTTTTTGCCCAAAAGTTTGGGCACTACATGCCATCAAAGTGCTTTTCATTGTTGGACAAATTTATTTCTCTTTTTTTTTTCAAATTTTTAATTTTTGTGTCACATAAGATGCTTGTTTGCCAGGTTTTCATCAAGGTGACAATTCTTGATATTTTGATCTTTTTTTGTATTTTTTATATTTTTTACTTTTTTTGTATTTTTGAGTGGATTTTATGAAGAACTGTGTAAAACCTATGAAGGTGCATAATATTGATAGGTTTATGTCAAATTTGGATACTTCTAATATTGTAATAACCTAACTAGAATTAAACCACCAAATCCTAGACGTAGAACTAAATCCAAAATAACATCAATGAAGAACCAAAGAACATGTAAAACCATGAACTAAATCAGATTATACCATTCACACATTCCATGGGATTGATCTTCATTGTCCTCCTATCTCCATTGATATTTCTTAATATGGTTTCTCTTAGATTTGTTGGTTGCACAAGAGCTCAATGGTGAATAGATGTGGTTGGAGTATGCAATTTGGAGGAGTGTAGGTATGATTGAACTTGATTGATATGGAAAAAGGGAGGAAACCTATTTTATAGAGAACATCCTAAAAATGGATGGCTAAGATTAAGAGGTGGAAGGATAAATGGTCAGCTAAGATTGGAGAGTAGGTAGAGGAAATAATAAAATATTGGTAAGGTGGTTAGAGGTGGATAAAGAGATGAATGCCACTTGTCATGGAAAGACAAAGATAAATGAATGAATTAAATATTTATTTAATTAATAGAAGGGTGGGGCCAAAGGGGTGACTCATGTAGTACAATAGTTAAAAAACTTGCTTGGTGAATTGCCACCAAGGTTCATGTCATGCCCAAACTTTTGGGCAAAACACAACCGGATTTTTTTTTTTTAAAAACACTTAATTACATGCATTCATTCACTTAAATAGTTGTGACAACTTAACAAGTTTTTCCAAATGAAATCTTAATTGATATTAAATACTAACATAACAATTATGATAATTTCTATTATCAAGCGGAACAAATAAATTTCATGAGGGTGTTATTAAATTCTCTTGAAAGTCCCTTTCATTTTAGTTGCACTTATTAGTACTTATCTGGATCCATTTCTGCTAAACAGACATTAATATAACTACCGGCTTTGATATCAATTATTTACTAAATGTTAACACTATTGCTATTTCATTTCATTATTATTGCCTAATTGAGTAGCTACAATTAAGGTGCCAAACATCATTAAGTTAATTAAATTGTCTGATGAAAGACTCCACTTGGGATAATAAGGTACGCCTGGCTTAGTCCCTTAATTTTATTATAGGGAAATTATATTACAATATCCTCTTAAATTATTCATTTTACTACATTGATTCATTTCGTTTAATTATAAAATAAAACCATTTAGATCTCTAAAATGTATTTAAATAATTTTAAATCGAGTTGTTATATATTACTTTTTCCAACATCAACTATTTAATATTTTGCATTCATTAATCACATTACCCCTTGCTTTAATTTCAACCGATTGAACTTCTAAACTATGTTTATCCAAATATGATAATAATAATGTTGTAGGATATTTCATTATATTTTCCATTAAAAATCCCCTAAAAGGTTAACCTCCAAAAATAATTAGAATTTTAAGCATTCTTTTTAAATATGCTCTCTTGGCTATTAAAACATTTATAAAATATAAACACCTAATTAAAATAAATAACTCTTCAATTTGTCCTATACATTATATATAAATGTACATTTAACATTGATAAAAAAATCAAGGGTGGTAAATAAACTAATTAAATTCGGGACAAATTTACACTTCTATAATTTTAAACTATATATAAATATATATTTATCTAATATACACTTATATATTTAAAGTGAGGTTTATCCCCCTTTTAGTTAAACATACCTAAATTTACCATGAAACCCATGAACCCTAATTCTGTTTAAATCATTATAAAATGCCTCTTTTATTTTTTTATTCCTTATTAATATTTCGGAATACCCTAACCCCATTAGGTTAGGGTTTCCATTCTACCTATGATACAACAGGGGGCCGAACGGAGGAGGAACAACAAAGCAGATTGGGGAGGCAGCGGTATAAATGGGGGGCGGCAAAGAAACCATTGTTCATAGGGGGTGGTGGTGGTGGTTACGGGGGAGGGCTCCCTGCAGGGTCGGCCACTGTCAGGCCTGCGGGTCACGGCCCACAGTGGCGGCCTTAGCCACTACTGTGGGTCGCGGCCCGCAACCGGCAGTGCCGCCGCTGCGGGGTCGCCGCCCACTGCAAGGAGGGGGCTGCCCTGCAGGGGTTCCGCAGGGGCCGAGCCCCTTTTCCTTGCATTTCTTTTTATTTTTATTTTTATTTTTTTTTTAATTTTTTAATTTTTTAATTTTGCTTTGAAATATTTTTTTATTTTATAAAATGGAATTTATATATATATGTATATATATAATTTATATTATATATGTATATATATAAATATAATTTAAAATAAAATAAATATATATTTATTTATATACATATATTTTAAATACATACATACATACATACATACTAATATATATATATATATATATATATATATATATATATATATATATATATATATATATATATATATATATATATATATATATATATATATATATATATATATATTGGATGCTCATTGGTTTTAGGGCTAAACTTTCATCTAAGCAAATATAAATTATTTTTCCTTTCTAAACATAGAACAGATTATTATTACTTCTTAGATTTAAATCAAGGTATTATTATTTTTTATTTTTTTTATAATTGAATACCATAAATTAGAGATAGAATAAATAATTTAGATTTATTTTCTACAATAAATGAATGACAGAAATCCAATGAAAAATTATACAACAACTATAGAATATGATTTTATTTAAATCAAATAGGATATTCATCTCTAGATTTTATTTTCTACAAAAAGGTATTTAACAGAGTTTAATAATTTTAACAGCAACTATATAACTAAGTGATTATTTAAACTAGATAGACCATTTAATTTCTAGACTTGAATTTCTGCAAATTAATATGTGATTTTAATTTCTGCAACTTTATTTATCTAGGATCATTTGAATCTATCCTTAGTGATATGCAAATGGGAAATAAACTGAATATTTACTTTCAAAGTAATCATGCATGCATTCATTTAAATTTTTCTAAGAACAATACAAACTAAATCCCAACCGAATCATTTCATTTAAGCAATAATAGATTAACAGAAATAATACATCTGTTTAAGGCATTTTTTAAAGAATACAATATAGACATTATTACAAGAGGGAGAAAATACCCAAACTAATCTCTCATTTGTATCAAATGAGGACTCTAACTAAAATAAATACATTTTATTTTTCAAGTAATTTATAACCTATAGTTTCCCTTTACATTTCCGCAACTTAAAATATAAACTATTCCTTTTTCCAATTCCTTTTCTACAAAACATAAGTTCAGCAACTTCTACTTGTCCTTCTTTTTTTTCTTTTTTCAACTACCTACAATAATTCATAGGCTATGACCATGGAGTGCTCACCTCCCAGCCTAGGCTAACTAGTAGCCACCCCTGAGCTCGGAGAACCAAGCCCTAGATAGGTAACACACATGCAAACACAAATAAACAAGGGAAAACAACCACAATCACATTCCCAACCATGGCTACACTGCACCACACATTGTGATGTCTTTTCAAGGGTGGTAGTGGACCAAGTACCCTGAGGAGACTGCAAGTAAGATAAAACACAAAGCCACCTCATGGCAACCAAAATATATCAAAAATATAACAACCCCTCATCCTTATGCCCCCCAAGGCACTCTGGCCTTATTTCCCTCCTTATGACCCCCAAATGCTTAAACAAGCCAAGCAGCAAGGGTCACATAAATATCCCTTGTGATCACTCTCATAATGAGAGCCTCTCACTCGAGGGCTGTCAAACTCCTACCACCCACAAGGCCATCCTCTCTCCCAAGAGTAGGAGGCCTTGGTTACACCCAAAACACATAAAATGCATACAAGGAGTAAAAACATAGACACAATAATTCTCCAAGGAAACATACAAGAAAACTAACAAATCCTTTTCATCACAACATGCATTATGAATAAACATTACAAGGAAAGTTAAACCAACCTTCAACTGCCCAAAGGTATGCTAGATTTGTTGAGGGTGAGCAGCCCAATTCCACAACCCCTAGCTTCTCTTCACTTAGACAAAATCTTAAATCAAAATCTATCCTTTCTTTCAAAATTCTCTTGTCTCCAAAAATGGAGAGTGGGTGATTACCCACTAATTTTCTCATTCTTGCTTAAGAAGGCCTTTGTGAGAGTTCTCATAGGTTTCTAAAACTGAAAAGGAAAGGTAGGGTGAAATGGGAAAGGGATCTCACATCCAAAAGGGAAGGTTAACAACTTAGATGATGCCTTCTAATTTTCAATTTTCGCTCAACTTAGGAAACCTACTTTTTAGGGTGTCTAAATGGTCACATGGGAGTTGGTACATGCCTAAAATTACTCCTAACCCTTAGGTATACCTTATGGGCTTTAGGAAACACTTTTAAACTATCCCTAGGAGTCCATTTAACCCTTTTTAAACCCCTCTGAAGTTAATTTTCGGGTCAAACCTAAGTTGACCATCCTAAAGATTCTCTACCCAAGGCAATTATGGAACCACATTAAATTAATTGAAAAAGCTATAGTTAAACAACTCCCTCCAAGAGACAAATTTCAAATTCAAAACATAAATCGATCACATGTGTCAAGTGACACAATAAAAAATACTTTTACCAAAATTACACATGAAATCTTGTTGAATTTACACAATAAACGAAATTGAATTTAACATTCATGCAACAATCACTTTCACGAATAAAATATGATACGAATGGGGTGTTGTCTCTCCAAATAGACCAACCCTGGTTTTACGAACGTACATAGGTCTAGGTTTGGTTCTCCATAATATTTCCATGGTCATATGGATAATTTTCCTTCGCATCTCAATTACACATTAGTACTTCCAAAAATCCTCATAAAGTATTAAACACATGAATAAGAATACACATCAAACACTCTACATACAATTGACATTAACAATTCAATATCTCATATATCCCAATTTATCCACAAAAGTCATTATCATAATTCTCATAATTTCATTCATTTATTAGATATGCATCATATTTCCAACATCATAATAAAGTTCTGCAAATCCATATATAGCTGACATAAGTTCAAGATTATCCAATCAGTGGATCTTTTAGGATTTCAAATTCATAACACATCAAAAATGCACACCACAAGGTGAAATAACTCTATAACTTGGTTCAATTACTTTTCTCACCAATCTATCTGTCTAACATAGCTCATTCTATTGAATTATATACATTTATTAATAGGGTCAAACATGGTCAACTGAGTTACTCAAAGCTTGGTTTGGGGAAGGCCTTACAGTTCAAATCTCCCCTGGGCCACTAGGCTTGTGGGCTGGTGTGCTCATAGAGTTGAATAGCAATAATGTTCAACACCTTAAAAAGTACCCCTTATCGATAAAAAATAAATAAAAAAAATAGAAGGGTGGGGCTAGATAAATAAAATATTTATTTAATTTAGGAAAAGGGGAATTTAAATAAAATAAAATATCTATTTAGATTATGATAGTAAAGGGCTTTAGAAAAGGTTTAGTGAATTAATTAAATAAATAAAAATTTATTTAATTAATAGAAGAAAATGTGAATAATATAAATAAAAATATTTATTTAATTAGGCTAGGACAGTTTTAGGTGTCTACAATATTCATTTTGATAAATACTTCTCATATGTTGCTAAAAAGATCCATATAATGGTCATCTTAGAACCTCATAGATCTTTCACAAGATGTAAAATACCTCTTATCTTCCATAACCGCCTATGAGGATCCTATTCTTACAATTTGCAATTATTGTTCACCGCATGGCTCTCAAATTTCTATTGATAATATTTTTTTTTTAGTGCCTTTGATGACTCTTCTTCAAGTAATAATAAGACTTGTGCTTATTGTAGTACCCCTTCTCGATCGGACTTATTAGACTGATTTTGTGTTGCAGTTTCCTATTCAGTTGACACTTTATTGTTCGACATTTTGCAGACGTATTTGATATTATTTCATGTTTATCTAGATATTGGATGCATGAGTTATTTTCAGTATTTCAGTATTGGTGATTTCTAGTATTTCATGGATTATTGCTTGTACTGACATCTTACTTTATCTAGGCGATGTGTCATATATATGTTGCGTGTTTGCTATTGTATTGGATGCAAGGGGACGATTTTCCTTCACTCGTTTCGATGAGACAGGGAACGTCGTGATTCTCCTTCATCGATGTGCGTGCCGTGTATTCTATATTTGTATGCATGTATGTGTGCTTTGATGATGCAGGATATTGCAGGTACAAGTATCAGGTAGGTACGGGGTATCGTCTCCACCTGGCTTCACAGGTCTGAGCGTGCCTTATATGTCCGATGGGAGTGGAGGAGATAGCTTTTGACCCTAGTCCTTACCTCAGTCTTTATTTTGTGAGTGTCGTCAGTCGGTCGTTCATCCCTTTTGTTCGAATTTCGAGTCTTTTTGCTTTCCTCGATTTGCATGCCATAGTGGTTCGGTTATTTATTTAAAAGTATAAGTTGTCTTTATTTGTTGGCTTGAGCGATTTATTCCTTATTATGCCTTATGTCTTGAATCAAGCTTAATTGATTAGTTTATTAGATTTTAACTTTTAGTTGCTTATTTTGGCAAAGTAATCGTATTTAGATCCAACGGAAGAAGTAGAATAAATTAGTTAATTGCTTTTAATATATGCAAATGAAGCTAACTCATTGTTTTCCTTCCAATTCTCTGTTATTTGTTTAAAAGCTTGATTTATGAATTTTGGTTGTTGAGTGTTTGCTTGTCATGGGTTTGTGGAAGAAGGATTCTATCAATTTGTTATCAAAATTCAAACTTAAGCTCTTTCCATGTAGTTTCTTAACTTAATTTATGTTGTTTCATCTTTGCTTGTGCAAGAAATTTCTTGGTTTATTTTGCTGTTTGTAATTGGAAATATTGTTGGGTTTTTGTAGTGTTATGCTGGCAAAATTTTGCCAAGCATTCATAAAATACCTCTCCCTGGTAATTTCCAGTTTAAAATGATGATTATGAGTTAATTTTTTTCTTGTTCATGCTTGTTGGGAGTAAAGAAATTCAATTGGAGGTTAGGGATTAATTCTATTCCCATTTAATTTGAATTTTAGAGTAAACTGGGCTGATTTGGATGAAATTTTATTGCCCCTGTTTTGTCTCAGAAGATTTTTATTTGCTGGTAAAATTGGCATTACTAGTGATTTTTATAATTTATCTCTGTTTGTATGTTTGAGAAAAAAAATGATGTAGCTGGGAAATTAATTGTTAATTTTGTTTTAACAGAGGTTTCCACCTCTGTCTCTGTTAATAGTTTTTGTTTTTATGGTCTCAAGCGTTTTTATTTAAAAACGAGATTTAAATTGTTTATTAAAACAAAAAAATTAATTAAATTTGAAATCCAAATCATTGGGGGCGGTGGCGGGGAGCTGGGCTCAACCCAGCCACGCACCCCCCCCCTTTCCTTGCAGCTCGCTGCATTTCCCCAGCTTGGGGGTTAGCAGCAGCGCTGCTTTCCCCAAGTCTGAGGATGCAGCTCGCTGCATTCCCCAGCTTGGGAAAAGCAGCGCATGCTGCCGTGGGTGCTATGGGCCCCACGTGGTATGTTTGAAGTTTGTTTTTTTTAATATTTTTTTTTTTGTTTTAAAAAAAAGAAATAATATTATAATTTTGTTAGTGGTTTAAATAAAATCAATAAGTGTATTTTGTGTTTAATATTAAGTGATAATATATTGTTATTTAAACAATAATAACAATATGTTATTATTTAATATTAAATAATAATAATATGTTAATTGTAGTTTATAATGATGTTAAGATTAATGAATAAATTTTCGATTTAGTGATGAGGATTATTTGTCTGGTATTGCGAAAATAAATAAAATGTTATAGAGGTTAGTATAAATGTTTGGAATAAAGGAAAGATTGGGTTAAATTTAATATTAGTGTTTGTTATCCAAGTATTGTAAAATAATTGTATGACGATTGTATCCGACGAATAGGTGTTTTATTGGAATCATTTTATATTAGCCGATATATACATTTGCTTAATTTGATTTAAATGTTGACTGCTTAAAGAAAGATTGGTTGTGTAGGATCTGGTGTTTTTTAATAATTGCAGTCTAGTTGTTTTAATGTCGTCGCATTATGTTTAAAATTGTCATTATGTTGTCGAGGTTTACCCTTGGTCAGGTGTCCATGTTTAAACCTTGAGGAAGTGAGCTATTATGTGTTATGTCTCTTATGGTCAACTCTAGGTTTGTGACTGTGAGTTCTCCACCTGTGTTATGTCTGGATAATTTATGGTTGTCAACCCCTCCATAGAATTCTCATAGAGAGTCTTATCCAGTTAGTGACCTAGTAGAGAGAGTGGCTTTCGGGCGGGGGCCGCACCCAAAGTGGACGGCAGGATAACCCCTCGAAAGTCAACTATTAAGTGATAACCTAATAATTTGATTAGGGGGTGGGTAGTCATTAATTTAATTAAGATAATGTACCCCGTACACGGTTGAGTGCTTGTATAGGCTCAAGGTGTTTGGGAAGGCCTGGAATGGCAAACCTACCACCTTGTCCTCACGAAAGGATGGTAGGGTCCGCATGATGCTTAGATGGAGCCGGGGGTTCGAGAGAGGTTACCAGGATAACCCATGATGGGGGCCGGGACCTATGGAGACCTACCTAGGGTAACCATCTTAAGCCATGTGATGACACTCTCTCTCTAGGGTCGCTAGTGTTTTGTGAGTCGAGTCACTTGTGTACTGCGGAGTCATGTGTACTGTTGTACTTTTCTTGCTTGCTTGAGGGTCTTCTGCTATCTCCTAGCACGGTGGGGTGGTTCCATTATGGGATCACATGGTCGGGTGGTAGTGCCACTTCCCATCGGATATCTTGTTCCTACCTTCACGCGAGGATTGGCTTCGCCGGTGCATCTTGGTTCTTGCTTCGTGTAGCACTTATGTTCTTGATTTTGTACCTTTGGGGCCCGTGTGGTCATTGTATCAACAATTTGTAACCTTTGTATTTTATTGTTCTATGGAAGCCATGTAATTTATGGAATATTGTAATTTAAGTTCATGGGATATATATTGTTTCAATTATCTTCCTATTATGTATAAATGAATCATTGGAAGTATATATGCTGTAATTCTTTAAGCCTATCTTTTGGATATCAATTTATGAATTTGAGTTATTTAATCGTTATTGGCTTTCTCTAATTTTAGATGGATGATTGGATTAATTTTGTGATGTGGTTTTTATTAGAAGTAATCTTCATTGGTAACCCTTTAGGATGTAAATGTTAGTCTTCCGCTTATGTTAATTATTGTGCAAGTTATGATTAACTCATTTAATCTTTGTAAAAAAAAATTATTGCGCCTTTTAGTTGCCTTGTTGTGTTGCTATCCTTTAGGGTTCTTGGCGGGGCATTACATTTGGTATCAGAGCCCATGTTTCAACATTGGGTACTCTGGGATTGTAGTGAGCCCATTCAGTTTGACCTTGTGTGTAGATCTTAGTGTTTGGATTTCCCTTGCTTTATCCTTGTCATTGATTTGAACCGTTTTCTCTTTTGCAGTTTTGGTCATGGTTAGGAAAGCTAGGGGAGTTGGCCATGTTGGTGGCCGCAATAGAGGTAGAGGTGGGAGACGGGGCCAAGGTTCAGACCGCCATAGTCCTTCACCACCTCCTGCTCATGTGAGTGTGGAGCAGGATCAGTCAGTGCATCAGGAATTACCGCATGTAGAAGAGCAGGTTCCCGAAAGGGAAGAGCTGAGGCAGATGTTTCAGGAAGTTCTAGCTAGGCTAGGCCCCAGGCCTGAAGGTGAGCAGCCCATCCATGCTCAGGTTGGGGAGTCGCATCAGCATGTTTCAGAGGAGAGAGAGAGAGAGGTCTCCTAGGAGGAGAGAGGTTCCAGTTGGTCATGATTCAGCTCCCTCGAGTCACATCAAGGATCTTTTGAGGACCAACCCTCCTTTCTTCGATGGTCGAGGCACAGGTCTCGAGGCAGAGACTTGGTTGATTAGTTTGGATAGGTGTTTCGCTATGTTCCCATACAGTAGCAACACCCACGCGAGATGTGCGATCATGCATCTCGATGATTTTGCTTCTATATGGTGGAAGTTAGAGGAGGAGAAGATTGGTCTGAATATCAATACTGTTTCTTGGGAGATCTTCTCAGAGAGGTTCAGAGCACGGTTTCTCTCACCGTAGTGGAGACAGACTTGGGCAGATGAGTTCTATGCATTGCGGCAGTTTGGTATGTCAGTTGACCAGTTCGAGCATAGATTCTATGAGCTGAAGCAGTATGCCGGGATTGGCAACGATGAGACTATGCTCGTACAACATTTCTTGAGAGGTCTTAACGACCGCATTAGTGGAGGGGTTAGAGTTTTTGAGCCAGTTTCAGTGGAGGCAGCGGTGGCGAAAGCCAAATTGGTTGAGCAGAACCTCATCCGTGCGCATGGTGGGTAGACAGGAGTTCAGATAGGGAGTATTCCTTCCAGTGGGAACAGAGCTCGTGGGAATCAGTCCCAGTCAGCGGCACCATTCAGGGCTCCTCAGGCACCCGCTAAGGGTGGATAGCAGCAGCAGCCGCAACAGCAACCACAGCAGCAGAAACTGAAACAGTCTCAGGGCCAGCAAGGTGGCAACCCTCCTCATAGACGAAACAGGAACTGGCGGAGGAGCAAATAGGGTTTTCCAGGACAGTCTTCTCAGAGTGCATCACAGGCCCCTAGTAGGGGAAGCTTTCAGCAGTCCAGTGGGCCGACTGGAGGTAGAGGACCAGGTAGAGGAGCTTGCTACTCTTGTGGGTAGTATGGTCATATAGCCGTGCAGTGTCCTCAGCGTATCCACTAGACAGGGAATCAGGGGCCAGCTGCATCAGAGCCTACAGTAGGGGATGCTGGTAGGTCCCACAGAGTGTTTGCAGTGGTTGATAACCGCCAGGCTGAGCATCAGGGGACAGTTATTGAGGCCGCAGGTGTGTTGTGTGGTATCCCTATCTCAGTGCTTTTTGACTTCGGTGCATCGGATTCTTTTATTTCTTCATCCATTGTGGAGCGGTGTGGACTCACGTCTGCTAAGTAGGCGGATAGGTGGCAGGTAGAGTTGGCTACCAGGGTGCGCGTGTTCGTAGATGCCTTTGTTCCTAGTTGTGAGTTGGATCTAGGTCCCTTTGTGACTTCTGTTGACCTTCGTGTCATTCCTTTGGGATCCTATGGAGTAGTGTTGGGGATGGATTGGTTATCATCTCACAGTGCTCATGTGGACTGTCGTCAGAAGACAGTAGAGTGTTTAGATGACCATGGCAGGAAAGTGGGGATCGTTGGAGTTCAGAGATCGATATCCTTACGTATGATTTCCGCTATGCAACTTAAGCGGTGTATGCGTAGAGGATGTCAGCTTTTTGCAGTAACTCTTGAGGATATGGATGGGGGAGAGAGTCGAGAAATCGGTCTTGATGGTCACCCTATTCTTCGAGAGTTTGCTGATGTGTTTCCTTTGGAGATTCGTGGTATGCCTCCGAAGCGAGACATAGATTTCCATATTGACTTGGTTCTTGGTGCAGAACCTATTTCGAGAGCTCCATATCGGATGACTACTCAGGAGTTGAGTGAGTTGAAGTTGCAGATGGAGGAATTGTTGACCAAGGGATTCATTCGTCCTAGTGTCTCTCCTTGGGGTGCGCCTGTTATCTTCGTAAAGAAGAAAGATGGTTCTCTTCAGTTATGCATTGATTACCGACAGCTGAATAAGGTAACCATCCGGAATCGATATCCATTGCCTCGTATTGATGATCTTTTCGATCAGGTGAAGGGAGCCATGGTGTTCTCTAAGATTGATCTGAAATCTGGGTACCATCAGTTGCGCATTCATGATGCAGACATTCATAAGACAGCGTTTCGCACTCGTTATGGTCACTATGAGTTCACAGTAGTACCATTTGGGTTGACAAACGCGCCTTCAGTTTTCATGTGCCTCATGAATGGGGTTTTCCGTGCATACCTGGATCATTTTGTCCTTGTGTTCTTGGATGATATATTGATTTATTCTAGATCTATGGAAGAGCATGAGGGTCACCTGTGTCTAGTTTTGCAGTGTTTGAGGGAGAATCAGCTTTATGCCAATTTGGCGAAGTGTGATTTCTTCCAGACTGAGGTGAAATATCTTGGTCATGTGGTTTCAGGAGAGGGTGTATCTGTGGATCCTTCAAAGATCCAAGCCATAGTGGATTGGCCAGCGCCGACCAATGTTTCAGAGGTTCAGAGCTTTATGGGTTTGGCCGGATATTACCGTCGCTTTGTTAAAGATTTTTCCCGTATAGGTCACCCGATTACTTCTCTTCAGAGGAAAGGGAAGAAGTTTGTTTGGTCAGAGTAGTGTGAGTCAGCATTTCGTGCCTTGAAGGAACTCCTTGTCAGTGCTCCGATTTTGGCAGTCCCTGATCCATCCAGAGAGTTTATGGTATGCACAGATGCCTCTTTAGAAGGTATAGGTGCGGTGCTTATGCAGGATGGACGTGTGGTTGCCTATGAGTCTTGCAAACTCAAGGACCACGAGTTGAACTATCCAGTTCATGATTTGGAGTTGGCAGCTGTAGTGCATGCATTGGTTAGGTGGCGTCACTTTCTGTTAGGGCATCGGTTTGAGCTGCATAGTGATCACCGCAGTTTGCAATATATCTTCACGTAGCCGAACTTGAATGCTCGACAGCGAAGGTGGATGGAATTCCTCTGCGAGTATGATTTTGAGGTTCGATATATTCAGGGGAAGGAGAATGTAGTGGCTAATGCCTTGAGTCGTAGGCGGCATGAAGTTTCAGCATTGTCCCTTGGAGTGGACTTGAGATAGAGAATTCTTGGAGTTCTTCCTCAGGACTCTTGGTATCAGGATGTTAGAGCCGTGTTGGAGTCCGGAAGGCCCTTAGAGGGTAGATTCGCTGGGTATAGCCTTGAGGCGGATGGCATTCTACGTCATCTTGGTCGGATCTACGTACCTCCTTTGGAGGGTCTTCGCACTTTGATCATGACTGAGGCCCATCGTGCACCTTATTCGGCACATCCAGGTGTCAAGAAGATGCATGCAGATCTTAGACAGATTTATCATTGGGCTGGTATGAAACGTGACATTGCTGATTTTGTGTCAAAGTGTTTGGAATGTCAGCGAGTGAAGGCGGAGCATCAGCACCCAGCAGGGCTTTTACAGCCTAATTTAGTACCGGATTGGAAATGGGACATCATTTCCATGGATTTTATTGTTGGGTTGCCTGTTTCTTCACGTCGTCATGATGCCATCATGGTCATTGTTGACAGGTTGACGAAGGTTGCTCATTTTGTTCCTATCCGAGCTTCCTATACAGCAGCAGTTGTGGCTCGTGTCTTCTTGGAAGATGTGGTGAGGTTGCATGGGATTCCGAGGCAAATAATCTCTGATAGAGATCCAGTCTTTACCTCAGCATTGTGGACCTCACTTCAGCATGCTTTGGGAACTTAGCTGAACTTCAGTTCAGCTTATCACCCAGAGACGGATGGTCAGACTGAGCAGGTGAATCAGGTTTTAGAGGACATGCTTCGCATGTATGTTATGGACCAGCAGTCGCGTTGGGAGGATTATATTTATCTTGTGGAGTTTGCTTATAACAACGGATATCATAGCTCCATAGGTATGTCTCCCTTTCAGGCTTTGTATGGCCGTCCTTGCCATACTCTGTTGAGTTGGGATCGGTTAGAGGACAGGGTGCTTATAGGCCCGGATATCCTTCGAGAGATGGAGCAGCAGATAGAGCGGATTCGTGAGCATTTGGTAGCTGCACAGGATAGGCAGAAGAAGTATGCAGATGCTCACAGGGTAGATCGTCAGTTTTCTGTTAGCGACCGTGTATTCTTGAGAGTGCGTCCGCATAAGAGTCCGATCCGTTATGGAAAGGGCTCTAAGTTGGCGCCTCGTTTTGTTGGCCCGTTTGAGATCCTTGAGAGGATAGGACCTGTTGCCTACCATCTTGCCTTGCCATTGAGTCTATCCCGCATCCATGATGTCTTTCATGTTTCAGTTCTTCGACCTTATCACCCAGATGTGACTCATGTTCTTGATTGGAACGCTTTGTAGGTCGAGGACGGGCAACTTTCCATGGAGCCCGTGCACATTCTTCAGCGTCGGGATTTGACCCTCAGGGGATGCACCATCGACCAGGTAAGGGTCCTATGCGACCCAAATGATGAGACCTCGGCGACATGGGAGGATGCAGCGAAGATGAGAGAGCTCTATCCTTATCTATTTTAGGCTTCCAGGAGTAAGCCTAGTTTTGTGGGGGAGAATGTAGTACCCCTTCTCGATCGGACTTATTAGACTGATTTTGTGTTGCAGTTTCCTATTCAGTTGACACTTTATTGCTCGACATTTTGCAAACGTATTTGATATTATTTCATGTTTATCTGGATATTGGATGCATGAGTTATTTTCAGTATTTCAGTATTGGTGATTTCTAGTATTTCATGGATTATTGCTTGTACTGACATCTTACTTTATCTAGGCGATGTGTCATATATATGTTGCATGTTTGCTATTGTATTGGATGCAAGGGGACGATTTTCCTTCACTCATTTCGGTGAGACAGGGAACGTCGCGATTCTCTTTCATCGATGTGCGTGCCGTGTATTCTATATTTGTATGCATGTATGTGTGCTTTGATGATGCAGGATATTGCAGGTGCAAGTACCGGGTAGGTACGGGGTATCGTCTCCACCTGGCTTCACAGGTCTGAGCGTGCCTTATATGTCCGATGGGAGTGGAGGAGATAGCTTTTGACCCTAGTCCTTACCTCAGTCTTTATTTTGTGAGTGTCGTCAGTCGGTCATTCATCCCTTTTGTTCGAATTTCGAGGCTTTTTGCTTTCCTCTATTTGCGTGCCATAGTGGTTTGGTTATTTATTTAAAAGTATAAGTTGTCTTTATTTGTTGGCTTGAGCGATTTATTCCTTATTATGCCTTATGTCTTGAATCAAGCTTAATTGATTAGTTTATTAGATTTTAACTTTTAGTTGCTTATTTTGGCAAAGTAATCGTATTTAGATCCAACGGAAGAAGTAGAATAAATTATTTAATTGCTTTTAATATATGCAAATGAAGCTAACTCATTGTTTTCCTATTTAGTAGAAAAGTTGATTTAATTGCTATATATGAAAAATGTAATTTTCAAAAAAAGGGAATTTTCATTTATTTGTTTTGAGGAATATGAAAAAGAAAAAAGAAAAGAAAAGAAAGTCAATTGTGGGATTTTAATGTTTTTTTTAAATAGAAAATATTGCAACCTAGAAAATTAGGTTAAAAGATTGTCTTACTAATTTACCTTGGAGGAGATTTTGGGGGTTATGGCTATTTTGGAGGAGGAAAAAGAAATTCTAGAAAAATTGCTTGAAGGGTGGATTTGGGTTTTGAACTAGCTGGGAATCCTGCTGAAGCATACCATTCCGTCTTGGAAATCTTAGAGGTTGGTTGAGTCCTTGTTTTCCTTCCAATTCTCTGTTATTTGTTTAAAAGCTTGATTTATGAATTTTGGTTGTTGAGTGTTTGCTTGTCATGGGTTTGTGGAAGAAGGATTCTATCAATTTGTTATTAAAATTCAAACTTAAGCTCTTTCCATGTAGTTTCTTAACTTAATTTATGTTGTTTCATCTTTGCTTGTGCAAGAAATTTCTTGGTTTATTTTGCTGTTTGTAATTGGAAATATTGTTGGGTTTTTGTAGTGTTATGCTGGCAAAATTTTGCCAAGCATTCATAAAATACCTCTCCCTGGTAATTTCCAGTTTAAAATGATGATTATGAGTTAATTTTTTTCTTGTTCATGCTTGTTGGGAGCAAAGAAATTCAATTGGAGGTTAGGGATTAATTCTATTCCCATTTAATTTGAATTTTAGAGTAAACTGGGCTGATTTGGATGAAATTTTATTGCCCCTGTTTTGTCTCAGAAGATTTTTATTTGCTGGTAAAATTGGCATTACTAGTGATTTTTATAATTTATCTTTGTTTGTATGTTTGAGAAAAAAAATGATGTAGCTGGGAAATTAATTGTTAATTTTGTTTTAACAGAGGTTTCCACCTCTGTCTCTGTTAATAGTTTTTGTTTTTATGGTCTCAGGCGTTTTTATTTAAAAACGAGATTTAAATTGTTTATTAAAACAAAAAAATTAATTAAATTTGAAATCCAAATCATTGGGGGCGGTGGCGGGGAGCTGGGCTCAACCCAGCCACGCACCCCCCCCCTTTCCTTGCAGCTCGCTGCATTTCCCCAGCTTGGGGGTTAGCAGCAGCGCTGCTTTCCCCAAGTCTGAGGATGCAGCTCGCTGCATTCCCCAGCTTGGGAAAAGCAGCGCATGCTGCCGTGGGTGCTATGGGCCCCACGTGGTATGTTTGAAGTTTGTTTTTTTTAATATTTTTTTTTTGTCTTAAAAAAAAGAAATAATATTATAATTTTGTTAGTGGTTTTAATAAAATCAATAAGTGTATTTTGTGTTTAATATTAAGTGATAATATATTGTTATTTAAACAATAATAACAATATGTTATTATTTAATATTAAATAATAATAATATGTTAATTGTAGTTTATAATGATGTTAAGATTAATGAATAAATTTTCGATTTAGTGATGAGGATTATTTGTCTGGTATTGCGAAAATAAATAAAATGTTATAGAGGTTAGTATAAATGTTTGGAATAAAGGAAAGATTGGGTTAAATTTAATATTAGTGTTTGTTATCCAAGTATTGTAAAATAATTGTATGACGATTGTATCCGACGAATAGGTGTTTTATTGGAATCATTTTATATTAGCCGATATATACATTTGCTTAATTTGATTTAAATGTTGACTGCTTAAAGAAAGATTGCTTGTGTAGGATCTAGTGTTTTTTAATAATTGCAGTCTAGTTGTTTTAATGTCGTCGCATTATGTTTAAAATTGTCATTATGTTGTCGAGGTTTACCCTTGGTCAGGTGTCCATGTTTAAACCTTGAGGAAGTGAGCTATTATGTGTTATGTCTCTTATGGTCAACTCTGGGTTTGTGACTGTGAGTCCTCCACCTGTGTTATGTCTGGATAATTTATGGTTGTCAGCCCCTCCATAGAATTCTCATAGAGAGTCTTATCCAGTTAGTGACCTAGTAGAGAGAGTGGCTTTCGGGTGGGGGCTGCACCCAAAGTGGATGGCAGGATAACCCCTCGAAAGTCAACTATTAAGTGATAACCTAATAATTTGATTAGGGGGTGGGTAGTCATTAATTTAATTAAGATAATGTACCCCGTACACGGTTGAGTGCTTGTATAGGCTCAAGGTGTTTGGGAAGGCCTGGAATGGCAAACCTACCACCTTGTCCTCACGAAAGGATGGTAGGGTCCGCATGATGCTTAGATGGAGCCGAGGGTTCGGGAGAGGTTACCAGGATAACCCATGATGGGGGCTGGGACCTATGGAGACCTACCTAGGGTAACCATCTTAAGCCATGTGATGACACTCTCTCTCTAGGGTCGCTAGTGTTTTGTGAGTCGAGTCACTTGTGTACTGTGGAGTCATGTGTACTGTTGTACTTTTCTTGCTTGCTTGAGGGTCTTCTGCTATCTCCTAGCACGGTGGGGTGGTTCCATTATGGGATCACATGGTCGGGTGGTAGTGCCACTTCCCATCGGATATCTTGTTCCTACCTTCACACGAGGATTGGCTTCGCCGGTGCATCTTGGTTCTTGCTTCGTGTAGCACTTTTGTTCTTGATTTTGTACCTTTGGGGCCCGTGTGGTCATTGTATCAACAATTTGTAACCTTTGTATTTTATTGTTCTATGGAAGCCATGTAATTTATGGAATATTGTAATTTAAGTTCATGGGATATATATTGTTTCAATTATCTTCCTATTATGTATAAATGAATCATTGGAAGTATATATGCTGTAATTCTTTAAGCCTATCTTTTGGAGATCAATTTATGAATTTGAGTTATTTAATCGTTATTGGCTTTCTCTAATTTTAGATGGATGATTGGATTAATTTTGTGATGTGGTTTTTATTAGAAGTAATCTTCGTTGGTAACCCTTTAGGATGTAAATGTTAGTCTTCCGCTTATGTTAATTATTGTGCAAGTTATGATTAACTCATTTAATCTTTGTAAAAAAAAATTATTGCGCCTTTTAGTTGCCTTGTTGTGTTGCTATCCTTTAGGGTTCCTAGCGGGGCATTACACTTATATTAATCCTTTCTCTTGGAAAGATACTCTTCTTCTAGTTTTCCTCCTCTCTTTCTTTGATTGATGAACTCCCTCTTTCAAACAATATTAAACATGCTAGCATTATTCGTAAATTCCTAAATGTTACAATGGTTGAACTTCCTCCTATGATAAATATCACACATCTTGCTCATTATTCCTTAACTACTACATCTCCTACATCTAACCATTCTCATTTAAACCTCAATCCTTACCATATATTTCTTCACCACATTTGCCTGCATGTTTCTCCTTTCGCACCTACATGGCTATGTTATTCTTTGTCTTCTAATATTCTCACATTTCTTTCTATTGGTATGGAAACTCTTTCTTTTGATAAGTGTAATGGCCATGGTGATCCATTGTAGCATGTGATACTTTTCTTTACCCTGTGTTGGAATCATAGTTGTGAGTACTATGCCTTGGACAAATTATTTCCCAATACACTAATTTATCATACCTTATACTAATTTAATACCTTAGCTATTGGTTTTACCTCTCATATTTAGTATAGAATGCAACCCAAAGTCTATCTTAAACACTTGGCTAAATCCAAATGTTATGTTCATGAAAGTGTTCAATGCTTTACTTCTTCGTTTGCTTACTTGGTTTTGTGATGGGGTTATTGTTGAAATGTGGCAACTGATCAGCAAAGTACTATACACTCAGCATGTATCCTTGTCAGGGTTTGGGGGTGGTAGCCCTCGAGAAATTTTTTTTTGCTGTTTTTCGTTGATGAAAATCGACATTGTAATAAAACCTTAAAAAGGCCAACTTTGTTTGTTGCCCTAAAAATGCATGTTATAAGCGGTTGGGATGCTTAAGGCATTGTAAGGTTGATGTACTATTTTTGCTAGATAATAAGAAAGATTGGATGGTTGTGTATGGTGGACGTAACTCATTCTCGGTGAACCACGTTAAATCTCTGTGTTATCTGTGTCCTATTTTATTTCTTTATCTTTTGCATTTAAATCTGCATATAATTGTTAGTTCATATTTGTTTCGGATCTTCTTGAAACCCTAACAATTGGTATCAGAGCGAGGTTTTCTATAAATTAGTAGGACTTTCAGATTTGAGTGGGAGCAATGGAGGATTCCAAATTCAAGGTCAAAAAGTTTAATGGCCAGAATTATCAGTTATGGAAAATGCAGATGGAGGATTACCTGTATCAAAAGGATTTGTGGCGGCCATTGGAAGGAAAGGCAAAAAAACCGACCACAATATCAGATGAAGAGTGGGGCATTTTAGATAGAAAGGCACTGGGATCCATTCGATTGTGCCTTGCATCGTCTGTAGCATTCAATATAACAGAAGCAAAAATGACTGTAGATTTGATGGTAACATTGGCTAAGTTGTATGAGAAACCCTCGGCTTCGAATAAGGTATTTCTTATGAAGCGTTTGTTTAATTTGAAAATGAGTGAGGGAGGATCTGTAGCGGAGCACTTAAATGAATTTAATACAATTACCAGTCAATTGTCTTTGGTAAAAATTACCTTTGCAGAAGAGGTTAGGGCTCTCTTGATTTTATGTTCTTTGCCAGAAAGCTGGAATAGCTTGGTTATGGCTGTAAGTAACTCTATCTCTGGTAAAAATACTTTGGTATTTGATGATATTGTTGGTGTTATCCTAATCGAGGAAATGCGAAGGAAAAGCACAGGTGAGACTCCAACATCATCGGGTAGTGTTTTGAATGTGGAGAACAGAGGAAGATCAAAGGAAAGAGGAAAAGGCCCTGGGAATGAGAAGTCACGAGGGAAGTCAAAGAAAGGACGCTCTCAATCTAGAGGAAAGAAAGATTGCTGGTACTACGGAAAGCCTGGTCATCTAAAGAAAGACTGTTGGTCTCGGAAAAACAAAGAAGGAGACAAAAATGAAAATGACAGTAAGGAAGCTAATATTGCAAGTAATACTTTACAAGATGCTTTAATCTTATGTTTGGATAATGTTAATGATTCCTGGGTAATAGATTCTGGGGCTTCATTTCATGCTACACCCCATAGAAAATATTTTCTACATTATGTTCAAGGTGATTTTGGACAGGTATATTTGGGTGATGATGAGCCCTGTCAAATTGTTGGAAAAGGAAAGATAAAGATCAAGTTGCAGAATGGTAATGACTGGTTTCTGCAGGAGGTAAGACATGTTCCTAATTTAAGAAGAAATTTAATTTCTATAAGGCAATTAGGTAGTGAAGGCTGCATAGTTACCTTCTCAGAAAGTATGTGGAAGGTCACTAAAGGATCATTAGTAGTAGCTAAAGGTGTGAAGGTAGGCACACAGACTGGTAACACTTACTCTACCTTAGTTGCTACAAATAAAGTTACTGCAGGGACAACAATAATAAATGTTGCAAGAACAGATTCGATAATGTGGCACCATAGGCTTGGGCACATGAGTGAGAAAGGGATGAAAATCCTTCACTCCAAAAATCTATTGCCAGGACTAAAGAAGATTGATTTAGAGTTCTGTGAAAACTGTGTTTATGGTAAACAGAAAAGAGTCGGATTTCTCAAGGTTGGGAAAGAGAAGAAGAGTGAGAAGTTAGAGCTTGTACATTCAGATGTATGGGGACCGGCTTAGGTATCATCTCTTGGTGGCTCTTGTTATTATGTTATTTTTATTGATGACTCAACCAGAAAAACATGGGTATATTTCCTAAAGAAAAAATCAGATGTTTTTGAAACTTTTAAGAAATGGAAAGCTTTGGTTGAGAATGAGATAGGAAAAAAGTTGAAGTGTCTTAGATCGGATAATGGAAGTGAGTATTGCAGCAAAACATTTGAAGATTACTGTTCCTTAAATGGGATTCGAAAGTAGGAGACAGTTCCAGGAACTCCACAGGAAAATGGTGTGTCAGAGAGAATGAATAGGACTATCATGGAACGTGCGAGGAGCATGAGATTGCATGCTGGATTGCCCTTACATTTTTGGGCAGATGCTATATATACTGCTGTCTATTTGATAAATAGGGGATCTTCAACCCCTTTGGATGGTGGTATTCCAGAGGAGGCATGGACTGGTAAAAAGGTAAATTATTCTTTTCTAAAAACTTTTGGTTGCGAAGCTTTTGTCCATGTTGATAAAGAAAACAGAACCAAGCTTGATGCTAAATCTTAGAAATGTACCTTCATTGGATATGGGATAGATGAATATGGCTATCAGTTATGGGATTTTGAAAATAAGAAAATAATTAGAAGTAGAGATGTTATATTCAATGAGAAGGTTATGTATAAAAAACAGATGCAGGAAAAGAAGCATGAACAAGACAAACAAGAATATGTGGTGTTGGATGAGATTCCTGAAAATGAAATGCCAGAGGTACCTGATGCTCAGCAACAACAGATTGTCCCACAAACTCCTGCAAGTGTTAGACGTTCTACGAGGAGAAGTAGACCCCCTGAAAGTTTTTCTCCTTCTTTGTATTCTATTTTATTAACGGATTCTGGTGAACCAGAAGAATATGAAGAAGCAATGCAGGTAGATGCCAAACAACAGTGGGAGCTAGGCATGAAAGAGGAGATGGACTCCTTGATGAAAAATAAGGCTTGGGACTTAGTCCCTTTACCTGCAGAAAAAAGAGCCTTGCCTAACAAATGGGTTTATCGGCTGAAGGAGGAGGAAGGAGGTCAGAAAAGATATAAGGCCAGACTTGTGGTAAAAGGTTTTGCACAGAAAAAGGGTATAGATTATGATGAAATATTTTCTCCAGTTGTAAAAATGACTTCAATTAGAACTGTACTTAGTCTTGTGGCTGCAGATGATTTACATCTTGAACAATTAGATGTCAAAATAGCTTTTCTCCATGGAGATTTGGAGGAGGAAATTTACATGTTGCAACCATAGGGATATGAGGTCAAAGGTAAGGAGAACTTGGTGTGCAGGTTGAAGAAAAGTCTGTATGGCCTAAAGAAAGCACCCCGACAATGGTATTTAAAATTTGATAGTTTCATGGCTGAACACGGTTATCATAGATGTCATTCTGATCATTGTGTATATTTTAAGAGATTTGATAATGACAGTTATATTATCCTGTTGCTTTATGTTGATGACATGCTTGTTGCTGGGTCTAACATGCAACATATAAATGATCTTAAACAGAAATTAGCCAGGTCATTTGCTATGAAGGATTTGGGTGCAACTAAGCAAATTCTCGGTATGAGGATTACACGGGACAGGAAAAATAGAACCTTGAATTTGTTCCAAAGTGAGTATATAAAGAAGGTGTTGAAAAGATTTAACATGCAGGATGCAAAAGAAGTTAGTACACCTCTGGCTAGTCATTTCAAATTGACTAAGGAGATGTGCCCAAAGGCACAGGAAGAGGTTAATAAAATGTCTAACATCCCGTATTCATCAATTGTTGGCAGTCTGATGTATGCAATGGTATGCACAAGGCCAGATATTGCACATGCAGTGGGAGTTGTGAGCAGGTTTATGAGTAATCCGGGTATGGAACATTGGAATGCTGTGAAATGGATTCTTCGATATTTGAAAGGAACTACTACGAAGACATTATGTTTCAAAGGATCTAATGCTGCTTTGAGTGGATTTGTTGACTCTGATCTGGTAGGTGATATTGATTCATGGAGGAGTACTATAGGGTATGTTTTTACTATAGGGGGAACTGCAGTCAGTTGGATTTCTAGGCTGCAAAAGGTTGTTGCACTTTCAACCATTGAAGCTGAGTATGTTGCTGCTATAGAAGCCAGCAAGGAGATGATTTGGTTGCAATGTTTTCTGAAGGAATTGGGTCAGACACAAGAGGATAGCCCATTGTATACTGATAGCCAGAGTGCCATTCATCTTGCAAAGAACTCTGCTTTTCATTCAAGGACAAAGCACATTCAGCTCAGGTACCACTTCATCCAGACTGTTTTGGAGGAGGGTCAGTTACGGCTTGAGAAGATTCACACAAGTGAGAATCCTGCTGATATGTTCACAAAGGCAGTTCCACAGGAGAAGCTGATTTCTTCATCAGTTTATGTTGGTCTTCTTGATTGATAATTATGGAATTTATACTAGTCAAGTCCTAGTGTTTTATCTAGTGGATGTTGCATGTACAGTGGTGTTTTGTAGTATCAGTCTCCAAGTGGGAGATTGTTCGGTGTGGAGCTTGATCAGTCTCCAAGTGGGAGATTGTTCGGTGTGGAGCTTGATTAGTCTCCAAGTGGGAGATTGTTGAAATGTGGCTACTGATCAGCAAAGTACTATACACTCAGCACGTATCCTCATCAGGGTTCGGGGGCGGCAGCCCCCAAGAAAATTTTTTTTGCCGTTTTTCGTTGATGAAAACCGACATTGTAATAAAACCCTAAAAAGGCCGAGTTTGTTTGTTGCCCTAAAAATGCATGTTATAAGCGGCTGGGATGCTTAAGGCATTGTAAGGTTGATGTATTGTTTTTGCTGGATAATAAGAATGATTGGACGGTTGTGTATGGTGGACGTAACCCATTCTGGGTGAACCACGTTAAATCTTTGTGTTATCTGTGTCCTGTTTTATTTCTTTATCTTTTGTATTTAAATCTGCATATAATTTTTAGTTCATATTTGCTTCGGATCTGCTTGAAACCCTAACAGTTATGAACCTATTGATGACCTTATCATGTGTCTTTTTTGAGAGAATTTACTACCACATATCCAACATTCCTTTTTTTTAAATTAATTTCGTTCTCTTTCTGTCTTTTTTCATTGTGGCATAGAAATTGACCAAATATTTTTGGAGTGTTCTCACCTCAAATATAACAAAACCTTTTCTACCATCCATTGATGGATCCCCCTTGTGAATTTTCTCAACCCATCCAACCTATTTCCTATCTATCCAAACCTAAACCGAATTCCTACACAGAATTTCTAACTCATTTAAATATAGCCTACTAATTTTCTTAGAGGCTTAGTTGATCACTCTTCAACCTTGTGCAAACAATAATGTTTTTAATAATCGTACTTGTACTCTTTTCTCTTGTGTGTATTAGATACTTCATGATAATTATACTAATAAATGTCAAGATCTAAGTATTATAAATTATTTGATACCATGTTGAAGTAATAACCTCATTAATCTGCAACACCAAATAGCCTCCACAAAAACAAGAGAAGAGTTAAAATAGAAGATGATATTCAAAGAATAATGAATACAATATGATACAATATGTGACTTGTAGTGATGTGAATATTTACAATGCAAGAGGTAGCTTCCTTATAGAGGAAAGGTAAGGCATAAGATTAGACAAGATCATGACATGTGTCTTAATCCTATAATATGAGATAATGAAAAAAAAAATATTAAAGCACCTAGGACACAATAAGTAAATGATATAAGATAAGGTAAGATACGATATCATTAAAATAAATAAGACTTATAGAAATATTCCTAGGACCTAAGTAAACTTAACATGCAAATAAGACCCACTAGATGAACTAGTTAGGTAAAATACCTTATTCAAACCACACCCCTCTTAAGTGAAAATTAGGAGGAAGAAACCAATGAAAATATGCAAATATGGATCCTAAAAACAATGTTTAATGAGGTACCCATGTACAAATAATTTCTCACAAGTGGAGAAAAGGAGAAAAACCTATGGGAGAAAAAACCTCTCTAAAATAGAGAAACACAATATGAAGGAATCAAAAACCTCCAAAACAATATCTAAACAACTACAGGAACATGAATAAAATTTCTGAAGTAAGAAGAAGCTATACACAACCATCAAATGATTACTGTAATATTTTTGCAACTGAAACACCACTTCTGGAAATAGGATGACGGTCAAGATCAAGAATACCACAATCTACATGAGGTTCCTCAACAAAACTTCTTGAACAATGATCATATGAAAAAAAAAAAGGCAATAACATATGATAGTCAAAGATATAGATAACACATGAATCTCCATGAGTGATATCACTGACACTAATCAAATAATACATGCCAAAAATATGGGTGCCAATAGTCTAAAGATCTTTGATTAATGAAAATGAAAGGTCACCTCTACAAAATAGGAATGAAAGAGTGTCTGGATGCATAAATCACTCACTCCAAATAAAAACCAAGGAAGCATTGGCATGAATAGTATAATACCTCCCATAATGCTAACTAGGGAGAAGCATGACATGTCCATTGAAACTATGTGTCACCAAGTAGTTCATGAAGGAAAATATACATCTAAAAATGTACAAAAGAGTACTTGCAATTGAAAAAGGGTGTGTAAAAACAAGGCACACACGTATGAGGAAATAATAATTGGGATCCATTATTGTTGTGGAGGGAAACTCACTTGATAATGAAATGATTAAAAAATAAAAAAGGCACCACACCCCCCCCCCCATTACACTTTATAATACAATGAAAGTATAAAAATATGGCATAACATGATGCAAAAAATCTCCAAAATACATATATGCGAGTGACACTTTATCTCAATGCATCTATAAAAGAGAAATTATTCAAAAGATGCTCAAAATGTTTACAAAGGACAAAAATGGTAGATATACATATAAAGTGGCCAAAATGAATCCATCTCATGCAAACATAAGGGTTATAGGGCCAAAACAACCAAGTAATCAACTAGAGTGTTAAACCACACACATGAATTAATTATAGCTGGGCCAAAATAGAAAAAAGTGTATTGATAGTCCAAAATATCTTTAAAATACCTTTTCAACACCACAAGAATCATGATAAATAAAGGATTTATGAGCTCGAGAGATGAAATAGAATATTATACTTCAACAAGATATAAAATGCACAATTGTAAAATTTGAAAAAATTAACTATACCATTGGATAGTGTTTGAAACCATATTTTTGATGATATCTTGTTTTCCAAAATCTAACATTGTATTTGAAAGTTATGGTAATTTTCCCAAATCACCTTAGTTGCAAAAAAGACAATTTTTTTTAGCTCCCTTGGCCTTGGTGTTGGTTTCCCATATGACCAGGGGTGCTGAAACGGGTGCTAGCTAGCACTAGTAGGTTAGTACAACATTTGGTAGGCTAGCTAGCTCCAACTCATATGTTTTGCAACAAACACATGGCAATCAAAGGCTAGCTATTAATGACTATCTCCAATTGTGCAATTTGTAGGTTTGGAGTGGCCCATGGAGCACTTAAGTGTTTAAGGACCAATATTGGATGTTTAGTCTCAATTCTTATCAATTTATTATTGAGCATATAGATGCATGTTGTGGGGGGGTGTATGACATCCTTGGATTTTTTTTACCTCAAATAAATTTTGTCAAAGATATACAAATTTATAGTTTGACTATCATTTATTTGGCCTTCTAAGAATAATGGAAAGGTCAATTTGGGCATATAATGCTCTAGAAAAAGTTTATCAGATCTGAGCTTCAAACTCTTGTTTGCTAGTGTTGCAAATTGTGGCCAAATTGAGTGAAACAAAAGCCAATTTTGACTTTATCAAGCCTCCTATACATAATAGGATAGCCAAAAATATTGCCACTATAGCCAAAAGAGATATAATCACTAGATCTCACAAAAAAAAACCATGCAATATAGGGTCAAAAATTCTTTGTAAACCCTTTTTGATTCTCAAGATCATACTAAAATATAAGATCATACAAAATCACAACATCATATTAAAATGTAAGAGCATACAAAATCACAAGATCATGTTAGAAACTCAAATCATTATTGAAAAAAATGATGATAGAAACTCTCTAAAAATGAAGGTGTTGTCTAGATTCAAAGCTCTGATACCATGTCTAAATCACTCATGCTCTGATACCATGTTGAAGTGAGCACCCAAGATCATTAATTTTCAATTCCAAATAACCTCCACAAAGACAAGAGAGAAGTAACAATAGAAGGTTCTATTCCACCAAGAAAGAATACAACATGATACGAGATGCGATGATTTACAATGAAGAGGTACCTACTTTATATAAGAAAAGTAAGGTATACGATTACACAAGATGATGACATGTGACTTAATCCTATGACATGAGACAAATATCAAATTTTTTTTAATGAATTATGACAAAAGAAGTAAATGAGATAAAATAAGATCTTATCAAGACAATTAAGACTTCTAGAAAGGTTCCTAAGACCTAAGTATAATTAACATGTGAATAGGACCCACTAGGTGAAATAGTTAGGTAAAACACTTTATTTATACCAAAACTAACAATAAAATAAAAGAGCTTATTATTATAGGTACCACCAATATTTTTCTTCATGATGAACTTTTGTATTCTTCACCTAATGATGACATTGATTTGGTACACACTCTACACTCATGATGGATGTGATAATGACTATGATGCTTTTGACACTTTTGTCATAGCTCATCCTTGTGTAGCTAGGGAGCCCATTACCATGCATGCTTGGTTCAAATATTTGTGATCTTCCTATAAATAAACCACTTCTCACCTCTTATAATGAGTTAATTTTTTAGTTTGTTATTATCTCATCCTTGTGTAGCTAGGGAGCCCATTACCATGCATGCTTGGTTCAAATATTTGTGATCTTCCTATAAATAAACCACTTCTCACCTCTTATAATGAGTTAATTTTTTAGTCTATTATTAATGTTCCTCCTCTATCCTCCATATTTATTCAAGGCACATTACTATTTCCATAGAATATTATTTATCTCTTAGCCAAGTACACTTTTTTAAGACATAAAAAATTACCTATGTTTTTCTCACCTAGAATTTCATGATACTTTGAAAATTAGAAAATGACATTGAGACCCCCTATGTTCTGATATTGAGCTTATCTATGCCATAATATTGAGGCCCCTTTATTATGACATTGAGATTACTTCTAGATCATAATTTTGACACCACCCCTATTGTAATATTAAGAACCCTTGATTATGATATTGAGATAATCTTTAATCATCACATTGAGACTATCTATACTATGACATTGAAATTTCTCTTTTCATGTTAATTACTAATGCATGATATTGAGATTACCTTTATCATTCTCTCATTTTGTTTTGTCATGTTTTCTCATATATTTTTAGATCTCTCTTTTGATGGTATGATGAAAGAATAAGTATCCAGTCAACTACTGAGAGGGGGGGGGGGTGACTCAGTAGATAGAAAAAATGATATTAAACTTCACCAATCAATCTCTCAAAGTAAACTTAGAATAATAACTCTATCAAGATAAAAACTCATAAGATAAACTGGTTGTTTGTTAAAACAATTTAACAGTAAACAACTTCTTCATATCTCAATACTCCTAGTTATCATGACTTATCAGAAATAGTTAAGTAGTTAAGTAAATCAACCATGAAAACATAACCACATAAAAATTCACCACTTGACACAAATATTTTTGATGTGGAAACCCAAATAGGTAAAAACCACAATGAGATGAGACTCACAAGATAATATCTAAACTCTTCTGAAGTTTGCCCTGTTAGGAGCCTAACCTATTAAAGCTTTACAAAAAGTCTTGTTAAGAACTAATCCTGTTAGGAATCACCTGGTTAAGGGATTGACTACAAATGCCTTGTTAGAAGCAATACGCTGTAAGGAGTAACCTCGGTAGAGGATTTGAAAATCCAATCTAATGGAGTACCTTGTTAGAGGATTTGAATAGCACCAAGCTTGTTAGAGATTACCTTGTTAGGGGATTTAAATTTTGCTATAATTGTTGGAAAACAATAGGAGTTTGCTTATCTATCTGAATAGCACTACACTTTCTTGATCAAATCCATTTCATGCTCCTATCTTCCTTTACTCAAACTGCAAATACATCATCCGATTAGGCAACCACACACTCAACTGAATTGTGTCTATATCTTTGCCAACTCTCTTTAAAACTAAACAACTTCATCAACCTTAAATATAAATCAATTAGGTTGGTAACACAACAAAATCCTAACTCTCATCAAGATTACTAATAAATTCGGTTCAAGTATGACCGTTGGATTACATAGCAACCTCTAGACATCAATCAATAAAACCTTGATCGCTCCTTGATCACCACTTCATCGAACTTAGTAACTCATCACGCGCTTTGCATTAGATGCAATACATTTTCTCATTCCCTAAACAAAAACCATTACAACAACTCACCAAAATCTCTTGGAATTGTCTTCATACATTAATCATGTGTGTCATCATCATTACTGCTCATCATAAGATCATAAACCAATATAACCAATTTGCCAAACTTAATCGGTTATGGTTTATCAAAAACAACTCGTAGGGTTTACCGGTTACAATAATAGATAAGGTTTACACCTTTACACCGGTCATCGATTCTCCTCACAAATTATTCCTACCAGTTACAACAATAGATAAGGTTTACACCTTTACACTGATCATCGGTTGTCCTCACAAATTCTTCCTACCGGTTACAGTAACAATATTACAATAATATCAACAATATCATTACCGGTTCAATTGACATTAATGACAACAAAACATATCATTAATGCAATCTTTATGCAAATGCCAACATCTTCATCTATTGTATTGTTACTCACTATGTGGCATATGTGGATTTCTCTCTTAGCATGTTTCCATGTGGTGGTGGTACAATTTCTAGTGCTAACCCTTGTCTTTGTATCAACACAATCATCTTTGTTTTTCCTACCTATATTCTAGGGGAAAACACAATCTCTTTTTGCTTACATATTGAGGGAAAAATATAATCAACCTCATTTTATCGTCTTCTATCTACCTCAAATTAATGACATGCATTATTTTATACAATTATTTTGATGAAGCACATGTACATGTCACCACTTACACAATTTGACACTCTTTCCTTGCATCAGTGTCATGTATTGTGTTTTTTTCATAAATATTAGTTGTTATGATTTATTTTTTGTGTTTTCTAACATCTATGATGCAATAATATGTGTTTGTAATGTATTTGTGTTGTATGTCTCTATCTTTTTTATAAAAGTTTGTATTTTTAAAAATTATTTCTATTGCAAGTTTCATTTTCTAACATGCTTATATAGTAGTTATTAGCCCAGGGACATTAATTTGTCACTTGAATATTGTTGTGTATCATATAAAATATTTTTAAATTTTACACTTTCATTTATGTACTTTATCTATGCTTCATTATGTAGTGACATTAGCCTACTAAAGTGGAGGGAGAAGTAATATTGAAATTGCATATCCTAGCATATTGACATTATCTTTTGCACTCAATTTATCACTCATTTATGTAGTATGTCTTAGGGCCATTTTTCTTGATCTAATTTCTATCAACTTTCTTGTAGCTTAACACTTTCTTATGAATTTTCCACTTCCAATACCTTATCATCTTTGTGACATTTGAAAGTTTGCATGATCATGTGGACACCTCCATGATCACACTTTCATCTAGTCAAATTTAAAATAATAAAAAATAACTTTATTATAACCCTCTCATTCTCTTGCTTAAATATCCTTTGTATTCTACACATATTCCATTCTTCATGAAAATCAATTCTAACAATTAATATAAAATAACTTTAAAAAATCATTCCCTTCATTTTTTAACAACTTTTATGGCATTAATCATTGATAATAAAAAACATTTACTCTACCATTCTTTTCTGAAGGCATGATATTTTTTATTTGGTGTTCCATTTATGTAGATTTTCTTTTATTCTAGCTAAAACATTCTAGTGAAGAGGACATAGTGGTTAGTTACCCTAATTTTGTGTCTCTCAAAATCCTAGGTAGCAAAATCAAATCATTCCTAATTTTTACATCTACTTGGTAAGGCCCCTACTTATAGGTTTCATGGCCATATCATCAAATACAATGCCACATCAACATGTTTTTTGTTGAGGTGTACAAAAAGATCCCAAAACGTTAGACTTGTAGTTGTGAACTGTCATGATTTATTTGGGTGTTGATGTGGCATCACATAATTTCTTGCTTTATAGAACTAAGGAACACATTCCATTCAATTATGAGTACTCATGATCAACACTAAAAAATTTTAATCCACAACTACTAGTATCATATCATTAAAAATATTAGACATTATATCAAGAAATGCTATCATAACTATTGGAATATTCTCAACTACTAAATTCTTTGTCCTTCTCTATTACAAAATAAATAATTATGTTTTACCAAAAAACTTCTTTGATGAAGCAAAAATAACTCCTCACACCCCATTCCTCTTCAAAAACCTCATTGTTGACAATTTTACGAGCCTTTCTCATTTGGTTTTTTTGCCATGCCCAAAATGCTATCCATTGGTATTTTCTACATACTTATTTCTCCATTTCTAATGCCTCTGTTACAAAAAGAAGAAGAAGATAGCATTTAATGCTAGTCTAAGTGTGTTTGTTAGTGCAAATGGAGGATCAAAAGGACCTCACATTCTAGAATTTAATGACATGTTATAACATTCTAAGGAATGAATGATAGTGAGTCTAGGAACCTTCCTTCTTATCTCCATACACTTGAGTGATTCATCATCCCATATAGATTGCCAACATAATTGACTATTTTCTAAACATGCAAAAGAAATTTTATTTGTTTTATAGGAAACATATAATTATTTTTTATTTTCAATGCCATCTTCTTTCTACATGCCTCCACATTTATACAATAGTTAGATCCCTTAGATTTTTTTATTACTTTTATTCACATTTTACACTCTGAAATAATAACAAAGTATAGATGAAATTTTTTATTATTCATAACACTTAGTCAAATGCATTTAGGTTAAGTGCACACATGCAAATTCATTTCTACACATTTTCATATAGCACATAGATCTAGATACATATAGGTTAAGCAAACATAAAATCAATTTTTATTTGACTATTCATAGAAATCAAAAGACCAAAATAATGGCTTGACCAAAATTATTCTTGTCTCAAATATATTGCATGACAACTCATATCAAGATTTGATAGATTCACTCTTTGATTATGACTTTCTTAATTTCTCTTAAAACATTTAATTATTTACTTTTCATTATGATATTCTTAAAATTATAGTATATTCATTCATTACTATTTTGTAGGGACAATGGACAATTCCATGCATAACAATTCCTTCTTGTTCTTATTTCCCCATCCCACTTAAAATGCTTCAACTCTTCACTTAGTACATTTTATATAGTACATTTCTAATGATTGATTATTTCATGAGTATTTTGTGATTGGAATCAAATAATCAATTCATTTTTCCTCTTTAGAATAGTCATTCTAATCACATTAGTTACATTCACCTACAATTTTTATTATATTTTTCACAATCACATTCCAATTTTAATTAATAAAATTAATTTAAAGTGACATTTAATTTTATATTAAACATTGAATTGCATAATAATTCCTTTTCAACTACTAGAGTTAAATAAAAGGGCATCAGATTGTTTTGACTTACCTCTATGCTATTTTTTTCTAGAGCAATCAGTTGATTAGTTTGGGTAGCTTTGAGCCAATCAACAACTTCCTTCTAGGTTATAATCAATTGAGAGTTTGGATCAAATGAACCTTCATTATTTTTAAAGCTTCCTAGAGTAGACTTCTTTGTTCAAGGATGACTAGGATGTTCCAAAGAGAGATATTGGTCATATTTTTATTAATTGCTCCACCATGTTAAATGGGCATGTTGAGTGTGTCTTAACTAGATTGTCTAGATCCATTTGATACCTTTTCCTTTTAAATATAAATATTAGTGACTTTATTCCTTTTGTCTCTTTAGATTTATTGTTTTGCTTGAAAAAATTATCATCATCTATCTTAGAGGAAAATTGAGGAGTGGATGCAAGAGTAAGCAATTATACATATATGAATTGGAGAGGTTGAGAGGTGTTTGTGTTCAGAAATTAATGTGTCTCAGAAATTAATGTGTCTCAACCTTGGTAATTTCTTATTATTAATCAATCAATTATTTTTTTGCCTATGTAGTTATTTATGTGCACTTGATCAAGTTATTTTGTGGGAGTTGGCATTGTGAGTTGTCATTCTACATGTGAGGTGGTCAGGGTGACATATTTCCTATTTGTAGAAGACTCCTATTTTTAGGATATAGGCATCCCATTTTGAAGGTCCCATTTGTTGAAAATAGCTTAAGTCAAAATAAGAGTCAAAAATAGAAAATATTTGTATAGATGGATTTATGCAAGTTAGTGCCTTGTATGCATGTGTGTGCCTTGCATGCCAAAAAAGCATTCAAAAATTATGGATTATTTATGGAATGTAGTTTGCATGCACGTAGGAGTTTTTCATGTTGACAATGTAATTGGAAAGTATGGAAGCATTGTTTACATCAAATTCATAGTTTGCATGCATGCAAACACTAAGGATTTTTCATGTGGAATTCTTGGGAGTACAATTTAGAAGCATCTATATTTTGCATTGTAAAAATTATAAATATGAATCTCGTGGAGTCCAAGGGCTTGTTTTCTATTGGTTAAAGCATTGAGTTCTCATTGTGGAGATAAAAGTTCAAATCCCAAAGGGACATCTAATATGGAATTCAAAGTTGTGACTCTTAGTTTTACATAGTTGGCTTCTAGGTGGTTTCTAATAAGTTGATTCTAGTGTGTTTTCTCAAAATGAGCTAATGGTGATTTCTAATAAGTGGATTCTAATTTGTGACTCTTGGTCTTCCACAGGTTGATTCTAGTGTGGTTTCTTGAAATGAGCTAGTATTAGTGTCATGGTTGCGGTTGCTCGATATGAGAAAATATTAGTGTCATGTAATGGTCTCAAGTTGATGCTCGTATGAGCAAAATATTTGTAAATGATCTGGAATGATAAAAAAATATGATTCTTATGGAGTATTATGTATTATGATATTATTTCACACGTATTGTTATGCTATCAAAATTATTCAAAAAATCCCATTGTTGAAGAATCCTGTAAGAGTTTGGCTCTAACATTATACTATAACATACTAATTACAAATTAATACATTGGGATATGCTTGGAGTGTGGGGTTTTTCTCTCAAAAGGTTTTTCCTTGCGTAAACATTGTGTTATGGTACTGTTGATTCTATTATGTTTATGATTGTGCCTCTTTTTATTGTAACTATTTAAGGGTTTTAGTAGAATGTGTACTCATTCTCCTTGATAGATTGGTTTAAGAAGTTGGTTCCACTTATCTTTCTTCCTTTCATTTGGAGTGAGTTCATTACTGGGTGATCAACTCACAAGAGGAGAGTGACCTCTAAGAAAGTTCTTGGAGATCATCTTCTAGCTTTTATCATTTTTTTCTCATCTCAAACTATAAATTCATAAGAAACAAGGTTGACCTCCAATAGATTGGATCATAATAGGCATAATCTAAATTAAATAATTTTTGGTAGAATAAAAATGCGATATTAGTAAAAGACCACACAAATGTACATTTATTCTTTGCCAAGTTTTGTTAAACTTGGTATTGAAATGTGTAATATCTTCTTGTGGAGCTTGCAACTATGGAGACTTAGGTTGGAATCCCATGCGAGGCCTTTAGGATCTATTTTTAAGGAGCGAAAGGTCCCATGAATTCAAAAAAATAATTCTAAAGGTTTAATTGGAATCTTTTCCTAAAAAATAAAAGCACCTGCATTTTAGGGTTGTAGGTTTAAGTGGGTGGAAAAGGTGGGGGATATAAATGTATCCACCAGCCTAGGATCTTTTTTTGCCATTTGTCAATTATCTTAATTCAATTTTTATCATTTTTTTTTAATTTGTTTATTTACTTACATGAATTGGATATGATAAATAATAAAATTCAAGTGACCACCAACTTTCATAAATTTCAAAGCTTAAACTTTAAGCATGAATGACACTAAAAAATTTATGGTACCACCCACTAATTTTTTTTAGGAAGCTCCCCTCCATGGGACCCTAGCCTTATCTCCCTTTTCCTTGAAATTTTAAAGGAATCACTCAATTTATCTCACAAGGTTGTGGAATTCAAAGTGAGTGGTTGAAAAAAATCCAAACATTTTTCTTTGAATAAATCTATAAGTAGTCTTAGAGCCACATTTTGTTTAGTGGCATAATGTACAACACAAATATTTTGTACATCATGTAAGTGTTGTACTGGAATTTTGAAATATTGTTTGGAGAATTTTAAAATAAGTATTAGAGTATAAATAGAGATAGGATTCCATGTGGTTGGTGTAATAAATATATCACCATGTTAAAGACTTCTAGATGTTGAGAAGTGGGGGGGGTGAAACAACATACATTAATACTTAACCAATTTAACCATTTAGTTACCATTGATTCCAATTACCATATGTGTAGAAGTAAAGAACTAAAAGACAAAAGAGAAATTACACATGAACATCAATATTTTACATGGAAAACCCAATGAGGTAAAACCAATTGTGAGAACTATCCTACTATATGAAAACATATTACAAAGTTTTAGACTTAAGGCCAAGGAATATCACTACTTTTGATTTTGTCTTGCAAGAATGAGGCACACAACCTTAGGGTAAGATACAATGGATTTGAAAACACTGATGATCACTTATTCAAGGAAAGATATAATAGATCTGAATATAATGAATCAATATAGTTGAAATGCAGAAAAATGCATACTTCGAAATCCTGATTACATTTCACTTTTATTACATGTCTGAAACTGAATTCATTACTACTCAACTAAACTTGAATTTTTTTTCAATCACAAGATACACCATACACAACTTCACATCTCACATTCACTTCTTATCTCATCCTCCTAATAAATTTCATCTTTAAATACCATTCACAACCAAAGGAATGTCAATTAGGTTGCCCTAATTAAATGTAACATGCAAGAAACAAATAGTTGGCCCAAAAATAATATCCAAGACAATGTATAAGGAATAATGAAATGTGTTAAGGATCACACCATGTTGGTACACCTTCCTATCCATCCTAGAAAAAATCTTACAACTCCCCACACTACCACATAGACCAAAACTGAACAGGTTAGTTCCAAAAGATAGAACTATTAAAGAAAACCAACCAAACTTACCTAAAACATGATGCAAACCACTGAGACTCTTGCAGATGCACAACATAGACTGTAATGTTGAAAAATTAGGGTTTTCACCACAAGAAGGATGAAAACCACTAATTTTTACTTGGGGACCAATTACATTAGGGAAAGATAGGAATTAGATAGATCTAAACCTAATAGATCTGAATTATAATCTAATTCTAGGGATCTTGGATGCCTCTTCTTTCCCTTGAATTGAATTGAATTATTGAAGGTACAGAAATTAGGGCAAATGGGCTAAAATTGAGGTAATTATGCATAAACAATGACCTACAATCATCAGATTGACCTACAAACTTGAATTTGAGGAATATTAAATATACTTGGACTTGTTCCTAGAAGGAGCTCCTGATTTGTTGAGACCAGGATGGTGGTCACTTTAGTCCTCTGCACTTTTCACACTCCAAATGGGGTCACTGTAAATAAAGCCAATTTTGAAGATCATAGCTCTATACTTGTTCCTGTGCACACTAGAGAGGGGAAATAGGTTGGGAATAGGGGTTTTCTTATGTTAAACCCCAATATGGGAATTAACCTTGAATGACATATTGCAAATACTGAAATAAACAATGGAAATATATACCTCATATCTACAATGATTGATAATGATACTTTTCTTCTTGAATGTAATCACATATGGTGTGTGAAATGGCATGAACATGACAAAACCCTAATCACACACACATGATTGCACATGAATGACTTAATTTTCTCCACAATGGTTGAATGAAGGAAATACAGTCTTGAAGACCTCAAGAAATGCTTGATGATAAACACTTCAATCCTTGAATTCTTGATTGCTTGGATATGGAGCCTTCAAATGATTATTAGGATTAAATTAGGTTGATAAAATGTATTTATATATGATATCCTATGTCAATTTACCGATTAGGCTGACTTTCAACGGTCATATAGAGCCACCAATTTCATTTCCCGCTGGAGTGATAGGTCACATCCTCCACTTTAAAAATAGGCTCCATTGAGGGGGACAAGGGTGCTAGCACCCTGGTCCTCCTCAATCATGGACCTCAACTTAGTCCCAAAGAGAAGGACATAGCTCTAGAGGATCAATTGGTAGGTGTATATGGCATCAAAACTAGAGGTAAGACACTAAACAGACCTAGATGGGTGATGAGGGGGAGATGCGCTAAAGTAGGGGCACAAACATGAAGTGTGAATTATCTTGGTGATAATTTATGATTCTACATTTAGCCCCCACTTTAATGGGAGTATGAGCCTATGAAAATAATCATGGTAAAGTAGACAAAAGAGATGAAAGAGAGGAGAAATGAAGAGAATAATCACAAGGAGTATAAGACATCACTAATTTTGAGGAACTAAGTTCCCAATCCTAGGATATGAACTCACTCAAATGCATGCAAGGACACACAAAACAAGATTAAAAAAAAGGCAAACAAAGACAAACAAAGAAAAAAAGAAAAGACACACCACACAAAAGCTAAAGACCAAAAACAAGACCTCAAGTCAACTAGCCGAAGAGACCTTGATATCAAAATGTCTCAACCACTAATGTCATTCTTGGAAAATGCCATCTCAATAACACGAGTGATCACATGAAAGAGTAAAAGCACATGAAAGAGTAAAAGCACACATCATCCAGAACTACAAATAGCAAAGCTATGAGCTCATGAGAAGAAAAGGAAAGAGAATATGGATACACACTAGGTGTATTTTTCTAGGTGATCCATGAGAAGAATGATGAGAAAGGACATGGATACACACTCTAGATGTGTTTTTCTATGTGATCTGTCATGCCCAAACTTTTGGGCAAAAACCCAAACAACAAATTTTTTTTGAAACACTTAATTATATGCAACCTATGCTTAATTAGATGTGACAACTTAACAGGTTGTTCCAAGCGGAATCTTAAATTATAATAAAATGTTTTTCTAATGTGAACGATGAATAGAACAAATTTATCTAGAAGCCTTAGGTTCCTATAAAACTCCTAGACGACAAAGTTAGGATATTCCTAACATATCAAATGACAATAACTCCTATAATCAAACGAAACAAAATAATTTTATAAGGACAATAATAAATTCACATCGAAGGTCCCTTTTATTACAGTTGCAATTTATAATTCTTAATTAGATCGACTTCTACCAAATAGGCATTAATATAATTACTTGATTCAATAATAATTATTTATCTCCTAACAAGTTTCTTCCATACATGATAATACATCCTTCCTTTATAACTTGATTAAATCTTGCATCTTGAAATTAATTATTAATATGATTTTAATGTAATAATACTAATTAATCAAGCAATCAAAAATTGAAGTGTCAAACGTTAAAATGTTAATTGCTTTATTTAGTATAAGATTCCATCTAGACTAAATGAGTTCGCAAGATCAAGGTCTTGGACTTTTTTTTGAATATATATAATTCCACCATGATATCCTCTTCCAAAGAAATTATTATTATCCCACCATTTAATAATGAAATAAATTCATTTACGCAAAAATATCTAAATTAATTGATAAGGGATATTATTAATCTCAATTAATCTTTCAATCGCTATAGGAATTAATTAAATTAACTCTAGCAATTAGATTATTAATGCCTATATTTTATTTTAACAATAATTAAAATGTAGTTAAACTAATTCGACTAAAGGGTCAGTTAAATCCATAATGTAAATTTCCCTATAAAATTTAGTCTGGAATAGCCTAAATTTAGGTGGACTAAATAATCCCCTATAGTCAAAATAACTTATAAAGTCATTATAATTTCCTAAAAGATTACACTCTAAAAGATATTTAAAATTAAAAAAAAAACATCATATTCGAATATTTACATGCCCATATGTTTATATAAAACATATATAAAATATAAATACATTATAAAATAATAATCTAAAATTTAGACCTTTACATGCATATATATAATCATGTGTAAATATATATATGTATATATATATATATACAAATTCTTTTGTTTCCTAAATAATAGAAAATCAACAAACCCTAAAATTATAAGTTATAAAACAAAGAATTCCTACTAACCTTATTATTATATTTCTTTTCCTCATTCTATATTTTTCTTTATATTTCAAACCTACCCTAACCCGAACCAGGTTAGGGTTTTATATTATTGTGCAGGGCCGAGGGGGAGTGACAGAGGCACTAAAGGCGGTAGCCATGGAGGAACTCGGCGGATGAGTGGAGGAGGGTTGCTAGGGCACTGGGCGGTGGGCATCCCAGGATGCCACTGTGTTTCCCCATAGTGGCGGCTGGGCGGCACCCACTGTGGTTAAACACAGTGGCGGCCGGGTGACCTTGCACTGTGGTTACCCACAGTGGGAGGCCCCCGTGCCGACCATTGTGGTTGCCCACAATGGCAGCCCCCATGCCAACCACTATGGGTAGCCACAGTGGCGGCTCGAGCTGCACCGACCACTGTGTTTAAACACAGTGGGTTTGGCCCCCGAAAACCCTCGTATATTTTTTTTATAAAAATTTAAAACTTCTTTTTTTTTTGTTTTTTTATTTATTTAAAATATATATATATATATATATATATATATATATATATATATATATATATATATTAGATATAAATATATTTATATATATATATTTTAGATGCATAAGATATCTAGGGCTAACTTTACTATGCAAATCTATATTATTTTTTTTTGAACTTTTAAACAGATTAATCAAAATTTTCAGAGTTAAAACAATGTATTTCTTTTTTTTTAAATACCAAGTAGCTAAAATTAGAGATAGACTATTTAACTTTAGATTTATTTTCTGCAATTAAGTAAAATGACAGAATTAAATAAATTTAAGCAACAACTATAATAGACTAGAAATCATTGAAATAAATCTTAGAGATAGACATATTAATTTTAATTTTTTTAATTTTTTTTTTGGATTTACTTTCTGCAATAAATTGAGGGAAAAATAACAAAATTAATTAAACTACCGCATGCAACATTAGTGCTCATACTAAATGGCTAATTAACTATATTTGCATTTAGAACTTCCATAAGTAGGACTAAATGTTTTATTTCCATCTTACTAACATACATGCTTTTCTATTTCATTCTTTTCCAATATTTCAAATGCATAGGGGATAAAATGAATTTCTTGATTTTCAAAATAACATATACACAACAAATATTATTTTCAGAACTATTGGAACTAAATCCAAAAATACACTTTTCATTTTTTTTTGCAATAATAACTTAATAAAATAATGCATTTCTTTAGAACATATTAAGAATACAATATAGTCAACATTACAAGTGGGTGAGATGCCCAACTAGTCTCTCATTTCTATTAAATGAGGACTTTAAATAAAATAAATACAGTTTTTTTTTTTTTAAGTAAATACAACATGCAACTTTTTATTTACATTTCTGCAACTGAAAATATATCATCCCTTTTCTTATTCTCTTTCCACAAATCAAGTACAAAAACCAACAACTCCTAGCTTGTCTTTTTCTTTTCTTTCCAAACAATCTTGCAAATAAATCATAAGACTTTGACCTTGGAGTGCTCACCTCCCAGCCTAGGCTTACTAGAAGCCACCCCCGAGCTTGGAGAGCCAAGCCCTAGATAGGTTTCACACATGCAAACACAACAAGCAAGGGAAAAACATACAACAAACACATTCCCAACCAAGGCTACACTTCATCACAAAATGTGATGTTTTTACATGGGTGGTAGTGGACCAAATACCCTAAGGAGACCGCAAAAATGGTAGATCACAAAGCCACCTCATGGAAAACAAAGATATATCACAAGTTCATTAACCCCACATCCTTATGCCCCCCAAGGCATTCATGCCATACTTTCTCCCCTTATGACCCCCAATTGCATAAACCAGGCCATGTAGCAAGGGTCACATATATACCCCTTGAGTTCACTCTCATAATGAGAGCCTCTCACTCGAGGGCTATCAAACTCCCACCACCTGCAAGACCATCCTAATCTCCCAAGAGTAGAAGGCCTTGGTTACTCCCAAATCATAGGAAATGCATAAAAGAATAAAAGAAAGGTCACATAATAATTTTCACAAAAAGAAAATACAAGAAAACAACTTTTTCATTCAAACAATCTTTCCAACATAAACATGCAACATAAAAAGAAACAAAAAGGAGACGTTGAACCAACCTTCAATCTACCCAAGGCTTTGCTAGAACTAGTTTGAGGATGAGCAACCCAATTTCACAATTCCTTCCTCCTACACTTAGCCAAAATTCTATCCGAAAACTATTCTTTTCAAAATTGCATAGTCTCCAAAAATGGAGAGTGGATGATTACCCACAAAGTCTCAAATCCTTGCCTAAAAGGACCTCAGTGAGAGTTCTCTCAGGTTTCTAAAACTGAAAAAGGAAAAAGTAAGAGAAAGTGGAGAAAAAGGATCTCACATCAAAAGGGAAGGTTATCTAACCTAGATGGCACCTTCTAATTTGAATTTTCGCTCAGCTTAGGAAACCCACTTTTTGAGGTGACTAAACAATCACATGGGAGTAGACACATGCCTAAAAATACTCCTAACCCATAGGTATACCTTATGGACTTTAGGAAACACCTTTAAACTACCCCTAGGAGTCCATTTGACCCCTTATAAACCCATCTGAAGTTAACTTTCGGGTCAAACTTGAGCTGACCACTCCAAAGACTCTCTACCCAAGGAAAATTTAGAACCACATTCAAATGTTTGAAAAGGCTATGGTTGAAACAACTCCCTTCAAGAGACAAGTCAAAATTCAAGACATAAACCAACACATGTCAAGTGACACAATAAAATACATTACGAAATTACACATGAAATTTGTCTCTTGTTGGATTTACACAAATTAATAACTCAATTTAACACACATGCAACATTTACTTTCACAAATAAAATACGATACATACGGGGTGTTGTCTCTCCAAATAGACAACCCCTGGTTTTACAAACGTACATAGGTCTAGGTTTGGTTCTCCATAATATTTCCATGTTCACATTGATAATTTTCCTGCGCATCTCAATTACACATTAGTACTTCCAAATAACCTCATATAGTATTTAAACACATGAATAAGAATACACATCAAACAATCTGCATACAATTTACATTTAAACAAATCGATATATCTTATATCCAAATAAATCCACATAAGCAATTATCATAATCCTCATAATTTTGATCCATACATAAGACATGCATCCTTTTTTTTTATCATCATAGTAAAGTCCTGCAAATCCAATAATGACATACATCATCTCAAAGTTATCCTATTCTAGAATCATATAAAGTTATGTATCCATAACACATAAAAATGTACACCTCAAGGTGAAATGATTCCGTAACCTAGTTCAATTACTTTTCTCACCAATCTATTTGTCTAACATAGCCCATCCTATTGAATTATAGCATTTATTAGTAAGGTTAACCATGGTCAACTGAGTTAACCAGAGCTTGATCGAGGAGGGGCTCTACATCCTCCTCCCCTAGAGATCAACTTACTCTTGGAAGTCGCATGAGCAGAATACGACATAGGGAAATAACATTTCCCACAATTCCAATAGGTTACTCTAAGTCTTATCTTGCCTACTAGAAAGATGCATTACCAAAACCAACTTATTACTATAATTAGATTACTATCTTCATAAGGTTAAATTCTTACATTTCCCTTCAATCTCAGGTAGGTGTTTACAAAATTCTATCTTTCAACAACTTATATTAATGCACCATCCAAATTATATCAATAACACACATCGACTCCCATAATCAAGGTTACACATGATAGTTTACTTATTAATTTCTAGGAGTTATACTTATTAAGGGTTCGTGTAAAACATGTTTATCCCACTACAATTGTCATCCATGCTCGCCACTAAAGAGAATTGACATCACAGTTTATCCATAATGAATCTACTTATTTTACACCAAGGTGCCTCATAAGGGGGTTAATTACATATTTGGTAAACCAACCTAGGTGCATGATTTAAAAGGCTGGTGTGATAGATGATTGAATTCCTTAGGCAACAAGGAATAATCAAGTTTAAGTTCTTTGAATCTACCCATAAGTAGGGAAATTTTCTACTCCTAGGGCCCACAATACTTGGTATTTCTAGGCACCAAGGTTTTAGTTTCATAGGTACATTATTTGCAAAACCCAAACATTAAGGTACATAACCATCCCATTCTAAGGGAGTGATGAAAATTAATAATTATTATTTCTTTTTGATCTCATCCATGCAATCATCTCCAGACACATGCCAAATTTACCAGTCTGCAATTATCATCACTTCCGCAATTCATTAGGTCTAGATCACACACACACACACACACACACACACACACACACACACACACATATTTATTTATTTATTTTATTTTTTGTTATAAATTTCCTCTCTTAGATTACTCGCAAATAATTTTATTTAGGAGAATATTCCTTTCTTTACATTATTTCGAAATAACATTCTTTGTTTATTATGTGTGCCTAATTTCACTCCTTACAGTATTCTCCCTTGACACACTATCAGTGGTTCAACGAACATGATAGACATTACACAAATCACATCACTAGGGCTAGCTATATGAACGTCAAAATGACCACTTGACACTTTAAAAGATCAAAATAAAAATTACTTTTACCAAGTCCAATCAAAGAAGAAAAAGTGTCGGCAATTGAAAGATATTAAAATTAGCAACATGGCAAGTGCCATAGTTCCAATATAAAGAAACATAAATTTAGTGGTCCTTTCATCATTAAAAAAATAAAAAATAAAAAGAAAGTACTAGCCCCTAGGTCGCAAAATACTATTCAAAGAAAGTCAAAAATACTGTCGAATCAAACTTGAAACAAGATGACCATTCTAGCCGTGCTATAGGGAGTAACCACAACACATCACCTAAGATCACATGTCCTGAGTGTGTTAGGAAGTGATTATTAGACTCTTGAGATTCTTAGATTATCTATATTCCTTTATTATTTATGAAATATCTTATACACATGAGATTGCAATCATTTTATAGATCATGTTCCATTTTAACCTTCACGTGATTGCTATCGCAAGCCACACTTTCCGACATAATCCGTTATCTATTTAGGGTTAATAACATCCATAATTATATCTAACAGGTGATTGCACTAACTCTACCATTCTCCATCCATTCTCCTAGGACTTCCATTAATTTTCTTGATATGCTAAACCTTGGTTCAATATTATGTGGCAACTCATGCATCGACACTTTCATGTCTTACTCACATGCGGTGGATAGTTCAGCACAAAATTGTCACTTGTATACTTAGAAAAACTTAGGATTTGAAAAAAAAATAATCATATATTTCTACTAGGGACATCATTTGTTTTCTTAGCACCTTTGCTAGCTCCTTGAATTTTCACCTCCAATCATCCTTTTGTTCTTGTCAATAAGGAGCGTGTTGCCAAACTACTAACACTTATGGTTAAGAACCATTTGGGGTGGACTAATTGTCAAGTAAAATCAATAACACTTGACAACTAATTCATTCCCACACATTTCATGACATATTTCAAACAACGCAAAGAGTTGACTTATTCCCTCCTACTTCCCTTATGCAACTTATGATATCAAGGGGGTGTGCACTCAAGAAGTGACCAACACTCACCCTATTAATTAAAATTTGGTAAAAAAGAAGTTATCTCTTTCCATATTACTTATTTATATTTACTTACTAGCCAATTTCAGCATATCACAAATTACAATTTCCTTCAAACCACGCAAACCACCTCATCATCATAATATCCTATTACCCAATTATGGTATAACATAAGGATGTCCAATAATTACCAATGTCTTAAGACTCCCATAATTTCCAAGTTCTCCCTTGGCTAACCACATAATTCGGCTCCTTATTCATGTTCTCATAAAATATCTTATACTACCAACTAATCGTCATTAAAACCTTCATATTATAATACTACTATACTATCTTTCCATAAGCCATTTCCATCTGCATGTTGTTTCCTCCATACTTAATGTTTTCATATACCTTCACACTTGAGTGCCATAAATTTACAAACCTACTTCGATTGTGTCAAGTAGTTAAATTGTGTTACATATTGTCTTGTAACTAGTGACTAGCCATGATTGGGTTGCACTTTTCTTCTTAGGTTTTGAATGAATATTAGTTACTCATTCCTAGAGTATAAGATCCTAATACTTTTACACTCCTTGCACTTCAATAGGGATTTTTTTTTTGTACGATTCCCAAATCGTCCCTACTCTCCTTGCCATTAATTTCTCCAAGATTGTCTTCCCATAAGGGAACTAGTTGTGGCTTTACTTTGCTTGTTTCCCCAATTATATAACTATAGATGAACTTAGGGTTTATTGCAATTACGTGCTTTAACCCAAGAAGTTCATGTATCCTTTCTCCTTAGTTAATTCATCTATAATATTTCTAGGGTCCACTTATCAAGGAGATTGTCATTCCTCATTTTAGTCCTTATCTTCTGGGTTATACAACTCTAGCTTCTCTGTGTTGCTACAAGGATTGTCTAATGAATGCTCTTAATAAGCAACCTAGCCTGACCACACGCTTAAGGCACCTATTCATTAGGATAGGTTAATGCTTCTTTCAAATATTTACAAGAGTACCCCTTAACTCTTCTTCATTGTTGCCTCAAATGGCGGTCGTGGTCCTTGAACCACCAAAATTTTTGCATAGCTTAAAAAAAATTAACTTGAGTTGTCGCTATCTCAATTATCTTGGTTATTGCACCTTCATCTTATGTCTAACTAGCTTGCTTGACTTTCCAAGTCAAGAACATACCTTGATGGATGGTATTCTCTTAGTTACCATTAGAGGTATTTTATTGTAGAATTAACTCCTCATACTTGATTTGATTAGGGCAATAATTGAATCTGGCTTCCAATTGAATGGTAATCTTATAAGTACTAATGATCTAAATTTTGTTTATTAAATACCGAGAATATTTATAAGTTTAAAAAAAAATTGTAGCCTTTGGGGTCTTATTATGCCATAAACATTATGACTAATTAGTTTCAAATTTCAGGGCTTTTAGTGACCCTTGGAACCCCTTGAATTGATGTATGTTGATCTGTTGATTTAGAAGAATTTCCACTTATGTTTCACTTTGCTATTTCGCAAGTTTCCACCTAGGTGTTATACTCTGAAGCCATAGTTTAGTTCAACTATGTTATGAATGTATCCCATCTTCACTACTGTATGAACCTAGGGCTCTGATACCAAAATGTCATGCCCAAACTTTTGGGCAGAAACCCAAACAACAAATTTTTTTTGAAACACTTAATTATATGCAACCTATGCTTAATTAGATGTGACAACTTAACAAGTTGTTCCAAGTGGAATCTTAAATTATAATAAAACGTTTTTCTAACATGAATGAAGAATAGAACAAATTTATCTAGAAGCCTTAGGTTCCTATAAAACTCCTAGACGACAAAGTTAGGATATTCCTAACATATCAAATGACGATAACTCCTATAATCAAACGAAACAAAATGATTTTATAAGGACAATAATAAATTCACATCGAATGTCCCTTTTATTACAATTTCAATTTATAATTCTTAATTAGATCGACTTCTACCAAATAGGCATTAATATAATTACTTGATTCAATAATAATTATTTATCTCCTAACAAGTTTCCTCCATACATGATAATGCATCCTTCCTTTATAACTTGATTAAATCTTGTGTCTTGAAATTAATTTTTAATATGATTTTAATGTAATAATACTAATTAATCGAGCAATCGAAAATTGAAGTGTCAAACGTTAAAATGTTAATTGCTTTATTTAGTATAAGATTCCATCTAGACTAAATGAGTTCGCAAGATCAAGGTCTTGGACTTATTTTTTAATATATATAATTCCACCACGATATCCTCTTCCAAAGAAATTATTATTATCCCACCATTTAATAATTAATTAAATTCATTTACACAAAAATCTCTAAATTAATTGATAAGGGATATTATTAATCTCAATTAATCTTTCAATCGCTATAGGAATTAATTAAATTAACTCTAGCACTTAGATTATTAATGCCTATATTTTATTTTAACAATAATTAAAATATGGTTAAACTAATTCGACTAAAGGGTCAATTAAATCCATAATGTACATTTCCCTATAAAATTTAGTCTAGAATAGCCTAAATTTAGGTGGACTAAATAATCCCCTATAATCAAAATAACTTATAAAGTCATTATAATTTCGTAAAAGATTACACTCTAAAAGATATTTAAAATAAATAAAAAAACATCATATTCGAATATTTACATGCCCATATGTTTATATAAAACATATATAAAATATAAATGCATTATAAAATAATAATCTAAAATTTAGACCTTTACATGTATATATATATATATATATATATATATATATATATATATTCTTTTGTTTCCTAAATAATATAAAATCAAAAACCCTAAAATTATAAGTTATAAAACAAGGAATTCCTACTAACCTTATTATTATATTTCTTTTCCTCATTCTATATTTTTCTTTATATTTCAAACCTACCTTAACCTGAATCGGGTTAGGGCTTTATATTATTGTGCAGGGTCGAGGGGGAGTGGCGGCCATGGAGGAACTCAGTGGAGGAGTGGAGGAGGGTTGCTACGACGCTGGGCATCCCAGGACGCCACTGTGTTTCCCCACAGTGGCGGTTGGGGACCACCCACTATGGTTAAACACAGTGGCAGTCGGGTGCCCTTCCACTGTGGTTACCCATAGTGGGAGGCCCCCGTACCGACCACTGTGGTTGCCCATAGTGGCGGCCCCCGTGCCGACCACTGTGGGTAGCCACAGTGGCAGCCCGAGCTGTGCCGACCACTGTGTTTAAACACAATGGGTTTGGCCCCAAAAAACCCTTGTATATTTTTTTTATCAAAATTTAAAACTTCTTTATTTATTTATTTATTTAAAATATAATTATATATATATATATATATTAGATGCATAAGATATCTAGGGCTAACTTTACTATGCAAATCTATATTATTTTTTTTTGAACTTTTAAATAGATTAATCAAAATTTTCAAAGTTAAAACAATGCATTTCTTTTTTTTAAAAATACCATGTAGCTAAAATAAGAGATAGACTATTTAACTTTAGATTTATTTTCTGCAATTAAATAAAATGACAGAATTAAATAAATTTAAGCAGCAACTATAATAGACTAGAAATCATTGAAATAAATCTTAGAGATAGACATGTTAATGTTTTTTTTTTTTTTGGATTTATTTTATGCAATAAATTGAGGGAAAAATAACATAATTAATTAAACTACCGCATGCAACATTAGTGCTCATACTAAATGGCTAATTAACTTCCATAAGTAGGACTAAATATTTTATTTCCAACTTACTAGCATACATGCTTTTCTATTTCATTCTTTTCCAATATTTCAAATGCACAAGGGGATAAAATGAATCTCTTGATTTTCAAAATAACATATACACAACAAATATTATTTTCAGAACTATATGAACTAAATCCAGAAATACACTTTTCATTTTTTTTTTGCAATAAAAACTTAATAAAATAATGCATTTCTGTAGAACATATTAAGAATACAATATAGTCAACATTACAAGGGGGTGAGATGCCCAACTAGTCTCTCATTTCTATTAAATGAGGACTTTAAATAAAATAGATACATTTTTTTTTTTTTTAAAGTAAATACAACATGCAACTTTTTATTTACATTTCTGCAACTGAAAATATAGCATCCCTTTTCTTATTCTCTTTCTACAAATCAAGTACAAAAACCAGCAACTCCTAGCTTGTCTTTTTCTTTTCTTTCCAAGCAATCCTGCAAATAAATCATAAGGCTTTGACCATGGAGTGCTCACCTCCCAGCCTAGGCTTACTAGAAGCCACCCCAAAGCTTGGAGAACCAAGCCCTAGATAGGTTACACACATGCAAACACAACAAGCAAGGGAAAAACATACAACAAACACATTCCCAACCAAGGCTACACTTCATCACAAAATGTGATGTTTTTACACTGGTGGTAGTGGACCAAATACACTGAGGAGACTGTAAAAATGGTAGATCACAAAGCCACCTCATGGCAAACAAAGATATACAACAAGTTCATTAACCCCACATCCTTATGCCCCCTAAGGCATTCATGCCATACTTTCTCCCCTTATGACCCCCAATTGCATAAACCAGGCCATGTAGCAAGGGTCACATATACACGCCTTGAGTTCACTCTCATAATGAGAGCCTCTCACTCGAGGGCTATCAAACTCCTACCACCCGCAAGACCATCCTACTCTCCCAAGAGTAGAAGGCTTTGGTTACTCCTAAATCAAAGGAAATGCATAAAAGAATAAAAGAAAGGCCGCATAATAATTTTCACAAAAAGAAAATACAAGAAAACAACTTTTTCATTCAAACAATCTTTCCAACATAAACATGCAATGTAAAAAGAAACAAAAAGGAGATGTTGAACCAACCTTCAATCTGCCCAAGGGTTTGCTAGAACTAGTTTGAGGATGAGCAGCCCAATTCCACAATTCCTTCCTCCTACACTTAGCCAAAATTCTATCCGAAAACTATTCTTTTCAAAATTGCATAATCTCCAAAAATGGAGAGTGGGTGATTACCCACAAAGTCTCCAATCCTTGCCTAAAAGGACCTCAGTAAGAGTTCTCACAGGTTTCTAAAACTGAAAAAGGAAAAAGCAAGAGAAAGTGAGGAAAAAGGATCTCACATCAAAAGGGAAGATTATCTAACCTAGATGGCACCTTCTAATTTGAATTTTCGCTCACCTTAGGAAACCCACTTTTTGAGGTGACTAAACAAACACATGGGAGTAGACACATGCCTAAAAATACTCCTAACCCATAGGTATACCTTATGGACTTTAGGAAACACCTTTAAACTACCCCTAGGAGTCCATTTGACTCCTTATAAACCCATCTGAAGTTAACTTTTGGGTCAAACCTGAGTTGACTACTCCAAAGACTCTCTATCCAAGGAAAATTTAGAACCACATTCAAATGTTTGAAAAGGCTATGGTTGAAATAACTCCCTTCAAGAGACAAGTCAAAATTCAAGACATAAATCAACACATGTGTTAAGTGATACAATAAAATACATTACAAAATTACACATGAAATTTGTCTCTTGTTGGATTTACACAAATTAATAACTCAATTTAACACACATGCAACATTTACTTTCACAAATAAAATACGATACATACGGGGTGTTGTCTCTCTAAATAGACAACCCCTAGTTTTACGAACGTACATAGGTCTAGGTTTGGTTCTCCATAATATTTCCATGGTCACATGGATAATTTTCCTACGCATCTCAATCACACATTATTACTTCCAAATAACCTCATATAATATTTAAACACATGAATAAGAATACACATCAAACAGTCTGCATACAATTTACATTTAAACAAAATGATATATCTTATATCCAAATAAATCCACATAAGCAATTATCATAATCCTCATAATTTTGATGCATACATAAGACATGCATCCCTTTTTTTTTATCATCATAGTAAAGTCCTGTAAATCCAATGATGGCATACATCGTCTCAAAGTTATCCTATTCTAGAATCATATAAAGTTATGTATCCATAAAACATTAAAATGTACACCTCAAGGTGAAATAATTCCGTAACCTGGTTCAATTACTTTTCTCACCAATCTATCTGTCTAACACAACCCATCCTATTGAATTATAGCATTTATTAGTAAGGTCAACCATGGTCAACTGAGTTAACCAGAGCTTGATCGGGGAGGGGCTCTACATGATCCATGTTGGGGAGGAGAGTAGGAATAGTATAGCTATGTTTTTCTTGTTACACTCATCCTTGTTTGTGTGTGTGCAAGTGATGTGTAGTTAAAAGTATATTGCACCCTGTATAAGAGTTTGTTTCTTCTGGTTTCAAGCATGAATCAACCTGTTTAAGATGTATAATGCAAATGAAAATGCCAAGATGCGAGTATTTGTCTTTGGGAAAATATTGTATAAGAGTTTGTTAGTTTTATTTTCAAGAATGTGTAACCTTGTTTAAGATAGATAAATTCTTAGTTTTAAGGGCATCCCGTGTAAGAGTTTGTTTTCTCTAGTTTCAAGAATGAGAACTCATCTAAGATATACATCAAATGTTGTGTTTGGTTTTTGGGCATGAAGCATCTCATATAAGAGTTTGTTTTCTCTAGTTCTAAGTTTGAGCACGTCGTTTAAGACATGCAAAGATATGATACAAAGAGGGCAATATGGGTGTCCCCCTCTTAAAATGTACATCGTTTAAGACATGCAAAGATATGATACAAAGAGGGCGATATGGGTGTCCCCCCCTTAAGATGTCAACATAGCCCTATGTTGATGTCTTAAGGAATCTAGAAATAAGGATATCCACTTTCAACACCAAGGATATATCCTTTAGGAAACAATCTCATAAATCCAAGCTAAAGAGTGTCATGCCCACTCATGGGCACGAATGGAAATATTTTTTTTTTTTTAAATTCTTAGCTAATTAACGGCCTACTTAATTAATTTATTCAACTAAGTGCAATTATCTTATATAAAATAAAGCATCTTGGGATTGGTCTTAACTATAATTGTGATCAGGTAATTAAGTTTTCAATTTAGTAGCTCGGTTTACTAAGTTATCAGCGAGCTAATATTTTCCCAAAAAGGGGAATTCACTAAACTTCATTCATAAGAAATTAAGATCTTTAATACAACGATTAATTTTGAATATAAACGCATTAAAACTGACCTTATCATCCTTAATCCACTAGAATTCCTACTTTAATTAACCTCGTAATTTAAAAACATTTCATTTAATTGAAGCCTCTATATTTAAAATTCACTTTATAATCCTTTACTTGATTTGGCCCTCTTGGCCCAAAAGAACTTAATGTTTACACCCCTTTTATTTTAAATCTAATCCACCTAAGTATAAAATTCCTCCTTATAAAAATTGCCCCTACGTTTGCCCGTTACCCCAAAACATACTGACTAATTCGGCAATTAATTTACAATATGGACTTAAAATAAATCCACATATATATATATATATATATATGTATATATATACATAGACATATATATATGTTTAAATATTCAGATTATGCATGTAATTCCAAATGAGGTGGGGGTTTTAATTCAACTATTAAATTACCCCCCCCTTTTTTTTTAAAATCAATTCCTTCCACCCAAACATACCTTTTTGAGAGTCAATGAGTTTGTGTTGCCCTAACCCGTGTCTAGGGTTAGGGCAGGTTTTGAAATCATCCTTATTATTATCATTATTTTTTTTTGTTATGCGTTGAGAGTGTTGAACGCAGGGTGGGTCGGCGGCCACAAATGGCGGCACGCAGGGCCGAACACAGCCCAACACCCCCCCTTTTTTTTTGCGCTTGTTTATTGGCCGGGCGGAGCAAACCACATTTTCTCCCAACCCGGCGAAGGGAAAAAGGGAGCGAGCGGAGCAGACCGATCGGGCGGAGGGTTCGCTTAGCACCGTTTTTTTTGTTTAAGATCGCGCCACGGCGAAGGAAGGGGGGGAGGAGACGGGGTGCGGAAGGCACCGCAGTGCGGGGCACCGCCGCTACGGACGGCGCCGCCGCAGGCTGCGGCTCCCGTAGGCTGCGGCATCGCCGCCCGCAGACAGCGGGGCGCCGCAGGCTGCGGCCCGCGTTAACAGAGCGCCTACTTGCTGTTAGAGTTTATTTCGCAGGTTTTCAACGGGTTTAAAACCCTCGGCACTTGACGTGGTATAAACATGGGTTGTTTTAAATAAAAGAAGCAATATATATGTATATTTATATATGTATATATATATAAATATATATTTATATATATATATATCTGTATATATATATATATACACACACACGGGTTTAAATAATTTCAGTTACAGAGTCTCAGTTTAGCAGATTCTTTATTAATATATATATATATATATATACACATACATACATGTATGGATGTATATATATATATATATATATATAAATATACATATGTATTTATATATATTGGTGTAGTTGTATGTTTTAAATGTCTTGTATATCAAGCCTCTGTTTTCTGTAATGAAATGTTAATAGTGCTGTGTTTCAAAAGGAATAAAACAGAAATATATATATATATATATATATATATATATATATATATATATATATATATATATATATATATATATATATATATATATATATATATATATATATATATATATATATATATATTCATTTATCATAAAAACAGATTTCTTCATTTCTTGTAATATTAGATTCTGTGACAAAACATTACTGTATCATTTTGTTAAATCTGAGTTTGAAGAACTGTAATAAAAATATATATATATGTATATGTTTTGCATAATGCCATTAAAAACTACTTGGAAACCCTTTATTTTTAATCGTAAAGAACCAGTCATATATTCATAGCAGATTGCTTAATGAAATAAAAGATCCTATATGTATTTATATATATATTTTTTTGAGTTAATCTTCTAAGACTAAATGCAAATCTCTTGGAAAATAAATAGACTACCATTATTAGGATTTTCTTATTGCAAATAATGGAAGGTAAATTTCTGTTTTTAACTAAATTTACAGCAGCATATGCTTGAGAAAGAAAAAGGTATAACAACTAAAACCTTAAATTTCAGTTTACTCGCAAGTGCATACATTTCTGTTTTTTTTGTTTTTTTTATGCAAAACATAAAATTCAAGATGCAAAACTAACATTTTATTTTCTTTTTTGTACAAACTACCAAGTAGGAAAACACATGGGTATTCATTGTCAAAAATATATACAAGATTAAAAGGCTACAAAATAAATAATATTACAAATGGGATAAAATCCCAGCAATGTCTTTTTTTTTTCTTTCTACACAATAACTTGGAATTAATACAACATTTTTTATTTTTTTTGAAGGAGAATTACTACAACATTGAATGCTTCCATTTCTTCCCTAACATTTTTCTGCAACAAAATCAGCCACATAGCTCTTTAATCCATCTTTCCCCCATTCCTATGCAACCTGCATTAAAACATATTTTGACCATGGGAAGCTCACCTCCTAGCCTAGGCTTACTAGAAGCCACCCCCGAGCTTGGAGAACCAAGCACTAGACGGGATACAAACATGCAACCCCACAACAAACATAGAAACACACTTTCATGCAAATACCCCTTCCCAAGCTACACATTCACCACTTTCATGGTGACTCTTCCATGGGTGGAAGTGGACCAAGTACCAATGGGGAGAATGCATACCAAAAACATTACTACATTAGCCTCCTCATGGCAACACAAATGCAACCCAAATGCTTTCACAAGCCTTATGCCCCCCAAAAAGGCTCAAGGCCATATATGCTCCCCTTATGACCCCCAAATGCATACACATGGCTATGCATCAAGGGTCACCAAGGACTCCCTTGAGAACACTCTCCATAAGGAGAGCCTCTCACCCATGGCTGTCAAACTCCTTCCACCCCAAGATCTTCCTACCCTCCCAAGGATAGGAGATCTTGGACACTCCCAAAACCACAAGAAACACAAACAAATACATTGAAAGGAAACTACACATAATAACTTTAACCAAAAAAAACTTCATAACACAAACTTACAACAACTCTTTCATTTCACAAAACAACTCAAATTTATCATTACAACATAACAAGAGAAAGAAGGGAGTAACCAACCTTATGCTGCCAAAAGGTTTGCTAACTTTAGTTGGGGATGAGCTGCCCAATTTCCCCTATCTTTTCTCCCAAAATTCCACTAAATATGCCAACTCCTACTAACTTCTTCAAACAAGCCAAAATCTCCAAGAAAGGAGAGTGGGTGATTACTCACTAAGTTTGAAAAATCTTGCCTAAGAAGGCCTCTCACACACTTCCCAACCCCTTGGGTGAGGTGTGAGTTCCCATTGGTTGCCCTTCCCAAACTCTTACACATTACCAAAATTGGAAAGGGAAAAGGTGGAAGAAGATGGGGAAGAGAGTTTGACTCCTAAAGGGAAGGTTCTCTATCCTAGGGAGAACTTTCTAAGTTCAATTTTCGTGCATCTTGGAATTATCACTTTTTGAAGTGACTTCATAGTCACATGGGAGAAGCCACATGTTGCAAAACACCCCTAACCCATAGGTATACCCTTAGGACCTTTGGAAAAGCCTAAAAACTTACCCTAGGAGTCCATTAAACCCTTTGGAAACCCCACTGAAGTTTACCTACGGGTCAAGCATGAGTTGACCACTCCCATGACTCCCTACCCAAGACAAATTTGGGACCACACTCATGTTTTTGAATGGCTTTGGTAGAAACAAAACTCCCTCCAAGAGACAAGTCAACTCAATGACACTTAATCAGCACATGTGTCAAGTGACACAACAAAAATAAAATATAAAAATCACACATGGAAAATTGGTCTCTTGAAGGATTACACAATTACATATAAATTAAATTTTACATTCAAGCATTATACACATCACAAATAAAATACATTACAAGGGGAGGGGTGTTGTCTCTCCAAATAGACAACTCCCAGCTTAACAAACGCACATTGGTCTAGGCTTGATTCTCCATAAATTCCATGGTCACATGGATAATTTCCTGCGCATCTCAATTAACACATTAGTAACTCCAAATAATCACAATTATTCATAATCAAATACATGGATTCCATTGCAATTCAACACTCATACATTAGGCAACAATAATTCAATATCTCATTTGTTTTCAAATTCACTTTCACATAAGCAATTAACATAATTTTCCCAAAAATGAACCATTCATAAATATTCACCATTTTTCTTTCATCAAAATAAAATCCTGCAAATTCCCAATAACGACATTCTCCATCATAATGTAATTCTATTCTAGTAACATATCTAAAGTTTCATAATCATCATGCATGAAATAAAACATCAACATATGTCAGTGTGATCCAAATCATGGAATCATATAAGTTCTAAGTCCATAATGCATAAAATAAAGCATCCATAATCGTCTCAATATGCAAATAACTGAAAATGTCAAACTGAATCGGGGTAGGGCCTCACACCGTCCCCCTCTAGGCATGAACTTCCTCCTGGAGTTCATCAAAAAGGTGGGGGTACTGTGATCTCATAAGTGCTGCATCCTCCCATGAGGCTGTGACCTCATCATAGCAATCCCACTGGACTCTAACCTGGTCCAGCTCTCGCCCTCGAAGGCTCAGCGTCCGGCGTGCCAAAATGCGAATGGGCTCCAAAGCTAGCTGCCCGTCCAACTCCACCTGCAAGGCATCCCAATCTAGAATATGAGACTCATCATAGATATACTTCCTCAAAACGGAAACATGAAACACATCGTGGATGCGTGATAGGCTAGGTGGCAATGCTAGACGGTAGGCAACTGGCCCTATCCTCTCAAGGATCTCAAATGGTCCTACAAATCGAGGTGCGAGCTTAGAACCCTTTCCATAACGGATTGGACTCTTATACGGTCGCACTCTCAAGAAAACTCTATCTCCAACTGAGTAGCTACGATCAACCCTCTTTGCATCTGCATATTTCTTCTGTCTATCCTGTGCCTCTCTAAGACGCTGCCTAATCAAATCCACCTGCTGCTCCATATCCCGAACTATCTCTGGACCAATAGCAACTTTGTCCTCTATGCGGTCCCAACTCAATGGTATCCTACAAGGCCTGCCATATAATGCCTGATAGGGTGGCATTCCCAAGGACGTGTGATGCCCATTGTTATAGGCAAACTCCACTAAAGGAAGATACTCCTCCCATCTGGACTGGTGATCCATGACGTACATGCGAAGCATATCCTCTAACACCTGATTAACTCTCTCTGTCTGGCCATCCGTTTCCGGATGATAGACTGTACTAAAATTGAGCTTGGTGCCCATAGCTGCCTGTAATGCCTTCCAAAAAGAGGAAGTGAAGAGGGAATCCCTGTCGGAAATGATCTTACGTGGAACACCATGAAGTCTGACAATGTCTCGCAAAAACACCTATGCTACTGCTGGTGCTGTGAAGGTGGTACGGACTGGTGAAAAGTGAGCCACTTTGGTCAACTTGTCAACCGTCACCAAGATGGCATCATGGCGGCGAGATGACATAGGGAGACCAATGATGAAATCCATAGATATGGTGTCCCATTTCCACTCTGGTATAGCATGAGGTTGGAGCAACCCACCTGGATGGCTGTGCTCCGCCTTAACTCTCTGACACTCAAGGCATCAGGCTACCAACTCGGCGATAAGCTGTCGCATTCCTAGCCAATGGTATAGCTCTCTCAAGTCTGCATGCATCTTCTTGACACCGGGATGCGCTGCATACGGAGCTCTATGAGCCTCTGTGATAATGAACTCTCGCAATCCCCCGGAAGAAGGTACATAGATGCGCCCCCTATGGCGTAATAAACCATCGGGCTCTAAGGAATAATCCACATATTTCCCTTCTAAAGTTTCCTGAGATCGAATAGCCTCGCAAACCTCTAAATACCATCTGTCCTCTGGCAATCGCTACAAGATCCGATCTCTCAAATCCGTGCTCATAGACATGGTATATACCTCGTGACATCTCCTACTCAAGGCATCTGCAACTACATTTTCTTTCCCTTTGATGTAGTGAATGTCAAAATCATACTCACACAAGAATTCCATCCATCTCCTCTGTCGTGCATTAAGATTCGGCTGAGTGAATATGTACTGAAGGCTCTGATGGTTTGAGTGCAACTCAAAGTGGTGACCCAAGAGGAAATGTCTCCATCTCACAAGTGCATGTACTACGGCTGCAAGCTCAAGGTCATGAGTGGGGTAATTAAGCTCGTGAGTCTTGAGTTTCCTAGACTCAAAAGCTATAGCTCTACCATTCTGCATAAGTACTGCTCCTAAACCATCTAGGGAAGCATCTGTGCAAACCATGAAATCAGCTGAAGGATCCGGTACTACAAGAATAGGTGTGGTAGTAAGTGCCTTTTTAAGCTCCTGAAAGGCCTTCTCGCACTTCTCCGTCCACTCAAACTTCTTCCCTTTGCGCTGAAGAGAAGTGATAGGATGAGCAATTCTCGAGAATCCCTCGACAAAACGTCGGTAATAGCCTGCTAAGCCCATGAAGCTCCTGACCTCTGTCACACTGGTAGGTGCTGGCCAATCCATAATGGCTCTGATCTTTGATGGGTCTACTGAGATCCCATCACCGGATATAACATGACCAAGGTACTTGATCTCAGCCTTAAAGAAAGCACACTTCAACAAACTGCCATACAACTGATTTTCCCTCAAACACTGCAAAACCTGTCTCAAGTGCTCCTCATGTTCCTCCTCATTCCGTGAATATATCAAAATGTCGTCAAGAAACACAATCACAAAGCGGTCGAGGAATGTACGGAACACTCCATTCATGAGACTCATAAAGACTGCTGGGGCATTCGTAAGACCGAATGGAACCACGGTGAACTCATAGTGGCCATATCTAGTGCGAAATGCGGTCTTGTGGATATCACTTTCCACTATCCTCAACTGGTGGTACCCTGATTTTAGATCAATCTTAGAAAATACCTTGGCACCTTGAAGTTGGTCAAACAAATCATCGATCCTGGGCAATGGATATCGGTTCTTGATGGTTACTTTGTTCAACTGACGGTAGTCCATGCATAGTCAGAGAGATCCATCTTTCTTCTTCACGAAGATGACTGGTGCACCCCAAGGGGATACACTAGGGCGAATGTGGCCCTTCTCTAGGAGTTCCTCAAGCTGAATCTTGAGCTCATTAAGCTCATTTGTAGTCATTCTATATGGTGCTCTTGAAATTGGTTTGGCTCCTGGAACAAGGTCTATATGAAAATCAATCTCTCTACGGGGCGGCATACCAGGTAACTCTGAAGGAAAAACATCTGCAAATTCTCTAAGGATAGGATGGTCATCAATAGATGGTTCCTTTTCCTCTTCTTCTTCTCTATCACTAATGGTGATGGCAAATAACTGACATCCCTTTCGCATGCTCCGCTTAAGCTGCATGGCGGAGATCATACGAAGAGACATGGGTCTCTGAATTCTAGTGATCACTATAGGAGAGCCATGATCATCCTCACACTCGATCCTTTTCAGGCGACAATCCATCTTGGCTCTGTGGGCATAAAGCCAATCCATGCCAAGTACGACGCCATATGATCCAAGTGGTGTAACTCTAAGGTCCACTAAAGTGGTGATATTGCCAATCTGAAGCTGACATCCCTTAACCTCTGATTCCACTGACACTCTAGCCCCTGAAGCTAATTCCACTTCCCAACTGACCTCTTGCCTAGTTGCCACTAGCCCGCAACGCTCCACAACCAATGGAGATATAAAAGAATCAGTAGCTCCTGAATCAAATAATATAGATACACTGCTACCTCTAATCATACCTGCTACCTCAATAACCGTGGCCTGATGCTCTGCCTGGCGGTTGTCAACCGCTGCGAAGACTCTGTGGGACTTGCCCATGTCCCCAACTGTCGGCTCTGATGCTGCCATCCTCTGATTTCCTGTCATCTGACCCTGAGGACACTCTCTCGCTATGTGTCCCATGGCTCCACATGTGAAGCAAGGGCCTCATGCCTGAAACTATACTCCCTGTGGTCTGGAGAAAGACTGTCCCCCTGTCCTACTAGAACCACTGTACCCACCTCTAGAAGACTGCTGAGTCCTAGTCGGAGGTGTGTAAGGAGTCTGAGATTTCTGATCTCGCCTCTGACCCTGTGACTGCCACTGCTTGGGCTTTGTGCCCTGCTGATTCTGTGGAGGCTTTTGCCTCTGGTTTTGCTATGACTGCTGCGGAGGAGGGGGTTTGGAGAAC